>NC_143130.1:121371721-121999846 GCF_059928025.1 Delphinapterus leucas | reverse complement strand
ATACTGGCCTCACCTGCCCAGTTACCTCACGGAGCAGAAGGACTAGAGATGGAATGGATCCAATAGGTGGTACCTTAATTCAAGCACACATGTCTATTCTTCTACTAAGTCTGTATCTACAGGATAACACTCAATGACTCACCACACACAAGCCTACTATTTAGTTTAAAAAACAACAGCACAGACTTACCTGGTGGTCCAGTGGTTAGGACTCTGAGCTCCCACTGCAGGGGGCACAGGTTCGATCCCTGGTTGGGGATCCTGCAAGCTGTGTGGCCAAAAAAAGAATGAACAAGAACAAGAACAACCACAAAAATATACAGTCTAACCTCAAGAATAAGCAGATGGTACCATTTTAACTTATCAAACTCTACTAACAATGTACAGCTGCTGATGAAGACAACAAGAAACCATTTGAGAAGGTTCTTTCCAAGACTTTGCCCACCAACCAGAATTAATCCACTAACTCCACTACAATTCTACTACTAAATATACCCATCCTTTTAGCCTCAGGAGTCACCATGACTTGAGCTCACCTTAGCTTCGTAGAAAGCAGCCACATAACAAATGCCTCAAACTTTTTTTTTTTTTTTTTTTTTTGCGGTACTCGGGCCTCTCACTGCTGTGGCCTCTCACTCCGCGGAGCACAGGCTCACGGGCCCGGCCGCTCCGCGGCACGTGGGATCCTCCCGAACCGGGGCACGAACTCACGCCGCCTGCATCGGCAGGCGGACCCCGAACCACAGTGCCACCAGGGAAGCCCTCAAACATTTTGTATTACTATCACCTTAGAAGTTTATTTTACATTTCCTAAAGACAAAATATTTTCAAACACTATTTACCATCTATGATTTTTATATGAGTCTACATTTTTCATTACAGCAGTATTTCACAGAACAACCTTCTTAAGTATATGTTTCCTCCACCAAATAATATTTTACTTTACATCAAATCAATAGGATCCAGGGCAATTTTTACCGATTTATAAAGCTTTTGTGGGGCAAGGTTGCTAGTTGAGATCCCAGAAATATGTGGCATGATGTCATCCAGGCCAGTGAGTCTAAGAAGCCTGATAACTTGTGATTTTTTCCTGGATCATGTGGGATTATGTTTTGTTTGTTTCTTTATCTCCTACAATGTGATGAAAGAGATACTGGGAATTCATCTTCACATGTCACTCTATTTTGGAAGTTTCTGGAATTATTTGAATGTTGTGATTATTATGGTTGGTTTAGAATGACAAATTTTCTTTCTAGTTATAAAATTTTAAAGCGTGTTAATTATGTCCTTGTTCACGTCACAACATTGTACATCTTGATACCTCTGAAGGAAACTCCAAAGGGTCTCCACTATTATATCAACTTTACTGTTCTTAATAATTGTTTCATTCTACCTGAGTTACCCTTCTGGACTAACCAGTCTTCTATAACTGGAGGAACATCTGATATCAACTCTCAGTCAACTTCATTAACAATGAGAATAATTGAGTAATAGATATTTGTATTTGGAACATATTATGAGATCCTGGGAAATAACTGTCATCACTTTTCTAGGGACATTTTTCTTGAACTTATATTAAAATGAATTTATATTCCTTTACACGTGTGTGAACTGATGGCAAAAAGAACTATCTTGAAAGTAATTTTGGGGGCAAGCAAAATTTGGCTGGGATATTAAGTTTCCTGCAAATAACCACAAAAGTAGAAATTCACTTTACAACCATTAGGTACTATGACTAACCTTGACTCTATTTTAACTGCTAATATTTTCAAGATCTCATACCTATGCCATCTTAAATATCTCTTTTTTTTCTTTTATTCTTGCCATCTAAAATATCTCATTCCCAAAGGCAGCAGTGCAGAAATTTTGCACCTTTGCACATTTCAGCATTAGAAGTCCTTGTGACCCTTGAACTTTTAAGCATGTGCATTTTTAGAAACAACATTATGGAAGACCATGACATTGTCACTAATGTAACTATGAGGTGTATGATTCTGTGTCTCAGCTGGACAAGACAAAGTGCAAAGATATCCCTCTGAACTCTTGGGAGAGTAATGAATCACTCTACAAATGTCTTCTGTTTGATTATCATTCTTCATGGCCTTTATCCCTCCTCTTACCCTCACCCCACTTCCTCCTTCAAAAAAGTACAACTTTGGCTTTGTGACTCACTCACTGGTAGCCTTGATATGAATCTAGAATTCAAGACCGAATGTCATTTCTCACTACAATTGGGTGATTAAAATTCAAAAAATGGTTTTTGTTTGTGTGTTTATATAGGATTTTTTAAAGAATAGCAGCTAACCAGTGGCTACACCATCTGGAATATGAGATATCCAAGGCTGCAGTGATGGGAGAAAAGAGCTGGAGAACTACATTCGATGCTGTCAAAGACCAGGTCTGGAAGTGGTTTATATTATTCCTATTTACATTTTTTTTGGCTCCACCTAAAGGCAAGTGGGAGGAGGGGGGTAAAATTTCATCTACCTGTCTGCTCAGGGACAATGATTACACAGCATTGCCTCTGACAGAGAGAGAAAGAGCTTCTCACACACCAAAGTTGCTCAACAGGGACATGGACTGCTGGGTGATAACCTTACAGAGTCTGAATTCTGCCAGGCTCATGAAGCTTTCTTTACCATTCTCAAGGGGCAGTTTTTACTATCCTGGCCCCTTCTCACTTGACTATTTTTCTAAAGTGTACTAATTTTTCATTTTATTTTCAATTGAAAATATGGGTCAGAGGTTAAAAACCATTCATTCAAACCTACAGAAACAAGGAAAATACTGAGGGAACAAACTGAAATCATAAAGATTTGTGATGGTTAAGGTAGTGTTCCCTTAAGCCCTCCAGCCCAGTGCCTACAATAGTTATGTTTACTTTATACTGTAGTCTACTAAGTGTGCAATAGCATATTATGTCTAAAAACAATCTACATACCTTAACTAAAACTACTTTATTGCTAGAAAATTCTAACCATCATCTGAGCCTTCAGCAAGTCATAATCTTTTTGCTGGTAAAGGGTCTTATCTCAGTGTTGATGGCTGCTGACTGATCAGGGTGATGGTTGCTGAAGGTTGTGGGTGCCTGGGGCAATTTCTTAAAAATAAGAAAACAGTGAAGTTTGCTGCATCAAATGAATTTTCCTTAAGACTTCTCTGTAGTATGCAATGCTGTTTGATAGCATTTTACCCACAGTCGAACTTCCTTTAAAATTGGAGTCAATCCTCTCAAACTCTGCTGCTGCTTAATCAACTAAGTTTATGTAATATTCTAAATCCTTTGTGGTCATTTCAACAATCTTCACAGCATCTTTGCCAGCAATAGACTCCATCTCAAGAAATCAATTTCTTTGCTTATCCGTAAGAACCAAGACCTCATCCATTCAAGTTTTATCATGAGATTGCAGCAATTCAATCACATCTTCAGGCTCCACTTCTAATTCTAGTTCTCCAGCTGTTTCCACTACATCTGCAGTGACTTCTTCCACTGAAGTCTTCAACCCCTCCCAGTCACCCATGAGGGTTGGAATCAACTTCTTCCACACTCCTGTTAAGGTTGATATTTTTATGTCTTCCCATGAGTCACGCATGTTCTTAATGGCATCTAGAACGGTGAAGGTTTTCAATTTATTTCGCCCAGATTCATCAGAGGAATCACTATCTATGGCAGCTATGGCCTTACTAAATGTATTTCTTTAAAATAAGACTTGATGGGAAATTCCCTGGCAGTTCAGTGGTTAGGGCTCTGCTCTTTCACTGTCGAGGGCCCAGGTTCAATCCCTGGTGGGGGAACTAAGATCCCACAAGCTGCACTGCGCAGCCAAAAAAAAAAGACTTGAAAGTTGAAGTTACCCCTTTTTTGGTGGGGGGGGGCCGTGCCATGTGGCATGTGGGATCTTAGTTCCCCGACCAGGGATCGAACCCCCGCCCCCTGCATTGGAAGCGTGGAATCTTAAACACTGGACTGCCAAGGAAGTCCCTGAAATTATCCCTTGATTCATGGGCTGCAGAATGGATGTTGTGTTAGCAGGGATGAAAACAACATGAATTTCATTGCCCATCTCCATCAGAGCTCTTGGGTGATCAGGTGCATTTTCAAAGAGCAGTAATATATTGAAAGGACTCTTTTTCTGAGCAGTAGGTCTCAACAATGGGCTTAAAATATTCAGTAAGCCATGTGGTAAACAGATGTGCTGTCATCCAGGCTGTGTAGTTCCATTTATAGAGCACAGGCAGAGTGGATTTAGCATAATTCTTAAGGACCCTAGGATTTTCAGAATGGTAAATGAGCATTAGCATCAAATTAAAGTCACCAGCTGCTTTAGCCCCTAACAAGAAAGTCAGCCTGTCCTTTGAAGCTTTGAAGCCAGGTATTGAATTCTCCTCTCTACCTATGAAAGTCCTTGATAGCATCTTCTTCCAAGAGAAGGTTGTTTCATCTACACTGAAAATCTGTTGTTTAATGTAGCCACCTTCATTAATTATCCTAGCTAGATCTTCTAGTGCTTCTACATCAGCACTCGCTGCTTAACCCTGCATTTTGATGTTATGGAGACAGCTTCTTTCCTTAAACCACATGAACCAACTTCTGCTGGCTTCAAACTTTTTTTCTTCTTCACCTCTCTCAGCCTTCCTAGAATTGAAGAAAGTTAGGACCTTGCTCTGGATTAGGCTTTGGCTTAAGGAAATGTTGTAGCAGGTTTGATCTTCTGTCCAGACCACTAAAACTCTCTCCATTACAACAGTCAGGCTGTTTTGCTTTCTTATCATTCTTGTGTTCCCTGGAGTAGCACTTTTAATTTCCTTCAAGAACTTTTCCTTTGCCTTCACAGCTTGGCTAACTGTTTGTTGTCAAGACACCTAGCTTTTGGCCTGTCTTGGCTTTTGACATGTCTTCCTCACAAAGCTTTTGATTTAAAGTGAGAGATGTGGGACTCTTCCTTTCACTTGAAGACTCAGAGACCGTTGTAAGGCTATTAACTGGCCTAATTTCAATATTGTTGTGTCTCTGGGAATAGGAAGGTCTGAGAAGGAGAGAGACAGGGGAACGACCAGCATGTGGAGCAGTCAGAACACACACATTTATTGGTTAAGTTCACCATCTTAAATGGGCACGGGTTCGTGGTGCCCCAAAACAATTACAATAGTAACATCAAAGATCACAGATCACCACAACAAATATAATAATAATGAAAAAGTTTGAATTATTGTGAGAATTACCTAAACATGACACAGGGACATGGAGTGAGCAAATGCTGTTGGAAAAATTGTTCAAATAGAATTACTTGAGGCAGGGTTGCCACAAACCTTCAATTTGTAAAAAGCACAGTATCTGCAAAGCGCAATTAAGCAAAGCACAATAAAATGAGGTATGCCTGTATATGTTATGCTTTATACATTGCAGTATTCAAGACTCAAATTGTCCCAAATTTGGCCAATGTGAACTCCTTGAAGTTGACCCCTGTATCCACACAATCTCAGTGGTATTGATAGCATTCCTGCTTTCTGGCATAGCAAGAGGTATCAAGCTCATCTGGTACATTTCCTGCCCCAGACCTAGAATCAGCCATTTTTTCAAGGAACGCTTCTTCCTTTTGTTGCGAAATGGCTTTTAGAGACTATGATCAGCACTGGGGATGCTCACTTCTACCAGACTGTCATTATTTCTATGCCCTCTCAGTAAATAAAACTAGGAAATATGTGAATTTCAGAAAGAAAAATAAATCATGCATTCATATGGATATTTCCAATTCAAGTGAAAAATTAAATCATCGATTATTATATTTGTATCTCTTTGCTTTCACACTGAAAATCTTGGTTTTAATGACATTAACATGATTACATATTTGATTATGCATATACATAATGTATACATATATAACGTATATTATGCATAAAATAGTTTCAAAGCAACAATACTAGTATTACTACTAACAATAGAACTAATACTAACAATAGAACTATCAATTGTGGGAATTCCCTTGTGGTCCAGTGGTTAGGGCTCCAAGCTTTCACTTGCACAAGCTGTGTGGTCAAAAAAAAAAAAAGAACTACGAATTGCAACTAAATATTTCATTGTGGTTCTTTTTGCTCTCTAGGATATAACTCACCATGGAGCTACATTAAAAGTTTGAGTTTTAATGTCATTTGAAATAATTTTTTTTTTCTGTGTGGTTTATACTGTCAATTTTATATACTCCTAGGTTCATTTGTATCCATTTGTTTCAGATTTGTAGGAGTTTTTTTTTCCTTTTTGATCCAAGTTTTTAAGTTATATGAAATGTTCACATGGTTCCAAAATCAAAACTATAAAACAAGGTGCAGTCAGAGAAACTTTTTAAACACTTTTTGTCCCTCCTTTTCACAATAAAGGTGTTTTTTAAGGCTATGAAATTGGACTGAATTGTTAAAGAGAACCTGATACCAGAGGGAGATTCAACAGAGTGCATTGTTATAACAGTTACAGGGGGGAAATTACATGTTAATGAAATAAGCCTTATTCAAATCAGTAAACATATTATAGATCCAAAATAAATTTTACACAAAAATAAATTTTCTTGTCTTCCTGGTGAAGTGCCTTTCCTGATCTTTTCAGCTAGGATCCAATCAACTATGGGGTGGGGGAGGGACTGGGGGGGTGTGTGGACAGAGACACAGAAGTCTCTACTTCAACCAGAGGAAAACAAAAGAGCTTCTTGCAAATTGGAAAAAAAATTCCAAAGTTTCCTGTATACAAACAACAACTAAGTGGAAGTACAGAAAAGGGAAAAATTCTTATTAAAAAGATACCTGCACACAAACCCTGTGGCTAAACCTAATAAATATGTGCAGGACCTGTATAAAAAAAACTATAAAATTTTACTAAAATAGATGACAGAATAAATGGAGAGGCATACTAGTTTCTGTTTAGACAGATCAACATTCCAAAATTGTTGATTATTCCTAAATTATAAAGTCAGTGCAATCACAATCAAATTACAACTTTGGGGGGAACTTGAAAAGTGATTCTAAAGTTTTCAATTAAAAATAAATATATATTTTGGGAAATTTGGAAAAGCATAATTGGGGGCACCCCATGTGTGTCCCTAATCCCAGCTGGTCTGCCTGAGACCCCCTGAGCGCCAGACCTGGTCCCCCCACAAGGCCCCATTTCCACTCCCTCAAGATGAAAGAAACTATCGTGAACCAGAAGAAACTCACAGAACTGCAGGCACAAGTGAACATTGGTGGGAAAGGAACTGCTCACAGAAAGAAGTTGGTTCATAGAACAGCTACAACAGATGATTTAAAACAAACAAACAAACAAACTTCTCCTTAAAGAACTTAAAGAAACTTAGGGGTAAACAACATCTCTGGTATTGAAAAGTTAATGTGATGCACATTAACAACCCTAAATTTCAAGCATCCCTGGCAGCCAACACTTTCACTGTTATTGGCCATGCTGAAGCAAAGCAGCTGACAGAAATGTTACCTGGCATCTTAAACCAGCTTGGTGCAGACAGTCTGACTAGTTTAAAACAACTGGCTGAAGCGCTGCCAAAATAATCTGTGGATGGAAAAGCACTGCTTGCTACTGGAGAGGATGGTGATGATGAAATTCCAGATCTTACGGAGAATTTTGCTGAGGCTTTCAAGAATGAGACAAACTGAATTGAGTCAACTTCTGAAGATGAAACTTGAAGTTACTGGGTGCTGCTATTTTATATTAAGACTACTTTTTAAAACTTTGTCCCTGTGTCTGATAAAATATACATTTCTAATATTTTAAAGCCCAAGCCCCTTGGACACTGAAGCTCTTTTCAGTTTTTGCTTATACACAATTCATTCTTTGCAGCTAATTAAGCTGTAGAAGCCTGGTAATAAAGTTTGAAACAAAAGTTAATAAAGTTTTTCACTTAGTTTTTTGGTTTTGTTTTTTTTTTTTTTTTTTGCCGTACGCGGGCCTCTCACTGTTTGTGGCCTCTTCCGTCGTGGAGCACAGGCTCCGGACGCACAGGCTCAGCGGCCATGGCTCACGCGCCTAGCCGCTCCGCGGCAATGTGGGATCTTCCCGGACCCGGGCACGAACCCGTGTCCCCTGCATCGGCAGGCGGACTTTCAACCACTGCTCCACCAGGGAAGCCCAGCTTCACTTAGTTTTTAAAAAGTGCATAATTGGGGGAGGATTTAGCATAGATAAAAAATAGATATTAAAACCTACTATAAAATAACTTTAAGTAATACAATACAGCACTCAGTTGAATAGACTAGGGTCCATAAATAGATCCAGGAACACACGGTAATTTGCTATATGAGTGCATTTCAATATAGGGAAGACAAAGGTTATCCAATCAATTATACTGGTACAACTAACAGAAACTTGGGAAAAAAAGAAGCTGATCCCTACCTGTTTTTGTGTGTGTGTGTGTGTGGTACGCGGGCCTCTCACTGTTGTGGCCTCTCCCGTTGCAGAGCACAGGCTCCGGACGCGCAGGCTCAGCGGCCATGGCTCACGGGCCCAGCTGCTCCGTGGCATGTGTGATCTTCCCGGACTGGGGCACGAACCAGTGTCCCCTGAATTGGCAGGCAGACTCTCAACCACTGTGTCACCAGGGAAGCCCCCCTACCTGTTTTTTTTAACAACTAAATAAATTTCAGATAAATTAAAAGTTAAATGTAATATATACAGTGGAATATTACTCAGCCATAAAAAAGAATGAAATAATGTCATTTGCAGCAACATGGATGGACCTAGAGATTATCATACTAACTGAAGTAAGCCAGACAGAGAAAGACAAATATCATATGATATCACTTACATGTGGAATCTAAAAAAAATGATACAGGAAGTTCCCTGGTTGCCGAGTGGTTAGGATTCCAGGCTTTCACTTCCATGGCCTGGGTTCAATCCCTGGTTGGGGAACTGAGATCCCGCAAGCCACGTGGCATGGCCAAAAAAAACCTAAAAAATAAAAATTTAAAAATAAACAAAACAATACAAATGAACTTATTTACAAAACAGAAATAGACCCACAAACATAGAAAACAAACTTATGGTTACCAAAGGTAGGAGGATAAATTAGGAGTTTAGGATTAAAATATACACACTACTATATATAAAACAGATAACCAACAAGGACTTACTGTATAGCACACGGAACTATACTCAATATCTTGTAATAACCTATAATAGAAGAGAATGTTAAAAAAGTATATATTTATATATATTGATAACTGACTCACTTTGCTGTACACCTGAAACTAACACAACATTGTAAATCAACTATATTTCAATAAAAATTTTAAAAAATTACGAACAGAACTACCATATGAAAAAATATTAAATGTTAAAAAATTTCCCCAAATTATAAATGTACTAGAAAATATGTTTCATTCTTTATTAAAGAAATACAAATCAGTACAAGGTTTTTATTAATGAGATTGCCAAAAAAAAAGAATATAGTTGACAAAACTCAGAATTGATAAGGATATAAGGAGAACAACAATTTCATATGTAGTTGGTAGGAGTATAAATTTGTATAATTTTCCAATATGCTTCAAAGTTCTCATTGACCCATCAATTTTATGTATATGAATTTACTTAAGGCCAGTTTTGACACTGCCTGAGAATAAAGGTGAGGCTCACATAATAATGGAGAAAATTTGTTTAATCATTAAGATGAATTAATTTGGGGTCACTAAATGACAGGCAAGCTGAGAAAGTGCCCTTGTTAAAAGACATTATAAAGTGATGAATCTTAACATGCTCAAAAAGTATATTTAAAAAACTTAGTAAAAAACTTAAAACTTGACTCTTGGTAGTGGGGGAAGGGAAATTAGGAACACATTTTTTTATTAGCTAGATAATAAGTTCACAGGTGTTTGCTATGATTTTGGCTATTTTTTAAATGTCTGAAACATCATTACATAGTAAAAGGTATTTTAACTGGATGAGAGACAGGGATTAAGTGAATTCTTCTTTTTGGATAAAATTACACACTGTACTGACTTTTTGATTATTTATTCCTTGTTTGCCATATTTGATTTGATGATATCTGAGAAGACATTTATTTTCAAAGTGAAGAAACTTTTAACAAGATATATGAAAATTTTGTGAACTTGGAGTCAACCAGAAAAAAATGCATAGTTATAGCCAAACCTACTACAAGCAAAGCTTCAGTAGTAGCTGGCAATGAGGCTGCTATGCACTTGTCACACAAGCATATGCAGCTTATGTAACATTCTCTAGGAATACTTCTTATCATGAGTGAGAATGCATATTCATACATCATTTAAATATTTTACATTGGATTTTTAACTGATAGATTATAGATATATGTGTGTGTTTGCACAATGTGCACATATATATGTACATACATAAACAAAATAAAATAATAGTGATTTGAACACTTGTATTTATAAAAGTTGATTCACTAAGGGGGAAAACATGTGTGATTCCATTACATGAATTAATGCACTAGAAGATTTATCTGAAGAAATTATCCATAATTTAGGATGGAGACACAGAGATGCAAAAGGTAGGTTCAAAGATACTGAGGAAAGACTGAGGTCTAACATACATTTAAGCTGAACACAAGCAGAAAAGGGAGAAAAGGACAGAAGGAATATTTGTAGAGATATTGGTTAGGAATGTAGGCCCCATGAAGGTAGAGATTTTGTCTGTTTTTTTCAGTACCATATCCCTAAACCTAGAAGACAGCCTGATATATGGTAAGTGATTAGTAAATGTATGTTAAATGCTATTGAATTCTACTTCCAGTAGTATGGGAAGGTAAACACCTAGGTCAACCATCCCACTGAAAGCCTTCAAAATGCCTGGGTAAAATATCAAATCTTAAAAGTATTTATGAGATCCCAAGGAACTTTTTGTTAAATGAGAGGCAGAAGATGAAAGAGTTTTTGCAGGGACAAATACCAAACAACTCAAACGTTATATCTGAGAAAGGAACCAAAGAAAAAGAAATGAGGTCCAGAAAAATACCCCTTAGGAGAAATAAGCATTATATACATGATAGAGTTGATGGTTTGTTGGACCAGTAGAGTTGATGAACTGTTGGACCAGAAGAGGAAGAAGTCACCAGCACAGCACTTTCCATTTTAACTTAAAGATCAGGTGGCTTATATACACCACAAGAAATGTGAACATACGTTTATCAAAAGACATGAACAAGTATGTCATTAACAGCACTGTTCATACTGACCTCAAGTTGTGTGGAAACCACACAAATGCCCATCAACAATAGAATGGATGCACATATTATGGGATATTCATTCATGCAATGGAATAATACACAGCAATAAAAAAAGCTACAGTTACAAGCAACAAAATTAACAAACATCGCAAACCTAATATTGAACAAGTATAAAATAATCCATTTATATAAAACACAAAACAGGCAATAACCATTATCCTGATTTCTAACAATGTGTCCTATTCATGGATTGGAAGACAGTATTTTATAGGAACCAAATTGACCTATAGATTCAAAGCAGTTCAAATCAAAATCCCAGCAAGTTTTTTGTGGATATTCAGACTGACTCTAAGATTTATATGAAAATGCAGGTGGGCAGGAGAGTCAATTAAAACATGGTGGGAGAATCTGCTCTACCTGATATGAAGTATTAACATGAAGCTATGGTATTAAGACAGTGGTACTGGCTCAAAGATAGAATCATAGACCAATGCATGAAGAACCTAGGGGCAGGGCAGGAATAAAGATGCAGACGTAGAGAATGGACTTGAGGACACGGGGAGGAGGAAGGGTAAGCTGGGACGAAGTGAGAGAGTGGCATGGACATATATACACTACCAAATGTAAAACCGGGGCTTCCCTGGTGGCGCAGTGGTTGAGAGTCCGCCTGCCGATGCAGGGGACACGGGTTCATGCCCTGGTCCGGGAAGATCCCACATGCCGCGGAGCGGCTGGGCCCGTGAGCCATGGCCGCTGAGCCTGCACGTCCGGAGCCTGTGCTCCGCAACGGGAGAGGCCACAGCAGTGAGAGGCCCGCGTACCGCAAAAAAAAAAAAAAAAAAGTAAAACCGATAGCTAGTGGGAAGCAGCCGCATAGCACAAGGAGATCAGCTCCGTGCTTTGTGACCACCTAGAGGGGTGGGATAGGGAGGGTGGGAGGGAGGGAGGGAGACCCAAGAGGGAAGAGCTATGGCAATATATGTATATGTATAGCTGATTCACTTAGTTATAAAGCAGAAACTATCACACCATTGTAAAGCAATTATACTCCAATAAAGATGTTAAAAACAAAAAAAGCATCATAGACCAATGAAATAGAGAGCCTAGAAAGAGAAACATGCATATATGGATATGTGATATAGGAGAAAGGTAGTACTGCAGAGCAGTGTGGAAGGCACGGACTTTTCAATAATTGAAGTTGGGCAATTTGACATTCACAAGGAAAAAAGAAATGAGACTTAACCCCAACTCACACCATACACAAGAACCAGTTCCAGGAAAATGATACAATTATATATGAAAAGTAAGATAATAAAGTTTTAGAAAGTTAA
Source organism: Delphinapterus leucas (assembly GCF_059928025.1). NCBI lineage: Eukaryota > Metazoa > Chordata > Mammalia > Artiodactyla > Monodontidae > Delphinapterus > Delphinapterus leucas. The sequence continues at coordinate 121,987,320 of NC_143130.1, read as the reverse complement.
AATAGGAGACTATCTTCTTGATCTTGAAATAGGGAGATACATTTTAAATAGGACACATAAAGTATCAACCACAAATATTGATAAACTAAACATTATAATCAAGAAATTCTTAATACCATTTAAAAAGTGAGAATCCCAGCTACAAGGTGGGAGATGTTTGCAATGCATACAGTTGTTCCTTGGTATCCCCAGGGGATTGGTTCCAGGACTCCTTTCAAATATCAAAATCCACAGAAATGCAAGTTCTTCATACAAAATGGTGTAGTATTTGTATATAACCTACACACATCCTCTGGTATATTTTAAATCATCTCTAGATTACTTATAATACCTAATACAATGTAAATAGTTATAAATACAATGTAAATGCTATGTAAGTAGTTGTCAGCATGTGGCAAATTCAAGTTTTGCGTTTTGGATCTTTCTGGAATTTTTTTCCCCAAATATATTCTATCAGTGTTTGGTTGAATCCATGGACGCAGAACCTGTGAATACGGAGTGCCGACTGTATACTCAACAAAGGATTCACTTCCAGAGTATATACAGAACTTGTAAAATCAAGAAGAGAAAGTCCCCAAAGAGGATATCCAAAAGGTTTTTAAAAAATAGGAAAACATACTCAACCACAACAGCCATCTAGAAAATGCAAATTAAAACCACAATGAGATACCACTACGCACCAACCACAATGGCTAAAGTTAGAAGACTGACAATACCAAATGTTAGCAGGTATATGGAGCAATGGGAACTTTTATATAATGCTCGTGATACAATGTCTTCAAAGAACTGTTAGGTGTTACCTACTAAAGTGTGTGCTCTGTGTGTGTGTGTGTGTGCACACGTATTTGTGTATAACTTACAACCTAGCAATTTCATTCCTAAGTATATATCTGTGCACATGTTTACCAAAAGACAAGAAAGTTCTATAGCAGAATTATTTGTAAAACCCCCAAATTGAAAAGAATCTCAATATCCACATACTGGTGATAGTTATCTACAGTGACATACAAGAATATGAATGAGTCACAGGAACATAATGTTGGGCAAAAGAAGTCAAACACAAAAAAAATATACATTATGATTTTATTTATGTGAAGATTAAAAAACAGGAGAAAAAATAATAACGTTTAGGATGCATTCATCACTTTCAAAATGATGAAGGAAATCAAGAAAGCAATTACCAGAAAGTCAAAATCGTGGTGTTAAAAGATAAATTGAGGAACATCAGAATTTTGAAGAGTGTATTTGAGCAAACATTGATTCCAATAAGAGCAACACCAAACTGAAAATAGTTCGGTGCGCTCCTGTCAGGAGTTAGGGGAAAGGCTTTTTTTATAGGTCAGATAGGAAACAAAGCAAGGAAATTATTTGATTGGCTATAGCTTGAGCAATTGCGTTATTTGGGAAAGCCTAGTTGGCTGTTTGTGACTGGTTGTTCTTAGATTTCAATTTCTTCCTTCAATGCATTTATGGGACTCTGCCTGAGGTTTCAGTTTGCTTTCTTAGGCTGACAAGGCATTAGGGCCACTCAGTCTAATGACTTCTTTGATTACTTTAACAGTGGTTACTTCTGAGGGTGGGAGAGGGAGGGAGAAATCATTGGAAGGGGATATGAGAGGGGCTTCTTGGGTCCTGGCAATGTTGTAGTTTACCTGGGTGATTGCATAGGTGTTAGCACTGTGATAATTCATTAAGTTGAATATGGTCTGTTTTGTATACTTTTCTGTGTGCTCTTCACAATGAAAGAATAATCTATTTATCCACGTATGAGTCAGGTAGCTAGGAATAAGTCTTACGAAAGATGAATAAGACGTTTTTGGGAAAGGCATTAAAGGAAATTTGAATAAATGGAGATATGCCAATTTCATAGTTTGGAATACTCAATATTGTAAAGGTGTCGATGTTTCTCAAATTAATCTGTAGCAGTGCTGTCCAATAGAAACATAATGTGAACCACAATTGTAATCAAATTTAATTTTGTTAATTAGCCACATTAACAAAAAGAGACAGGTAAAATTAATTTTAATAATGTATTTTACTTAATCCAATATATCCAAAATATTATTTTAAAATGTAATCAGTATGAAAATTATTAATGAAATATTTTATTCTTTTTGTCATATTAAGTCTTTGGAATCTGGTGTGTATCTCATGCTTACAGCACATCTCAATTCAGACTAGTCACCACCTCAAGTGCTCAACAACCACAGGGACAGCATAGATCTATCTAGACAATGCAATCTGAATCAAAGTCCCAACAGATTATCTTGTGGCATTGAACAAGCTGAGCTTAAAATTATATGGCAGTTCAAAAGCCAAAAATAGCCACGTACCTACTGTAAAAGAAGATGCAGATGTTTCCCTACCAGATATCATTTATTAAAAAGATTAAGTAATTAAATCGGTGTAGTACTGGTTACAGACAGAGACAAATAGACTCAGGGAACTGAATAGAGCCAAGAAACAGACCCAATTAAAAAGGTCTTTCAATAAATGGTGCTGGGGTAACTGATAATCCATTTGTTTAAAAAAAGAAAAAAAGGAAAGAAACTGGATTCCTTATACCATACTTAAAATTCAAACTTAAGGATTTAAAGACTTAAATGTGAAATGCAAATATAAAAAGCTCTGAGAATGAAGTATAGGCAAGTATGTACACAAATTCAGGGCAGGAAAGGATTTCTTAAGATGTAAATGATTTATAGCTTTGACATGTTAAAATTAAGAACTTCTGGGAGAAAATATTTGTGATGAACATAGCCAACAAAGGACTAGTGTCTGGAATATATATGCAACTCCTACTACTAAAGACAAACAAACAAACACACTATCCAACAGAAAAAGGGGCAAGAAATAGGCACTTCATAAAAGTTCAAATTGCCAAGCAAAAGCATATGAAAATATGCTTGAATGCTTTACAAGATACTAATAAAAAAGTAAAAAGCAGAGTAACAGGAACACCCATGCACTGATGGTTGAAATGTAAATGGATACAATCACATTGGAAATCAGTTTGGCGCTATCTAGTAAAGGGGAACATATCTAATAACCTAACAATGTCACTCCTAGGTTACTTACCCTAGAGAAACTCTTGCACCTATGCAGCAAGAGATATACAAGAATATTTATAAACAATATTTTTTGTAACAGCCACAAACTGGACAGAACTCAAAGGATCATCACCATAAATAAAAAGAATAAATTATTTTTATGTAATGGAACACTATACAGCAATGGAAAGGATTAACTACAACAGATGATTCTTAGGAACATAATTAAATGAAAGAAGCAAGTCACAAACAAGTACAGTATGGTTTCACTTATATAAAATACAAAGTCAGGCAAAATTAAGTGATTTTATTTTATTTTATTTTTAAATTATTTATTTTTGGCTGTGTTGGGTCTTTGTTGCTGTGCGCGGGCTTTCTCTAGTTGCGGTGAGCGGGGGCTACTCTTCGTTGTGGTGCACGGGCTTCTCATTGTCATGGTTCCTCTTGCTGCGGAGCACGGGCTCTAGGCGCACAGTCTTCAGTAGTTGTGGCACATGGGCTCAGTAGTTGTGGCTTGTGGGGTCTAGAGCTCAGGCTCAGTAGTTGTGGCACATGGGCTTAGTTGCTCTGCGGCATGTGGGATCTTTCTGGGCCAGGGCTCGAACCCATGTCCCCTGCAATGGCAGGCGGATTCTTAACCACTGCGCCACCAGGGAAGCCCTGATATTTTAAAGATACATTTTTAGGGATGCCATGCATAGGTTTTATAAATTTTATTTATTTGTTAAGTAAATTTATTTATTTTGGCTGTGTTGGGTCTTCATCGCTGTGCACGTGCTTTTTCTCTAGTTGCGGCAAGCAGGGGCTACTCTTCGTTGTGGTGCGCGGGCTTCTCATTGCGGTGGCTTCTCTTGTTGCGGAGCACGGGCTCTAGGCGCATGGGCTTCAGTAGTTGTGGCTCGTGGGCTCTAGAGCACAGGCTCAGTAATTGTGGTGCACAGGCTTAGTTGCTCCGCAGTATGAGGGATCTTCCCGGACCAAGACTTGAACCCGTGTCCCCTGCACTGGCAGGCAGATTCTTAACCACTGCACTACCAGGGAAGACCACAGGTTTTAAAATTATAAAGAAAAGCAATGATTATCACAAGTCAGAATAATGACACTCCTTGGGTGGAGGACCCAATAAAGAAAGGATGGACATACAAAATGTTGCTAAATCATGGTCGATGTTCTGTATCTTAATTCATGTGGTGGTGACATGGATGCTCACCATATTCACACTTCCATAGTTATATTTCACAGTGTATTAACATAAAATAAAAATATCATATTAAATTTTTAAACCCTGGATAAAGTGAGTGATAAAGAGTATCTCAGAGTGTTGGTTTGTTTAGTGGACAGTTTTTCAAGGTGTTATAATCTAAATCAACAAATGCAAGGAAAAACTGAATGTTTTAGTGCATATGAAAAGATTGCACCTGTAAAAATGAAGTCTGCATATGGAATGAAGAGTCGACTTTCCTCTAGGGTCATTTAAAACTGTTAGTTCATTTAATATGTGAAGGAAATCACACTGCTGAGAAACTACAAGAAAATGATAAAAAAATTACAGCATGTGAACTTATATTAAAGGAATATCATCATCAGTCATCTTTCTTCTTTCAGAAAGTTCTTTCAGGATTTCCCAGATTAGAGTGAAAGAAACCAGCAGGTCAAAAATTCTTTCAATATTTAACACTTGTCTTCTCACCAGAAGGATACACTTATTGAACAGCTGCATGAGAACCACACACTGTAATATTGCATTGGCCAGTAATATTACAAAAAGTTCATTTGGGTTTTTCTGTAACATCTTATGGAAAAACCCGAATGAACTTTTTGGCCAACCCAATATATTTTTAGCTTTTTTTTCTTTTAAAGTTCTGTCTCTTCATTTATAACATTTGTTGGTAAGATAGGAAGAAATTACCAGGGAGTAAATTGCTATTGGGTGAACCTATCACACACATTTTGTCCCAAAATTGATAACTTTTCATTGTAATTGATAAATGTTAAAAAGGAAACTTTTTGCTTTGTGCTCATCCTATGTTCCATTTGGGAGCATTTTTTTTTTTCTCTTCTACAAATAGGAGGTATTCTGGAGAATAAACTTAAGCAGCACTGGCATAGAATGTAGTTTGTTAAGATCTTTCACTTGAAACACTATATTCCTACTCTAGTACATTCTTTTACCTCTTCCTGATAAATAAAAACTACAGTAACAGAAAAAGGGGGTAACTAGAAGAAAAATTTTTTTATTGAAGAACATACAAATTTACATTTTAAAATATGAATTTTATTTTATTTATTCCTAATCTAAAACCTAACTTAAAAACTTCTAATAGCTTTACATTTAAATGAGAAAATTATTCCACAGTCAAATCAATTTAGAACACAAAATTAATTTGAGTTGCTACAGAATTTCTCAAAGTCTTTAATATGCTGATATACATTATAAATCTCTAAGGAAGGGATACACAGCTGTAATTTCCTAAACTTATTTAACCAAACCTTTTGTAGTTTTTAAAACTGAGGCTACTTTGAAAAATCATGTAGTATAAACTCCATAGGCTGTTCGGACATTCTGGACCACCTACACTATAACCTCAAACCTTTCCAAACCAAAACCAACTAAATATGATCTATTAATTGTCCCTGAAACACTGTGTGTTGCTAACATACGTTTTCCTGACTCCCTCAGAGCCAATGAATATTTGATTTGTATATATATATATATATATATATTATATATATATATAATATATATATATAATATATATATATAGTCTTTGCACTGGCACTTGGAGCCATTTGACCTTGCATACCTTGGCTGGAAACATAAAATGCCATTTCCAGGTTTAGCTCATATCCTTAGGATTCCTAAGTTTTCCACATTCTGAAGATATATAGAGATTTTCCTTGGCTTACAACAAGGTTACATCCTGATAAACCCATTGTAAGTTGAAAATATCATAAGTCAAAAATGCATTTAATACAGCTAACCTATCAAACATCATAGTTTAGCCTCGCCTACCTTACACATGCTCAGAACTCTTACATTAGCCTACAGTTGGACCAACTCCTCTAACACAAAGTTTATTTTATAATAAAGTGTTGAATATCTCATATAATTTATTGAATACTGTACTGAAATTGAAAAACAGAAGGGTTGTATGGGTATAGAATGGTTGTAAGTATATTTGCTGTTTACCCTCATGATCTCAAGTCTGACAGGGAGCTGTGGCTTGGGACACTGCCCAGCATCACAAGAGTATCCCACCACATATTATTAGCCTGGGAAATTATCAAAATTTAAAGTACAGTTTGGAAGTAAAAATTCGAAGTACAGTTTCTACTGAATACTACATACTGCTTTCCCACCACAGTAAAGTCAAAAAATCATTAAATCGAACCTCGTAAGTCAGGGACCACCTGTACAACTTTTTTTTTTCTTGTACCACCTATCTCCCAGTTAATTTCTTCCAAAAGGAAAAAAAATCTTAGACTTTTCCAAAAATTGCTCAGCATACAATAATATTTCTCATTGTAAGTACTTTTGTTCATTAAATGAACACTATTATCACCTCAAAGGCAACTGATTCCATGATGTAACCATTAGTCTTAGTTTTGCTAAGTATTCTTGTGGGAAGATTGTGAAAAATCTGTAGAAGCTAAACCACAGTGCATTGTAAACGTCTGAATCTTGACTATTCTCTAGGAAGCAGTGAGGTCTATGTGAATGCACTCCATTTCCAGCACCAGGTGTTGAATAGATGCTCAATAAATGTAGAGTGAAAGACTATTATCAGTCCTTAAGAGAGTAAAAGAAATCAGCTTAAAGTTCTTCTCTTAGTAATGAAAGGCAAGGACTACCACTCAATCTCTAATGCCCCAAATGTCTTCCCTTTACTTAATAAATAGGCTTTCAGGGACTTCCCTGGCGTTCCAGTGGTTGGGACTCCACGCTCCCAATGCAGGGGGCACAGGTTCGATCCCTGGTCGGGGAACTAGGATTCCGTATGCCGCATGGCATGGCCATAAATAAATAAAGAGATAAAGAGATAAATAAAGAAATAGGCTTTCAATAAATGTTTCCTAAATTGAATAACTCAAAAGACAAACTGAGATTGTTAACATTGATATGTTGAGAGACTAACTTGTTTGGGTTGATTTAGAAGTAGTAATGCACTTCCCTAGTGGCACAGTGGTTAAGAATCTGTCTGCCAATGCAGGGGGCATGGGTTCGATCCCTGGTCCGGGAAGATCCCCTATGCCTCGGAACAACAAAGCCCATGCGCCACAACTACTGAGCATGCACTCTAGAGCCTGCGAGCCACAACTACTGAAGCCTGTGTGCTCTAGGGCCCACATGCCGCAACTACTGAGCCCACATGCTGCAACTACTAAGCCCATGTGCTGAAACTACTGAAGCCCAACACAGCCAAAAATAATAATAATAAAAGTAGTAATAATCTATAAGCATCGTTGAGATGGTCTTAAGTATAACAAAGGTACAGAAAAGTGCACAAGTCGTAAGTATACAGTTCAGTGGATTCCCACAAATATAACCATTACCCAGGTGAAGAAAGAACTTTACCAGCAACTTAGAAGTTTCCTTCAAGCCCCCTTTCAATCTTTAACCTCTCTATTCTCCCTGAAGACAGCACTATCCTGATTTATAACACCATAATTTCTAAAACCATAGATTAGTTTTTGAAATTTGTGTCAATGGGATATTGGGTTGGCCAAAAAGTTCATTCGGTTTTTCTGTAAGATGTTATGGAAAAACTCAAACAAACTTTTTGGCCACCTCAATGATATGTATTTTTACCTGGCTTCTTTTGCTCAGTATTGTAGTTGTAGAAAGTATCATGTTGATGATGTAGCTGTGGTTCATTTATTTTAATTGCTGAACAGCATTCCATGGTATGAATATGCCACAATTTGTTTATTCCACTGTTGAGGGAATTTGGGTTTTTACAGATTGAGCCATCTATAAATAACACTGCTAGAGACATTATGTACATCTGTTGGTGAAGAGTGCATACTTTTCTATTGGATTTATACCTAGTGATAAAATTGCCTGGATATAGGATATGCAGAAAAATGTACTTCAGCAGATATTGCCAGTTTTCTAAGGTGGTTTTACAAATTTACTTTCTCACCAGCAATATACGAAATTTCGCTTTGCTCCATAACCTTACCAACAATTGGCATTGTCACTCTTTAATTTTAGCTGTTGTGGTGAGCATCTATTTCTGGACTCTATTTGTCTGTTTTATACTTTCACTAGTATCACAGTCTTAGTTACTTTAGTTTATAAAATAAGTCTTCACTTTGTTTTTCGTCAAGGATTTAGTTCTGTACCTTTTCTATTTCCATATACATTTTAGAGACACTTGTCAATTCTTCTACACCCCACCTCTCCCTTCCCACACACACTTGTGGAATCTATACTGGAATTGCACTGAATCTATAGATCAACTGGATGGAAACTGACATTTTTATAATAGTATTTTAATGATTGAATCTGGTACATTCTTTCACTTAATTCTTCTAAAATCTCTCTCAATAATCTTTTATAGTTTTGTGTAGTTTTTTTTTTCCTGTCCAATTTTCCTACCATTTATTTTTTCTTCTTGCCTTATTGCACTAGAGTTGTCTATTCTGCAAAATATTGAATAAAGGCAGAGAGAGTGATTATCCTGTTTTGTTCCTAATCTCAAGGGGAAAGTGCTCAACATTTTACCATTGTGTATCATTTTTATACATTGCTGGATTTGATCTTTCAACAGTTTAAGGTTTTACATTTATGTTTGTGAGTGAATTGCACTGTAATTTTCCCTTTCTTCTAATATCCTTGTGTCATATTGCTATCAGGGTTATATAGGCCTCATTAAATGAGCTAAGAAATGTTCCCTCTTCTGCTCTCTGGAAGGGTTTGTGTAAAACTGATAGATCCACTGATGAAATAATTGGGGCCTGGAATTGTTTCCTCTGCTCCCTGTTTCCTCCTCCCCTCAGGGGGAAAGTTCTGAATTATCTTCAAAGGAGCAAAAATAAGGCCATCATTTGACTTCTCAACAGAAACAATGACAACAGAAGACAATAAAACAATGTCTTCACAGTACAGAAAGAAAATACCCACCAACATAGACTTCTACACTGAGCGAATAAACACTTCAAAAATGAAGATGAAATAAAGGAATTTTAGGATAAATAAAAACAGAGAACTCATCACTGCAAGACCCACATTAAAGGAAATACTAAAGAATGTTTAGGCAGAAGGAAAATGATCCCGGATAAAAACTTGAAGGTGCAGGAAGGTATAAAAAGCAATGGAAAATGTAAATGAATACTGAAAGTATGAATCCATAACAATGTGTTGTGAGGCTTAAAAAATATATAGACAAACTATATGAAAAAATTAGCATATAAATGGAGTAAAATTTTCTAAGGGTCTTACATCATGCATGGATGCATGTTGTAAGTTCTAAGAAAACCTCTTAAGAAACAGTAAAAGAATGTACCAATAGAGGGGGATAATAAAATATTAATAATTATTCATTCAGTTCAAAAGAAGTCAAGAAAGAAAAAGAAACATAAGAATAGGCAAGAAAAATAGAAGGCAATTAGTAAAATGGTGAGATTTAAATCTAAATATGTCAACAATTAAACTTAGGCAGACTACTCCAAATAAAAGACAAAGGTTACCATATTGGTTTTAAAAAAATATCTTGCTTATAAAACACATCTTTAATATAAGGATCATGGAAAGCTTGAAAGTAAAAGTATGGAAAAGAAATTATGCCAACACTATCCCAAATAAAGCTGCAGTAGCTATACCAATATCAGGTAAAGTAGACTTTAAGACAAAAATATTGTTAGAAATAGAGACGTGAAAATTCTAAAAGGGTCAATTCACAAAGAAGATGAAGCAATTTTAAATTTATATGCACTACATCAGCCTCAAAAATACATAAAATAAAACTGAAAGGAGAAAGACAAATCCATGAACTTAGTGGGAAATTATAACATGCCTCTTGTAGCTGATAGTCAATAAAGAAGCAATAAGGATATAAAAGATTTAAGCAATACAACCAATAAAAAGGACCTAATTGACATAAACTGCAAATAGCTACAGAATCAATACTTTGTTCAAGGCCATATATAATAGTTACCAAACTAATCATATGCAAGGCCTAACATAATAGCAATTCTCAACAAAATTTAAACAATTGAAATTATACAGAATATGCTCTTTAACGACAGTGGAATTACACTACAAATCAGGGGACTTCCCAAGTGGTCCAGTGGTTAAGACTCTGTGCTTCCACTGCAGGGGGCATGGTTTGATCCCTGGTCAGGGAACTAAAGATCCCACAGGCCACGCAATACAGCCATAAATAAATAAATAAACTACAAATCAATAATAAAAAGGTAACTAGAAAATTCCCATACATTTGGAATTTGTATTTGGTTTTTCAGAAGTTTTACCATGCTCAAGTGGTTTTATTTATCCCACTTGATGTTCAAGACTATGGCCTTATTGAGTTTCTTCAGTTGTGCAAGATCCTCAGCCATTATTCACTGACCATCTCTGATCTACCGTTAAATTTGGCCACTGAATTCTTAATTTCAAAGTGTTTCTCAGTTCTAGAATTTCCATTTGGCTGTTTTTTAAAACTAGTTTTCCATTCTCTGTTTAAATTCTATTCCTTGCATATATTAAAGTTATTTTTAAAAAGTCCAGGATTGATAACACCATTATCAGGATTCCCTTTGGCTCTGTCATCTTTGTATCTGTTGTCTTTCGACTACAAGGTCTTATCTCCTTTTATTCTTAGTTATGTTTGATCATATACGAAAAATTGCATATAAACTTGAAACACTGGTGATGTCATCGTCATACAAAATTTAACTTTGCTCCTGCAAATCCCAGATAACAATCCAACAGGTTCATTCAGTCCCTTTGAAGACTGGTCTATTTCTGGTTCATCTTATTCCTAGAGTATAGCACTTTGGGGTTCCAACCCAAAGCCTGGGGTGTGGGAGGCTTAAAAGGGCTCCCCTTTTTAATGGCTGTTGAACTCAAAATTTTGTCTGCCTGGCACCTTGATTCTGTACAAAGATCTGTTTTCAGCATCTTGGCAGCCTCTTCCATAACAGGATCTAGGGGAAAAATAACCCCAAACACCAGGCACCTGTTTGGGTTTCCTCCTTTCTCAGATTTTGGCCCTATAATTCTATAGTACCTTAATGGTTTTCTGAAGGTTTCAGATTTTCATATCTATACTTCTACACACACACACAGAGCTTTTCTAGTTCTCAGTGGGAGGATAGGTCCAATTTAACTACCTTAACTGGAAGTGATACATATCTCCAACTCTCTTCAATCATCTTACCCCCATCACTCTCCTGAAACTGCTTTTTTTTAAAAAAATTATGTTATTCAAGTATAGTTGATTTAGGGACTTCCCTGGTGGCGCAGTGGTTAAGAATACGCTTGCCAATGAAGGCGACATGGGTTCAATCCCTGGTCCAGGAAGATCCCACATGCCACGGAGCAACTAAGCCCATGGGCCACAACTAATGAGTCTGTGTGCCACAACTACTGAAGCCTGCGCGCCTAGAGCCCATGCTCCACAACAAAAGAAGCCACTGCAATGAGAAGCCCGCACACCGCAATGAAGAGTAGCCCCTGCTCGCTACAACTAGAGAAAGCCCATGCACAGCAATGAAGACCCAATGCAGCCAAAAATAAATATTTTTTTAAATTATAAGTACAGTTGATTTACAATTGTGTTAATTTTTGCTGTTCAGCAGTGATTCAGTTATACGTATATATATACTTGCATATTCTTTTCCATTATAGTTTATCACAAGACATTGAATATAGTTCCCTGTGCTATACAGTAGGACCTTGTTTATGAAACTTTTTCTGAAGGTCAGTAATGACCTATGTTGCTAAATTCAGTGATTCTTACTCTTCATTTTCATTAACCCATCAGCATCACTTCACATTATACTGCTGCCTCCTTGAAACACTTCCTTCCCTTCCCTTCCCTTCAAAAACACCACTCTCTTCTATTTCCTTATTTCTCTGGCTTCTGCTCTTTTGCTGGTTCCTCTTCAGCTCCCCATCCTCTTAAAAGCAGAAGTGCCCAGGGCTGTCATTACAACTCTTTATACTTACTCCTTCATGATCTTACCACTGATACACTTAGAACTCTCAAATTTACATTTCCAGTAAAGTGCCTCCTGAAACCAAATGATATGTCTAGTTTCTTCTACTTTGCATCTTCACTTCGTTGTCTAATAGGAATCTCAAACTAAGCCCTTGACCCACTCACCTTCACTATCCTCAAACCTGTTCGTTTATCCTGGTCTTTCCCATTTCAGCTAATGGCAATTCACTTCTAGCTGCTCAGGTAAAATCTTCAGTCATCCCTGACTTCTCACACAACATAGTCCACCAGAAAATTCCTTGGGGACTATCTTAAAAATATATCCAGAATCTGATAACCACTTCTACTGCTACCATCCCAGCCTAAGTTACATTTTGCCTAATTATTGCAATAGCTCCTTAACTATTTGTTTCTGCTCTTGGTCCCATTTAGTCTTTCGTCAGCACAGCCCAGAGTAGTACTGTTAAATTCTATCATTTAACTCCCCTGTTCAAAACCCTCTAATGGGGAATTCTCTGGTGGCAAGAGTGGATAGGAGTTTGTCTGCCAATGCAGGGGACACGGGTTTGATCCATGGTCCAGGAGGATCCCGCATGCCATGGAGCAACTAAGCCTGTGCACAACTACTGAGCATGCGCTCTAGAGCCCGTGAGCAACAACTACTGAAGCCCATGCACCTAGAGCCCGTGCTCCACAATAAGAGAAGCCACTGCAATGAGAAGCCCCTGCACCGCAAAGACTAGTCCCCCGCTCGCCACAACTAGAGAAAGCCCACACGCAGCAGTGAAGATCCAACGCAGCCAAAAATAAATAAAATTAAAATAACAAAAACCAAAAAAAACCTCTAATGACTTGCCATAAATAAAAGCCAAAGGACTTAAAATTGCCTGTAAGGCCCTGTACAAGCTGGGCCTATTATCTCTCTTAGCTACTGTACTTTTCTCTCTGCTTACTCTGTTCCAGGCACATCTCCTTGGCTCCAGCCAATGGCTCAGTTCATTGTTTCAAAGCATTATCTGGATGTGATGGAAGAGGCAGCTTAAGTTGGAAAGAGGCAGCTTAAGTTGGAAAGACAATCAGAGATCAAATCACACAAACCACATTAATGGCCCATCAGTTTATTCATGATATTGCCTATATCGCACAAGGCCCTATCCTAGGTATTTGAAGTACAGCAATGGGATTAAAAAAGAAATCACTCTCATGGAGCTTGAATTCTAGTAGGAAGTACACAATGAATCAAAGTACAATATAGCTACATAATGCTGTGCTATGAAAGCAAATAAGGCAAGGAAAGGGGACAGCGAGGGGAAGTGTTATAAATTTAAATAGGGTACTGAAATGGCAATGGGAAGCAGAGTTGTAGGCATCTGAACATCATGCCAAGTGAGAAAAGAATAGTGTAAGAAATTTTCAGATACTTGAGGTTTATTTTTGCCAAGGTGCAATGTTCCCTACTGATTTCTTAGAGAAAGAAAGTCCAACCATGTAAATAGGCTACAGGTTTTCTGGGCTAAGCGCTTTCACAGCAGTATCTCAAGGGAAACTAGTTAAGACTTTCATTCAATGATTTCAAAAAAGATTTTTAAAAAATTCATGTTAAGAAATTAAACCCCAAAACATTTTAGTGACTTGTTATTCTGAGGGCATTGGCCCACATTACTATGCCATGTAATCATTTCTTTGTTAACTCATTAGTTTACAAACGCATTCAATTGCTACTTTAGTGGGTTTTGCTTGGCCCAAATTACTAGAGTATTCATGTGTATAGTTAACAGAGGTCTAGACAGTGCATAGACAAGCCCTAGCCTGGATACAGCTCATTGAAGATCATACTATTTTCTAATTTCTGTGGCCACACCAACCTTGGAATCTCAGAGCAAATGAAGTGTTTCCTAAGCAGCCCCTTAAATGTCTCTAATTAACAGAGCTCCAAACTAATTTCAGTCCTTAGTCACTAGCTGTATCCCTATTCAGCTTCTAAATTTCCCATAAAAATAATTTCTAACAGGACCCCTGTATGTCTTTTTCTCCTAAGAAAGTTTCATTACTTTTAAATTCTAACATTCCTTGTATCTTCGCAAGGAACCAATTACACGATTCTCTAAACATAAATTCCTTAAAATATCATTTCCGTTGGCTGGTGGGAAGCAGCAGCACAGCACAGGGAGATCGGCTCGGTGCTTTGCGATGACCTAGAGGGGTGGGACAGAGAGGATGGGAGGGAGGCTCAAGAGGGAGAGGATATGGGGACATGTGTATGCATCTGGCTGATTTGCTTTGTTGTGCAACAGAAACTAACAGTATTGTGAAGCAATTATACTCCAATAAAGATTTTAAAAAAAAACCGGATCATTTCCAAAGATAAAGCAAAACTCAATTTTAAAAATGAAACTTTCCAATTTATAAATGCATACCACTAAAGTCAGTAAAATTCAAGTTATTAGAATTTTTTCTATATACTTCATCAGCAGAGCTTAACTAAAATAACTGAAAATTGTTCTGCATATTCCGAAGATCTTTTCCTTTTTTTCTCCTCATGCATTATAAGCCCAAAATAGTCTTTTGTATAAGCATCATGACAACTGTTGAAATTTTCTGGATAAAAATGAACAAAACTTAATTTGTACAAGATCTTAACACATACAATTATTTTAGATTCATCAAATAAGGACCTTTTAAAAAAAGAACCAGGTTTTAGTCATCCCTTTTAAGTGTTTAACAACCTTTTCCCCATAATTGCACACAGGAAAATAAAATTTGTTACTGCATGCTGGAAAGTATTAAAATTCCTGGGTGAAGTGACCCTTGATATAAACAACTGGCCCAGGGATGCAGGTAGCTAGCTCTGCAGCCTGAGAACTTCTACTCCTTTACTATTTAATAATTGCTCCAAGAAAGGATTTTTTAAAAAGATTTCTTTTAACATGTTCACTTACATTTGTACAATGCTGAAAATGTATGTTGACATTTTTACTCTTACCGTTTACTTGTCAAGGGAAGGCATAATGAATATTCAAAGTCAAGCCTAAAGCTGTAGTCACAACGTTAAATTATGAACTCAAAAAAGGCCGTTTGCAATTTAAGTGCTCTCTTGTACAAAGCATCAAAAAGTTAAATACAAGTACTACTCTTAAGCAGTCACACAAGTCTAAGCCACATTTATTTGCACATGTATAGTAATGGGCAACAGATACTCCAAATTCATACAAATTTATAAAACAACAAAGGTAATAATCATTTGGTACCACTTGCGTGTTATCTTGCTTACAGATTCAAGTGTAGATGAACTTCCTTCATTTTGTAAACTTTCATACAATACTTACTAAAACAAAAATTCTTGAAAACACATTGGCATGTTTCAGTTACGGCCAACACAAAAGTTAAGACAAGACCACAAACTCAAAATCCAAGCTTAGAATATACTTTTCTACCTCTCTCCCCTAGAAAGTGACTTTTTTTCTTGAACAGATGTATATGCTATATCACACAAGTAACCAAGGAGACAAAAAATGATGCTCCCATAATCGTAAAGAAAACTCCAACCAAATCATACTGTTTTAAGTTATCTACCAAATATATGGTTTAAGTATGAGAAATGGGGAAATGCTTAGATTAAAATAACAAGGGAAATTAGAAAAAAATGGTAAGTGATTTTAAGGAGAACAAACTATGTTCCCAACAAATCTGCAAAGATCTGACTTTGACAACTCAAAATAATTGTCTAAGGCAAATAAATGTGAGGAAACCTTCAAAAACATTCTAATCACGTTCAATATCTAGTGATAAAAGCTGAAAATGATATCAAGAGAATACTTATTATACAAGCGTCAACAAGGACATCCCAAAACTAATGAAAGAAATGCACATTTATTTCTACAAAAGCAATGTATGATACAGAAGGGAACAGACTTAAAGATTTACCTATTAAAATATACAGATTCTTACTGAAGAGTATAGGATATTTAAAAAAGATGACAAGGGATGTTAATTTTTTTATTATTATTGTTTTTACATATTTTGGAACCTCACATAATTTTGATAAATAACTCTTACAAAATTATGCAAAAGTACAAGAATGTCTGGTAAACAAACAGTCTGTATTTTCCAAAAAAATTTTTACAACATGCAATTCTTAAGGCAGCATTCTCCTTACAAGGAAAGGTAATCCTTTTACTCATCAAGAAATCTTCTGCTGCAAAGAATAGGCTAAGAAAGCCTGGCTTCTTCCATTAACGCCTTTTGTCTTTCCTGTCTGATTTTCGGTCTCTTTCACTTCTTGAAGATCTTTTGCCTGATCGACTACTCTCTGATATAGACCTCTTTCTGTCAGACCGGGAATTCTTATCCTTTGATCCTTTTGTATCTCTACTACTACCTCCTTTTGAAGATTTGTGACTTCTTTCTAGTCCTGAAGCATCCCTTCGCTTCCGATCCACGCTCCTTCTGTGCTTTCTATCTCTGTTATGTCCCCGTCCCCTACTCCGACTTCTACTCTCACTACTACTAGTAGTGCTGCTGCTACTGTCTCTACTGCTGCTGCCACTTGTACTGGAGCTGCTACTGGAACTACTTCGACTACTGCTACTGCCACTGCTGGAACTGCTTCCACTGCTGCTACTGGTTGAACTGCTACTAGAACTACTACTGCTACTGCTTCGACTCCTACTCTTGCTGGTTTTATTTCTAGCTCGACCTCTACTTCTGCTCCTCGTTTTGGTTTTGCTCTTGCTCTCTGAAGGTACTGTCAAGACTGGTTCTACTATCACCTCAGTGAGTTTTACAGATTCTACAGGAAACTCCTTCCTCTCAGGTGGTAAATGCCCTTGCTCCTGAATAACCTGAGGTGGTGGCTGTGAAACAGCTAATGGCAAAGTCTCAGGCTGAGAGAGAGGCTGGGGCTGGAGTACTGGTTGGGGGTGGGGGTGGGAGTGGGGGTGGGAGTGGGAATGAGAGTGGGAGTGGGAGTGGGAGTGGGGCTGGAGCTGGGGCTGGGGCTGGGGCTGGGGCTGGGGCTGGGGCTGGGGCTGGGGCTGGGGCTGGGGCTGAGGCTGAGGCAGGGATTGAGGCTGAGCCACAGGCTCAGACTGGGGCTCAGATTCTTTTTCTTCCTTTTCCTCAGGCTCATTTTCGATTTCTAGAGCACTAGCATTCTCTTTTGCAGGAGAAAGAGATTTACATTCTTTATCTGGCTCAACTTCAAATTCCATCTCTGGCTCCAATTCCTTGCTAGTTTCATTTTCTGAAGGTTCTATGCTTTCAACTTGGTTGATTTCCATTACCTCCTGCTCAGCAATTACATTTTTGACACTCTCGACCATCTCCAGCACATCCATAACTTCTTCAGGCTGACTATCCTGCTGCTTCTCACTTTCCCTTACCTCAGTTTCCTCCTCCAGCTTAACTTCCATTTCCTGCTTCTGTTCCTCCTCCTCCTGTTCTTTCTCTGCATCACTATGAACTACACCTATTTCCTTTTCCTCTTCCTCTCCTGCTTCCTCTATTTCTACATCATTGTGCTGATTACCTGTCTCCTCCAACTCTTCCTCTCGCTGAGCCACCTTACCCTCTTCTTGTTCCGACTTCTGTTCTTCATTACGCACCACTTGATGCTCTTTTTCCTTCATTGATTGTCTTCTAGGCCTAGCCTCCATTTTATTTATTTGTTCTGCAAATTCGATGCGTCTACCTTCAAATAAAGCTAAAGGATAAAAATTTACACGTGTAAAATATACTATGATTTAGAAAATGCAAAATCACAATTTGACACCTGGTCACAAATTGTTATCGAGCTTATCTAAATGTCTTTTTTGTAAAGAGACGACAAAAGACTGATTACAGCATGTAATTACAAACTGATATAAGATGACAAAAGCAAAGATCCACTGGAAACCTATACACTAAGAAATTAGCAAAACCACACCACATTATCTAACTGATGGAAAAACAGGATAATCTTTTGCTATTTTACTTCATACTAAATGAAGAAAATAAAGCTTCTTTCAAACAATCAGTTTTATGGTATCATATCATGCATTAATTTTTTTGATCCCAAGGAGACACAAATCATCTAATCACCATCTTAGTAGTGTCTACCCTTCCATGTGTGCTTCCTCTATGGACTACATCAATGTTGACTTTTTCTTGATTCATCAGCATTTTTATCTGGCTACTAAGAGTATCAAGCAAAAGAGAAAGCTCACTCAAATGCTTAAGAAATAAACATGCATTAAGCACCATCACCTAATATCCAAGTTTCCAGTTAATATCTATCATGAAACAAATGCTCCTGTACTCCAAACACATCAGCATCTTAGAATATCTTTCTAAAAAGTTAACTATTGAATCACAGATGTCACAGGAAACAAACATGTATGTATTTGTGTGTTACCTTACCCATTAAGGAAATTTCAAGGGACCTCTTCATTTATACTTACCATTCATTTTTCTCTGTGACTCTTCTATTAGTTTTTGGGTAGCTGGACACATTCTTCCAGGAATATAGAACAAATGGGGCTTTGTTTTAGTTCTTATATATTTAATTATCTTGGCATTATGCTCATTCCATTCTTCTTGCTAAAGAAAAGGTAAAAAGGTCAGCGCTTTTGTCAACATGAAGGATTACCAATCTTAGAATTTCAAAATATACTCACCAGCTGCGCAAGCTCAACCTTCTGTTCCAAAAGCCGCAGTTCTGTCTGTTTAGCACGCCTCTCTTCAAACAGTTCTCTCCTCTCATTTTCAACCTGCTTTCTTTCTTCTTCTGCCTGCACTTCAAGTTTCTGTTCAATTTCCTGGCGTCTCTTTTGCTAAAGATAAACAATAATCTTTGAAAGCTTATTATACATCCTGATTATGTGAAATATCACAATTTTACTGTTGTCTGCAAACATGTTTCACATCTGCAATTCAGGACACCAGCTAATTCAAACTTGGCGTTTGAGGTGGACTGCAATTTCCCTTCCAGGAAATGGAGACTGAAGCCTTTTCATGTATAAATCTAAAGTTTAAAGCCATTAGCTATAATATCAGTAAGTGTTTTATTCCAACATAATTTATGAAAGAACCTTACCTAAAAGTTAATCTGAAAAAGAAGAGTACTGTCTTTATAGGTTATCTTCAGTTATTCTTTCCAAAGCAAAGAATTTGAGACAAGTGATGTCCTAGTGAACAAAGTAACTAACAAACTAGTCAACTGTTTTTAAAAATCTACGAAAAAAAAAACTACATTCTTCAAACGTTGATGCTTTAAGTTTTTATATTTTCTAATAAAGTTAACATATGAAAGATGAAATAAAATAACTGAATTGTTATCTTTCACTATAGTTCTCCCGAGAAGCAACAAGTTTGTGTTCAACTCCAAGGACACAATTTTGTAGCTTTAGTAAAATAAAAACTTCCAGGAAAATGACACAGTTAAATAAACTCTGGAGGGCAGGGAATATAATTTATGCTGTTGCTTCTGGAGTGCCTCTGAGTGTGTAAGTCTTAGAAATTATAATTATTTAATAAATTACGATGATTAGTAAGTTCAACTTCCTGTTTGAAAGAAAGCACTCTAAGCCTAAAGAAATGAACAGACATGTCCAAGACCACAAAATGAGATTGTTATAGAGCTGAAACCAGAATCCAGGTTCTCCTGAATCAGACTAGGCTCTTTGAACCACAAAGCAAAGTTCACTAAGTTACTTTAACAGCACCTCAAAAAGAACCAGTCAACAGTATAACAACTTGAGAAAGTTTTAAACGTTTCTGCTTGGCTTCATTTTAGGCTAGCAATTAAATCTTTTTCTTCTCTTTTTTTTTTTCCTTAGGAAATATTAGTAACACGCTTTATGAAGTTTACAGTTAAATCTTGAGAACTTTTCAGTGTTTAAGAAATATGCCATCAACTACTTTGATAGCTTAAATAAAGGAAGCAAAGGAAAAATTGCATAAATACCCTTTCGGTAGCAACAGTGGATTCTTGTTTAAATTTCTGAAGGGTGCCCATCAACAAGCCAAATATTCGTCGGTTCCTAAAGAACAGAAAAAAAATCCAATTTCAAAAGGTTCCACTTCATTTAAGCCTGCCATTTCCTAAAAGAAGCATAGCATAGACACTTAAACAATTCCTTAAATTTTCTTAAAATTGCATTATTTGACAAGAGTTGTTTTCCTCCAGAAAGATACTTAAGATACCTTTGCTTTCCCTTTTCATCCATATTTTGATCCTGGATAAGGTCTCTCCGTGTGCGCTCTTTGGAGGTAGCTACAACTGAAGACTGCAAAGCTGGCTACAGGAGAAAAGAAATTTCAGTTATTTAACTAGCATACAGTGGCACTCCTTTAAATGTACTAAGGTGAAAATACTATATTCACCCTCTATGAAGTTCTTTTAATCTCAATTACCTTCTTAACATCATCGTCCTCTGGGTCGCTTTCTTGGCGTGATTCTCTCCGAGTCCGACGCTCCCCGCCCAGCCTGACAAAGGAAAATGAATTTAAAAGGACCAATTCAAACTCTGATCTCCTATACCTCTCAAGCTGGTTAAGTTTTTGTAGTACAAGTCAGAAAAGTAACCCAAATTATTTTCTCAATATTATTCTTCTCATGACCTTTACTTTGGTAAAGTTTCTGTTATTGTTAGTGAAGAATTGAGTTTTGAGGGATACTGGCTGTCTCAGTTCAAATACCAAGGAAACAGACTCAGGGTAAGTGCTATACTACTCAATTCTAATACAACTTAATTCAACAATATTTATTAAATTTTTATATTTGTATGCTACCTCAGAAAATGGAACATACAACTATGCCTTCAGAAACTTGTCCTCTAACATACCTACTGACTGCCCCTTCAAGGTCTCTCTGTTTGGCTGGGGGTCCTCCTCCAATATCTGAGAATCCACGCCTGCAAAAAAAAAAGGCCAACATAAAGTAAAGCACTTGGAATTTGAGAAAACTGGTATTTCCATTTAAGGAAGATAATTTAGTTGCAATTAAAAAAAAGACTTCCAGTTAAAGTAACCTTAAATTGGCATTTACTTCAAGATGCTTTTGTAGCATTTCTTTTAAAACTATGAGAATAAGTTAAGTGTGCACATAACTGGTATAGTTACTATATTCTTCAATGTCTAGTTTTGAATGCAAATGAAATTCCAGGAAAACTCTACAGAAAGCTACAGCTGATCACAGCTTCAAACAAACCAAACATTTCTAACATTGGCTCGACCAAGAAATTTGTTTAAACCGTTTCGTTAATTTAGTGTAGTAAGTACCAATGAATTAAAATCCTAATGAAATCTTACCTCAGCAATAAACTACCACGTCCTCTACCTCCACCAGGACCAGAAAGGGCCAGCAATCTGGCTTGGATAGGCCTACAAGATATTTACAAATCAGTACAAAAATCGTTTCTAATAGCACCAAATACTTTAACGGGTGCGGTTCATCATCAAAAGAAATTAACCAGAAAAGTTCGAAGATGATGGTTTCAAAACCCACGTGTTTGAAACAGGACACTAAGCACTTTGTTAACTTCCTGATTTTTCCAAGACCAGTATCACATAAATTATATTTACCTCGATGCCACTACACATTAACAAGCTTGAATCAGGTCCGGATTTCGCCAACCCAAAGGAAGTTGCACGTGGGCAAGAGCCGGGGGGCAAGGCGGCCGGACCGCGTCCCGGGAGCGTCTCCGGGCCAGCCCCGAATCGGGTGGCCCCGGGAGAAGGAAGGCTTTGTGCTGCAGTTCCGGGCCTGCAGGGCCGAGGGCGGGAATCGGCAGTCTGGGCCTTCCCGCAGGACGGGAAGCCATCCTGGCGCACCCAGGCCCCGCTCTCCTTCCTTACGCACCTGAGCTCCAGGACTTACGGTGGGAACCTTGGAAATTCCCACCTCACCGAGGACGGGGTTCCACGGCTGCCCCGGTAACAGGCCTCGATGTTCGAGTCCTCTCAGGACTGTCCGCCCTCCCCGCCCCAACTCACCCCGGCTTCGTGGCTGCCTCTCGGAGCCGGCATTTCCCATCCGCCCCTCACCTCACGTCATTCGGATCCCGCCCGGTGAGCTTGCGAATATTCTCATCCACATTCTTTAAGCTCTCTTTGGCCTTTTCTAGCTGCTCCTGCAAAGTTCTCACTGCGACCGCCATCTTCTCCCTGCAGCAGGCTCCGAGACTGCTCTCCAGGCCACGCCTGCTTGTGTCGCGCCGCGAGACGCGAGAAGACTGACTGCTGGACTCAGCCAATGGAGATAGGAGTTGTATTTCGGCCTCAACCACTCAGCAACCGGAAGGGGGAGAAGCTGCCAGCCTTTGTGACTCTGGGCCAATGAAAAGTCCGCCAGACGGTCGCTTCCCTCCCCGATTAGCTGCGGGTGGCTGGGCTCCGCTTCTATCGCAGAGTCGGGGCGGATTTGAGAGTCTCTGGGTTCTCCAAGACGTGAGTTTGCTGGCCGGCTCTTCTGGCGGGGAGAGTGGAGTTTTCCAGCCCTTTTAACCTGTATATGACGGCCTCTTATCGTTTTACCATCTGTTCCCCTCAGAGTAGGGTGCAGGCGAGTCTTTTTTTCCCTTTTTCCCGGGTAAATGATTTGATTAGGACAGGGTGCGGCCGTTCTGTTGGTGCGCATGCCCAGAGAGGCAGTGGGAGGGACGCAGGCTTCTCTTGACTAGGTTAAGCTCAAATGAGCAGAGGGAAGCGAAAAGTGAAGGAAGAGGAAAAGTCATTCATCATAATAGCAAACAATTGCTTTGTGTTGTACTCTGTGAAACATTTCACGTGCCTTATCCCCCACAAACCAAAAGCGTGAATAAACTGCCTGTTATTAATGATAAGGAAATACCGTAACTGTCCCCAGGTCACGCCGGCCCAGAATCATCATACGATCGATCAGACTATGTGCAAGGCTTTACTACAATTAAAAAAGCGACGGTGAGACAGAAGAGACGTGCATTAGCCTCTACACTGGTCTAGAGCTGGTTGGTTTAAAATAGGGTCTGGGGGAGCAGCGCTACTGTTAGCTGTGTGTGTGTCGTCCACCTTCTGGTTCTGCTCTACCCGCACTGCCAAAGTGAGAACCGGCTTTGTTCCAGAAATGTATTTGTCAATTGTAGATCAGTAAGCATTTTCCCACAGAAACAATATTATCAATAATCCTTGTGTTCTCATCATCCATCTGCAGCCAGGCATCCTTGGACCAAGCATTAGCAGGCCAACTGTATTTAATCCGAGTTACCATTTTAATTCATCCAACAATCCTTAAAAGCTCTTACTGTGTTAAGCTAGACTCTGGAAAAAAGCCTAGAACAAGATAACTGTGGTTCCTGCTGCCATGTAGTCTGTAGGCTCCTCAGGGAGCAAAGATCATTCATGTGCTTATTCATTCAACAAATATTTATGGAACGCCTACTTTTTGCCAGGCACTATTCTAGGCCCTTGGATAGTCAGTGTACAGTAAAGATATCTGCCCACAAGGAGCTTGGCGGCAGGAAGAGTGAGGAGACAGACGATAAGCGTAAGTAAATTACATAGCATGATAGAAATGGGTTAAGTGCTATACAAAAAAGAAAAAGTAAAACTGGATAAGAAGGATGAGTGTTGATAAATAATTATATGACTCTGGGACTTCCCTGGTGGTCCAGCGGTTAAGACTCCGTGCTTCCACTGCAGGGGGCTCTGGTTCGACCCCTGGTCTGGGAACTAAAATCCTGCATGCAGTGTGGTGTGGGAAAAAAAAAAAAAATTACATGATTCTGATTGTGAGCATACTTTGTCTCATTGATCCTTATTACAATCCTGTGTAGTAGGCAGTACATGAAACCTGAGAATGTGGTAATGGTACCACGAAGTGTAACAATGTTTCCATGGGAGATGCTTCTAAAGTTAGCCAGAAACGTAGGATCTATTCTTACTTCCGTAGACTCTATTACTAAGATCCTGGGAAATTTAACATAGTCTAATTTATGGGGGATAATCAGTAGGATGCCATGTTCAACATTTAGTAATGCTCAATAAATATTAGTTTCCCCTTTAGTCTCCAGAATATGCAAAGAACACCATGTTACTGTGGTTTGAGAAATTGACCTTGGTAAGTGGCCAGTGTTTTGCTTAATCTTTGACCTTGATGGTGGTGATGAGGGAGAATGCAGTTGGGACATAAAGGACCTGATTTCACATATGGGAAATTTTAGTGCTGGAAAAAAAGATTAAGATTGCAAAATACTCTTCAAAATTAGTGTTTCTTTTCAAAGGGTTAGGTGAAACTTACATGCTTGATTTTATGAGGTGATGGAAAAAACGGATCCAAACGTTAGAAGGGGATATGAAAGGGTATGAAGAGTTGAGAGGTTATTGTTAACAATTTGAGAAGACTCAACATATTACTTCGGGGGAAGCAATGAATTAATTGGGGAAAAAATCTGCTTCGTAAATTACTAAGAAAAGATCTAATCATAGGCTAAGCATCACGTTTAAGACAAAGTTTGCCAAATTTAAGACGTGCATATGATCTAACATATGTATTCGCATGTCTGTAGGGGTTAAGTCCCACATCCACCATAGATTCTCATATGAACTCCGTCCCAAAGTGACGTCGCATTTCTGATGTCTTTAATTTGTATTTTCTGATTCAAATTACCTTGTGCTTTGCTTACTCCATCCTTCTTGTCCCTTGTACCCTACTCCCAGTAAACCTCCTGGTGGCCAAAACGACTCTAAATCTTTTTGTACACCCAGGCTTAATCCAAAATGGATTGGGATAATCTCTCAATATACCTAAAGTATATAGCCTGAAAAATGACGATTTATTCACTTAAAAATTGTATTTATTTAGGCTGCACCAGGTCTTAGTTTCTGCATGCGGGATCTTTAGTTCCGGCATCCAGACTTAGCTGCGGCATGCATGCGGGGATCTAGTTCCCCGACTAGGGATGGTACCCCGGACCCCTCCATTGGGAGCACGGAGTCTTACCCACTGGACTACTAGGGTAGTCCCAATATTCGCTTTTTTTTTTTTACAACTTTTCATATTAAGCAACATATGGCAGAAGTGGAAGCTTTTGATGAAGCTAATAGAAATTCTTGTCAGTTCTAACATATCTAATTAACACAGAGATGGCAGCGGGAGGTCCCGTCTTATTTTACCACCTCCCCCGCCCGCCGCCTTCCATGTTGTAGGGGGAAGAAACCTTCCTCCTCTCGGCGTCAGCGGTTCACCCCGCGGAAGGAACTCTATGACCATAGAGCTGGCGAATGCTGGGGTAGAGGAGACCGGAAGTTGTTTTTTCGCCTCCCCCGCCCAAGGGCCGGATGGGGTCTCCGGGAGCTGGGTTTGGTTCCCGCTGCTGTCAGACCCTTTCGTTTTGCCCAAGGACTTAGTGGTCCTGGGGTGGGCGCGCCGCGGCCCCCTCACTCCAGTATCAGCCTTCGGGAAGCTGAGTGAATTCCTCGGTCTCCTAGCAACGAGGGACGGGCTGCGGACTGAGCGAGCGGCGGCGGTTCAGCCCAAGCTGCCCAGGCGCTAGCCGGAACCCCGAGCCCGGCCCAAACGGGAGCCTAAACCCGGAGCTTGGAAGAATAAGCAGGAAATGGCGGACGAGGCGTTGTTTTTGCTTCTGCATAACGAGATGGTGTCTGGAGTGTACAAGTCCGCGGAGCAGGGGGAGGTGGTGAGTGCTGCCACACGCCCTTGAGGTCCTTTTGCGGTGACACTCGTTTCCACTCAGTTTTCTTTTACCCCCGTCCCATCACCACTCATCGCCTCCCGAAGTGTAGGCAGATTGGTCCACCTTCAGGTATCCTAAGCCTTAGAACCTGTCAGCTGTCTTCAGTCTTTCATCCTTGTCTCTTTCGTATCTTTTACTATTTGATACCTTTTTGTCCAGTCCCATATCTGTGTGTGGCACGCCACAGATTTTTTGTTTTGTCCCTTCCATGTGTTGTCCCTACCATGGTTTGCGTCAGAGTTAACTGCTGATTTTGGCACCCTTACTTAATTCGGCTGTCACTTCCAGCACCTCCCAGTCGTCCACTGGACATACCTCTCCCAGTCTGAGAATCCTGTCCCTCCCTCCCCATCCCTAACCCTCAGTAACACTCCAGGCAACTCAAAGAAAGAGGGCTAATGAGATAATTTAAAAAAATACTTAGTGTCCATTATATGTCAGAGCTAGTTGCTAGGGATATAGTAATGAGCCAAACAATGGCTCCATCCTCCTGGAGGTTACTTCTAATGTGTGGTAGTCTTCATTCGCTAATTGATTCATTCAGAAAATATATTAAGCGTGTATGTGTATTGTGGGCCTGGCATTATTAGATGAATAAGATAAAGTCCCTGCCTAACAGTCGTTGAGGAATAAGGGTTCAATGAATAATTAACGTATTGGGTGGTAATTAGATATGGAATCATGGAGTAGTAGGATTTTATACATGAAATATTACAAAGTCATGCTCAAGTCAGAAGCTCTAGTTTCTATAATGCTATTGATAAAGAGGGGTGGAAAGTGAGGGCAGGAAAAGCATCCTAGGCAAAGGTAAAGTCATAGAGATATGAAAAAGTGCAGTGCATTTAAATATGCTTGAGTATTTCACTGTGACTAGATTGAATAGGTGGAGAGTGAGAAGTTTTGAAAGCTGAAGCTAGAAAGAGGTCTGTATGATTGAAACACATGGACCTTCTCAGTGGAGGATTTTTAAGGAGGAGAATTACATGCTCCATTTGCATTTCAGAAAGATAAACCATTATTTGGGCTGGAGAGGGAAGGTCCTTGTAGTGAGAAGACCCATTATTGGAGGAGTCCAGGCAGGAGATAATGAAGATCTGGATAACGAGAAGAGGAGAGAAAGTTTGAGAGATAGGAGGTAGAATCTCTAGAACTTGATTAGGTATAGGAATGAGAGTTGAAAAATTATCCCCAGGTTTTTAGCTTGAGCCACTGGGTTGGATGGAGAGGGAATAAAGAAGAAAGAGGTGATGATAATGAATTATTTTGAACAGGTTGAATTTATGGCACCTGTAGGACATCGAGGAAGAGGTACTGTCAGTTTGTAAACTATAAGAAGGATACTGGCTGTTTTGGGTACTATAACAAGAATGCCACAGACTGAGTGGCTTATAAACAACAGAAATTTATTTCTCACAGTTGTGAAGGCTGAGAAGTCCAAGATCAAGGCACCAGCAGATTCAGTGTCTGGTGGAAGCCTCCTCCTGGTTCATTTATGGATGTGTTTTGGCTGTGTGCTCACATGGTGGAAGGGGCTAGCTAGCTCTCTGGGGTCTCTTTTATAATAAGGGCACTAATGCTATCCTTAAGGGCTCCATCCTCATGACAGAATCACCTCCCAAGGGCCCTACCTCCTAATACTATCTGGGAGTTAGGATTTCAGCACGCTAATTTTAGGGAGATATTAGTAGGAAGACATCAGGAAGAGTATTGGAAATGAAGCAAATTCTATTCCTTTTTTTTTTTCCGGCTGCACCTTGCTGCATGTGAGATTTAAATTCCCCGACCAGGGATTGAACCACTGGACCACCAGGGAACTCCCCCAAATTCTATTCTCATTCAGATCCATCTGTAATAGAGATTTTTTCCAAGTTACAAACTTTTGACTTTATCATCATCCATAAACAATAGTTAATGTTTTGCATCTGTGCTAAGTGCTGAGTAGCAGACATTTGCTGTTTGTGCAAAGTCAGCTTTCCTTATACCCTTTTCCCAAAAGAATAATTAGCAACACACCTTTTTTTTTTTTTTCTTTGCGGTACGCGGGCCTCTCCACTGTTGTGGCCTCTCCCGTTGCGGAGCACAGGCTCTGGACGCCTAGGCTCAGCGGCCATGGCTCACGGGCCTAGCAGCTCCGTGGCACGTGGGATCTTCCCGGACTGGGGCACGGACCCGTGTCCCCTGCATTGGCAGGCGGACTCTCAACCACTGCGCCACCAGGGAAGCCCCAACACACCTTTTTTATCACAAAACCTCTGCTCCCCACCCCACCATGTGTGCAATCAATTCTCTTCATTCTACTCTTTCTACTTTCTTTTCCTGTTCCAACTCTTGCCCAGGAAAACTTTTTTTAAAAATCCCTCTCTTTTTTCCCCCAATGGATTAGCTAAAATAAAACAGCTGTTCTAATCATGACTGATAATTCTGAGACATGTGCTAGTCCTATAAGAGAAAGGAAATCCATAAGTTTTGAATCATTTAAACTAAAAACAACTTTCTTTTCCTATTGCAATTTGTATATGGTGGGGAAAAAATTTTAAGTCCATATAAGCAAAAGGGATTTTTAAAAAGTTATATGGTAGTCCACAGGGCAAGACGGGAATAAAGACAGACCTACTAGAGAATGGACTTGAGTTTACCGGGAGGGGGAAAGGTAAGCTGGGACAAAGTGGGAGAGTGGCATGGACATATATACACTACCAAATGTAAGACAGATAGCTAGTGGGAAGCAGCCACATAGCACAGGGAGATCAGCTCGGTGCTTTGTGACCACCTAGA
Source organism: Delphinapterus leucas (assembly GCF_059928025.1). NCBI lineage: Eukaryota > Metazoa > Chordata > Mammalia > Artiodactyla > Monodontidae > Delphinapterus > Delphinapterus leucas. The sequence goes on along the minus strand of NC_143130.1, from coordinate 121,958,619 downwards.
GGAGTGGGATAGGGAGGGTGGGAGGGAGGGAGATGCAAGAGGGAAGAGATATGGGGATACAAGCATAACTGATTGACTTTGTTATAAAGTAGAAACTAACACACCTTTGTAAAGGAATTATACTCCAATAAAGATGTTAAAAAAAAACAAGTTATGCGGTAGTCTTGATGAGTAGAATCCATATTGGAGTCTAGGTGTATGAGGGTTTGTTAGTGTCTCTACTTCGAGTGTGCTTCAAATTTTTCATAGCAAAAAAATGTAAAAAAGACATAATCCTATCATCCAGAAATGGTTTTTATATATCTTTTTAGACATAAAGTCATAAGTGTAAGTGAAATAAAGGAAAAATCCCAATGTTCTCACCTTCCCAATCAATGATTTTCAAACTGTGCTTGAAGAGGAATTAAGTCTAAAAACTGAATTGGACATTTACCAATTTATGGAGAATAGTGTTTTTTTTAAGGTTAATGGATAAAATATTCTTAAGTTTTTCTTAAAAATTTGGTACTTTACTAGTGAGCACTCACAGATGCCAAAGTGAATGAACAAGTGCAGCATCAGAAGGTTTTTCCTGGGGCTTAATTCAAAAGCTCATGTGATCAATAGCTAAGATTTGAGAATGTCTGCATATAAGCATATTTCCTGCTTATCAGTATGTTCCTGGGTTGTTCCACAAAGAGCATCATGACTTACAGGTACTCATTCTACCTAAGCAAGTTTGGGAACGGGTGTGGAAATTAACAGAATGGTGCTGAGTGGTCCAGTAGAGAAACAACATGATTTGGGTTTTACAAAGTCTATACCAGAAATACAGAAGATAATCAAAGGAAGAAAAAAAACTAGAGATAAGATCATTTGGAAGGCTCTAACTGAAGACCAGGAGAGAAATGAATGCTAAGAGCTACTTAAGCAGTCAGGAGAGAGAAGATGGATTTTGAAAAGCATGTAGATAATAGGCTCCACAGGACTGCAGTGTGTGTGGAGGGCTGGGAGCAAGGAGGTGAAGAAAATGGAAGTTTTCTGGTTGTGGTAACTAGATAGATGGTGGTGCCATTGATGAAGTTAAAGAATTTTGGAGGCAGAGCAAGCTGAGAATGTTAAGATAATATCATTTGAATACACCTAATTTGAGGGGCCTGTGGGACCTCTGGATGGCTGTGTCCACTAAAGTCTGTACTAGAAATACAGGTTAATAGTCAGCCCCATTAGTAGCATACATGGTTCCTTAGAATAGAGTTCAGCAAATAATGAGGCCTATGGTGGTAGCGGGAGGCAAAGGCTTCAGAATACATAAAAATTCTTTCCCTTTTGGAGCTGTATTCTAGGAGAGGGTGGGGATGAAGGGACATGAGCAATACAAAATTAGTAAAATGTACATTAGGTTAAATGGTGAAAGAAGTTCCTTGGAGACAAGCAGGGAAATGAGATAGAGCATCAGAATCACTTTAGGAAGGGTTCTTAAAACACAGCTCGCTGACGCACACCTACAGTTTCTGATTCACTAAATTGGGGGTGGGATTACAGAATTTGCAGTTTTGACAAGTTCCCATGTGATGCTGATGTTGCTAGTCTTGGGACACAATTTGAGAATTACAAGGATAGAAAGTTTCTGAAGTGGAATGATACTGTATTTTAAAACGTTGAAATGAGCCTCATTGAGATGGTGACATGTGAGTGAAGACTTAAAGTGAGTGAGTTGGTCATGTGAATGTCTGGAGGAAGAGCTGCCTATGCAAGAGCGCTGAGATTGGAGCCTGCCTGGCATGATTGAGAACAGCAAGGAGATCAGTGGAGCTGGATGGAGTGAGTGAAGAAGAGTAGAAGGTTGAGGCCAGAGAGGCACAGGAGTCTGGATTGTATAGGGCTTTGTAGTTCATCCAGAGAATTTTGAGTCTTCGACTTAGGCGTGGTATTTAAAGCCTTAAGAGTGGATGAGATTGTCAAAGGAAGAGTGAAGCAATTGCATGATTCCAGGCATAGGAAGGTGGGGTCATCAACTAAGACATACTGAGAAATGGAAAGCTTGGATGACTCTAACAGACATTTTGAAGCAAGGGACGATAGAACTTAGTGAAGGCACAAAGGGAATGACTGACAGAAAATCAAAAGCGATACCATGACCTCAGTTTTATAACTGAGGAGAGGAGTTGAAAATGGAAAAAGCCAGGGAAGGTGAGAAGAGTAACTGGGAAGGGGCTTTGGCATTTCTGAAAAGTAATAACAGTTTCCTGTTTATCCTATTGCCTTATGAAAATGATTAGTACTAAGAAAATTCAAGTATGAGTTGTAATTCACTTTTTCTTACAATGTTTCAGTGAAAAAAGTATAAATATTTAAATTCTAGCATTCTAAATTTATTCAAAACTGTTTTTAAATAGGAAAATGGACGCTGTATAACTAAGCTGGAAAACATGGGGTTTCGAGTGGGACAAGGATTGATAGAAAGGTGAGCAGTATGGATTTGAAAATTTTCTTCCAGGTAGGTTATGAACAAAGATGATCCATTTCAAAAGACTGAATAAAACTTGAGACAATTTAATTTTAATTCCCAAACTTTATTTATTCTCTGTTCTTTAATTCACAGATTGAAATTTCTTTTTAGGTCTGATGCTATTTTAACTCAGTTATCCAACTTTCATGTTTTAATATTTGAAGAAAATATGTATCTTCTATGTTTTAGACTTTTTTCCTGAAAACTTTGGTATGCTGAAACAACCATCTAAAATCTTACTGCCTTTCCTACTTAAGATCTAATATGTTCTTTAACCTAAATGGAATTTTGTTTAAATGCATACCTTAGAGTCTCTGTTTATGCATGTAATAATCTTTCAATTTATAGATCAATTTTTTTTAGTATTCCTTTCTCACTATCTGAAATAGTTGAACTCTGATTATATTTTATATAACAATACCATGATTATGCTCAGCTTTTTCTTAATGTGCTAATTGTACCTAAAATTGCTGCGTACTGTTAGACTAATACACCTTTAGACTAATTTTAGCCCCCAAATTATATAACAGAATGTGAATCCATTGAGATGGGATCTACTTTACTTGGTGCTTATCACTTTATGACTGTCAGTAAATGTTCAGTGCTGTTGTGGCATTTGAAAATTAGTTAATAATCTGCCCCTCCTGCTTTCTTTGGAGGAAAAGGACTGTATTACTTCTAGTTGATCTTTTTAGGTTTACAAAAGATACTGCAAGGTTCAAGGATGAGTTAGATATCATGAAGTTCATCTGTAAAGATTTTTGGACTACAGTATTCAAGAAACAAATCGACAATCTAAGGACAAATCATCAGGTATTTAGATAAATTAAGGCCTATTTTTTAAGTCCTTTAACTTAATATAAATGTATTTTAGTGATTTACTTATTATGTAAAGCTTAATTTCTCGTCAACTTTGGAATGCTTCTCTTACATGGTATTAATACATCATTACTTTTTTTCTCTAATGGGGTATAGTGAATAAAGACCAAGAGACAATTATCAGTAGTTATAGCTGTCCCTTTCCCTCAATTAAATTTTAAGTTTTAAAAAGTATCAGATATCAGAATGATAAAGGTTTTATTATTTCATTATTATTACTTATAATATGCAGAACCAGAAATATATCACATTTTTCTGAAGGCTAATTTAGAGAGCATATTTAACTCTTAAATAACTCTTGCCTGTTTAGTTGCTGTCATATTTCTTATTCTTAAAATATTTTGTTAAAATAAAAATAGGTTGCATGGAAAATCATGCATAAAATAGATTTTATAAAACTCAAGGAAATACTTGGAGTATATTTGGCATTTTAATAAGGTATAAAAATGAAAATAATGTATCTTGTAGCTACCAATAGAATTCATTTTTTCAGATAACAGTATCAACCTTAGCTTATAAGTACCTGAAATGCTAATAGGAAGAAGTGACTATGATTTTTGGCTTTCTAGGTATGAGTTAATAACATATAGCTGCTAATTTCACCCGGACATGTATTTCTGATTCTTTCGCACTAGACTGTGTTCTTTAAGGACAGGAACTGTCTTAGGTATCTTTGTATCTTCAGTATCTTAAAGCATTCAATAAATATTAGTGTTATAAAATGCTGAACTCTTCAGCTTGAACATTGCAAAACTTCTTCATATAAAGAAATTTTGACCAACAGAAAGGTGAGTTTTAATAACTTTAAATATTTCTTAAATTGTTTTGAAGGGAAGAGTACAGATTACATTGACTTTGGATGTTTTTCTATTTTTGGAACAGGGCATCTACGTACTTCAGGACAACAAATTTCGCCTGCTTACTCAAATGTCTGCAGGAAAACAGTATTTAGAACATGCATCAAAGGTATTTAATGGAATAGAAGATCGGGGTTTTTTTATTATGAAAAAAGTAGAACCATAGGGAAAAGTACAATGCCAATCACAACAGACTTTTGAATTCAAAATATGTTTTTAAATTGTTCCTTTTGTTTAAACACTTTTCAATGAAACAGCAGGTGTTCATTATATTGAAACAACTAACATTAACCTGTAGCTAAGTAGGCTTATGATGACCAATTAAAGAAACACTATAGTTTAAATGCCATTAAAAATGTAGATTAATGGTAGATTCTCGAATACAGTATGGATACATCAGAAAAGATACTCAAGCTTAAAAAAACTGGTATTAGCTATGCAGAATTATTCACCTCAGAGTTCATATTTACAATCTCCATCAGTAAATTTAAAAAATGTTTTAAATATAATTAACATTTGTTTCTAAGAATACATGTTTTGTGTTAAGTATATCTGTGTTTCTGGGTTTCATGTATTTTTTTTCAGTCTCAGGTAGGAATCAATAAATAGACCAGATGTATTAAAGAAAAGCTGACAAGTTTTAATGTAATGGTTCCTTTGAAGTGGTTAAAATATCTTGGGCAAGCATAGCTCCAGTGGCGCAATCGGTTACTGTGCGGTACTTATAAAATACCTTGGGCAGTATGTGTAAGCTGCTGTTTATCTGTAAAATCTGTCCATATCTAAATTATCTAACACAAAGGCAGTTTGGTGTAGTGGAAAGAGTATGCACTTGGGACCAAATAAATCTATATTTTAAGCTAACTCCACAACTTACAGGTTTGTGACATTGGGTAAGTTACATAACCCCTCTGGACCTTCCTTAGTATCCTTATTAATAAAATTGATTATAATAATACCTATATTATAAAGAATCTCTAGGTTCTCTCCCAGCTTACAATTTCATGACTCCATATCTGATTACTTATCAGTACCCATTTATTTATATTAATTATAAAATAATATTCTATATTATTCATAGATACATAGTAGTGTTGTTGAATATCATGCAAAATGTAGATAATAAAAAATTTCTTGGATTATTTGATTTTTGGTTCTCATTTTTGTCCTGGCTGTCTCTGCTGTGGCATAGTCCCATTTCCCTTCCTTGTTTCCATATGACAGGGTTTCTCAACATTGGCACTTTGATATTTTAAACTAGGTAAGTCTTTGTTTTGGCAGGCTATAAGTCTTGAACAAGTCAGGATTCTTGGTTGTAGAAAGCAGAAACCAATTTTGATTGAATGGAATAATAATTAGTTAGCTTACAGAACTGATGGGAAGGCTCAGAAAACAGGCAAGAACCATGGGAGCAGGAGTTCCCTCGTGGTCTAGTGGTTAGGATTCGGGGCTTTCACTGCTATGGCCCAGGTTCAATCCCTGGTCGGGAACTGTGATCCCTTAAGCCGAGCAACATGGTGTAGCCAAAATTAAAAAGAACCATGGGAGGTTAAAGCAGCCAGAAAGCCCAAATCACTCCACAAGGAGGGTCTATTTAGAACCCTTCAGGCAGCACTGAAGGTAGACACAAATCACCTCTGCTGCCTCTGGAACTAATTCTAACGGGTTTCCAGCTTGGTTTTGTCACAATCATGATTTTCAATGATTTGAAAAATTCTTCCACAACCCTTCCTTAAACAGCAATGACTTATTAATATCAAGGTTTAACTATCATTTATCAATAGCTTTACTATCTTAGTAAATCCTTAATATATTTTACAATTTTTTTTCTTTTTAGTACTTAGCATTTACATGTGGCTTAATCAGAGGTGGCTTATCAAACTTGGGGATAAAAAGTATTGTAACAGCTGAAGTATCTTCAATGCCTGCCTGTAAGTTGAATTCACATTTCTTACAAATGTTTTTAGCAATTATTTTTCAGGTCTGGTGTTTTTTGTTTGTTTCTTGTTTTTGTTACTTAGAGAACATTTAAAATGCTAAAACCATTTCATTTTACTTTTATCAAATTTTAACATTTAATGTAGTAACATGTAGCATACTTATATTCATAGTCAATGATTTTTAAATTCATAATAGTGATTTAAGAAAATGTGCTAAGGAAATCCAAATTTATAAGACAACTTAAGGAATGATTCTTAACTCTTAAAGGACAATTTTCTGCAGTATTCTTTTAAGATAGCAACTTTCCTTATAGTGTTGAAAATTTTTTTAAACAGTTTTCTAGAAAATATCTATTATATAAAGCTAAATAAAGCCAACTAGTCTTTTATTGCTAAACTCCTTTCCAAATATCTTTCCACCAGAGCTACCAACCAAGCATAAAATTGGCTTTGAGCATCACTGTATTTCCTTTCTATTCACAATAATTAGCAATGAAATACCTAAAATGTAGGAATCACAGAGAAACAAAAGCAGTCATTCACAAACCAGATAATCATCTGATAAAAACGAAATTGACTTTATCAAATATTGTGAAGAGTGTGAAAAGTTGTTTGATATAGCAAGTTTCTTGATTGAAACTACTTACTAAATGAAGCAGGAAACTGATGTTCAGGCCTGTTTTCCTTGTACCTAAAATCAAAGAATGATTTTTCATGTTTTTTTTCTTAGGTAAATTTCAAGTGATGATACAGAAGCTATAGAAACTACTGAAATGCAAGGCTTCAATAGTGTAAAGAGAGAAATTATTCCTGTATAAAGTATTTCAAGCAGCAATGATTTAATTACATTGTTGGACATTTGTATTGATATAAGCTATTTGCTAACTTATATAATGAAAGATGCACTCTTAAGCAGGAGTAAGGGTGTATTTTATCAATTTAACACAGACCTTAAAACAGGTAAAGAGACATTCTACTGTAACATACACTTTACTGAAACTATTCAGAATGAAAACCTAATTTCAAATAAGTAAACAACAATGCAGGACCCTTATTTAAACATTCTTATTTGCTTAGAGTGATATGTATTTAACCAGAGATGAAGAAATAAAACTCAGGGTTTGGTAAATTAGCATAAAGAAAGTATGTACCAATCAGAATCTTTTCGGTAAGAATGACCAAATTTTGGTTTTGTTTTATGAATTTGTTTTAGTTATTTAAAAAAAGCAAAGAGTACATTAAAATTTAAACTTAATTATTATTTTATTGCTTATAATTTATTTCTATTAAGAATCTTTATGCTTGTATAAGGATTTCATTATATACATTGTGTGTGTGTTGTGTATGATATATATATCATATTTAACTGCCTAAATTGCTTAAAAACTTTATTTCACTTTAATAGAATTCAGTTCTTGAGAGCTCCATTAATGTAATGAAGTGAAATACAGATCTAGATAAAGTGAGATATAGATGTGAATTCAGTGACTCCAGGGCCAAAGAATATTAGGTATTTGAGGAAGGCATTTTTATACTTCCTGTTATCAGTCTTGACTTTCAGTTTCTCTCTCCATGTGTGGAAGTGCTGGTGAAGATTCTAACATCTTTATCTTTTTTCCCCCTTATTTAATCTTCCCCAAGGGCATAGGGGTGGATTATTGGATTAGTCACACCAACATTCATGGGACCATATCTTCTCAGTGGGTTGGGGTCAGTGCTCATCTAGTGTATCTCTCACCTCCTCTCCCATCTGATGACCATGAAAGGGACAAGCATGGAGATGAAAGCTATCATACTGAGGATAGCAGGGTACACAGAAAGTACCTGAATTGTGCTTCTGAATTAACCAATCCTGGAATTGCTTCACCTCTGGACTTTTTGTTATGTGAGATAATAAATTACTTATATTGTTCAATCTACGTTTTGGTTGTGTATTTTGTTACTTGTAGCCAAAAAGAAGTCTCTCTTAGTAGAGATGAGGGGAAAGTTAGGTTATACAAAACACAGTATGGGAATACTGAATTTCCTTTTTTTCTGTAGGGGAAGGGGAAGACATTTAAAGGTTTTTACATTTAAAACAGTAAAACCATAAAGTGCTAAAGAAAATATGAGGTTAGTTTTATGATCCTGTAGTAGAGAAGGCCTTTTCAAGACATGCAGAAAATCATAAAGGAAAATAGTAGAAAAAATAACATATCTTCAACAAATGGTACTGGGAAAACTGAATATCCACATGCCAAAGAATAGAACTGGACCCTTACACCATACACAAAAATCAACTTAAAAGTGCATTTAAGACTTAAGACATGCAGAAAATCATAAAGGAAAATAGTAGAAAAAAATAACATGTCTTCAACAAATGGTACTGGGAAAACTGAATATACACATGCAAAAGAATGGAACTGGACCCTTACACCATACACAAAAATCAACTAAAAGTGCGTTTAAGACTTAAGACCTGAAACTTTAAAACTCCAAGAAGAAAATAGGAGAAAAGCCTTTATAATATTGGTCTTGGCAATGATTTCTTGGATTTGACACCAAAAGCACAGGCAACAAAAGCAAAAATAGACAAGTAGGACTATGTCAAACTAAAAAGCTGCATAGCAAAGCAAACAACAGAGTGTAAAGGTAGCCTATGGAATGGGGAAAATAGTTGCAAACCGTGTATCTGGTAAGGGGTTAATACCTAAAGTACACAAGGAACTAAAACTCTAGCAAAACCCCCAAATAACCCAATTAAAAAATGAACAAAGCACTGAAATAGACATTTCTCCGAAGAATACATACAGATGGCCAACAGGTATACGAAAAGATGCTCAGTATCATAACTAATGAGGGAAATGCAAATCAAAACCACCATTAGTTACCACACCACACCCATTAGGATAGCCATTAAAAAACACACAAAAAACCCCCCCAAAACCCAGAAAATAAGTGTTGACAAGGATGTGAAGAAACTGGAACCCTTGTGCATTCTCAGTGGGAATGTAAAATGATATAGCCACTAGGGAAAAGAGTATAAAGATTCCACAAAAAATTAAAACTAGAACTACCGTATGATCCAGCAATCCCACTTGAGAGTATACAAAAGAATTGAAATCAGGATCTTGAAGGGTTATTTGCACTCCCATGTCCACTGCAGCATTATTAACAATAGCCAAGAAGTGTAAGCAACCTAAATGTCCGTTGTATAAGGATTTGCACTATTTGGTTGTGCTCACTGATGGCACTTGATTTGTACTGGCATGCAAGGAAATACTGTGCAGCCAGTAAAAAGGATGAAATAGATCTACATGTATTCACTTACATGGAATGATGTTAATTGGTATTAAGAGAAAACAGTTTGTTACAGGACACTGCACATGCAATATATAAAATATACATTATGGGGACTTCCCTAGTGGTCCAGTGGTTAAGACTCCGTGCTCCCAATGCAGGGGGCACGGGTTCGATCCCAGATCAGGGCACTAAGGTCCCACATGCTGTAGTGAGGCCAAAATATATATATAAATATATAAAATATATAATATTTATATACATTATGAATATAAATACGATTGTGAGCATATCAAAAAGACTTGAAAGTTACAAGTAAATTGTGCATTAGATTATTTTAATGTAATCCCATAATAAAGATATTTTTATTTGGGTATCCTTTTGTACAACTTTATATCTTAATTATAGTCATCAACAGCCCTAAGTGAATAGTAAACTTGTGTTGAAGAGCAGATGTATGTTTCAAAAGTAAAAACTACACTGTACGAATGACAAACTATGAGGACAGCATTTATAAACTATTTAGTCAGTGGCCTATGCTAACCATAATGACATAGTTCAGTCCCCTGTGTCTACCAGTCAAACCTCATTAAGGGAATTTAAGCCTGGAGATGTCATCAGAACCTGACTTGGTCCATTTGGGCTGCTATAACAGAATACCACAGATTGGTCAGTTTATGAAACACAGAAATGTATTTCTCACAGTTCTGGAGGCTGGGAAGTCCAAGATCAAGGTGCCTGTAGATTTGTTGTCTGGTGAGGGCCTGCTTCTTGGTTCACAGACAGATTGTCTTTTGACTGTGTCCTCACTTCGCAGAACGGAACTAGCTAACTCTCTAAGGTCTCTTTACAAAGGCAGGAGGGCTCTGCCCTCATGACCGAATAATCACTTCCCAAAGGCTCTGCCTCCTAATACTATCACCTTGAGGGTTAGGATATGAACATATGCATTTTGGGGGGACACAAATACTTAGTCCACAGCAGAACCCAACATACAGTGACTAAAGGGAAACAAAATCCTAGAGCCAAGGTTACATGGTGAATTGTTTTCCGAGTCCTACTAGAATATAGCTGTAGGATGGGAGTTCAACTCAGGCCTGGGTAAGCACCAAACTGATTACGGAAACTGGGATTGGCACAAATTTTGGGGTCAGCAAAGTTAAGAAAGAAACTGGATAGAACCTACTAAAGTTTTTCAAAGTGCTCTTTGAAAAATGAGTACTGTGATCAGATACATTTTATTCATCCTCTTTTGTCAACTTTATTTAATGCACATGAATGGCATGTTACAAGTTCTGAAAAATCAATAATCAGCTTAATTTTGTTTAGTATTTGATTAAAGTACCATTTTTTTCAAGAAACACTAAAGTTCACATAAATAAATATTGTAAGGCATATTATTTAGGAAATATTATTTTAAAAAATCTGGTGGGAATTTGGTAATATGTATAAGAAAATATCATCTTAAAATGGACACAGGTCAACTTGATCTTTCTCAATAATTTCTAACACGTTTTTATATCTTTGTCCCCAGGTGGCGAAACTGATAACCTGAACCACTTTTCATCTAATTTGGCCTCTAACTGGCTTATTCTGCTAAGAGACACAGATGAAATAATCTTATTTTAAAAGGGAGAAATGAATACAACTTTAATAAAAGTATTACTGCAAGTTAATAAATGCATAATGTCCTCCTGCCAAAAAGAAGTAATGAATCTTTTACATGAAAACAAATACAGGTGCAATCTAATTTACTTGGTCCACGCTCGCACAGACCTGATTAAACTACCATTTGGTAGCTATTATTTTCAAAATAACTACCTCTAAATTCTATATTTAAAATGTGTAATTTCTCAATGAACTTAAAGTTTTCTACCTGTGATAAGAGTTGGAAAGATTTTCCTCTTCAATTTCTCATTAAAATCAGAAGATACTTTTAATTGTGAAAGGCTCGATAAACCCTAAAGCTACTGATAGCTACTGATATATTGGTAGTCTGCATATTTACGATTACATTAGTGGTTTCTAATATCTTTTATTTGTTTCTACATTCCTGAAAAATATCCTTATGCCAAGTTGAGTTACTAGAAAAATAAGTTCTCAGTTAAATATTAGAGATCCTACAGCTAGCTGGAAAATAAAGATGTAACTGCATTCAAATAATTTCTTATACCACTGGTCTTCTGTACATGCAAAATTGCCTTCTTTTTTATGTTTCTAGTCCTCAGGAATGTTAATTCTTCTGTGTGAGTAGTGAACATGCTCAGCCACTAGCTATGGAAGAGTTATACATAAGTTAGAACAAATTGACACTTAACCTTTATTAAATCAGTCCCTAGCCCCACCCCCTAAAGATCAAATCAGCAAAGAATATGAGGCTATAACAAGGCTACTTGTGGTATTGGTTGGAGATCTAAACTCTTTATGGTAGACACTGCTGGCTGCCTACCCAATAGCCCCTCTCCCCTGTTTTCTAACAGAACCATCTTTGGTAGGAGTGCTCACCTAAAAAATTACATTTTCCAGCTTTCTTTATAAGTAGAAAATGTCATAACTCTGGTAAATGAAATATAAGTTGAGGGTTTCTTGTAACACTTTTCTCCCGTTAGGACAACAAGAAGTGGTGGTACCTTTTTATCCTCCCTGGAACGTAGATTCGAAGTAAGAGATAAAGCAAACAGATCATGACTAAAAAGATGAAAGCGATACACTAACATTGATGAAGGAGAAATCTGGATGCAGCCTAGGATATTTAAGGTATTGGACAGCTGCTGCACCAGCCCTGAATTTCTCAAACCAGAATCAGTTTATGAGAAACAAAAATAAATCCCTAATTTTTAAAACCTCACTTAAGTCAAGTTTCAAGTGCAATATTAACTGATAGACTCATGACTTGCAACCCAACTCCTGGGAACTTACGGTCAAAGTAAGGAAAGAGTTATGTACGTACAGGTATTCACGGTAGTGTTTTCTATATTGAATTAACACTGAAAACAGATTAGATATCCAACAATGAGAGAATGTTTAAATTATGGTAAAATACAACTTAGACTACTAGGCTACCATTTAAAAATCAGCTTTTTGAAGACATAATAGTAGAAAAGATTCAAATATAAAATTACATCTGTTCCTTGCATAAATAGCAGAAAAACTATTGGTTGCCTGATCAACAGTTATTCCCAACCCCCTTTTCCTTTTCCATCTCCCATTAGAAAGACTGGAAAAGCTTACAATTTCATTTCCCCACTTTTCTTGGGGCTAGAGGTAATAATTTTATACACTCATGGCCAACAGGTGAACACAAATCCACTGTGGATATCTGGAGAAGGTTTTGCTTTTATGAGAAAAGGAACAGATGTGGAAGGCTCTGCCTCCTTCCCCCCTTTTCCTGTCTTGAATACAGACACATTGCTCTGCACTGCAGTGGCCATCTTACCATGAGGGAAAAGCTAAAAGACTTTCAGAGACCTTGGTATCGTGGAGTCACTGAACCAATGCCAGCTCCTCTAGACTTCTTGTTATGAGAGAAAAATAAATCCCTATTTGAAAAATCATTGCTACTTGGATCTTCTGTTGCTTAAAGTAGGAAACATTCCTACCTGATATAGAAATAGGTAAACTGGGACTTCCCTGGTGGCGCAGTGGTTAGGAATCCACTTGTCAATGTAGGAGACACGGGCTTGATCCCTGAACCGGAAAGATCCCACATGCTGCGGAGCAACTAAGCCCATGTGCCACAACTACTGAGCCTGTGCTCTAGAGCCTGCGGTCCACAACTACTGAAGCACGCTCACCCTACAGCCTGTGCGCTGCAACTACTGAGCCCACATGCTGCAACTACTAAAGCCTGCGCGCTCTAGGGCCCATGTGCCTCAACTACTGAGCCTGTGTGCTGCAACTACTGAAGCCGTGCATCTAGAGCCCGTGCTCCGCAACAAGAGAAGCCATTGCAATGAGAAGCCTGGGCACCACAGGGAAGAGTAGCCCCTGCTCACCGCAACTAGAGAAAGCCTGCGCGCAACAATGAAAACCCAACGCAGCCAAAAAAAAAAAAAAGAAAGGAATAGATAAATTGTAAGTGATATGAATAAAAGGTGTGATAGGAAAATTAAAACAGTCAACCTTTTAGGGTACTACTGAAAATTACTTGTAAAGAAAAAGTTTTGTTTATACAAGAAAACATTTAGGGGCTTCCCTGGTGGTGCAGTGGTTAAGAATCCGCCTGCCTATGCAGGGGACACGGGTTCAAGCCCTGGTCCGGGGAGATCCCACATACAGTGGAGCAACTAAGCCCATGCGCCACAACTACTTAGCCCACACTCCAGAGCCCGCGAGCCACAACTACTGAAGCCTGCGTGCCTAGAGCCTGTGCTCCACAACAAAAGAAGCCACTGCAATGAGAAGCCTGCGCACCACAATGAAGAGTAGCCCCCGCTCGCCGCAACTAGAGAAAGCCCACGTGCAGCAATGAAGACCCAACGCAGCCAAAAATAAACAAAAAATTTATAAAAAAAAAAAGAAAGAAAGCATTTAAAAATAAAAGTATAGAGCTTAAAGGGAAAATGTTAGACTAATTTTGTTGCTGACTATGAATACACGTGCCATATAATCTAGATTATCTTAATTCTAATACTAAGGACATTTATCCATTGTCTTTTGTTTTGTTAAATAGTCAAACAAAATTTAGTAACCAAAACACATTTTCAATAAAATTTTATATGTGTATATGTGAATAAACAATGAAACAGCACCAACGACCTCTGTACAATTTCGTCATACAGTTTCTGTGCAGGATGCTTCACCAATAAATCATTCAATTTGTTTTAAAAGCATGTGATTACAGAAAACTATTTAAACTGTTCAGCAAAAACTGGGTAACATCTTTCAAAGATACCTCAGATACTCATACCAACACAATCTATCTTCTGAATATCAACTTGAGTTGCACAGGTTAAGATGAAGACGCTTCACATAGTGCTGAAGATGTGATGCAATCAGTACTTGAACTGGCATTGCACTTCCTCAGACTCGGGCTGTCTTCATTACAAATATCTTCTATCCCTGAGAGATCAGTTATTATCAGGATGGCTCATCAGCTAAGTCACGTTGGTCAAAGTACCTGGTGAAAAAAAGAATTTACACAGCAAAGGAAACGATAAGCAAAACAAAAAACCTATGGAGTGGGAGAAAATATTTGCAAATGATACGACCAACAAGGGTTTAATTTCCAAAACATACGAACAGCTCATACAAGTCAATAACAAAAAAACAAACAACCCGATCAAAACATGAGCAGAAAACCTATATAGACATTTCTCCAAAGAATACGTACTGATGGCCAAAAGACACATGAAAAGATGCTCAACATTGTTAATTATTAGAGAAATGCAAATCACAACTACAATGTGGTATCACCTCACACCGATCAGAATAACCATCATCAAAAAGTCTACAAATAACAAATGCTGGAGAGGGTGTGGAGAAAAGGGAACCCTCCTTCAGTGTTGGTGGGAATGTAAATTGGTGCAGCCACTATGGAAAACAGTATGGAGGTTTCTTTAAAAACTAAAAATAGAATTACCATATGATCTAGCAATCCTGCTCCTGGGCACATATCCAGAGAAAACTCTAATTTGAAAAGATACACATACCCCAGTGTTCATAGCAGCACTATTTACAATAACCAAGACATGGAAGCAAGCTAAATGTCCATCAACAGATGAATGGATAAAGAAGATGTCGTGTACACACACACACACACACACACACAAATGGAATATTAGCCATAAAAAAGAATGAAATATTGCCATTCGCAGCAACATGGATGTACCTAGAGATCATCATACTAGGTGAAGTCAGACAGAGAAAGACAAATACCATATGATATCACTTATATGTGGAATCTAAAAAATGATACAGGGCTTCCCTGGTGGCGCAGTGGTTAAGAATCCACCTGCCAATGCAGGGGACACGGGTTCGAGCCCTGGTCCGGGAAGATCCCACATGACGCAGAGCAACTAAGCCCATGCGCCACAGCTACAGAGCCTGTGTTCTAGAGCCCATGAGCCACAACTACTGAAGCCCGCACACCTAGAGCCCATGCTCTGCAACAAGAGAAGCCACTTCAATGAGAAGCCTGTGCACCGCAACGAAGAGTAGTCCCCGCTCGCCGCAACTAGAGAAAAGCCCGTGCACAGCAATGAAGAGCCAACGCAGCCAAAAATAATAAATAAATTAATTAATTATAAAAATAAAAAAATGATACAAATGAACTTATTTACAAAACAGAAACAGACTCACAAATATAGAAAAACAAACATAGCTACCAAAGAGGAAAGGCGGGGGAGAATAAACTAGGAGTTTGGGATTAGCAGATACCAACTACTATATACAAAATAGATAAACAAGGTCCTACTGTATAGCACTGTGAACTATATTCAATATCCTGTAATAAACTATAGGGGAAAAAAATCTGAAAAAGAATATATATATGGATAACTGAATCATGCTGTTGTACACCAGAAACTAACACAACATTGTAAATCAACTATACTCCAATTAAAAAAAATTTAATGTATACTTAAAAATATTAACTGCAGCACTACTTGTAATAGCAAAAGACCACAAACAACCCAAATATTCATCAATAAATGGACTGACTGAATGAACTAGGATACATCTACACAGTGGAAGACTATGAGGCTTTTATAAAAAAAAAAAAAAAAAGAGGGAAATATCTGCACTGCTACCATGTGATTTCCAAGATCTGTTAAGTGAAGAAACAAGGTACAGAATGGAATGCTTAGTATGTTATGTTTTGTAAGCATGTGCAGAAATGCAGATATATTTATATATATTTGCTTATATTTTTTAAAAGAACACTGAATGGAAGGATAAATCAAAAATTAACAATAAAATGGATAACTACAAAAGGGAGAAAAGACGCTACAGAGGATAAAGGTGGATTCTAAAATGCTCCAAAATGTACCTTGAATTATAATTTTAACTTTGGAATAATGTAAATATTTTATGAAATTATAAAAGATTAAATAAAAACAGAAAATGACCAAATGAACCTTCTCCTATACTAGGTTGGTGGCATAACCACACAGAGGAGAATAATTTCAAGTTATCTTAAACATGATGTTCTGATATCCCTAGTGAGACATACCAGTGACAAAGAGAACTGCAAAGAATTTTTTAAATGTACAGAGTGAAGTCAGAAAAACAAATATCATATATTGATGCATATATGTGGAATCTGAAAAAATTGGTATAGATGATCTTATTTACAAAGCAGAAAGAGAGACACAGACGTAGAGAACAAACGTATGGATACCAAGGGGGAAAGGGGGGTGGGATGAACTGGGAGATTGGGATTCATATATATACCTATTGACACTATGTATAAAATAGATAACTAATGAGAACCTACTGTATAGCACAGGGAACTCTACTCAGTGCTCTGTGGTGACCTAAATGGAAAGGAAATCCAAAAAAAGAGGGGATATATATATATATATATATATATATATATATATATATATATATATACACACACACACACATATAGCCAATTCACTTTGCTGTACAATAGAAACTAACACAACATTGTAAAGCAACCAAGAAAAAAAAGAATTCTTAAACTGATTTCAATAGTTTTATTATCAGTAATATTGTTAGTATTATTCTGAAACTATTATGTGACTATTACAGGATAAAGCCAAAAATTATGTTAATATTATTAGAAACCAGAATTTTGAGCATAGAAGAACAGAAATAAAACATTAAATAAAAATCAAGTAGTCGGGCTTCCCTGGTGGCGCAGTGGTTCAGAGTCCGCCTGCCGATGCAGGGGACACGGGTTCGTGCCCCAGCCCAGGAAGATCCCACATGCCGTGGAGTGGCTAGGCCCATGAGCCATGGCCACTGAGCCTGTGCGTCCGGAACCTGTGCTCCGCAACAGGAGAGGTCACAACAGTGAGAGGCCCGTGTACCGCAAAAAAAAAAAAAATCAAGTAGTCTTAACTTAGAACTGAAATATTAATTTGAACTCATGATTTTATTTTTCTCTTTCTAAAAACTACATAACTTCCTAGCTCTGTTCAGTCTAAATGCAATGACCAAACGAATAACAACTAGCTTCCCTAATGTCCAAATTGTGGACTCTAGACACCATTTTCTACTTTAAAACAGGAACCAGCACTCCCAGGAGAAAAGAAAAGACTGATTCCAGATCTGGAGCCAAGTGTCCAAGATACATCTGAGTTATTTTGGCATACTAGAAAGGAAGAAAGCCGTAAAATAAAAAAGACTACTAAGGTTATATAACAAAAAGCATAGGAATTGATCTGAGGGGCTCCCACTGTCCAAAGATGGAACAATTTGAGCATCAAAAAGAATATTGACTGCAATATCCCTTTACCTGAATGCGATGGTCAACTTTATCACCACTAAAAGTGGGACAACTAGACATTATATGCTTCCTGATGTGACACAATAGCACACATACAGTCTTGTCAAACAAACAAACATACACATTACATATAATCAAGCCTCTAGACCTACCTACCAGTATGGAGGATAGATGAACCATTAAATACCATCATGAAGTTAGCTGTCAAAACCAAAATGTGGGAAATTTTACAAGTCAAAGGACCCGGTTTCTTCAACAAGAAAATGGCAAGAAAAACCCAAGAGGTTGATGGGGATACTTAAGAGACATATTAGACAAATGTAATGAGTGCAGTGCACTTGGATCCTGATTTGAACAATTCGAATGTAAAAAGACATTCTTGGGACAATTAGGGAACATGAAACATGGACTGGACATCAGACGATACTATGGAGTTATTCTGAAATTTATTAGTTATTCAATAAATTTGTGATACAAATACTACAGTCATGTGTTTTAAAAGCCCTTATCAGTTAGATACACTAAAACAGGAAAAATGACATGTCCGAGATTTGTTTAAAATACAATCACAAAACAGTTGAAGCTGGGTTATGGATTTATCTTGGGGGTTTATTCTACAACATTTTTATGGTTTAAACAACTCCATAATAAGAAGCTTTAAAAAATAATTACCATTGGTAAAACAATTAAGGCAGCTAACATTTACTGGATCCTTTTTGAATGGGATCCCACTCACATAACGAGGTATTTCTATGAATTAGCAGTTCTTGCCTTAAAGATACCCAAACAAACAAAACCAACAGTAAAAAACCCTCTTGGGTTTTCTGTCATAACAATGACAGATACTTACATTGAAGCTGTTACTGCAAAGAGTCGAGGCCTATGTTATCTTTTTTCCAAGCTTGCTATAACCTTCTATAAGTTTTCCTAAGTGAAGTCTATAGAACTGTCCTAGAACTTTTCTGTCCTAGAACTTTTTTCCATTTTTACCTAACTTTCTGAGGGGAAAAAAAAAAATCATGACCCAATACACTTGGACATTTCTTCTCTCATAATTGTATATTATAAAATATCAGTCAGATGATATATTTAAGTTTCTGGTTCCATTAAGTACTAGCTTACTGAACCATCAATTATCGATACTTAATCTTTATGAACTGGTGTCCCATCTGTAAAGGAAAAAAAACCCTGAGTTGTTTTAAGAATTAGAGATACAGTATATTTGAGCCTAGGGCATCCTCTCATTTAATCCTTACTACCAACAGGTGAGGTAGGTATTAATTTTGTTTGTGATCAGCATAGTTAAGGGCTTAGTTCTGGAGTTTGGATCTTAGCTCTGCCAATTACTAGCTCTGTGATGGTAAGAAAGTAATTTAACCTCCCTCTGCCATGGTTTCCTCATCTGTAAACTGATAATAGTACCTACCTTCTAAGGATTAAATGAGTTCCTATTTTGAAGCACTAAGAAAAATGCCTGGCACAAACTGCCAAGTAAGTGTTATTTATCATCATTAGCATAATTACTGTAGATAAAGAAATTATATGCTGAAAAGCAGTTCTAAGGGGGAAGTTTATAGCAATACAAGCCCACCTTAAGAATCAGGAAATATCTCGAATAAACAACCTAACCTTGCACCTCAAGCAATTAGAGAAAGAAGAACAAAAAAACCCCAAAGCTAGCAGAAGGAAAGAAATCATAAAAATCAGATCAGAAATAAATGAAAAAGAAATGAAGGAAACAATAGCAAAGATCAATAAAACTAAAAGCTGGTTCTTTGAGAGGATAAACAAAATAGATAAACCACTAGCCAGACTCATCAAGAAAAAAAGGGAGAAGACTCAAATCAACAGAATTAGAAATGAAAAAGGAGAAGTAACAACTGACACTGCAGAAATACAAAAGATCATGAGAGATTACTACAAGCAACTCTATGCCAATAAAATGGACAATCTGGAAGAAATGGACAAATTCTTAAAAATGCACAACCTGCCAAGACTGAATCAGGAAGAAATAGAAAATATGAACAGACCAATCACAAGCACTGAAATTGAAACTGTGATTAAAAATCTTCCAACAAACAAAAGCCCAGGACCAGATGGCTTCACAGGTGAATTCTATCAAACATTTAGAGAAGAGCTAACACCTATCCTTCTCAAACTCTTCCAAAATATAGCAGAGGGGGGAACACTCCCAAATTCCTTCTACGAGGCCACCATCACCTTGATACCAAAACCAGACAAGGATGTCACAAAGAAAGAAAACTACAGGCCAATATCACTGATGAACATAGATGCAAAAATCCTCAACAAAATACTAGCAAACAGAATCCAATAGCACATTAAAAGGATCATACACCATGATCAAGTGGGGTTTATTCCAGGAATGCAAGGATTCTTCAATATACACAAATCTATCAATGTGATACACCATATTAACAAATTGAAGGAGAAAAACCATATGATCATCTCAATAGATGCAGAGAAAGCTTTTGACAAAATTCAACACCTATTTATGATAAAAACCCTGCAGAAAGTAGGCATAGAGGGAACTTTCCTCAACATAATACAGGCCATATCTGACAAGCCCACAGCCAACATCATCCTCAATGGTGAAAAACTGAAAGCATTTCCACTAAGATCAGGAACAAGACAAGGTTGCCCACACTCACCACTCTTATTCAACATAGTTTTGGAAGTTTTAGCCACAGCAATCAGAGAAGAAAAGGAAATAAAAGGAATACAAATCGGAAAAGAAGAAGTAAAGCTGTCACTGTTTGCAGATGACATGATACTATACATAGAGAATCCCAAAGATGCTACCAGAAAACTACTAGAGCTAATCAATGAATTTGGTAAACTAGTAGAATACAAAATTAATGCACAGAAATCTCTGGCATTCCTATATACTAATGATGAAAACTCTGAACGTGAAATCGAGAAAACACTCCCATTTACCACTGCAACAAAAAGAATAAAATATCTAGGAATACACCTACCTAAGGAGACAAAAGACCTGTATGCAGAAAATTATGAGATAGTGATGAAAGAAATTAAAGATGATACAAATAGATGGAGAGATATACCATGTTCTTGGGTTGGAAGAATCAACATTGTGAAAATGACTCTACTACCCAAAGCAATCTACAGATTCAATGCAATCCCTATCAAACTACCACTGGCATTTTTCACAGAACTAGAACAAAAAATTTCGCAATTTGTATGGAAACACAGAAGACCCCGAATACCAAAGCAATCTTAAGAACGAAAAACGGAGCTGGAGGAATCAGGCTCCCTGACTTCAGACTATACTACAAAGCTACAGTAATCAAGACAGTATGGTACTGGCACAAAAACAGAAAGATAGATCAATGGAACAGGATAGAAAGCCCAGAGATAAACCCACGCACATATGGTCACCTTATCTTTGATAAATGAGGCAGGAATGTACAGTGGAGAAAGGACAGCCTCTTCAATAAGTGGTGCTGGGAAAACTGGACAGGTACATGTAAAAGTATGAGATTAGATCACTCCCTAACACCATACACAAAAATAAGCTCAAAATGGATTAAAGACCTAAATGTAAGGCCAGAAACTATCAAACTCTTAGAGGAAAACATAGGCAGAATACTCTATGACATAAATCACAGCAAGATCCTTTCTGACCCACCTCCTAGAGAAATGGAAATAAAAACAAAAATAAACAAACGGGACCTAATGAAACTTCAAAGCTTTTGCACAGCAAAGGAAACCATAAGCAAGACCAAAAGACAACCCTCAGAATGGGAGAAAATATTTGCAAATGAAGCAACTGACAAAGGATTAATCTCCAAAATTTACAAGCAGCTCATGCAGCTCAATAACAAAAAAACAAACAACCCAATCCAAAAATGGGCAGAAGACCTAAATAGACATTTCTCCAAAGAAGATATACAGACTGCCAACAAACACATGAAAGAATGCTCAACATCATTAATCATTAGAGAAATGCAAATCAAAACTACAATGAGATATCATCTCACACCAGTCAGAATGGCCATCATCAAAAAATCTAGAAACAATAAATGCTGGAGAGGGTGTGGAGAAAAGGGAACACTCTTGCACTGCTGGTGGGAATGTGAATTGTTACAGCCACTATGGAGAACAGTATGGAGGTTCCTTAAAAAACTACAAATAGAACTACCATATGACCCAGCAATCCCACTACTGGGCATTTACCCTGAGAAAACCAAAATTCAGAAAGAGTCATGTACCAAAATGTTCATTGCAGCTGTATTTACAATAGCCCGGAGATGGAAAAAACCTAAGTGCCCATCATCAGATGAATGGATAAAGAAGATGTGGCACATATATACAATGGAATATTACTCAGCCATAAAAAGAAACGAAATTGAGCTATTTTTAATGAGGTGGGTAGACCTACAGTCTGTCATACAGAGTGAAGTAAGTCAGAAAGAAAAAGACAAATACCGTATGCTAACACATATATATGGAATCTAAGAAAAAAAAATGTCATGAAGAACCTAGGGGTAAGACAGGAATAAAGACACAGACCTACTGGAGAACGGACTTGAGGATATGGGGAGGGGGAAGGGTGAGCTGTGACAGGGCGAGAGAAAGTCATGGACAAACTAACACTATACACTAACAAATGTAAGGTAGATAGCTAGTGGGAAGCAGCCGCATGGCACAGGGATATCGGCTCAGTGCTTTGTGACCGCCTGGAGGGGTGGGATAGGGAGGGTGGGAGGGAGGGAGATGCAAGACGGAAGAGATATGTGAACATATGTATATGTATAACTGATTCACTTTGTTATAAAGCAGAAACTAACACACCATTGTAAAGCAATTATACCCCAATAAAGATGTTTAAAAAAAAAAAAAGAAAGAAATTACATGCTGAATGTGTGTACACTCTAAAAAAAGTATCTTGTCTGGGGGAGGGAAAAATGAACACAGGATTACTTACCCTCCCAATATTAAAAATACTATAAAGCTTTGAAAAGTTATTGGCATTGGAATAAAAACACTGACCAATGAAGAAAAATATAAAGTCCAGAAAGAGACCTAATATAAATATGTGTGTGTATATATACACACACACACAAGAATTTAGAATATGAAGACATTTTCAAATAAATTCCAGGTGAAATTTTAATGTAAGCAATAAAATCAAATGTATACTAAATAAAAACATGCCCTGACTGAAAATGAACAAAGGACAGTAGCAATTAAAAAAAACTGCAATAAAACATATTCTACCCTTACTGATAATCATACAAAAGCAAATAAAAATAATTTGTATCTTTTTATTATCAGAATGGAAATATTTATATCAACTGAAAACACCTAGTGCTGAATAGGAAACAGGCACTCTCATTGACACTTTAGTGGGAACAGAGTTGTATGATCTTTCTGGAAGGCAAACTGGCAATAAATATATCGGTTTTAGAAATACATGCAAGCCCTTGGGACTTCCCTGGTGGCACAGTGGTTAAGAATCTGCCTGCCAATGCAGGGTACACGGGTTCGAGCTCTGGTCTTGGAGGATCCCACATGTGGTGGAGCAACTAGGCCCATGTGCCACAACTACTGAGCCTGCGCTCTAGAGCCCGCAAGCGACAAGAACTGAGCCCGTGTGCCGCAACTACTGAAGCCCGTGCGCCTAGAGCCCATGCTCCACAACAAAGAGTAGCCCCCCCTTGCCGCAACTAGAGAAAGCCCTCGCGCAGCAATGAAGACCCAACACAGCCAAAAATAAATAAATAAATAAAAATTAAAAAAAAAAAAAGAAGTACATGCAAGCCCTTTAACTTATTTCTAGGAATTTATCCTTTGGAAAATATAGAGCTGTATGTACAAGGATCTTCAATGCAGCATTATTTATAGAAAAAAACTAGAAATAAAGGGAATTGTGATAACACAATACTGTTTCCTTATACCTCAACTTCCTCATTGTAAAATGGAAACAATACTCTCTACCACCATTAATAATGCTATCATAAAGCAAGAAGCCAAGGATTACTTACCTGCTAACCAAGCAGATTAACAAATTCAAAGCAGGAACCCTCTCATCATCTTTGCTGTCCTACAAAAAAGAAAAAGAAAAAGTTTAAAATGTAGTCTGTTATCCCTTAATATTTTTGAAACAAGTTTCAAGATGGAAAACATGAGCATTTTATTAGAGGATAGAAATAATCACAGGGAAATAGAAAATGTCAAAGAAAAAGGAGAAACTGTAGAGTTAATGATTCCTTGGGAAACATCTAAGATCATCTTTTAAAGAAAGGTCCTGAATAGGTCCTGAAAAGAAATAAGAGTTGAGGGCTCTAAGGAGGGTAACTTGGGAGAGATCTTCTTCCTGGTTCCAAGTAAAGGAGCAAAAAAACCCTGTGTCCTAACTGGGCACAAAGGGAAAAAAATTATATAAAAATACTTCAAAGAAAATATTCCAGAACAGAGTTCTCAATTACGATGGAAGTAGTTTGTGAACTATACATTTTATAAAGTTCACTTTAAATATCTGTTAAAATGACAGACCTAAGACACATGGAAGGTAGTCTTACAGAGTATGAAATTTATTTTTATACATTTCAAGGAATAGTCACAATAACTCACTGAGTAATGTTATAACAGACATGTCATACATTATTCAAACTTGGGACACACTTCAATGATGTCAGCATATTCAATTCCTTTATGTGCCAAGAACTTAACAATATGAATAAGACATACTTCCTGCTGATAGCACAGAAGAGGAAATATCCATATCAGCTTTAATTAAAGGAAAAATATGTTAAGTGTCATAAAAAAGACACAAAGCATACTGGAAAAACAGATCATTGAAGAGATTATTTTTAATTGTGAGGATTAGGGAAAGTATCACAGAAAGTGATAGGATATGAGCCAGGCTGTGAAAAGTAAATGGTATATAGATGCAGATTAGAAGAGAGTGAAAAGGCACTTCTGGAGAGGGAGTAAAGTCTAGGAACACAGCTTAGGGAATATTTAATGAGTGACAAGTACATTTTGCTCAGAGTACAGGCCATATAAGTTAGTTTGTGCCATATCATGGATATTTAATGAAAATATTTTGGAGTAGTCAATGAACAAGTATACATTTTGTGGAGGAGTAAAAAGGAATAAAAAAAATCAGAAGTGGACTTAGTCTGGCATCAAATTAATTTATATTGTAATGCTGCAGGTATGAGTTAGAGGAAGGGTCTGATTGGAGAAATTCAAAACAATTATTATGCCAGACTGTTAGTTGACCACTCTGGCTTCTTGACTCCCCTTATTATTTAGCAAATGAATCTCATTTTTAGCTGGGCACACTGTCACCCAACTAAAGTAAACATTTCCCATAGTTCCTTATGGCCATGTGACTAAATTCTGGCCAATGAGCTATTTTGGCCAGATGTGTTTGTAGAACCTCTGGGAAGGCTCTTTGGAGGGGATGACCTTCTTCTCTTCTTTCCAGCTTCCTATAGTGAAATAAAATGGCTGAAGCTCCAGCAGCCATCCTGGATTATGAGGTGAGCTTGAGGATGGAAGCCACATGTGGCAGAACTCAAAGGCCTGGGGCGCTGCCACCTTAGATCTAATCTGCCTACCTTCAGACTCCCTTTGTCTGAGAAAAGCACTTACATTTTATTTAAGCTACTGTTATTTTGGACTCTTCTATTATGTAACTAAATCTAATCCTGACTAATCAAATATTCCATGTTTTCCTGTTTCATTGAAATCGTTCTTTACCACCACATAAATTGGTGAGTGCTTCTGATTTGAAATATTAAGTTTGAACTTACCACTAAAAGCCTCACTTCAGAGCACCTTCTTGCAAGCTGCCGAATCAGTGAATGAGCCTCCGGTAATAAAGGTTTTTCAAGACAAGCCAATAAAGCATAAAGCCATCTTCCCTATATAGAATTTTAAAAAGTAATAAGTAAGCAAACTGCACCATAAATTTAACTTATAATCACTGAATTGTACCTCAGAAAGGTCATATCAAATTATGTTTCCACCAGCAGTATATATGACTGAGTTTATTCTGAGCAACACATCACTTTAGGGGAAACCTGAAGAATATTAGAACAAAGTTTAAATAGCAATTTGTGTAACACACTAAGTTAGCTCCTCAAGCAACTCTAAATCAATAAGACTTTTTCTTAAACAAGAAGATTCACACCTGGGGGTGGGTGGGATAAATTGGAAGATTGGGATTGACATATATATATATATATATATATATATACTATTGATACTATGTATAAAACAGATAATGAGAACCTACTGTATAGCACAGGGAACTCTACTCAATGCTCTGTGGTGACGTAAATGGGAAGGAAATCCAAAAAACTAACACAATATTGTAAAGCAACTATACTCCAATAAAAATTAATAAAAAAATAAAATAACATTAAAAAAAAGATTCACATCCAGGTTTCTTTTATAAAGAGTGAGTGGGACTCTCTTCTACACGAAAAAAGCTGGTATACATTTAAACTTGACTCAAACTTTCTGGGATAAATTTACAATATAAAGCTGGCATTCAGGTATTCAAATGGCCTCTACACTTAGAAGGTGCTTAAATCTCTACTGATTGTCTAAGATGTATCTATACCTAAAGATTCCTTTTCTCAAAGTCAGTGAGCACACTGTGACAATACTAAAAAATAAAAGCAAAACTAAATAGCTGAAAACCTTCTTTAATAACATCACACTTAGTTGGCAAAATAAGGTGGTATTTCTCAAAAAATATTAGACAAGTAATCCCAAGAAATAATTAAAAGGTCCCTTTTTCTTTTTGCTAGTTTATGATAAGCAAACTTCCTGTGACACAAGGTTTTTTTTTAAACATTGGTATTCTCAGTACTAGAGTTCTAATGGTATGGTTACTTAGAGGAATTGAACACTGTTGATTTAAAAGACAGATTACTCAAAATAAAACTCAAAGGATTAATCAGATTAAAATTTAGTAAATCAGCTATCACTGGTTCAGAAACACTTTAATGGTTCCTCTGGCAAATACAGCCACACTTTTCGGTAATACATTTTCATTAAATTAACAGGAAAAGCCAAAATTATCACCTCTTGAGTGGGTAATCTTTAAAAGCTAAAAAAGAAAGTTCCAAAAATCTTACAATAGAGTTAAAAAAATAAAGACTAAAGGAAGAGAAGGAAAATACGTCAGATAAATAATACTGCTAAAAGGTCGCCGCTATCAGACAGGAAGAACTGATATAGAATTTAAAGCTCAACATCTAGATTCCAATGAAAAAGTAGCCTAAGAATATGAGCCAAGTTATCTATTGAAGATGTAGCTAATATATAAACCCATGGAAAAAGTTTTGCTTCACTGATAACGAAAGAAACATAAATTATATTTACTTTGAAGTACTACTATATATTTACTAAATTTGAAAAACCAAAACAAATTATAAAGTGATAGCTTGAACCATATGGAATTGTTGAAAATCAAATGTTTTTAACCTACAAAAAGGGCACTTTCATAAGGTTCAACTTAAAGTAGGGTTGTAGGGAAGAGAAATTTAAGAATCCATTGCTGATGTCATTATATACGGGTTCAATTCTTCTGTAAAGCAAGCAGGATGTAACAAAAGCTTACAAAACCTTGATCCAATAATTCTATTCTAGAAATATCCTGAGAAATAATAAAAAAGAAAATCAGTACAAATGTTTATAATTTAGTCATGATTGTAAAATATAAGGAAGAATCCAAATGGTCAATAATGAGAATCAAAGTAAACCACGGACATTTAGACAACGGCAATTATGTGAATTACATTATCATATAGAAATATATATGTGAAATGTGAGCTAAAAAAACAGAATATATACATTAGTAACAACTATGT
The DNA here is from genome assembly GCF_059928025.1 of Delphinapterus leucas. Taxonomy (NCBI): domain Eukaryota; kingdom Metazoa; phylum Chordata; class Mammalia; order Artiodactyla; family Monodontidae; genus Delphinapterus; species Delphinapterus leucas. The sequence continues at coordinate 121,930,882 of NC_143130.1, read as the reverse complement.
AAAAGACATGTCTGACCACTCAATCGAAACAGTGATTTAAGCATGGATTTTTTTCCCCTTCAAAATTATATGTTATATGGTAGAGATTTAAAAGAATGAAAATATAAAAATAAAAAATGAAAATCCAGTGATAAAGAATATAATCATTACACTTATGGAAGAGACTTATCTAAGCCACCTGGCTGAATAGCAGGCTGGGAAACTTATACACTGTACTGTAATGTTGCTTTATCTGTCTCTCCCAGCAGACTATAAGCTTCTGGAGGGCAAATATATCATCTATTTTGACAGGAAGTTTTGGAGCCTCAGATACACTATTTTGCAAATATCCTCAATTGTGAAAAATATTTGTTTTTTAAATTATAACTCCAAAGGATAATAAAATTTCTTATTAGAGGATTAAGTGGGTAATTCATTTATATAATGTCTACCAAATTTACCCAATTTTGAAGGTGAAAAGTAAGCTGTGAGTGTAAAGCAATAAAATAGAGGGGTAATACAGCACAGTTGTTGAGAGTATAGCCTGACTGCCAGGGCATGAGTCTCAGTTCTGCCAGCTATAATCGGTGTGACCTCAAGCAAGTTACTGAATTCCCATGTGCTCCAGTTTCCTCATCTGTAAAATGGAAGTAACAGCTCATAGGTTATCAAAGGATTCAAGGAGTTATTATATATAAAATCCTTAGAACAATGCCTGGCACATATATTTGCCATTATTGGTATTTCTGATATGCTTTTTTTTTTAAACATCTTTATTGGGGTATAATTGTTTTACAATGGTGTGTTAGTTTCTGCTTTATAACAAAGTGAATCAGTTATACATATACATATGTTCCCATATGTCTTCCCTCTTGCGTCTCCCTCCCTCCCACTCTCCCTATCCCACCCCTCCAGGCTGTCACAAAGCACGGAGCTAATATCCCTGTGCCTTTCTGATATGCTTTTGTGAACTGGATTTCAAAGCCATTTTAGAAAATGCATTTCAAAGTTCTTTAGGTCAGTGCTATTTGAAATGGGGTCTGCAGACTGGCCAGTCTGTTTGTTACTGATCTGTGACAAGATAAGCAGCTTCTCCCAGGATATAAATCAACTATTTAGTTGACTTTTTTTCCCCAATGCAAGACTATCTCAATGAAGGAAGTAGTATGTTGATTTACATTCTAGTGTAATTTCCTTATTTTACTGCAAACAACCATTGCTTGCATTACACATATAGTTGTATGTATATGACATATATATAAATAATGTAAAGCCATATCTTATATATAAGTATATAAATTTTGTCTGCATTATGAAAAGAAAAAGATGCAGTATTACCAATTCTGGAGTAAAGTCTCTTTCTCCAAACCAATTACTCAAATATTCCAAGACACTAGTTACTGTTGCCTAAAAAGGAGGGGGGAAAGAGATGAAAGAACAGTATTAGTAATACAACACTAACAAGTTCAACCTGAGTTTCATTAAGTTCAGTTAGAAAGCAACTCGTATGTTTAAAATGGCCTCATTCTTTAGGCTTCCAGAGAAACCTGTGACTCTATTTAGTAATTGGATTAGATGGCACACTCAGTGAGAAGAGGCTTTGTAGACATGTTCTTATATACTTTCAATTATCAATACCTTGGTTTAAATCCTAGGATGTAGTTTGTAACTACTAATTTAGTTCGGAACTACTTAAAAAAAAATTCCACATACTCTTAAAAAAAAACCTTTGCATAAATACCTTCAGCTTATTTTCATTAAAGCAGAGTACAAATCTAAAGACTAAGTTAGCTAGAGAAAGATCAGTTTTAAGCTACATAGATAGAATTATCAAACTGTTGAAAATATTCGCGGGCTTACGCAAATATAGATGGACACTTACAAAAATCACTCTCAACAAATTTAGTATAACTACTACAGTACCTTAGTGTAAATGATCAAGTAAGTAAAACTGTCAGCCAGTATATGATTTACAACAGAGTATGACTGTTATCTTCCAAGGGTATCCAATGCTATGTGAATGCAAAACAAAGTTTTTATTTGCTCTTTAAATGGATAACAGAGTTCCTAGTTCTGAAAGACTGAAGAACCAAAATCCATATTTCTCCCCTTTTGATCCAAGAAATTCAAATTTCATTCTTAATGAAGTGTGTAGGACATCTGGAACTAGAAATAGCAATCTAACCTTAGTATTTATTTCAAACCCCAGAATCTAAGACTTATAACTGAAATGTATACATGTGAATAGTTTAGCACCATGATCAAGAGCATGAGTTCTGAAATTAGATCAACCTGGGATTGAATTCTAGTGTTGCCATTAAAACTTGCTGAAAAACCAACTGCAAGTAACTTAATCTCCAATTTTGTTTCCTCCTCTATTTAAAAAAGGATATTAATAATAATTTCCCATATAGGGTTGTAGTGAAGATTAAATAAGAACTGTTAAAGAGTTTAGGGCAGGGTCTTGCATACTGTAAATATTCAGTAAATGTACTCAAATACCTTAACAAACATTGCAAACAAAAGAATGCATAAATTCTTATTAGATTTTACCTGATTCATTCTGCTAACAATACTAAGCAAGGGAGGAAAACCAATCTGAAAGAAAAATGAGACTGAAATTTACTAAATGGTATTATGGAGGCAGGGGGTACATTTTTTTCAAACTGGTGAATTTCTCAACACCCTGTTTTTTAAAAACAAAAAATAGATAAAAGTAAATTCTTTCATTGTCCATTACAATAAAACATTCCATGAACTATTATGTTGGTAATGCCCAAGAAAATAATGTCTTGATATTTGAATATGTAAATTTTAAAATAATGATTTTAGTAATTAGGATGTTAAAGCATGAAATTGAAAAAAATGATACTATGATATTAATATGTTGTACACACTTTTAAAATCTTTAGCTAAAGCTAACATTTTCAGGAATTAAGGGCACTTGAATGAGTTCTTTCAAACCTAAAATCTGCTTCAATTAAAAAGTACTTTGGAGTTTAATGTTGGGAGCCTTGATTATGAAAACAGTACTGACCTGTGAGAAATTTAAGAGGACATGCATTAAACTCTTGTGTCCTTAAATGGTTCTTTCATGTGGTATATATTTCACTTGTATATATTTTGTAATAACAAACTAAATAAATATATATTAATTCTTTGTAAAATTGAAACATTTGGAAATGTAACATACGTTAGGGATATTATACAAAAGAACATATGTTGTATAAGAAATAGTGTTAAATTAGCTCCCTCAGAGATCTGAATCTGTTTACACTCCCACCACCATGTGTAAGAGGGCCCGTTTTCCCAGCCCTTGTTAACACAGTGTGTCAAACTTTCTTTACCAGTATGTTATCTGAAAAATGCCAGCTCAGTGGAGTTACAAGCAATATTTTTATTATAAGTGAGTTTGGGAATCTTCTCATATACGAACAATTTGTATTTCCTTCTTGTGAGATGTCTCTTTATATCCATTGCCTTTTTTTTTTAAACTGGGGTCTTGGTCTTTTTTAGTGATTTTTGGAGGTTTTACATTTGCAGGATAAACTAATTTTAAATGGGAAAAACACAATGTAGCACCACATAGAAAACAATAAATACCTACTCAACAGAACAGAACAACATAGTATAGGGAGTTACCAGTAATGCAGATGTGTGCAGTGGGTTCCGTAAGAACATCTGCAAACTTGAGGGCAGGTGAATCCTGAAGGACAAGAAGCAGCTGGCCACATAATTTATGATTAAAATAAAGCCATGTGAAATTTAAATATACCCTCAGCATTTTACCTCCAGAATATGCAATTTACTAAGCATTTTTAAATACCTAATTGTGTCATATGTTTTCCTTTGTTTCCCTGACTACTCATAACTCATTGTTTGACCCACATCTAATCATTAAAAAAAAAAAGAATCCTAACTCACAAAATTATTAAACAGCTAAAACATGCATTGTTTTAGAAACTAGGCTGCCAATTTTTAAGTCAAAAATACAATAAACTAAGAGAAAATACTGGCAAATATTTTCTGTAGAGAGCCAGAAAGTAAGTATTTTAGGCTTTGCAGGGTACACACTGTCTCAGTCACATATTATTTATTTATTTTTAACAACCTTTTAAAAACATAAAAACCATTATGTTTTTATGTTTAGCTCATGACTATACAAAAAAAATCTGCAGACTCGATTTGCCCCAGGTTGTAGTTTGCTGAGTCTTTATACTAAATCATGAACCAAAATTATGACCTTTTTCTGTTTGTTTAGCCACATTATCACCTACTTGTACATAATCGATTCCAGGACTTTCACTTGCAGCTGGTCCAACAGCCCCTTCAGCATATAACCTCTCACCCAGACAAAATTTTTTCCAGCCTTCTTCATCTTCAGATTTTGGCTAAAAGAAAAGAAAAAAGAACTTACTTACTCCTATGTATATTTTTTTTATACTGAGCAGTGAAAAAAGAAGTGAGGATTCCTCCATATTCCCACCACCTCAACACAAAGATATAGTGCCTGTTATGGAGTGAACCGTGTGCCCCCAAAATCTGTATGTTGAAGCCCTAACCTCCAGAATGGGATTATTAGGAGACTGGGCCTTTATAGCAGAGATTAAGTTAAAATGAGGTGGTTAGGGTGGGTCCGAAGCCAATCTGGCCAGCATCCCTGTAAGAAGAGGAAGTCTGCACACAGAGACATCAGGGATGGGCGTGCATACAGAAGACCACGTGAGGGCACAGCAAGGAGACGGCCACCTGCAAGCCAAAGAGAGAGGCCTTGAGAGAGACCCACTGACACCTTGATCTTAGACTTCTAGCCCACAAAGCAGTGAGAAAATAAATTACTGTTTGTTAAGCCACCCAGTCTGTGGTGTTTTGTTATGGCAGCCCTAGCAAACCAATACAGCACCCAAGTGGTCACACCATAGATGGGACATGTTTAGTTTGGATCATGCCTTAATGAACACTGACAAGCAAGAATGTGTTCAAAGGAGGGCGATAAAGATGGAAATTGGTATGGAAAAAAAATACACTAAGAATGCTTATAAGAATGAAGGATGTTCATCTCGTAGAAGGAGACATAATTACATACCCCACATACTGAAAGGGCTGTCCAATTAAAGAAGGAGTAGATTTATTCTACATTGTCAGATGAAAAAAAGTAGGACCATTCAGTTCAATATGGCTACCTTAACAGAACAATTAAAAATTCTTTTTCCTAAAAAATTTATTTATTTATTTAAGTATAGTTAATTTACAATATTGTGTTAGTTTCAGGTGTACAGCAAAGTGATTCAGTTAACAGAACAATAGGTTTATCTGGGCACATCACCTTGCAAATTATTTTACATATATGTGCAGTTTTTCCCCCACCCCGAGGATAAACCACTTTCATTAGATTCTCAGAATGAATATGAAACCCCTAAAACATAAAAACCCATTGTCCTGGAACAATTCATCTTTTCCCATTACTCCACTGGTCAGAGGCTGTTTCTGCTTCAGGTAGCATTGAAAATCCTAATTATTAAATATTGTGGGTGCTTAATAAATGATTGGATCAATTGATCAATCAATGTCCATATTTACATAGTTGCTATCAGAGCATGCTTTAAAAATTCATTTTATTATTTACATAATGTTTACATCTGCCATGATGAACATATGTTATTGCTATGTAATAGTCTACTGTTTTGATGGATGATCTTCATTTATTGAATCAATTATGTTCAGTCATTTCTTTCTTGACAAAATTATTTTGTCATAATGTTACTAATGAGCTTCTTTTTGAATTAGTAAGTATGTACCCAAAAGTCCTTAGACTGAGCAAGAAAAAATATTATCTACCTACCTACTGCCCTCTCCCTCTTCTTACTAGGAGGCCTCACAGCACGGTGAAAGGCTTTAGAGTCAGACAAAGTTCAGTCTGAATCTCAGTTATACCTTTTATGAGTTAAATGATCTTGGGCAAGTGATGTTAGTGTCTACCACACTTTTCCTAGAGCAGAGCTTCCAACTGGTATACAGAAGCATATAGAGAGGTTACACTGAATCTCTTAGCTTTCAGCTGGTAGTTTAGGCTATGGGAGCAGCCTCCTCCATTTATCCCAATGTGTCATCGCGTAAAAGATGTCAGGAAGCACTGCCTAGAAGAAGCTTCTAAAATCTGAAATCTATGAACCACCTGAAACGTGAGCAAAATTATATGCATAGGTACATTTTTTCCCTCTGAAAATAAATACCTTTCATTTGATTCTCAGGAAAACTATAAGACTCCCTAAAAGGTTAAAAGGACTGTCCTGGGGCTCCCCTGGTGGCGCAGTGGTTCAGAATCCACCTGCCGATGCAGGGGACACGGGTTCGTGCCCCAGTCCGGGAAGATCCCACATGCCGCAGAGCGGCTGGGCCCGTGAGCCATGGTCGCTGGGCCTGCACGTCTGGAGCCTGTGCTCCACAACGGGAGAGGCCACAACAGTGAGAGGCCCGCGTACCACAAAAAAAAAAAGGATTGTCCTGGAGCAATGTATCCACCTCTTCCCCAACACCCTTTTTTATCCAGTAGTCCACATATAGCATATTTACTAAAAAGCTTAAAATTATATCTAGGATGATAAAGTAAGAAATACTACTTTCCAGTAAGCATGACCAGCTTTACTAAAATGTCACTCACTGATACTGGCACCATTACCTCGTGAGGAAAATCCCAATAAGCCTTTATTCAATCTTTTTGTAAATGCTGAAAATGCATTCAATTTCCTAAAAAGCAAATGTCTAGAAGAACCTTTAAAAACTTGTAAAGACCAATCCAAAGTCTCTCAAGATGCAGCTTAAAACTGTCATAAAAATAACTTGCCTTACTGACTCTATCCTTTTCAGGGTATTAAGATAATGGAACTGTTACTATTAATGATAGATGGGAGAGAATGAAAATAATATGGATTAAACAAGTGAATCTTTAAGAACTGAAAGTAAATATGGACTATATTCGTTATACACTGTACAATCTAAACAGAGAAACTTACATACCATGGTCACATTACTATCCAAGTGCTGTGATTTCCAGTGACTTCTATGTCTGTTCACACTCTAAAGGAAGATAAGGTAGACAAATGATCTTCAAAGAATGGATAACTCAAAAGAAAGCAACTGCTGCACAACATTCTAACAATTCTAAAACTTGGAAAATATGTTCAACTGTATTATGTCTAATGATTATAATAATTTGGTAATTGATTCATGAATATTCTTATCTTTATACACTAGAAACCCCAATTTTTCCAACTACAGTCTAAGAACAGAAGTAAGTCCGAGGGAGGGAGGGGTTTAATTTGATTAAATGATTAAAGTACACCTACCTGCCGAACAGTTGAAAACTGTGCCACTTGCTGCTGTTGCCACTGAAGAGTGGGGGAATATCCTTCAGGAGCAGGTTGGCATCCTGAAAGCTAGAGATCAGTTCATAAATGTTAGAATCAATGTTAGTGTTATAACTAGAATCTCATACCTCTGCAAAGTAAAAGCAGAATCAAGATGAAAAGTGAATAATAAAGCAAATAAGACGATACAAGAATGACAGTATTTTTTGCAGATGTAAAAAAGGAGGCAACTCACTTTATTATTTACATCTGAGTTTAAAACATTAGGAAAAGACTCTTATATAGTCACTTTAGTAAAAGCAATCTGGAATGGTTTATAGTTGGAGTTTCTAAGAAATCCACATGACATGAGACTCAAAGATATAATCTAGTCCTACCTTTCTACTGAATATAATAGCAAAACAGTTTGAAACAAACAGAGATATAAACCAAATAAAGAATTTTGGTATGAGCAGAATGTACTCAAATAATTTCAGATGCTTGACTTTATAAGGGCTACTTCTACCTTCCAAAACAGCACAGAGGTCACAACTGATCACATACTGCCTTGAAATAAAACTTAATGTGGTCACTTTTTAAAAGCCAGGTATACAAGATATCATCTTCCATCAACTAAAAACTTCTGAAAAGGAATTATATGAAACGTTACAGCGTCTGAATTTAAATCTCCTGATTATAAACATCAGATAAAGGAATTACTTAGAAAATAAAAGAAAAAGGAATTATCACAATTTAAAAACTGCTGCTCTCCTTCTACCTTTGGTTAAATAGCACCTCCTAAAACAGACCTTCTGCGGCTACTCTATCTAAAGTAGTTCTCCCAGTTATTTATTGGTCATTATATGTTACTTTTTTTCACAACAATGGTCGCAGTATGTAATTAATTTGTTTTTTTTTACTGTCTTCCTCAGGAGAATGTAAACTCTACAAGGGTAGGGACATTTTCTGTCTCATCCTCTGTTGTATTCCTAGTGCCTGGCACGATATTGTTGTTTAGTAAAATATGTGTTGGATAAATAAATGAATGAAAAGGTTCACAGTGGGCAAGTAGGTAGAAAAGTGTGATATTTGGGTTTCTGTTTTAAAAAAACAAAACCCAGTCCAATTCAAAACATGCAAACTACACTAAGATTAAAGATCAGCCTGATAATAATTATGAACTGTAAAAAGGTACCTTAAAAATAAAGGATAGCATAAGTAACCTATTGAAAGACTCCTTTAGGATTGGATCATGTTCCTGAAGTATTATGAGCAAATCTCCACGAATGCCAGGGTTACTGAAAGCCTCTCTGGAGGCAGTAAATGCCAGCTGTCCGTTTGGGGGGAAAAGTACAACTTAGTACAGAGTAGTCAAATCTTACCTACATCGTAACTGATAACTGTCTGACACTATAGGAGAGCCTTGGCCTTTTAATTTGTGGGAGGGAAAAAAAATCCCCTGATGGGTAATAAAACTCACAGAAACATTCACACTTTGCTTCCTTTTCAACTTCTTTGGGTCAATTTGAGCTACCACAACATCTGGACAGTGAGCTGCTTCGATCCTACAAATAAGAAATAAGTACAAAAACGTGATTACTATTGTTCATGTGTAGTAAAGCAAGCGATCCACTTCTATGGTTCATTATAAAATCAGAAAAAAAGTTCAGAATTGCAATCGAGGTACTAAACAATGTATTTCTGAAATTATGTTGACTGAAAGCAAAATTTCTTATATGGAAGAAATCTAAGAGCACCTATATTGTCACAAGTAATCAGGTTTAACAAAATTAAGCTCATAGAAACTCGCTCACGCAAAGATGTAATCAAGGAATGTTGTTCCGACAGTGGATGGGGGACGGGAACAGAGGCGGGGCTTTATCACACTTAAGGGTCGAGCGGGGCACTGGGCGCTGTGCCCAGGGGCGTAAGGACAACCAGGCCACCCGCACAGGGTCAAATCACTCACTGGACCCGCCTTAGGTATTCTTGGGGAGTCCTCGGAGGTACGTTGGGGTCAAAACTGTCTGTCAAGTCGCAGGGCTCCACTGGCAACAGCCGGGGCATCAACTCTTCCACTGCAGACTCCGCCGGTACCCACGCCATAGTTTTCAACGCGGCCTGTCCCACCCAGCGCATGCGCCAGGTCTGGGTCACAGCGCAGGCGCACATATTGTCACCTTTGGCGCGGAGCTGAGCAAGAGGCTGGGCTTGGGGGCGTAACTGCGCATGGGCGAACCTGCTGATTGTCGTAAGGTTAAGGCTCCGGTGGAGTAATCAAGACCGCGAGGCTGGTTCCTAGTAAAAGTAGTTCGGAAGTTTTTCTGGGTATTACGCTCTATACTCTTCTAAGACTGAGGGTTATTAACTTTTATGCATCCCTAGTAGTGAGGGAACTTTAAATGTTTTTTAAATTAATGACCAGGTTACTGTGATTATCATTTATTGAGCTCTAAATTCTTAAACCGCTGGTAGACGCATCACATGCATTTCCTCATTTAAGTTTTACAACCTTTTGACGTAAGTGGTATTATCCAGGTTTTGTAGGGGAGGAAGTCGACCGAAAGAGGGGTTAAGTACTACAATCGTAACTTTCTCCGAAAAAGGAAAACCAATTCCAACCCAGATTTATCTGACGCCAAATGAATGTAAAATTAATTTCCCAGAGGAATTTCTTGTGCTTGGCTGCGCCGAAGATCACTTTATATTTATCTGAAGTGAATATTACTTTTATTCACTTTTTCAGAATATCTCTTTCCTTAGATAATGCAAAGAATAAAGTTAATGCCAACACCTAGAAATTATCATTATTAATCTTAGGACCAATCTTGTGAGGGGGTACTTTATTTCCATTTTGCAGGTGAGGAAACAAGGCAGAAATGGATTAAGTTAACTTGTGCTGGGTCACAAATTGCAAGAAACAATCAAAGTACTATATCTGTTTTTCTAAACAAGCTGTGAGTGAATACAATTGACTTGTTTTCTAAGGTTTGTTTGTTTTTCAGGCTTTTTTTCTTCTTTTTCTTAAAGCACTGTCTTTAGCTTGCAAGCAACTGATTTCAAAACCAGAATGTAACTTTCTAAATTGGAGACAAACTAAGGACAGTCCTTAGGTTAAGAGCTAAAGAATTAGTGCTTTTGAATGGTAACTAAACAATTGGGAGACTTGGAAAGAATCTGTTTGGCTGCAGTCAAACTAGAAAATTATTTGGTTAAAAATTTTACTGATTTTGGGAGAAACAAACTTATAAGAAATATGGAGAAATGCTCCTGTCACCAAGCGTTTTGGTAATGATCAAGAACAAATTAGAAAAAGTAAACAGTGTGTCATTTCTGGACTTTCCTACAAATATATATATATATACACAAATATACACATATATACAAATATATATATATTTGAAACTAGCTTATTAGCAAGAAATATGGAGAAATACTGTCACCAAACGTTTTGGAAATGATTAACAACAAATGGAACAAATTAGAAAAAGTAAACTGTGTCATTTCTGGATTTTCCTACAAATACATTTTTTTTAAACTAGCTTATTAGCAATTTATCCCCATTTTTCTGGAGAAAAGAACCTAGTAGACCAACCACAAGGGAACAATTCTTAATACTGGACTCCATGTATAAGTGTGTGGCAGAACTACACAGGGATGAAGGGAACAAGGGGAGGAATAGCAGAATGGAACAAAGGTTGTCCTGGGAAATATTAAGAAAATTGTTTTTCAAAAGAAAATGTGAGTTATAAAGTACATCAGTGATTCTGAAATGGTGCTAAAAATTTAAATACACAGGAATAAATTCATTCAAGAGAAAGGAAAGTAAAAATTTATAAGGGTTACTTTCTACTCTTTAAAACTAATCTGACTTAAAAGAATTAAGGAATGAACATTGGAACACATTTTAAATATGGTTATAAATTGGAAATTGCACTAAGTATTTTTGAATGTTTCAGTGAGATATGGGACAGTTGAGAAGAAACTATTTGGTTGATGAAGTTATTCTGAAAAAAACTTAATTTTTAGAAAGCTGAACTTCTAAAACTATAATAACCATTTCATTTAGCCTCTTTCTAGGAAGAACTATTCCTAAGATACCAAACTGCTTCCGGTGCCCCGTTTTCAAAGATTTCCAGTCACTTCTCAGTTTACAGTGGAAAGACTTTTCTGTTTCAGTGTTTCTCACATTGGTGGTTGGCTGTAGGAGTAGTATGAAGGTTATGAGAACAGAGCTCAATGGCTGTTTATTGACGATGATGGCATCTGCTAAGTCAAAATTACAGAGCTAAATGCAAAATTTGTCCCTGTATTTTATATCCCTTTAAGCAGCTCAGTTATTTTCAAATGTTTGTGTATATAAGAATTATCTGGAAGAAATTATTTAAAATACAGACTCCTGTGTCCTATAACTCTCTTCCTCCAGAGTTTGAGTCTATTTATTGGTTGTAGGACTCTGAAACTGAGATTTTTAAGAAGCATTCCAAGTGAGAAACATAACTTAGCCCATCCATTTAATCTTTTCCCTCCCTATTCTTTAAGATTTACTACCCTAGAATTTCTCCTACATTACCATACTTTGTCAGTTCTTTTCTCCTTGGCTACAGTCTAAAATTTAACTTGCCTCTTTATGCCGTTGAACTTTAATAAATTCAGTCATCCAACTAATGTTTATCAGTTTTCTATTACGTGTCAGGCCCTGTGGTAAGCATTGGGCTTTATTAGGTGATCTGGGGACAGTGGAGCTTTGCTGTCAAGAAATGGGGATAATTCTGAGGAGTCCAGCTCCTGGTTAAAAACCTATGTGTGATTTTTTTTTTAGGCCTGACTATACGCCAGTTACAAAGGCTTTACCTGGCAGGCTTCACAGGGAAACCTGCCCTCTCCACACCAGACTTGATGCTCCCATTCAATGCATTGCAGTCTCTGAAGGGAATTGCAGTCAACAACAGCCAGGCATTCTAATGCACTGCTGCATTCCTAGCTCAGGTGTTTCCACTTGGAGGTCTCCTTCATGGGAAACTTCACGTCTCTGAGTCAGTACTCAGTAGTTTTCCACTCCTAAGGCTGCCCCCATCCCCACCCCCAGTTCCATAAATCTGCAGGAGTCTTTTGTTTGGGACCCCCTCAACAGTGAGATGACCCTCAACCAGTCATGCCATTCCATGGGGGTAATGGAACAGGGGGAGTCTGTGCTTTCACCAGGTTTAGACTCTTGCTTATGCAATCACAGTAAGTGATTACGGGCTTCACTTTTGCATTCATTTTGGCTCATTGTTGCTTTGATTGGCTTCTCTGACACCTGGGAGCTGAGTTCTCTCTTCAGCTCATCTGAACACTTGACAAAATCTGTGATTAGGTATTTTAATCACTCTTATCTAGAAAGTAGAAGAAAGAAGGGAAGCTAATGGTGTAATTGGTAAAGAAGCAGCAGTCACTCATATTAGCCAGGTTAGAGAGGTATTCGGTCATTTTGTGGTTTGGACAATCTTCTTGAATTTGTCAGACTTCAGAGACACGATTACAGAGTGGTCTTGTTTTGGTCATGATCCTTCAGGGTTCCTGAGTGTTCTTGTCTGATGTTGGTGTGCTGTGATATGGTTTAGGTTCAACAAAAGAATAGTGTGGCCTGGCTGTGAGTGCCCGGGCAGCTCCTAACAACAGCTGGGGCCAACTGATAGAGCCAGGCCAATTTCAGGCTCTCAGAAGATGCTTTTTTCTTTCTTAGGGCTATATGGGGCCAAATGTTTTATATAGATTATCACATTCAATCCTCACAATGTGTTGTTATTCTAAGTGGTAAGTATGATTGTTATCTTTATTTTCAGATGAAGAAACTGGCTCAGAAAATGTTACATACCATGCCCAGGTCATACAAGTAGGAAGTAGATGGAGCTGAGATTCTATCTTGGGTGGTCAGACTTATGAACCATTGCTCTAAAACTTACTATGCTCCACAAGATACAGCTCAGCACAAATGAGAGGCTTTATGACCCACTGGTTGTAGATTAGAGAAAGGCAATTAAGTTAGACGCAAGGGGATCCTGGTCTTGGGTCACACCCTCTGGGCATGAGCAGAGTCAGTCTCTTTATCTCTGTCTGAGAATGCTGTTCTTAGGCTTTGGAGTCCAGATCCAACAAAGCTCACTGATGCCAGAAAATTAAGGTGAAGTCTAGTTTAGTTATGGAACACAAAACCCAAAACTTTACTCCTCTTTTAAAGTAAAAATACAAATCTAGCTCCTTCCTTTTAAAGTAGGAGTTCCCTTCTTTGCTACGTGGTTTTAATAATTCTTATGTTCTTTACAAATCAAATAAACATTAGATAAAAAGAAAAGGAAAAAACCGTTAGTAGATAATCATGTTTTGTTTCTTTAGCTATAAATGGTTTGAGAGCAGATCATAGGATTTCATTTGTTTAGTTCAATTAAATGAACTCAGTAATAATTCTGGAGTTGGTCAGAGTGGCAGAATGAAATCGTATTGGAGTATAATACTGGTGGGGCACTCTGTGGAATAGAAGCAATTGCTGTTTGAACAAGAGCTAGAAATTTTTAAAAATTTATTTATTTTATTTATTTTTATTTTTGGCTGTGTTGGGTCTTCGTTGCTGTGCGCGGGCTTTCTCTAGTTGCCGCGAGTGGGGGCTACTCTTCATTGCATTGCACAGGCTTCTCATTGCGTTGGCTTCTCTTGTTGTGGAGCACGGGCTCTAGGCATGCAGACTTCAGTAGTTGTGGCACGCGGGCACAGTAGTTGTGGAGCGCGGGCTCTAGAGCACAGGCTCAGTAGTTGTGGCGCATGGGCTCCGTTGCTCCGCGGCATGTGGGATCTTCCCGGACCAGGGCTCGAACCAGTGTCCCCTGCATTGGCAAGCGGATTCTTAACATCTGCGCCACCAGGGAAGTCCCTATATTATTTATTTTTGGCTGTGTTGGGTCTTCATTGCTGCGCGCGGGCTTTCTTTAGTTGTGGCGAGCAGGGGCTGCTCTTCGTTGTGGTGCATGGGCTTTTCATTGTGGTGGCTTCTCTTGCTGTGGAGCACGGGCTCTAGGCACATGGGATTGGTAGTTGTGGCACATGGGCTCAGTAGTTGTGGCGCATGGGATTAGTTGCTCCACGGCATGTGGGATCTTCCCAGAGTAGGGCTTGAACCAGTGTCCCCTGCATTGGCAGGCGGATTCTTTTTTTAGGCTCAGCGGCCATGGCTCACGGGCCCAGCCGCTCCGCGGCATGTGGGATCTTCCCGGACTGGGGCACGAACCCGTGTCCCCTGCATCGGCAGGCGGACTCTCAACTACTGCGCCACAAGGGAAGCCCGGCAGGCGGATTCTTAACCACTGCACCATCAGCGAAGTCCCTTCTGCCCATTTTTTGATTGGGTTTTTTGTTGTTGTTGTTGAATTTATGTGTAATTTATTAGTCTTATTTACTATTATTATACCTGATATGATTGTAGTCATTGTGTGTGCAGACTACACCACCAGACAGATATCATACATATGGACTTGACACTCTGCCGATGCTGAGTATTACTCTTTGTAGTGAGTAGTCCAAAAATAGTTGGCTAGTGCCTTATAATGTCACTATCTGAACAAATGGAAAAGAATCCATATTAGAAAAAACTGCAAATGCTTTATTTATTCCCTGGTGGTCTAGTGGTTAGGATTTGGCGCTTTCACTGTCATGGCAGGGGGTCAGTCCCTGGGCGGGGACAAAAACAAAAGCAAACAAACAAAAAATACCCAAAGCAGACACTGGATTAAACCAAAAAGTAGAGGCAAAAGCTCCATCTGGTGTTGACCATATAAAATTCCAAGGAATTTGCATTATCATACTTCACCTGACTGTGTAATACTAGAACCTCCAGTTTAGAAACATCTGTGGATTGAAAAGTAGGAAGGAAAATACTGGCTGTTACACATTAACTAGTGATTAAGATGATTAATGACTGAAGAAAAAGTCATAGGTTGTTTAGAATACTTGCCCCCAGATAGTCCCTGAAAAAAAGTTCCAAGGTCAAATATCTTTGGGAAATGTATGCAAATGCCACTCTTAAATATTCACAATGAATATTAGCATATTAAAATTCTTGACAAGTCAAGAGTCCTATTTTACATAATTTAACTGGTATTTGAACACAGGACCTCTCCCTCTCTCTCTCTTTTTAATATTCTCTGGCATTTTCAAGAATACCAGTTTGAAAAAGTAATTATCTTAGGAGTATTTGCTTTAAAAAAAAAAGACTTTTTCGGGGGGGGGGAACTTATGTCAGATTTTATAGTTTTACCATCCAAATACATAAAAATGATGATGATAAAAACAATGTTTGGGCTTCCCTGGTGGCGCAGTGGTTGAGAGTCCGCCTGCCGATGCAGGGGAAGCGGGTTCGTGCCCCGGTCCGGGATGATTCCACATGCTGCAGAGCGGCTGGGCCCGTGAGCCATGGCCGCTGAGCCTGCGCGTCCGGAGCCTGTGCTCCGCAACGGGAGAGGCCACAACAGTGAGGCCCACGTAAACAAAACAAAACAAAACAAAAGAAATACAAAAAACACACAATGTTTTATAATTGTTTAGGTTTTCATGCTCAATTCAAGAATACTTAGGGAACGATCATTTTGTGCCAGGACCTGCACAAGGTGGTGTAACTGACAGCAAACAATTATAATCAGTTGCATGTTGGCAAATGTTTAACAAGAATCCTTCAGGTTCACAGATTGATCTAAAATGCCTTGGTCCGGGGATGTCTATAATTTAGAAAGCCAGTAAAGGGACTTCCCTGGTTGTCCAACGGTTAAGACTCTGTGCTCCCAATTCAGGGGGCCCGGGTTCGATCCCTGGTCAAGGAACTAGATCCCACATGCTGCAACTAAAGATCCCACACAAGGCAACTAAGATCCCGTGTGCCTCAACTAAGACCAGGCACAGCCAAATAAATAAATAAATAAATATTTTAAAAATGAAAGCCAATAAATACTGTTTTTGGAGGTTCTCCCTTTTTCCAATTCATAGTCTGACTCCTTTCTCAGGAGCTCAATAAATTTTCCATTCTCTAAAATGGCCATACTACCTAAAGCAATCTACAGATTTAATGCAATACCTGTCAAATTACCAGTTACATTTTCCACAGAACTACAACAAATAATTCTAAAATTTATATGGAACCGTAAAAGACCAGCAATCCTGGCAAAAGAACAAAGCTGCAGGCATAACCCTCTCAGACTTCAGACAATACTGCAAAGCTATAGTAATCAAAACAATGTGGTAGTAGCACAAAGACAGACATGTGGATCAATGGAACAGAATAGAGAGCCCAGAAATAAACCCACACATCTATGGTTAATTGATCTTTGACAAAGGAGGCAAGACTATACAATGGGGAAAAGACAGTCTCTTAAGCAAGTGGTATTGGGAAGGCTGGACAGCAGCATGTAAATCAATGAAGTTAGAACACACCCTCACACCATACACAAAAATAAACTCAAAATGGCTTCAAGACTTAAATATAAGACAAGACACCATTAAAATCCTAGAAGAGAACATAGGCAAAACATTCTCTGACATAAATCTTACCAATTTTTTCTTAGGTCAGACTGACCTAATCAAAAGAATACATATACATATATATGGTATATATTGTATACATTATATATATATGTGAATCACTTTGCTTGACAACAAACCAGAAACTAATATAACATTGTAAATCAACGATACTTCAGTTAAAAAAAAAAAGAAATTTTCCATTCTCTCTCTATTCTTCCTCAGATGAAAACCTCTTAACTTTCAGTATATTCAAAAAACTAGTCTTTACCATTTACCATCTGGGTCCAATGGATCCTTTCTAATTTTTATATCTTTAAGTCATTTCATGAATAATTTATACACATTAGAGTAAAGGGATATTCAATAAAGCTGTTATAAAAAAAGAGTAAAGGGATAATGAAAAACAACTTTATTGGACATTTAAGTATCTAAACATAGAAAACCCTAGTTTTTATTCCATATTTTCCTGGTTTTGAAGATATATCCAAAATGGGCAATGTCCTCTAAATGCAACTACCTACACATTATCCATGATGCTGAGTCTGGAGCATACTCATCTTGTAAATAGTGACTGCAGATTCCAAATACATCACTACTGCATACTAGCTTATTGTTGCTTCTGATTCTTTTTGCAGTTGCATTATCAAAACACAAGACTTGTAGAATTTTTTGAAACATTTAAAGGCTCATCATTTTGTTGAAGAGAGGACAGCCATCTTCTTTGCTACTTAGCTGCAAAACATTTGTATTTTTAGTTTTATAAATGAGCAACTCAAAGAATTTTTAATTTCTAGATTATCTATTTCCTTCTTATCATCTTTGTATACACAACTGCCACTATCATTTGTGCAGTTGTGTATATATATATGTATCATATATCATATCATTTGTGCAGTTGTGTATATATATATGTATCATATATCATATCAAGTAAATGTATCCATATAAACATCATAAAAGGTGAAAGAATACTATCATATGTACTCTTAACAAAATGAGATTATCCAGATGTTTGCTGCAAAATCTTGTGGAATGGAGTTATTCCTTTTGAATGAGTAAGTAGATAATACCACGTTTTCTTTTTGTCCTTAGAAATATATTTTTTACTAATTAATTCTTGAGTTTGAAAAATTCAGTTAGGTGGTGGTCATCTAAAGATTCCTAGTTTAAGGTTATTAGGGTCTAGAGTGCTGTTCTCTATCTCAGCATTAATCTTCTGAATTCTGAATTCTCAACTATATTCAATAAGAGCTAAAGCATAGTACAAAGATCTAGAAAGATGATGCAGTACTTTGAGCATTGCAAAAAGAAAACTGAAGGATAATGCAATAGTGATGACTTACTTCACTATTCTATCATCTTAGGTAATTCTATCATTTTCCATTTTCTTATTATTTTAGTATATTTTGAAGCATGATTTGGAACAATTAATGAGTAATGATGAAATAGTTCCATGGATGATGAAGTAGGAGAATGTTGCAGGACATAGGAAAAATAAGATCAGTAAGATTCCATGATGTATCCTAGATTTACAAGAGTCCAAATGACCCATATGACCACTGCAAATAGAGAAAGTTTTATCCTATTTTTTAAAAAAATAAGTTTTCTCTTTGTTTTTTGGAAGACCTTTAAGAAAGAATAAAAGTCATGAAAAAAATGAATCCTTACAAATAGTACTCCCAAAAGAGGAAATCTCAGAAAACCAAAGTTTGGGTCTAATGGATCCTGATGATATGTACAAAGGTTAAATTCTTAAACTCATTCACCTTTAAGCACATAAAGACAGATATGAATGAATTTGTTACCCATCATAACATTTATTTCATTGTAATAGGAAACAAAAGCCTTTTGTTCAGCTGAATACATAGGCATTATGACTTCTTAGACTTCATTGAGCTGGATGGCAAAGATCCCTTTCTGGGGGCCATAAAATAATGAAATTACCGAAGGTGCTATACTTTGGTGTATTCCTCACTGAATTCCTATGTCTATTTACCCTACTCATTCCTAGATCTTGTTTCTTTTTGCGAATGTCCTTATTCCACCTTTACATCATTGTCTACAGCTATTTACTTGCTGTACTTTCAGCCAAGAATCCTTGTTAAGGTAGTATCGTGAGCCCACTTTATTTGCAGGCCTTTACAGAATTTTGGCTTCTGATTCCCATTTCCTCTTCAGGATTGTATTAAAATTTGATAAGCAAACTAATACTCTTTTACCTTACAAAACAATCTTAGAGGAAGTAAAATATATGTTTGCTGCATATCTTATTTCTTGTGAATATAAGCTTGAAAGCACAAAAAATTGATCTTTTTCTCTATTCCATAAAATGCTTATAGGGCTAAGCTTTGCAGGATTTTAGGTGTTGACCTATCTGGAAATAATTCCGTGAGCAACCCCTCACTGAAGGGTGGGGTTGCCTGAGACCACCAAGCTCGAATGCCTTTCCAACCAGTTTCTGTCTGTCCCATTTTGCTCAGTTCTTTTCTTGGAAAGAAAAGCAGAAAACACATCAAGATTAATCAGCCAAAGATTGTAGTGTGTGTGTGTGTGTGTGTGTGTGTGTGTATAGGGGGAGAGGTGGCAGAGGCAGTGTAGGAGGAAAGAGGTAAACTGACTAGGAATACAGGAATAATACAGGAATAAATAGTATATAAATTCTTCCAGACCAGACATTTGGCTGTTTTGCCTACATCATATCACAGCATCGCTACTGTGCCTGGCACAAAGTAGATAGACGTTCAGTAAATGTTTGTTGCACTAAGTGAAAGAACGAACTTCTCACTTTGCTTTTTCAGCGGCGATGCAGCCTGTGTTTCTTGGAATCAACCCGGGCCCTAGAGGAGAGGATGTCCTAGAGCAGGGGTCCCCAAGCCCCCACCCTCACCTGTCTGCGGCCCGTTAGGAACCCAGCTGCACAGCAGGAGGTGAGCAGCGCGGAGTAATGGACGCTTAATCTGCCGCTCCCCATCGCTCACATTACTGCCTGAACCATTCCCCCTCCACCGCCGAAAAATTATCTTCCACAAAACCGGTCCCTGGTGCCAGAAAGTTTGGGGACCACTCTCCTAGAGGACACCTCCATTTCTCTCAGCAAGCTGAGGAGTCTGGCGACAGAAGGTCACACATCATGAGACCTGCGGGGAGTGGGAGCCGCCATGGCTCCGGGTAGAGGGGACCGGAGGGCCACGGCGCACCCCACCCTCGCGCTCCAGTTCCACCAGGTCCCGTTCCCCTCCCCGCCCCTCCTGAGTACCCCTGTTAGGTTTGGCATTGTCACCCCGCCCCTCTAGCTCTGGTCCCCTCCTCTTCCCCTCCCTTTTCCTCTCCCTATCCCCTCCCCACGCCCCGCCCTGGTCCCGCACCCTCCCCTTCAGTTCCCTGGCCCGGTCGCCCCGCCCCCAGAACCGTCCCCTCCCCCTCACGCCCCTTCACGCCCCGCCCCGCCTCCCCCTTTGACGTGGCAGAAGCGGCACCAGCCATGTTAGTCCCGCAGAGTTCTGCGCCGAGGCCGGGGGCGGGGCGGCGCCGTCCCTGATTGCGGTGCCACGGCTTCTCTGGCTCGGCGGAGAGGGCGGATTTTGTAAGGCCGAGGCTGCGACAGGCGCGGATCTCGTACGTGGTGGCACTGTGGTAAGGATCCACTTCAGGGCTGCCTCCTCTCGGCTCCCTTGGGGGTCCGCGGGCGCTCAGTGGGAAGCGGGGGAGGGGCGGCTGTGCGGCGGCGGGTCCGCGGGCAGGGGTCTCAAGGGTGGTGCCTGCTCTGCCGTCTTGGTGCCCCGGGGCAGGCGGCGTGCGCCGGGGCTGCGAGCCGGCCCGGCGGGGCTGCCTGGAACCCTGAACTTGTCACTCTCTCACCCACCACCCTCTGCTTAGTTCTCTCTGGGCCTGGGAACCTGGCCCCCTCACCCACCTGACCTGTATCAGGTGCGAAAGATGGGAGTCGGGTGAAAAACAGCAGTTTGGGCATCTCCCCCAGCACCCCACCCTCCGCTCCCGGCCGATCTGCCTTCCCCACCCCACCATCACCGCTTCTAGGTACTTTGACTTCTTGGTTCATTCCCTGCCTGAGCTGAAGAGCCCTAGACTTTGAACCGAGGTGACTTCGTCACCCGTAGTTCGGCCTTGGGTTAAAGGGGATAAGGAGAAAAGTGCCAGGTATAGCTAACACCTTGGGCCTTGATTACAAATAGACTTCAGTTATCAGATTAGACCAATTGTACCTACTTCATTCAGCCCTAAGTGTTTTCCCGTTCTGGTGGGAAGGGAAAAGTCATAGTTAAATCTGCATGTAATCACTGGATTGAGTAAGTTGAATTCGTGTTTTCACGTGAACTTACTCAAGTTACACCCCTCAAAGTCGTGGATAACTAGCCAAGTTAACTTGGTTAAAAGAAGTTTTAGATTTAAATATAAATGCGTGTTAAGTCTTCCTTCTCTCCCTTCTCCAGTAGTCTAATGGACATCATTTTGGAATTCCAGTCATTTTTAATAGGCTCAGAATTTTAGATTTAGAAGGGGTCTTGTAGTTTTCTAACCCAAACCCCTGATCTTACAGATGAGAAATTGAGGATCAGAGGGGTTAAGCTATTTTTCCAATATAATAAATCTAGTCATGGGAAGTAGTTGAAGACACTTCATTGAAGATTTTAGGACAGAAAAGTGGGAGAGGCACATATAATTGTTAACAAATATATCTGATTGGAAGAAACTCAAATTTTACTTGCAATTTACAATGTTTTGCACTTAGTTATCTATAAATGGGCTAAAATCGGAATATTTAAAAACTTTTAATTATTATTGAATAGGTAAAGCCTTTTAAAATACTGTGGGCACATATCTGATGTTCTAGGTTAAAGTGACTTAATGCTTCTTTCCTTTTAGTTATACCATGAGTAAGTATTTAACTAAGGTAACTCCCAATGATTATAAGTTGTGCTGAAAAATGAGACATTTCTTTAGAATGGTCTTTTGTGTTTGTGCCACTTAAAAAAATATATAACACCTAGTATATTAAGTCTGCATCCTAATATAGTGTTTGAATCGTATTTATTTAGCTTTATGCTTTTAGACAAACATAATATCAGAGGAGAGAATGCTTATCAAATAATGCCATTTTATAAAAAGCTGGTTTGTAACAGGACTTTATTTCAGATATGCTATTGTTGACTATGGGACCAAACCTGGCAAAATTTGTACTAGAATGAGTGATTTTAAGATTGAGTAATTTCTCCCTTGGAAAGGTGAGGGAAGTTGGGGGGGTGTTTTGCATGCCTATGTAATTGGACCAGTTAAG
The DNA here is from genome assembly GCF_059928025.1 of Delphinapterus leucas. Lineage (NCBI taxonomy): Eukaryota > Metazoa > Chordata > Mammalia > Artiodactyla > Monodontidae > Delphinapterus > Delphinapterus leucas. The sequence continues at coordinate 121,908,715 of NC_143130.1, read as the reverse complement.
AAGAAACAGGTGGGACTTTTTCAAACCACTGCTGGAAAGTGAGAAGGTAGGAAATAAGTGTGATTTAGTGAACAAATATAATCTTAGAGCAGAGAGACTGAGAGGAAAAAGAGTGAGGAAGAGGAGGGGAATTGTACTCAAATGTAACTCAGGTGATATTTAGTACGTCTCAATAAAAAGTAAGGATGTGGAGTTACAATCCAGGTTTGTTACCTGTTGTAGAAACTTAAATCTGGCTATTGCCTGTGTGTAGATGTCTTCATGCTAAGTTTCATAGAGCCTTTCTCTACTAGGCTCCCAGATTTTGAATTAAGCCCCAGAGTCCTAAGGAGGTGATTCTCAAGACCTCATTATACTCTTTTTTTTTTTTTTAAAGAATGGATGCACTTATAAATTTATTTATTTATTTTTGGCTGTGTTGGGTCTTCGTTGCTGCGCGGGCTTTCTCTAGTTGTGGCGAGCGGGGCTGCTGCTCTTCGTTGCGGTGCACAGGCTTCTTATTGCAGTGGCTTCTCTTGTTGCGGAGCACGGGCTCTAAGCGCATGGGCTTCAGTAGTTGCAGCACGCGGGCTCAGTAATTGTGGCTCACGGGCACGGCCTGTGGGACCTTCCTGGACCAGGGCTTGAACCCGTGTCCCCTGCATTGGCAGGAGGATTCTTAACCACTGCACCACCAGGGAAGTCCCAAGACCTCTTTATACTCTTAAGCATTATAAAGCATATAATACTTAAGAGTATTATAGGATGCAGAAAAAAAAGAAAAACCTGGCTTAATAGAAGACAGGTAGATTTTTATATCTACTGCTTTGCAGTCTATTGTAATATGTTGTTTTGGTTGAATTGTGTGAAGGAAGTCTGGCTTCACATAGGTACGTAGTTGGAAAAAGGAGAGATAATATTAATAGCTTTTTCGTATTAAAAAATGTGCATATTCTTTGATACTATACCCAAACTCGACAGTTTTAATTAAGAAATCAAGGGTTAATTGCAGTGTGGAGTCTGAAACCTTAAAAATGAACTTTTTGTACTTATTGTGTTATAACCCATTGGTCTGTCCTACACTTTGAATGGATCATTTACCCATGCATGATTTTGTAACATCATGAAAAGATCATTTGGGAGCTCTTGCTTCACTGAATAATGTGTATCTTCCAAATGTTGGCATGTTTCATTATATAATATATTTAAAATCATATTATTATCGCTACTGGTCTCATCAGCAAAATCTTTACATATTAGGAAGTTGTGAAGCTCATGGTATTAGGTACAAGTTTTAAAAAATTTTAATGTTTTAATTTAAATTTGAGAAAGCTCAGATTTTATCATTGGCAACAAATACTGTGAATGGTTTTGCAGGTGACAGGCTCACTTCATCCATTTTTAAGAAAATATATGACAAATATGACAAAGTACTAGTTATATACTATTCTTGGAGAATTGAGAAAATAGTCACTTAAAACATTTTTTGTGTCTTGTCGTTCAAATGAACAACGCTGATTGGTTGAGTATATTTTAATAGTCTTTTGATGCTTTTTGGTGATGCATTTTAGATGTATCTCAGATTATAGATGCAATTAAGTAATAAACAGAAAACTTCATTTGCTTTATGTTCTGTAGAAATAATGGGAGGGATTGCATACTCCTAGAATTTATACTCACATCTGTAGCATGGAAGCTGTTGCTAAAAACCATTTCTCTCCCAGAGGAGGTTGTTTCTCCTCTTATTGTTGCCTGTGTTAAAACTGAGGTTGGGGGGCTTCCCTGGTGGCGCAGTGGTTGAGAGTCCGCCTGCCGATGCAGGGGACACGGGTTCGTGCCCCGGTCCGGGAAGATCCCACATGCCGCGGAGCGGCTGGGCCCGTGAGCCATGGCCGCTGAGCCTGTGCGTCTGGAGCCTGTGCTCCACAACGGGAGAGGCCACAACAGTGAGAGGCCCGCGTACCGCAAAAAAAAAACCAAAAACTGAGGTTGGCATCTTCTAACTCCTCTCTGATTATCCCAGACCTTTGTTTTATCATTATCTTTCAACAGCCACTTTTTCTTGAAAGCTCATATTATCTTTCTCAAAGCTGTCTCCTGTATTTAGCTTTAAGATAATCTTTTCTAAACAAATCTAGATATCTTAGGATTTCTCCCTACCCTTTATCAATCTTTGAAAAATACATGATCGCTTTTGAATAGCATAAAATTCCTTAGCTGTCTCTGAAATTCTGATGGGAGGAAATACAGTGTTTAATTTTTATTTTATTATTTTTTAATTGAGATATATTTGGCATATAACATCTCTTTTAGAGAAAGGCAAGGTCTTAGCTGCTTAAGATACTTCAGATTTGTTAAGCTTCGCTTTCTGTAATTTGTATTACTAAAATATATTTGGACATTTTTCTAAAATTAAAATTGTTATTATATCTAATAATACCTTTTCTTCCCTTACTTACATTTTAAAATCAGCTCCTCATCCCATTGTTGTTCTTAGCTACTTCAGCATCCATGTTGCCTCTGTTGGCACTCTACCTTCATAATTCTTCGGTTCTTGATGCCATTCATCTCTCCCACAAGTCTTTTAGCCAGCCACATAGTACTTGAAATTCTATCTTCTCAGACCTTTAAATTTTACAGTTTCCTTCCATCACTAACCATTGTTGCATTTTGAGAGCATGAGATAGATAGAACTGCTTCCCAGGTAGGAGAGCTGGCATCCTAGTCAGGAAGCTAAAGAATAACAAGATGGAGATGTCTCTTGATACTGGGCACTAACCAGAGTGGCATCTCCCTCTTCCAGTGGTAAAGTTAAATGATTATATTGAAATTATATATCTCAAATTAGAGTTTAAAATGCTCTCTTAAGTTGGAATGTTAAAAATATTCTGAATTAAGTTTCTGCAAGAGAGGTTAAATGATGCATGATAAAAAATTACCTGTCTAAAATAGAAGTACCTAGTTTTAGAAAAATATTTTTGTTTTGCACCCTTAAATATTCTTTTCTAGCAATTTTAGTGGAAACTTACTACTTTCTGGGTAGAAAAGCATGTGAGTTTTAGAATTTAATGTTTTTGACAATCTATGTATTAGAATAATGTAACTCACAAGGCTGATATGGAAAACTTAGGATCTAGATTTTCCCCCATTTTTGCCTAAATCAATAGGACATCTATTTTATTATTTATTATTTTTTGCCATAGTTTTTTTTGGGAGTGAATAAAAAACGATAAAATACCTCTCATTGGGCCTAATATGCATTGGGTTCTGTAGAGCCGTTCATTATTTTGTTATAATTGTGGTCATTGTTGTTTGCTAATTTTTTTTGAGATAAATATTTTCATTTGGTTATGATTTCTAATGGATTAATATTGCTGGAAGTGGGAAAAACATACTTATTTTGAATTTTCTTAAGAGGATTTAAAAATATCCTTTAATTTTGTTACAGAAATAAGAATCAAGCTCTACGATGACAACCTATTTGGAATTCATCCAACAAAATGAAGAACGAGATGGAGTCCGATTTAGTTGGAATGTTTGGCCATCAAGTCGACTGGAAGCTACAAGAATGGTCGTTCCAGTAGCAGCCTTATTTACACCACTGAAGGAGAGACCAGATTTGCCACCCATTCAATATGAACCTGTTCTGTGTAGTAGGACCACTTGCCGTGCAGTTTTGAATCCCTTATGGTAATTAAAGTATATGGAAAAAACTCATGTCACTATGATTTAAAAAAATGTAGTTTCTTTCTTGCTCATTTATATAAGAATATCTTTGTTTTTGATTATAGTTATTTTTTCAAATTAAGGTAGTCAGATCCAAAGAGCTATAAAATCTTAGGATCATTCTAGTTGTAGAGAGTTGATAAGAAACCAAAATGCAAAGTTGTCACTGTGTAAACTGTTAGATTCTATCAGTATTCTCTAGATACTGATGCTGGCAACCAACCCATCTTGTGTCATTTGAAAGGTCATAATTGAGTGGTATGGTGTTTGAAAAATGTTATGATTTCTTGTTACATAAGCCAGACTCTCAAGAATTAACTTTTATTCCTCTTTCTGCTCCCTCTCTCTCCACTCAGTCCACTAGCAAATCTGGTTGATTCCATCTCCAGAACAATCAGGATTCTGTCTCTTACTCTCTGCTAGAACATGATACTTCAAAATATACCATCTTTTTCCTGGATGGTTTCATTATCCTCCTAACTGGTCTTCCTGTTTCCATTCTTGCTTTTCAGCAGTCTCTTCTCCACTCAGAAGCTAGAGTTTTACAAATGGATATCAGATTATTAAAATTGTTCAATAGATACTTATTACACTTGGAATGAAACATCCATAGCCCTTATCAAGACCTATAAGACCCTATATGATCTATCCTTTGTGTATTTCTGCCTTCATCTTGTATCATCCATTTTCTTTATTTTCATCTGCATTATACCTTACCCTCTCTCTTATCCTTGGATATACCTAACTTACTTCTACCACAGACTTTGTGCAATAGCTATATGTGCTGCCTGGATTGCTTTGCCCCCAGATTTTCCTGTGACTGGTTTCTTTTCATTCTGATTACATGTCAGTTGTTTATTTTTTTATTTTTATTTTTTTTGGCTGCGTTTGGGTCTTTGTTGCTGCGCGCAGACTTTCTCTAGTTGCGGCGAGAGGGCTTTTCATTGTGTTGCGCGGGCTTCTCATTATTGTGGCTTCTCTCGTGGCATGCAGGCCCTGGGGCGTGCGGGCTTTAGTAGTTGTGGCTCACGGGCTCTAGAGCACAGGCTCAGTAGCTGTGGCACACAGGCTTAGTTGCTTCGCAGCATGTGGGATCTTCCTGGACCAGGGATCAAACCCGTGACCTCTGCATTGGCAGGCGGGTTCTTAACCACTGCGCCACCAGGGAAGCCCTTCAGTTGTTTATTAATGAAGGCTTTCCTTTATAGTAGCCCTTCCAAATACATTCTCATGTCCTGCTTTGTTATCTTTAATCTTTATTATCGCTATCTAAAAGTATCTTCTGTGTTTATGCGTTTACTTGTTTATTGTCTTTCTCTTCTACAATATAAACTCTGTGATAACAGGGACCTATGATCTTGTTTACTTCTTTATCAGCACCTAGAATAATGGCATTCAATAAATATATTTTTATTGAATAAATGCTTTCTAGATCTAAGTTTAGAAGTTACTGAGCCATTTGGAGGAAAAGAAAACACCTAAAAATACATGGCTTTTAAAGATTGCTTTGATATCAATTTGAATATATTCATTTTCAGAAAGAAATTAATTTTATTGAAATTAGGATTATTGTACAATTTAACTGAACCATGAGCTATTGTATCTTTTCTTAAAACAGTCAAGTGGATTATCGAGCAAAACTCTGGGCTTGCAACTTTTGTTATCAAAGGAATCAGGTAAGAAAACCCCTGTTGCAGATGTTAATGCTATAATACTGCTCTAAATATGCAGAAAGATGCATATTTAAAAATAAAGATAAAATAACTTTATATATGATGAAACTACCTTTTTTAATAATTAAATGATCAGGAAATAATTATTTTCAGTTTAAAATTTCACACAAATAATTTATTAAAAAAAATTTTTTTTTCTACCTGCAGTTTCCACCTACTTACGCTGGTATATCTGAACTGAATCAACCTGCTGAACTTTTACCTCAGTTTTCTAGCATTGAATATGTAGTTCTGGTAAGAACATAAGAGTAACTCTTTAAGAAATTTAAAATATCCAGTAATTTATACCAAAATAACTGTTAAATTGAGCTGACTTAAAAGGCATCATTTTTTTTTTAAGAAGATGTTGGGGGTAGGAGTTTAGTAATTAATTTATTTTTGCTGTGTTGGGTCTTCATTTCTGTGCGAGGGCTTTCTCTAGTTGTGGCAAGTGGGGGCCACTCTTCATCGCCGTGCACGGGCCTCTCACTATTGCGGCCTCTCTTGTTGCGGAGCACAGGCTCCAGACGCGCAGGCTCAGTAGTTGTGGCTCACAGGCCTAGTTGCTCCGCGGCATGTGGGATCCTCCCAGACCAGGGCTCGAACCCGTGTCCCCTGCATTAGCAGGCAGATTCTCAACCACTGCGCCACCAGGGAAGCCCAAAAGGCATCATTCTTGATTCTCACATTGAATTGATTGAGAATTTCAAAGGTAAGAACTGTCAAGGTCAGTTTGAGTAAGGTAATTTCTGTTGTAGTTATTTGAAAGGTGGCCAAGGTATTGGGGGGGGGGTGTGGTTTGCTATACCGAATAGATCAATAAACAGTAAAGTATCAATTTTGCTTTGTAGTTGGAAAGTCAATTACAAATACTTGGTCAGTATGATGCTCGAGGCTAATGATATATTCCCAAGTCTAATAATGAAATTACTCTTGCATTGGCCCTTGTTAGGAAAATCATTTTTCTTCCCTTTCTGAACAGCTTTACATAGTTATTTACATATTTAAGTATTAAGGTAATATTTTTTATGAATGTTGTAGAGAAACCAGAATATGGTTCACTGAGCCAGTCAGTAATTTGTCCACTCTGGCTAGTTTCCAGTTCTCTTATAATCCAATTCAGGGTTAGATAATTATTTTATAAAAATCACCTAATTTTGCTTTTAAGCTTTATAGTTACTATTTTCTTATTTTAAAAGAAATAAGTGCTTATTATAAGAAATGAAACCTCATGCAGTTAAGTAAAATTGAAAGTGAAAATCTCCTTCATGTAACTATAAATAATGTTTTTAAACTGACTTTTTCACTTGATGATGTCTTGGATATTTCTCCATGCATATATAACCTGTTTCATTTCTGAAATGGCTTTATTAGGATTCCATTGTGTAAATTATTGTAAATTATTTAATTAGTCCTCTATTGATTATCCTATGTATTGTGCTGAAGTGTTAATACTTTTAAAACATTTTTTTTTTAATCGCAACATTTTTTAAAAGCGTGGTCCTCAGATGCCTTTGATATTCCTCTATGTGGTTGATACTTGCATGGAAGATGAAGACTTACAAGCCCTGAAAGAATCTATGCAGATGTCATTAAGTCTTTTACCACCTACAGCTTTGGTTGGCCTAATTACTTTTGGGAGAATGGTGCAGGTTCATGAACTTGGATGTGAGGGCATTTCAAAAAGCTATGTCTTCAGAGGAACAAAAGATCTGTCTGCCAAACAACTGCAGGTAAACAACAAGAATGGTAGTTTTAGCCTGTTTGTGCACATCACTCTATGTATGTCTGTAAATGCCTTCTAGATATACGTTTCTAGAAAATATTATGAATGACTAATATAATTGTATTATAACAAAGCCTTTAAATTTAGTGTTGGCCTCAGCGTTCTTTCATTTGCCTTAAATTGTTATCGTAGAGATTGAAGACCCTTCACTTTTGAAGTATCTTTAAAATTTAGAGTGAAACTGAAGCTATTTTACTAGAGATTTGAAAGGTTTATAGAAGAGTCATGCTGAAGACTGAGAGAAGGTAACCACAGAATTTTAGCTTTTGTTTCTTTACATCTCAGTTAGGAAAAAAACACTTTTGGCAAGGGTACATATTTTAAGGCTTGAGAGTTAATAGGTGAACCACGAGTATATATATCTTTTCACACACTAGGACATTTTTATCTTTGCGGCAAATTGAAGCTTTGTCTTCCAAGGCAGCGAGTTATGTGTAACATACTAGGATCATCTTGGTGTATTTTTCAAAATCTTTTTCTGTCCAGAGATTTTGATCATAAGAGAGTGAGTGAATATGTGCTTCAACTGGAAGATAGTTGAGAGGGTAGAGATTGTTCATGTAAGTGTTTTGAAAAACTTTCTAAGTGATTCTTTTTTTAAAATTAATTAATTAATTAATTTTTGGCCGCACTGGGTCTTCGTTGCTGCGTACAGACTTTCTCTAGTTGTGGCGAGTGGGGGCTACTCTTTGCTGCGGTGCGTGGGCTTCTCATTCAGTGGCTTCTCTTGCTGCCGAGCACGGGCTCTAGGCTCACGGGCTTCAGTAGTTGTGGCACGTGGGCTCAGTAGTTGTGGCTCGTGGGCTCTAGAGTGCAGGCTCAGTAGTTGTGGCATATGGGCTTAGTTGTTCTGAGGCATGTGGGATCATCCCGGACCAGGGATTGAACCCATGTTCCCTGCATTGGCAGGCGGATTCTTTTTTTTTTTTTTTAATAAATTTATGTATTTATTTATGGCTGTGTTGAGTCATCATTGCAGTGCGCAGGCTTCTCATTGTGTTGGCTTCTCTTGTTGTGGAGCACGGGCTCTAGGCCTGCGGGCTCAGCAGTTGTGGCTCGTGACTCTAGAGCACAGGCTCAGTAGTTGTGGCGCACGGGTTTAGTTGCTCCACAGCATGTGGGATCTTCCCGGACCAGGGCTCAAACCTGTGTCCGCTGCATTGGCAGGTGGATCCTTAACCACTGTGCCACCAGGGAAGTCCCTCTAAGTGATTCTTATACAAACCCCAGTTGAGAAATTACCCTGATTGATAATCCTGGTATAAAGTAGACAGATATGAAATCAGACTTTGGAGGCATCCAGGTAGCCCAAAATGAAAAAAAAAAAAAAGATTTTGAGGATGACTAATTTGAAGCTTAGCAGACTAGGATAGTGGTGCTGCAGTTAACCGAGACAGAAAATACTGGAGGAATATGCAGGTTTGGAGGGGGAGGATAAATGAACAGTGAATATGGTAGTGAATCATAGTAGTGATTAAGATTTGAGGAAGTGGGGAAAATTAGAGTCTGTGTTCTTTCAAGAGGTTTGTTGTTGAAGGTAGGGAAGGAGATAGTGCGAAAGTTTGAGAGAGAGAGGACTGAGTTAAAGAGGTTTACTTTAGGAGGGACACTTGAATGTGTTTATACACAAAAAGAAAGAGACTAAAGATGGTGAGTGAAAGGAAGAGTGAGATGAGGAGAGTGAGGTTTCACAAAACATGACAGGGATTCCTTCAAGAGCATAAGAAGCAGAGTACCTTGAAGGGGAGGATCACTTGTTTCCATGAGACAAGAGAGAGTGGGCAAGTTTTAACCTCTATGTACCTTAGTTCTGTTTTTGTTTTTTTTTGCGGTACGTGGGCCTCTCACTGTTGTGGCCTCTCCCGTTGCGGAGCACGGGCTCCAGACACGCAGGCTCAGCGGCCATGGCTCACGGGCCCAGCCGCTCCGTGGCACGTGGGATCTTCCCGGACCGGGGCACGAACCCGTGTCCCCTGCATCGGCAGGCGGACTCTCAACCACTGTGCCACCAGGGAAGCCCATACCTTAGTTTTTTCATGTGTAAAGGGAGATAATAATGGTATGTATCTTACGGGGCAGTCATGAAAATTAAATGGATTGTGCTTTTAGATGTTTGCTATTACTGTTATTTTTAAACTGTAAATTTATTTAAAGTAGTTTATTTCTAGTTCTGATTGTAGAATACATTTTACTTAAATTATGTAATATATATGTAATACATAAAACATCTGCCTTTTTGAAACAATGAATGCATGCAAACTAAATTTTTTTCTCCATCAAAATGTTTTTATCTTCCTTCTCTACCCATCTTGTTGAAGAGAGCCTGGTCTTTGTTCCCCAAATAGTTCTGGATTCAAATCTTAAACTCTTCTAGTTGTGTGATCTTGGGCTGATCTCTTTGCTTGTTTTCTCCTCTTCTATGGAAAGGAATAAACAATACGTATTTTACCAGATTATTTTATTTTAATACTAAATGAAATAATGTAAGTGAGAACACTCAGTGTAGTGTAAACTCTTTCAGGGCTTCATAGCAAAATCTAGACTAATATCTTGCTTTGCTACTTACTAGTTTTGTAACCTTAGGCAAGTTACTTAGCCCTTCTGAGTGTCAGTTTTCATTTGCAAGGCAGGAATTTAAAAATCTACTTCATTATATTTTGTGAGGAAATATTATATACAAAGAGTTTAGCACAGAATCTGGCACATAAGTCCTCAGTAAAAAGTTGCTGTTCATTCTAGCAGTGTAGGAAATACTGCAGGATTGGTTCAATATTTTTTTTTTTTTGCAAATCTTTAGACTTTCTGATTTTCTGTTATATACTTTTATTCTATTACTTTATGATTAAGCATTTCTAGATTCAAGAAAATTTTAGTAAAATAACATTATTTTCATGTGTCTAGAGAGGAATTCTGCATACATATAAAATTCAGAACAAAACTGGCAGTTTGGTTAGGCATTAAGTCAGAAAATTAAGAAGAATAGACGTACAAGGTGTGTGTACCTTATAAACCCCATTAATACAATTCCTTGTATCTCTCCTTTATATTTATTACAGTTGCAATTTTACACTTATTTAGCTAATGATTTAACTCTTGTCTGTTTCACCAGATATAAATTTCCATACGGTCAGGGACTATATATTTTTTTCAACATTAGATACCTGGCACATTGAGATATAGTTGCTGAAAGGAATGAATGAAGATAAGTTAAGAAATATAGACATTCAAGTTACACAGTAACTTATTTTTACTTAATTAGAAATAAAGTATTTCTGAGCTAGTATCCCTCTTTTTTGCTCACATAGCACCTTGTACTTTGCTGTCGTATGATGATCATTTCATTGTATTACTGTTTACCTGACAGTCTCCCCAACTAGAACTTTTGCTTTCTGAGGGAAGAGACTTTGTGTTCTTTATTTTTGTGTTCCTGTTGCCTACAGAAGCACCTTGCATGTCATAAATATTTGATACATCTTTGTGGGAGTAATTAAATGGATATCACAAAAATAATCTCTTTACAGGAAATGCTGGGGCTCTCTAAAGTACCAGTTACTCAAGCAACACGTGGTCCTCAGGTACAGCAGCCACCTCCTTCCAATAGGTAATAAATACGGCAAAGAGAATTTTACAATTCATGTGGCTATTTTAAGCATCCTATATCCTTAACTTGAATGTAGGGATTCAGTGATACTATATTGTTAAACATTTTTAGGAATATAAATATTGCATTAGTATACTTTTTAAAGAGTTGAGGTAGAATCACATCGCTGAAAAGGTTGGTTTTTCATTATTACAGTGTAAGGAGTTTCTTTAGTTTTGATATATTCTTGATTTTCTAAGTTCAGAAAAACTTAATTTTTGTGGTTGAAGGCAGCCAAGCAAAAATAGTGCCCCACAAACTTTTCATTTTGCCTCCTTAGCCTTGGAGTAGCTTTTTCCACTAAACTTACTAATCAGAGGTGGTCTTACTAAAACTGAGTTGATGTATCTTCTCATAATTAATTCAGTAACCTTAAAACTTACTAGATTGGTAAAAGGAAGGTGCAGTCTCAAAGTAATACTTGGTTTGAGTGTTTTATTTATAGTAGTTGTACTCAATGTGGTTCTTCACCAGTGGGCAGCATCACCTGGGAACTTATTTGAAAGGCAGATTTTTGGTCACCACCCCAGACTTACTGAAACAAAACTTTGGAACCAGCAATCTATGTTAAAACAAACCCTCCCACCAATTTTGATGTACACAAAAGTTTGCGAACCATTGTTCTACTGTGTATTCGAATTATTTTTCTCTATTTTTAAGAAAGTGGACAATTTGTTTCTTAAACCCTCACCCACAAACATTTATAAATGGATTTTTATTTAATTTTGTTTTGCAGGTTCTTACAGCCAGTACAGAAAATAGACATGAATCTCACAGATCTTCTGGGAGAACTGCAGCGAGACCCGTGGCCTGTACCACAGGGAAAGAGACCTTTGCGTTCCTCTGGGGTGGCACTTTCCATAGCTGTAGGACTACTTGAGGTGGTGACAATAGCTTTGTTTTGGAATGTAAATGTGTATGTGTGTGTATGGAATGATATGTACAAGATAATGTTGGGTGGAAAAATCAGGTCATAGGACAGCGCATATGTGATTTTATTTAAAGTTTGATCTGTGGTACATCCTTTTGTGTATAGAGAGGCTTCTGGAGGGATATTTACCCAATTGTTAACAGTGGTGGGTTAAGGAGAGTTTTACTTTTAAGTAGAATTTGAAAATTTTACACTTGACATATATTAGCTTTGTAATTAGAAGAGTTTTTTAAAAAATGTTTTTTAAAATTTGAAATGTTATTAAATTTATAGAAAAGCTGCAAAGGACTTTTTTTCTGAACTATTTGAGATTAAGTTGCTGAAGTGATGTTACCAACCCCTTGAATACTTTAGTTGTATTTCCTATAAACCAGGATATTCTCCTACATAACCATAATACAACTTTCAAAGTCAGGTTTTGAAATATATGATACATACACTGATGTATTATACAATACATAACACTGATACATTGCTACCATCTAATTCTCAAAACTCATTCAAGTTTCACTGGTTATCTCAATAATTTCTTTTACTGAAAGTATTTAATTCAGAGGCATGTATGTAGTGGTTATGTCTGTTTAGTCTCCTTTAGTCTGGTATAGATCCTCAGCCTTTCCTTGACTTTCATGACCTTGGCACTTTGGAAGATTCAGGCCAGTATATAGAATGTCTCTCAAATTAGGTTTGTCTTGATGTAGCGTCACAGTTAGATTGAGGTATTGCATCATTGGAAGGAATATCACAGAAGTAGTGGTCTGTTCTTACTGTATCCTCTCAGGTGGCACATGATTTTCATTTGCGCATTATTGATGATTATGACTTTGATCACTCATTAAGGTGTGTCTGCCAGGTTTCTCCACTGTAAAATTACTCTTATTTCCCCTCCTTTTGTAATTAATAAACATTAGATGGTGAGGATCTTTGAAACCATGCAAATATCCTATTCCTCATCAAACTTTCAATTTATTCATTTATTAATATCACTGTGGATTCGTGGTTTCCTATTTTTTACAGTGAGTTATCTGTTACTATCATTTTTTATTCTTTTAACTTTCTACTTTGACATAATTCCAAACATACGGAAAAGTTACAAGAATGGTTCAAAGAATTCCTTTAAACCTTTCACCCAGATTCCTCAGATGTTAACATTTTATTACATTTGCTTTATCCTTCTCTCTCCAGATATTTATATAGTGTGCTCTCTCTATAAATATAGATGTAGCTATATATAGGTATCTATTTGTATGTTACACACATATAAATATTAAAAAACCATTTGAAAGTCAGTTACAAATGTGATGTCCCTTTACTTCTAAGTTCTTTAGTGTGCATTTCTTAATTACATAAGAACATTCCTTTGTATAACCGCAGTTCATTTAACAATCATGAAATTAACATTGGTATAACACTATTTTCTAATCTTTAAACTTTATTCAGATTTCACCAGTTATCCTAAAAATACTGTATATTGAATTCACTTGTCATGTCTCTTTGGTGTCCTTTATTCTGGAACAGTTCCACAGTTTTCTTTGTGTTTCATGACAATACTTTTTAGGAGTATAGGCTAGTTATTTTGTAGAAGGACTCTCAATTTGGGTTTATCTGATCTTTAATCATGAGTAGATTGAGCCTATGCAATTATGCCAGCCTAATTCTCTTGCCCTTGTAAATTACTTGATCATTTGCTTGGAGTATTACTAGTATGTCCTGTGGGTTAATTTTCTCTAGTGCCTGGTGATCCTTTTCTATATGTGTATTCAAGTATTTTGTTTCTATAAAGTTTTCTTGTATTACAGTTTTAAGTGTTAGTTTTTTCATTGTTTTGTTTATCTTCTTTAAGAACTCCAATTATACATAAATTGGATCTTTGCTTGTTTTCTATTTCAACCACTTTATCTCTGATCTTTTATTCTTATTTATTTCATTTTCATGCTCTTGATTATTTTCTTGCTGTTCTTTAGTGCCCCTTAATAAGTTTTCATTTGAATCTGGCAGTTGTTCTATGCTGGCTGCTAGCTTCCTTCTTTCTTCCTTGTACTTTTCCCCAAACTGCCCTTGCTTGTGTGAAGGCTTGCGTGGGAGATAGCTCACTGGGACTTAGTGTTTATTTATTTATTTTTTACTTATAAGTAACTTGAAGTTTGAATGCTTTTTGAGTTCTAGGTATGAAGGTGTGTGGTTTGTATACTTTAATTTGTTCTTGTTCTTTACTGATGTTTCAGCTTTACATGACTGCTGTTACCTCAGCAGGATGATACCCAGTATGAAAACAGTATTTTTATTTGTTTATTAATCTAGTTTAAGAATGTTATAGAAGTAATAAGTATACCTAATAAAAACATTCAAATATGCAAGGATGTATAAAAATGAAAAGTAAAAGGCAGTTTTCCTTGCTCTTGCCTAGATTTGTTAATCATGAATTTTTAAAATTATCATCAAAGTATATATCATTGACATTCTTTTCTGAAGCTATAATGTAGCTTGAAAATGCACTGCGTATTTTTGTTCAATAACTGCTTATAGAAATTAGAAATAAAAGCATTTCAAATATGATATATAAATATTGTTAATTGTGGAATAGAGTGGTTATACACATAGAGAAGGAGATGTAATTCTTTGTAATTGCAGTTTTGCTGCTTGCTGGGGAATCTTTCATGTATTAAAGTCTTAGGATACCTTTAAATTTTTTTTTTTCTAGATTCCCTGTTTCTTTTGGATTGTACTCAGTTCTTTTGTTTATTATAAATTTTCTGAGTTCTTGCATGTCTAAAAATGTTTTTTAATTTTTCCCTCTCACTTCATTTGTACTTTGGGTCCCTGTCTTCAATAGGATCTTTGAGCCATTCCTCGCTAGTATTCTAACAGATAGTTTATTGGATAATTTGATGTAGTCTCATTCTTAGTCCTTTTCAGGAAACTTATTTTTCCCACTGAACATTTTTAGAATGTTCTCTTTAATTTTAGAGTTCTGAAATTTCATTAGGTTGTGTTTAGGTTTGATTATTTTTTCATTATGTTTGGTTGTTGGTAGGTCCTTTCATTAAGACTCCTGTCATTCTTCAGCTTACTTTCTTTTTTTCTTTTTTATTCTATATTCATTAGATTGATGCTGGACTTCTGCATTTCTTCATATCTTTATTTTTTTTCCTCATGTTTTCCTTCTTTGCTCCTATTTCTTAGAGGTTTCTTCAAGTTTATTTTCCATATCTCTAACTTGGTCTTCAGACATGCTTTTTAGCCCATTCCTTGAGGTATTTTTACTTTTGCCATGATTTTAATTCTAGAATCTCTCGAGAGTTTTCATATTTGTTTTGATATTCATTGTAACATGTGTTCTGTATCTTTCAGCCCCCAATTTCTATGCTGAGAACCTTCTCTGGGAAGATTGCCTACTTTTCTCAGAGAGCTCTTCTTAGGAATTGCTAAAATCTGTTGTCATTAGCTGCTGTTTCTGGAGCTGACTGCACTTCTTTGGCCCATTGCTGCTTTTTGTGTTTTTTTGACTCTAAATGTAGAGTTTTTAAGATTTTCCCTTGGGAAGATCTGGCTTACTTTTGGTATATATATATGTACATATATATTTTTTAAATTATACATAATATATATAGTTAAAATTCTTTCATCAATCCAGTATAATCTGTTGTTTGGATTCCTCAAAATTTCTAGTCTGCTGATAGTACTCTTTCTTATTTATTTTTAAACAGTACCATTTATATCATTTCACTGGCATCTTGGGAAGAAGGGGGAGGTAGATTGAAGTACTCAATCCATCAGTTTGAATTAGAAATAAAAGTTGTGCATGTATTTTAAGCATAGAAAACAAAAATAACAACCAAACAGAAAAAGATACCCTCTTTTCTTCTTCTTTTCCTACCCTTCCCTATCTAGTACTAGAAACATCCTTGCTTATAGGGATCAGGTTTATAGATTATTTTAAAATTAGGAAGGCATTGCTATTAGAATAGGATTTCAAAAGAAAGATATTCACACAAACATCTTGTTTTTAAATTTTGTTTTAAACATTTGATTATTCTTGGAAAATGTATGCTTCCCTGTTTTCTAGAAAGAATATATAAAAATTCACTATCATAAATGTATATCCATATATTTTCCTTTAAGCTCTTCTCATGAATTACTTTTTCCTGATAGTGTACTTTCCCCAACACTGGTGCTCGTATCATGATGTTCATTGGTGGTCCAGCCACTCAGGGGCCTGGAATGGTGGTTGGAGACGAATTGAAGACACCCATAAGATCGTGGCATGACATTGAAAAAGACAATGCAAAATATGTTAAAAAGGGAACTAAGGTAATTTTGGTTTTTAAGTCCTTTTGCCTTATTAGAAAAATTCATTTGATGGAAGAGGAAGAATATAATTACTTTCTGATAAATCTGATATTGTGATGATACTGCAACTGCTCCTCAGAATTAGAGAAATAGTCTTTTTCTTCCTTGATAATTTGTTATATTTTTTCTGGTTTTAAATATTTTAAAACTTAATAAGGGGCACCAATAGGTGTCTCTTTAAAAACTACTCCTGAGAGAAAACCTGTGTGTCTTTTTTAATATTCATGTTAAAGAATGTCTTTCCCATCAGGAAGAATTTCTTGAATTTTCCAATTTTTCATTTCCAGGAGGCTGCCCTTTAGATATGTATATTGTTCATAGCTTGAATAGTCCATCATTTTCTCATAAGTTGTTCTCTGTTCATGTAACTTCAATTTTATCTGGGTTTGTGTCAGTACATTTTCACTACTGTTGATTCTTGATACCCTTGTATTGGTTCTGCTTGTTAATGTCGCATCCCTCCCCCCCTTTTTAAAAAAATTGTCTAGAGTTTACAATTTTAGTTTAGTTGTCCTGTATTATCTCATATTTCTTTTTGGTAGTCATTATTATATTTTTAGGGTGTAATTAATAACATAATTTTTGTCACTATTAATGGATGCTTTTTTTCCTGTCACCTAATTTCCCTTTTGAATTTGGAGTATTTCTTAGAGCTTCAAAAGAAGTTTTATATTTGTTTATCTTAATGCTTTTGCTATTGTCTATTTTTCATGTTACTTGAGTATAGATTTATCCAGGAAAAAGAGTTCTGTGTTGTTCTTCCATCATGTATGTATGAAGAGCAACATGCCTTTCTTCAAGGTTAGCTCGAAATTTAGGAGTTCATTTAGAATGAATGGCATTTAAAGAAAAGAATGTGAAAGTGTCAGACTTATTAGAAGTTATCGTATCATCTTATGAGACGTTATAGAAAATTTAGAACAAATCACACTTAAATTATTATGGATTATTCTTTTAGTATTTCTTAGATCATTTTGATTTATTAATGGCAAAAGATTTATAGGATGATTAAGTTTGTACATTACTTTGATTTGATCTTAAAAAATCTGTTGTAGCATTTTGAAGCACTGGCTAATCGCGCTGCTACGACTGGTCATGTTATTGATATCTATGCATGTGCATTAGATCAGACAGGTCTCCTGGAGATGAAATGCTGTCCTAACCTTACTGGGTATGTATATACATTTTTACAAGTATTGCAGTTATAAACTAATAACGACACTTTACAAATATAAACCAATAATGGAAAAAGAAATAGTCATGATCCTGCCACTCCAGGGCAACAGCTATTAACAGTTTTTGATACTCCTTTCAGTAAAGCTTACTTTAAATTTTTTCTAAAATACAGTTAAAAAGGCACAAGTTCTGTTTGAAAAGATCATCTTCATACCCTTCAGTCATTGTTTTATATTATTATTTTGGTAGCTTTTTTGAGATATAATTCACATACTATAAAATTTACTCATTTAAAGCATGTAATTTAATGGTTTTTTTTTCCTTTTAGTATATTCTACCCATCACCATGATTTTATTTTAGGACATTTACATTATCCCAGCAAGAAACCCTGTACCTATTAGCAGTCACTTCCCATTTCTCCTTCCTCCCCCTCCCCCTTTCAGCCTAGACAACCACTAAACTACTTTCTGTCCCTATAGATTTGCCTGTTCTTGATATTAGGGGGAAACCATTTTATCCTTCACCATTAAGTATAATGTTAGCTGTGGATTTTTGTAGATGCCTTTATCAGGTTGAGTATGTTCTTATTCCTAGTTTGTTGGATTTTTCTTTGAGTGAGATGGGAAGTCATTAGAGAGTTTTCAGGAGAGGAGTGATATGATCTGACTTAATGCTTTAAAAGGATCATTTGACTTTAGTTGTCTTTAGTACATAGAGGGACACAGGAATATCAAGTGGTGGCATCACAGCTGGTGAGAAGTGGTTGGATTTGGGGTATATTTAGAAGACAGAATTTGCTAGGAGGTTGGATCTGGGGTTTGAGAAAACCAAATAAGTCTAGAAGGATTGAGTTGTCCTTTATTGAAATGGGTAAGACTGGGAGGAAGAACATTTGGGGAGAATATTAGGAGTTCAGTTTTGAACATGTTTGGTTTGAGATGCCAGTAGACATCCATGGGGAGAGGTTGAGTAGGCAGTTGGATATTAGAACCTACAATGCAGAAGATAGGTCTGAATTTATATCTAGAGATATAAATGCAGGAGTTGTCAGAATATTGCCGTGGTTTTTTTTTTTTGGCTGCATTGGGTTGCTGTGCACAGGCTTTCTCTAGTTGCAGCAAGCAGGGGCTACTCTTCATTGCGGTGTGCGGGCTTCTCATTGCAGTGGCTTATCTTGTTGCGAAGCATGGGCCCTAGAGTACATGGGCTTCAGTAGTTGTGGCACACGGGCTTAGTTGCCCTGCGGCATGTGGGATCTTCCCAGACCAGGGATTGAATGCGTGTTCCCTGCATTGGCAGGCGGATTCTTAAGCACTGCGCCTCCAGGGAAGTCCCTGTTGTTGGTTTTTTAAAGCAATAAAAGTGGATGAGATTGTAAGATTGTGTAATTTAACACTACGAAGGTCATTGGTGACCTTCCTAAGAGCACTGAAAGTTGACTTAGAGTGAATAAGAAAAGGAACAGGAGGAGGGGATCGGAAGCAGCTGACTTAGACCAGAGCTTCTCAGACTTTCATTTCACATGTACAAGTCAGTTGGATATCTTGTTAAAATATAGATTCTGGATTTAGTATGCATAGGATGGGACTTGAAATTCTGCTTTTCAAACAAGACCCTTGGTGATGCTAATGTTGTTGGACCAAGGGCAACACTGAGTAGTAAAGGTATAGACAGCTCTTTCATAGAGGTTTGCTGTAAAAGGGAGTGGATAAGTAGGGTATGGTATACGTTGCCATTATTTTAGGATGTTTTACTAGGTTTAGTGATAACATAGATCGTTCTAGATGACATGTTTGCAAAAGTGGAAAATCTGAAAAAATCTACATGCAAACTATTAGAATTAGTATGTTAAGTTGTCAAGACTTCTAAATCAAGGTCAGTGTACAAAATTCAACTATATTTTTGTATAACAGTAACAAATAGAGTAGACCCTGGAACACCATGGGTTTGAACTGCACAGGTCCACTTATATGTGGATTTTTTTCAATATATACATACTATAGTACTACATGATCCTTGGTTGGTTGACTCCAAGGATGTGGAACCATGGATACGGAGGGCTGACTATAAAGTTTTACACAGATTTTTGATTGCACATAAGGGTCTGTGCCCTAAACTCCGCATTGTTCAAGGGTCAACTATAAAAAGCAAACAAAATTTAACAGCATACAATCTATAATAGCATCAGAGATAACATAAATTAGGACTTTAGCAGTATCAAAAATAAAATTTCCATTGATTAATTATACCACATCAGTTTTTTTTCTTTTGCCTAATGTAATTTTTGATTGTTTTATTGTTATTTTAAAAACTACTTAAAATATTTTAAAAATATGATGAGCAAATACATGTAAATGTTTGTACTCAGGTTGTATATGGATATATGTATCCGCCTTTTAATTTAAACAGTAGAAAGTTTTACATAGCTTCCCCTACTTTGCATTTTTTACTGGTATCTTGGAAATGGGTTTATAGTAGTACAGTTGTAGTAGTACAGTTGACCCTTGAACAATTTGAGGATTGGGGGAACTGACCCTTTGCATAGTGGGAAGTCTGAGTATAATTTTTAGTTGGCCCTCCATATCTGTGGTTCCTCTATATTTGCAGTTCTGCATCCTCAGATTCAACCATCAGTGGATAGTGTAGTTCTGTAATATTTACTACTGAAAAAAATCCGCTCATAAGTGGACCCACGTAGTTCAAAACCTGTGGTTTTCAAGGGTCAACTGTATATTACTCCATTGTGTGGTTGTACCGTATTTTATTCAGCTAGTCTGAATTGGAAACATCTGGATTGTTTCCAATCTTTTATTATTATAAATAGTACTTCAGTGAATAGACTTGTGCCTGTATTTTGCTTTTTGGTTTTTGTTTGCCCCATTATCTTTGGGATAGATTCCTAATAGTGGGGTGGCTGGATTACAGAGAAAATACATATGTAATTTTGTTAGATACTGTCAAGTTCCCTTGCTTTGGGTTTGCACCATTGTCCATTCCCATAAGCAATTATGAGCATGCCCGTTTTTCCACAGCCTCATCAACAGAATATGTTGTCAGACTGATTTGCTGATTTATTAGGGTGGCAATGGCATCTCAGAATAGTTTTTATTTGACAGTTAGTGTTTTTTAAAACTTAAAAAAATTTATAAAGGTACATGGTTACTGAAAAAATTTTAACAGTACTTAAGTGCATAAAGTGAAAATGCTCCCAAAATATGCCTGTATTCTCATTCACTGGGTATAACACTGTTAAGTTCAGTGTGACACACAGAGACAATATATGCATATACACACACTACACATGGAGATGTTTATTTTTAAGAATGAGAATGAATGCTGTGAACTGTCAGATGTCTTCACCAGTAGGGAGAACTGGGTAACTGGGATGGGAGAGACACATATATTACTATGTACCCTTTTGTACTTTTTGAATTTTGTAATGTATAGATGTATTACCTATTTAAAAAAGAATTTTTAAAAATTACTGAGGACAGATACAAGTGTTAGGGGCACTCAGGTACCCTCAGAATTGAGCTTATTTGTGGCGTGGGGATATTTTCATATAATTGAGTTTTTAAAATGTTTTTTAATGTTAATATCACACATCTTGGGAAATATCTTTAAAATTTTGTTGGTAGTGTTGAAAAATAATTTACTTTTCTGGTTTTACACATGGACCCTTGTGTCACATTGTTTTTTGCTCTTTCCATGCAGAGGATACATGGTAATGGGTGACTCTTTCAACACTTCCTTATTCAAGCAAACTTTTCAAAGAGTTTTTACCAAAGATATGCATGGACAGTTTAAAATGGGCTTTGGTGGTACATTAGAAATAAAGGTAAGAACCAAAACTTGACATGTATGGTATGTTACCAAGAGAGAAATTTGTAGGCTTGATCATAATTTTAAAACATCATCAATCAAATTCAAGATATGCTTTAAATATAGTGGTTATTTTGTATTGAAACCTGGAGTTAGAGATTTGTTCACCAGAAAAATGTTCATCGTTAAATGTACAATGAAATTTTGCTTGAGCATCTCTAAATAATTGTTAAAACAAGAGGAAATTATATAAGTAAAATTTCCTTTAACTCTACTTTTTGTTTATATAGCGTTTAACTTTTTAAGTATAGGCAAGTATACTTTTTAAGTATACTTGGCAAGTATACCTCATTTTATTGTGCTTCGCAGATACTGCATTTTTTTACAAATTGAAGGTTTGTGGCAACCCTGTGTGGAGCAAGTCTGCTGGTACCATTTTTTCAACAGTATTTGCTCACTTCATGTCTCTGTGTCACATTTTGGTAATTCTCACAATATTTCAAACTTTTTCATTATTATTATATTTGTTATGGTGATCTGTGGTCTGTGATCTTTGATGTTACTATTGTAATTGTTTTGGGGCACCATGAACCGTGCCCATTTAAGACAGTGAACTTAATCAGTACATGTGTGTGTTCTGATTGCTGCAGCTGCTGGCCGTTCCCTTGTCTCTCTCCCTTTTCTCAGGCCTCTCTATTCCCTGAGACACAGCAATATTAAAATTAGGCCAATTAATAACCCTACAATGGTCTCTAAGTGTTCAAGTGAAAGGGAGAGTCCCACATCTCTCACTTTAAATCAAAAGCTTTGTGAGGAAGCCATGTCAAAAACCAAGACAGGCCAAAGCTAAGTCTCTTGGTTCCAAACAGTTGGTCAAGTTGTGAATGCAAAGGAGGAGATCTTAAAAGGAATTAAAAGTGCTACTCCAGTGAACACACAAAGGATAAGAAAGAAAAACAGCCTGACTGCTGATATGGAGAAAGTTATAGTGGTCTGGATAGAGGATCAAACCTGCTACAATGTTCCCTTAAGCCAAAGCCTAATCCAGAGCAAGTCCTGTCCTCCCTTCAATTCTAGGAAGGCTGAGAGAGGTGAGGAAGCTGCAGAAGAAAAGTTTGAAGCTAGCAGAGTTGGTTCATGTTATTTAAGGAAAGAAGCCAGCTTTGTAACATAAAAGTGCAAGGGGAAGCATTGAGTGCTGATGTAGAAGCTGCAGCAAGTTATCCAGAAGATCTAACTAAGATAATGAATAAAGGTGGTGGCTACATAAAACAACAGATTTTCAATGTAGATGAAACAACCTTCTACTGGAAGAAGATGCCATTGAGAACTTTCATAGCTAGAGAGAAGTCAGTGGTGGGCTTCAAAGGACAGGCTGACTCTCTTGTTAGGGACTAATGTGGTCGGTGAGTTTAAGTTGACCTAATACTCATTTACCATTTCTCGAGATCCTTGGGCCCTTAAGGATCTACTCTGCCTGTGCTCTATAAATGGAACAACATAGCCTGGATGACAGCATATCTGTTTACCACATGGTTTACTGAATATTTTAAACCCACTGTTGAGACCTACCACTCAGAAAAAAAAGAATCTTTTCTAAATATTACTGCTCATTGACAATGCACCTGGTCACCTAAGAGCTCTGTTGGAGATGGACAATGAGATTCAAGTTGTTTCCATGCCTGCTAACACAACATCCATTATGCAGTCCATGGATCAAGGAGTAATTTCAACTTTCAAGTCTTATTTTTTAAGAAATACATTTCATAAGGCTATAGCTACCATAGACAGTGGTTCCTCTGATGAATCTTGGCAAAGTAGATTGAAAACCTTCTGGAAAGAATTCACCATTCAGATGCCATTAAGAACATTTGTGATTCGTGGGAAGAGGTCAAAATATCAGTCTTAACAAGAGCTTGAAAGAAGTTGATTCCAGCCCTCATGGATGAATGTGAGGGGTTCAAGACTTCAGTGGAAGAAGTAACTGCAGATGTAGTGGAAACAGCTAGAGAACTAGAACTGGAAGTAGAGCCTGAAGATGTGATTGAACTGCTGCAACCTCATGATAAAACTTGAATGGAGAGGAGTTGCTTCTTATGGATGAGCAAAGAAAGTGGTTTCTTGAAATGGAATCTACTGATGAAGATGCTGTACAGATTGTTGAAATGACAACAAAAGATTTAAAATATTACATAAACTTAGTTGATAAAGCAGTGACAGGGTTTGAGAGGACTGACTCCAATTTGGAAAGAAGTTGAACTGTGGGTAAAATGCTATCAAACAGCATTGCATGCTACAGAGAAACTGTGAAAGGAAGAGTCATTCAATGCAGCAAACTTCATTGTTGTCTTATTTTAAGAAATTGCCACATATATCCAGACAAAACTCTAATTCATAAAGATACATGCACCCCTATGTTCATAGCAGCACTATTCATGATAGCCAAGACATGGAAACAACCCAAATGTCCATCGACAGATGAATGGATAAAGAAGATGTGGTACATATACACAATGGAATACTACTCAACCATAAGAAAGAAAGAAAGAATGCCCTTTGCAGCAACATGGATGTAACTAGAGATTATCATACTAAGTGAAGTAAGTAAGAAAGAGAAAGACAAATACCATATGATATCACTTATATGTGGAGTCTAAAATATGACACAAAGGAACCTATCTACAAAACAGAAACAGACTCACTGACATAGAGAACAGACTCGTGGTTGCCAAGGGGCAGGGGGCTGGGGGAGGAATGGAGTGGGAAGTTGGGGTTAGCAGATGTAAGCTATTATATATGGAATGGGTAAACAACAAGGTCCTACTGTATAGCACAGAGAGCTGTATTCAATATCCTATGATAAACCATAGTGGAAAAGAATATATAAAAAAGAATGTGTGTATTTGTGTAACTGAATCACTTTGCTGTACAGAAGAAATTAATGCAACATTGTAAATCAACTATACTTCAAAAAAAAGAAACAGAAAAAAGAAATTGCCACAGTCACCCCAACCTTCAGCAACCACCATCACCCTGATCAGTCAGCAGCCATCAACATCGAGGCAAGACCCTCCCCCTGCAAAAAGTTTATGACTCACTGAAGGCTCAGATGATAGCATTTCTTAGCAATAAAGCATTTAAAAATTGAGCTATGTATATTGTTTTTTAAGACATAATGCTATTGCACACTTAATAGACTACAGTGTAGTATAAATATAACTTTATGTAACATAAGGTTATATAACATAACTTTGTGGGAAATTAAAAAATTGGTTTGATTCTCTTTATTCTCAATATTTGCTTTATTGTGGTGGTCTGGAACCAAAACCACAATATCTCCAAGGTATGCCTGTATGGTTTTTTTAGTGCTAAATTTGCTTATGTTAGTGCTAGATTCTTTAATTGCAGGAGTTGGTATCTAACTTAAGAGAAACATTTTCTGTTTTATTTGGATAATCAGTAATTGTTTTTGGTAAGTTGTTGATATTATTCAATTCTATCATTCATTTCAAATTTGGGATTCAAGAAACCCAAAGGTTTAGTGTTATTTTTAAGTGTCTTACAAGCACATTGATTTTGAATTATTAAATATTTCTTGTTAATCTTCTTATTTCAATGAATGCTTGCTATATGTCCAGCATTAAGCTAGGAAATTGTAGAGATCTCAGGGAATATCTAAGGCACAGGTATTCTTATAAAGAACTTATTCTTGATAGAAAGACAAGATTAACACATGTGATTGAATGAAACAATAATAGATTATAAAAGAGCTGTAAAGGTTTAGGGAAGAAAAACGAATGTATGCAGCATACAATTTATCCTAGATGGTTTTACAGTGACTTAGAGTGGATTTTGAAACATGGCAGAGTTTAACTTGGTTGAGGAGAATGATTTTAATTGGGAGCCCAGTGTGAAGAGAGGCACAGAGGAGAGAAATCAGCATGGTATGTTTGGCAAGACTGCCCTGTGATAGTGGATGGCTTGTATTGGAATGTAAGTGAAATAGTTTTAATTGTGTGGTTTGGTTGTAGTTTGGAGATGCATGTGTAGGCAGAAGAAGCCCTTATAGGTTAATGAAGAACAGTGTTTGGGGTAAAATTTGTCTTGATAGTGGTATTCAGGATTTGTCAGGAAAAAGAATCTCATGTAAGAAAACTTGAGTTGGGCTTCCAAATTTTTAGATAGAAGATAACATTAGCTTAAATTTGGGGGTTAGTGGAGATTGGAAAGAAACCAGTCTTGGTGACAGATTTTCAATGGGAGTTAAAATAGAAGGTGGTACACCAAAGTGTACTAGAGTCATTCCTTGGTATCTGTAGGGGACTGGTTCCAGGACACCTCCCCCACACCACCACTGCAGATGCTCAAGTCCTCTATAAAATGGTGTAATATTCTTATGTAACCTACACGCATACTTTAAATCATCTCTAGATTACTTATAATACCTAATAAAATGTAAATGCTATGTAAATAGTTGCCTGTGCACAGCAAATTCTAGTTTTGCTTTTTGGAGCTTTCTGAAAAACTTTTTTTCAAGTATTTTCAATCCGAGCTTGGTCGAACCTGCAGCTGTGGAACCCACTGATATGGAGGACTGACAATATATTCTTATTTTGCAGACCTCAAGGGAAATAAAGATTTCAGGAGCTATTGGACCCTGTGTGTCTCTCAATTCTAAAGGACCCTGTGTGTCTGAAAATGTAAGTCATCTTTATTCTAAAAAGAAAATACAGTTAATTCTCAGGGCAGATCCAAGAGAGACCTGGGGTGGCAGTCTATAGCATTCCTTTCAAAATTATTGTGTGGGCTGTTTTACAGTAGAATGTGGCTCAGCTTCCATTGGTATACCTCTATTTGTTGTTCTTTCCACATACCCCTTTTCCCATCCACCCCTAAATTAAAACTTTTGTACTGTCACTAGTCTTCTATTTTTTATGCCTAAGTTATTCCTTGCCCAGCGTGCCTGAAAAAACAACCACAACTATGATTTAGAAATTTGGAAACTCCTGAAAGTCAAAATTAATTCTGAAACTTTTTTCGTTAGTAGAATTTCCGTCAAAGTAGCCAGCAGATTTAAGCTTTTAAGCTTCAATTCCTTTCTTTTCTTTTATCACATCTAGTGGACATATAAGGCACTTTGAAATAGTAGAATCATGTAGCTGTGGAGAGGATGATGGGACAAATAACAAAGTGTGCAATCATCTTTACAATGACAGAGTTTAAAAATTAATTTTAAGCAGTTTGCATGGAAAAATTTATATCTAAGAAGTTTTCTTGGGAATTAGACTGCTTAAATTACACAGTTCTGATCCAGAGAACCTATATTCATATATGTGTATGTTATATGTTAAATCACTGTCTCTTTACACAGATTAAATAGTTGGATAGAAGGATAATGTTAGTTGTAATTACTTCATTAAATGGTGTATATTTTTAAAGTCTACAATATGAAGAACTTGTATCAATACTTTTGTAAGTTACTTAGCAAGAATTTGAATTAATTATAATTTTTTTTGTGTAAAAATTGCTTAAGTTTATTTCATAGTATATTTATATGATCTTAAAAAAATCTTAAACCTCTAACATTTATTGAATTAGTTAGAAACCTGAAATAGATTTTTTCTTACTGGTATTTTTTTCTACTTTTTCACCTTAATATATATATAGTAATAAACTATATTCTCTGGTTTTCAAACATACTGTGTTTTATTTTTATAGGAGATAGGAACAGGTGGCACTTGTCAATGGAAGATATGTGGACTCAGTCCCACTACAACCTTAGCCATATATTTTGAAGTTGTCAATCAGGTATGACTTTTTATATTTGAATATTGAAATGCATATTTGAAAAAATACTTTATTTAGGCCATGAATATTTCCAGAGCTTATGACCCAAAGATTATTCTGTTTTGGAGTTTTTGTTTGTCATTTTCCGTTTCTCAAGGCTACACTCCTTGGTGAGAGGATATACTATAATAGAGATGTCAGGGAAACCTGCAAATGCCCAACCTTGGACAACCCAACTTTTAGTCTTAGTTTTCTTTTGTTTTTAATAAAAAATTGAAGCATAAATAAAATCTTAAATTCTGTTCTAGTTATGCATTTTTGTAATTAGGTATCTAGTTCCTCCTAGGTGTCTCAAGGTATATAATATTTGAGTCCTCCTACGAGAAAGTTTAATATATCAAAACTTATAGAAAAAAATTGGAAGGTAAAGCTGCCAATATTTGGAAAGATTTTTTTCTGCTGCTGCAGGAAAAAGTTATCATATTAAAGAATGATATAATGGATAAATTATTGACTTATATACCAATAGTTATTAGGCATAAAATGAACCACAAAGTATTAGTAGTCAGCCTTCCTAAGACGGGTGCAGGAATTTTTTTTTACATTAAAATTTGTGAAAAATATAGTGGCTCTTATTGACAAACATTTACAACAACAACAAAGCAAGAATGTTGTCAAAGGGCATGAAGAAAGTTTCCCTATTGACCACCCCACTTTTTCTTTCTGAGGATCATTATCATATATTACTATTGGTCTCTTCTCATTAATGATTTTCTGTTAGTCATCTGTTCATCATGTGATTGTCTTCCTCAAAGCTGTGTTTTCATCTTATGTACCTAGGGGAGGAGAACTTAGCTCAATTTCTTTTTCTTTTTTTTAATTGAATTGTAGTTTATTTACAATGTTGTGTTAGTTTCAGGTGTACAGCAAAGTGATTCAGTTATACATGTATATTTTTCTATTCTTTTTTCAGATTCTTTTCCCTTATAGGTTATTATAAAATATTGAGTATAGTTCCCTGTGCTATACAGTAGGTCCTTGTTGGTTATCTGTTTTATATATAGTAGTGTGTATTTGTTAATCCCAAAGTCCTAATTTATCCCCTGCCCTTTCCCCTTTGGTAACCATAAGTTTGTTTTCTATGTCTGTGGGTCTGTTTCTGTTTTGTATATAAGTTCATTTGTATCATTGTTTTTTTAGATTCCACGTATAAACCATATCATATGATATATGTCTTTCTCTGTCTGGCTTACTTCACTTAGTGTGATTATCTAGGTCCATCCATGTTGCTGCAGAAGACATTATTTCATTATTTTTTATGTTAGCTCAATGTCTTTTTATCCAGTTACTATTAGGCAAAATTGCCTCACTTATGCCTTTTCTTATCTGTTAATTTCTTTACACTTCTCCCTTCATTTTGTTTTTTCATGTTTCTCTGAATTTTATATTACTTGAAATTGATTTCCTAGCTTGACTCACTCCATAATTTTTCTCCTCTCCCAAATCCGTGTCTTTTTCCCGTGGCAAATCACCACTGTTTTGTATGCACTGGAAATAAGCATCCTTCTGATAGATTTTAGAATGAATTTTGTTAGTGCTAGGATATGCAGTCCATGACTGTATGACAACAATGTAATAGATCTTGCTTAGATTCTACTCTTTTATATTTATACAGCATAATGCTCCAATTCCTCAAGGAGGACGTGGTGCAATCCAGTTTGTGACTCAGTATCAGCATTCAAGTGGGCAGAGACGTATCCGAGTGACTACCATTGCTAGGAAGTAAGTTGTATTTGTTAGAGATTTGATTTACATATCAAAACTATTCTGGGTCGTGCTCCCAAACTGGCTTCCTATTTTGAGTGACGTTTTGGAATGAAGTTAGTCTGGAAAGGATTCTTAGATGAGGTGAGTCTAGAATTGAACAGGCTTTTGGTCTTTTTCTGTTTGTTTTGGATTTGATTGTCTGGGTAGGAAAAGTGTTGGTCAGTATAAACTTAACCTGATTTAGGCATAGCCTAGAAAATAGACCCTGAAGACATCGTAACTCTCATTTTATTGAACTGTATTTAAACTCTAGCTTCATTTCTGAAAACCATGAGACTATTCTGGTGAGTGACGGACATGGCCTAATGAAACAGTGTTGTGTTGGATGGTCTGTTACTTAGCAGAGGGTAGTATGTAGAGAGATTTATTGTCCTGCTGTAACTTTGCTTTGACTTAAAATCCTAGATGAATGTTAAGGGAATACATTATTCCTTTGAAGAAAAAGTGCCCCCTGAGCTTTCCTTTACATCTGTTCATTTGCACATCATGAACCTGGAAGTATTGATTCTTGGCAAACATGTCAATTTATTTATGGCCCCTCAGCACACACCCCCAACCCCATATGCACGTATAACTTAACTTGGAATTCAAAATATTTACTTAAGGAAACAACTGGACATACCAATTTGAGGGATATTTTATAAAGCTACTGGCTTAGACTCTTCAGAAATGTCTTAGAAGGCAAAGAAAGTGTTAGTAACCAGTTAAGATTAAAGGAGACTAAAGAGAATTACATCTAAAGCCAATATATGATCCTGGATAAAATCCCATCAGGAAAATTTTTGCTATAGAGGACCTTGTTGAGACAACTGGGGAAATTTGAATATGGTCTACATATAGGATAATAGTATTTTATCAATGTTTAATTTCATTAATTTAGTAATTCATTGGGGCTATATAAGAGAACTTTTTTGTTCTTAGGATACACACTGAAGAATTTAGGGGAAAGGGTGATGTATCTGTAACTTACTCTCAAAAAGTTTGGCAAAAGAAAAAGTGTGTGTATGAAGGAAAAGAGAACGATAAAGCAGAATGTTACAGTGCTAACAATTGATAAATCTAGGTGATGGATATATAGATTATTCTACTTATAGCTTTATGTTTGAAATATTCTTAAAATGAAAAGTTCTAAAAAGAGTTAGGTTAATCATTCAAGAGAAAGGGAACTTTTGTCATGAGAAATTTTTCATGGGTTTATATATTTTCAGTTTTTTACACAGAATTTATGAGGCTATTTGTAGAGAGAGAGAGATACTATGTGTGTTATGGTGCCATTTATATCATTGTGTCTCACCAAAGCACCCACTCTTTCAAATTAACTTATCCTGACCATTTTCAATAATCAAGGCTTATTTTTTTTCTTTATTAATTAGAAATATGACTTTAGGGGCCTAAGCAAGTGCATTTGTTAAGTGAATAAGCCATATGAAAATAAAGGACTCAAGTTCCTGAGATACAGTCAAAAGTTATCCTAGGGCTTCCCTGGTGGCGCAGTGGTTGAGAGTCCGCCTGCCGACACAGGGGACACGGGTTCGTGCCCCGGTCTGGGAAGATCCCACATGCCGTGGAGCGGCTGGGCCTGTGAGCCATGGCCGCTGAGCCTGTGCGTCCGGAGCCTGTGCTCTGCAACGGGAGAGGCCACAACAGTGAGAGGCCCGCATACTGCAAAAAATAAATAAATAAATAAATAAATAAATAAAAATAAAAAAAGTTATCCTATATTTATAGAGAAAATAATTTTGATCTGGAAAGTTTGGTTTGAAACTAGTTGTAAGAATCACAGTGAAGAGGTACTGAAAATACAAAAGACAGATTTTACAATGTGAACAAACCCTTTAAACTTTAAGAGCAAAATTTTAAATTTATGGCTAAAGAACTTTTAAGTAGTAAATTTTTATGTGCTTATTTGCTAATTTATTTTTACTACTGAACCATTGTATTGATATTTTCAGAAGAAAAATGTCACCTTTATGTTTCAGTTTGAAGCAAGTGAATACCATGGTCATACAAGTTGGGAAAATACCAATTTAAAACAATTTTGGTTTTGGGAATTCCCTGGTGGTCCAGTGGTTAGGCCTCGGCACTTTCACTGCCATGGGCCCAGGTTCAATCCCTGGTTGGGGAAATAAGATCCCAAAAGACGTGCGGCGTGACCAAAACAAACAAACAAAACCCAGCTTTATTTTTAGCTCTATGATATTTTTAAATTAAAAAATAGGGACTTCCCTGGTGGTCCAGTGATAAAGAATCTGCCTTCCAATGCAGGGGATGCAGGTTCAATCCCTGGTTAGGGAACTAAGGTCCCACATGCCTCTGGGCAACTAAGCCCACGTGCCACAACTACTGAGCTCGTGCGCCTCAATTAGAGAGCCCGTGTGCTGCAAACTACAGAGCCCACGCGCTCTGAAGCCTGCGCGCCACAACTAGAGAGAGAAAACCCGCACGGCACAACTAGAAAGAAGCCCGTGCACCACAATGAACAGCCTGTGTGCGGCAATGGAAGATGCTGCATGCCTCAACGAAGATCCCATGTGCCACACCTAAGACCCGATGCAGCCAAAAAAATTTTTAAAAAATAAAAAGATAACTAAACTATTAGTATAATCACTAAGTGTTCAAATTGCACTAAAAATAACTTTTGAAATTACCAGCTTTTGGGACTTCCATGGTGGTCCAGTGGTTAAGAATCCACCTTACAATGCAGGGGATGCGAGTTCAACCCCGGTCGGGGAACCAAGATCCCACATGCTGTGGGGCAACTAAGCTCATGCACTGCAACTACTGAGCTCGCATGCCTCAACTAGAGAGCCCGCATGTGCAAACTACAGAGCCTATGTGTTCTGGAGCCCGTGTGCCACAACTAGAGAAGCCTGCGTGCCGCAATGCAGACCCAGTGCAGCCAAAAAAATATATATATATATTGTGCTTTGCATGGTGTATCTTTTTAAAAAATAATTACCAGCTTTAATTCCTTTATTTATTCTCATTCTTTTCTGCCTCTTGGTATTTCATTAGACTGAGATAATTCGTGGGTATCAGTCATCTGGAAAATATTTTAAAATTTTTCGTCTATTTGAAAAAAATTAAAAATAGAGGAAGAAAGGAGAAGAATTTTGAACGTTGCTGCCGGGATTTTCTTGGGATCACGTCTTACATCTTTGAGTCATGTAAAAGGGGTTCAGCTTTTCACAAAGTCTGTAACTATTGCCAGAATTGCTTAAAGTGAGGTACTTCAGAACTAAGATCAGCTGAAGTATTACAAAACTCTGTGAAATGTTAAACAAACAAACAAAAGTTATTGCTGGGTCTACCCAGGTTCAGTTTGGATTAGATTTATAGAACATGTAAATTTAATAAATTACTGTTATTTCGTACGTAATTTCAAATTTATCCCTTAGACTAAAATTTTTATTAATTTTTGATTGGTTTTAGTGTGTTAATATGGAGAGAAAAGAATACATAATTTTAATTATGGGCCGAAGAGTAAGACACGGAGATCACCTTCCTCCCCACAGATGCATCAGAAATACATCTACATGGGGAACAACTCCTACAGAACACATACTGCTGGCAGAAGACCTCAGACCTCCCAAAAGATGAAAGGCTCTTGGTGCTGCAGCTGGGAGTCAGTGCTGTGCCTCTGAGGTGGGAGAGCCAACTTCAGAACACTGGTCCATAAGAGACCTCCCAGCTCCACGTAATATCAAACGGCAAAAATCTCCCAGAGATCTCCATCTCAACACCAACACCCAGCTTCACTCAATGACCAGCAAGCTACGGTGGTGGACACCCTATGCCAAACAGCTAGCAAGACAGGAACACAACCCCACCCATTAGCAGAGAGGCGGCCTAAAATCACAATAAGTCACAGACACCCCAAAACACACCACCAGACGTGGACCTGCCCACCAGAAAGACAAGATCCAGCCTCATCCACCAGAACACACGCTCTAGTCCCCTCCACCAGGAAGCCTACACAACCCGCTGAAACAACTTTAGCCACTGGGTACAGACACCAAAAACAATGAGAACTACGAACCTGCAGCCTGCAAAAAGGAGACCCCAAACACAGTAAGATAAGCAAAATGAGAAGACAGAAAAACACACAGTAGATGAAGGAGCAAGATAAAAACCCACCAGACCTAACAAATGAAGAGGAAATAGGCAGTCTACCTGAAAAAGAATTCAGAATAATGATAGTAAAGATGATCCAAAATCTTGGAAATAGAATAGAGAAAATGCAAGAAACGTTTAACAAGGACCTAGAAGAACTAAAGATGAAACAAGCAATGATGAACAATACAATAAATGAAATGAAAAATACTCTAGATGGGATCAATAGCAGAATAACTGAGGCAGAAGAACAGATAAGTGACCTGGAAGATAAAATAGTGGAAATAACTACTGCAGAGCAGAATAAAGAAAAAAGAATGAAAAGAACTGAGGACAGTCTCAGAGACCTCTGGGACAACATTAAACGCACCAACATTCAAATTATAGGGGTTCCAGAAGAAGAAGAGAAAAAGAAAGTGATTGAGAAAATATTTGAAGAGATTATAGTTGAAAACTTCCCTAATATGGGAAAGGAAATAGTTAATCAAGTCCAGGAAGCACAAAGAGTCCCATACAGGATAAATCCAAGGAGAAATACGCCAAGACACATATTAATCAAACTGTCAAAAATTAAATACAAAGAAAACATATTAAAAGCAGCAAGGGAAAAACAACAAATAACACACAAGGGAATACCCATAAGGTTAACAGCTGATCTTTCAGCAGAAACTCTGCAAGCCAGAAGGGACTCGCAGGACATATTTAAACTGATGAAGGTGAAAAACCTGCAACCAAGATTACTCTACCCAGCAAGGATCTCATTCAGATTTGATGGAGAAATTAAAACCTTTACAGACAAGCAAAAGTTGAGAGAATTCAGGACCACCAAACCAGCTGTACAACAAATGCTAAAGGAACTTCTTTCGGCAAGAAACACAAGAGAAGGAAAAGACCTACAATAACAAACCCAAAACAATTAAGGAAATGGGAATGGAAACATACATATCAATAATTACCCTAAATGTAAATGGACTAAATGCTCCCACCAAAAGACACAGATTGGTTGAATGGATACAAAAGCAAGACCCACATATATGCTGTCTACAAGAGACCCACTTCAGACCTAGAGACACATACAAACTGAAAGTGAAGGGATGGAAAAAGATATTCCATGCAAATGTAAACCAAAAGAAAGCTGGAGTAGCAATTCCCATATCAGACAAAATAGACTTTAAAATAAAGACTATTATAAGAGACAAAGAAGGACCCTACATAATGATCAAGGGATTGATCCAAGAAGAAGATATAACAATTGTAAATATTTATGCACCCAACATAGGAGCACCTCAATACATAAGGCAAATACTAACAGCCATAAAAGGGGAAATCGACAGTAACACAGTCATAGTAGGGGACTTTAACACCCCACTTTCACCAATGGACAGATCATCCAAAATGAAAATAAATAAGGAAACACAAGCTTTAAATGATACATTAAACCAGATGGACTTAATTGATATTTATAGGACATTCCATCCAAAAACAACAGAATACATATTTTTCTCAAGTGCTCATGGAACATTCTCCAGGATAGATCATATCTTGGGTCACAAATCAAGCCTTGGTAAATTTAAGAAAATTGAGATTGTATCAAGTATCTTTTCCGACCACAATGCTATGAGACTAGATATTAATTACAGGAAAAGATCTGTAAAAAATACAAACACATGGAGGCTAAACAATACACTACTTAATAACGAAGTGCTCACTGAAGAAATCAAAGAGGAAATAAAAAAATACCTAGAAACAAATAACAATGGAGACACGACGACCCAAAACCTATGGGATGCAGCAAAAGCAGTTCTAAGAGGGAACTTTATAGCAATACAATCCTACCTTAAGAAATAGGAAACATCTCGAATAAACAACGTAACCTTGCACCTAAAGCAATTAGAGAAAGAAGAACAAAAAACCCCCAAAGCTAGCAGAAGGAAAGAAATCATAAAAATCAGATCAGAAATAAATGAAAAAGAAATGAAGGAAACGATAACAAAGATCAATAAAATTAAAACCTGGTTCTTTGAGAAGATAAACAAAATAGATAAACCATTAGCCAGACTCATCAAGAAAAAAAGGGAGAAGACTCAAATCAATAGAATTAGAAATGAAAAAGGAAGAGTAACAACTGACACTGCAGAAATACAAAAGATCATGAGAGATTACTACAGGCAACTCTATGCCAATAGTATGGACAATCTGGAAGAAATGGACAAATTCTTAGAAATGCACAACCTGCCAAGACTGAATCAGGAAGAAATAGAAAATATGAACAGACCAATCACAAGCACTGAAATTGAAACTGTGATTTAAACTCTTCCAACAAACAAAAGCCCAGGACCAGATGGCTTCACAGGGGAATTCTGTCAAACATTTAGAGAAGAGCTATCACCTATCCTTCTCAAACTCTTCCAAAATATAGCAGAGGGAGGAACACTCCCAAACTCATTCTACGAGGCCACCATCACCCTGATACCAAAACCAGACAAGGATGTCACAAAGAAAGAAAACTACAGGCCAATATCACTGATGAACATAGATGCAAAAATCCTGAACAAAATACTAGCAAACAGAATCCAACAGCACATTAAAAGGATCATACACCATGATCAAGTGAGGTTTATGCCAGGAATGCAAGGATTCTTCAATATATGCAAATCAATCAACGTGATACACCATATTAATAAATTGAAGGAGAAAAACCATATGGTCATCTCAATAGATGGAGAGAAAGTTTTTGACAAAATTCAACACCCATTTATGATAAAAAACCCTGCATAAAGTAGGCATAGAGGGAACTTTCCTCAACATAATAAAGGCCATATATGACAAACCCACAGCCAACATCATCCTCAATGGTGAAAAACTGAAAGCATTTCCACTAAGATCAGGAACAAGACAAGGTTGCCCACTCTCACCACTGTTATTCAACATAGTTTTGGAAGTTTTAGCCACAGCAATCAAAGAAAAGGAAATAAAAGGAATCCAGATTAGAAAAGAAGAAGTAAAGCTGTCTCTGTTTGCAGATGACATGATACTATAGATAGAGAATCCTAAACATTCTACCAGAAAACTACTAGAGCTAATCAATGAATTTGATAAAGTAGCAGGATACAAAATTAATGCACAGAAATCTCTGGCATTTCTATACACTAATGATGAAAAATCTGAAAGTGAAATCAAGAAAACATTCCATTGCAACAAAAAGAATAAAATATCTAGGAATAAACCTACCTAAGGAGACAAAAGACCTGTATGCAGAAAATTATAAGACACTGATGAAAGAAATTAAAGATGATACAAATAGATAGAGAGATATACCATGTTCTTGGATTGGAAGAAACAACATTGTGAAAATGACTCTACTACCCAAAGCAATCTACAGATTCAATGCAATCCCTATCAAACTACCACTGGCATTTTTCACAGAACTAGAACAAAAAATTTCACAATTTTTCTGGAAACGCAAAAGATCCTGAATAGCCAAAGCAATCTTGAGAACGAAAAACGGAGCTGGAGGAATCAGGCTCCCTGACTTCAGACTATACTACAAAGATACAGTAATCGAGACAGTGTGGTAATGGCACAAAACCAGAAAGATAGATCAATGGAACAGGATAGAAAGCCCAGAGATAAACCCACGCACCTATGGTCACCTTATCTTTGATAAAGGAGGCAGGAATGTACAGTGGAGAAAGGACAGCCTCTTCAATAAGTGGTGCTGGGAAAACTGCACAGGTACATGTAAAAGTATGAGATTAGAACACTCCCTAACACCATACAGAAAAATAAGCTCAAAATGGATTAAAGACCTAAATGTAAGGCCAGAAACTATCAAACTCTTAGAGGAAAACATAGGCAGAACACTCTATGACATAAATCACAGCAAGATCCTTTCTGACCCACCTCCTAGAGAAATGGAAATAAAAACAAAAATAAACAAATGGGACCTAATGAAACTTCAAAGCTTTTGCACAGCAAAGGAAACCATAAACAAGACCAAAAGACAACCCTCAGAATGGGAGAAAATATTTGCAAATGAAGCAACTGACAAAGGATTAATCTCCAAAATTTACAAGCAGCTCATGCAGCTCAGTAACAAAAACACAAACAACCCAATCCAAAAATGGGCAGAAGACCTAAATAGACATTTCTCCAAAGAAGATATACAGAATGCCAACAAACACATGAAAGAATGCTCAACATCATTAATCATTAGAGAAATGCAAATCAAAACTACAATGAGATATCATCTCACACCAGTCAGAATGGCCATCATCAAAAAATCTAGAAACAATAAATGCTGGAGAGGGTGTGGAGAAAAGGGAACACTTGCACTGCTGTTGGGAATGTGAATTGTTACAGCCACTATGGAGAACAGTATGGAGGTTCCTTAAAAAACTACAAATAGAATTACCATATGACCCAGCAATCCCACTACTGGGCATATACCCTGAGAAAACCATAATGCAAAAAGAGTCATGTACCAAAATGTTCATTGCAGCTCTATTTACAATAGCCAGGAGATGGAAACAACCTAATTGTCCATCATCAGATGAATGGATGAAGAAGATGTGGCACATATATACAATGGAATATTACTCAGCCATAAAAAGAAACGAAATGGAGTTATTTGTAGTGAGGTGGATGGACCTAGAGTCTGTCATACAGAGTGAAGTAAGTCAGAAAGAGAAAGACAAATTCCATATGCTAACACATGTATATGGAATCTAAGAAAAAAAAATGTCATGAAGAACCTAGGGGTAAGACAGGAATAAAGACACAGACCTACTAGAGAAACGACTTGAGGATATGGGGAGGGGGAAGGGTAAGCTGTGACAAAGTGAGAGAGTGGCATGGACATATATACACTACCAAATGTAAAATAGATGGCTAGTGGGAAGCAGCCGCATAGCACAGGGAGATCAGCTCAGTGCTTTGTGACCGCCTGGAGGGTGGGAGGGAGGGAGACGCAAGAGGGAAGAGAGATGGGAACATATGTATATGTATAACTGATTCACTTTGTTATAAAGCAGAAACTAACACACCATTGTAAAGCAATTATACTCCAATGAAGATGTAAAAATAATAATATTAATTATCTAATTTTTATCACTAATAATTGAATTAAAAACCAATGAGAAAATATTCTGATAGTTTATTCATTTTCCAGTTTAGTAAATGACAATTACTTAGTCTGGGAGAAAACTTTATTTTTCTATTTCCATATATTTGCTTTTATAAAATTGAAGAAGTGAATTTTTAAAGTCTGATATACCAACTTGTATATCTATGTGCATATGCACACACATTGTTACATGTAAAAATCTTAATGTTTTAAGGAATATGTTTGGAAATCGACCTTTACAGTTATTTTAGAGAATTTTATTAGGTTTGGATATATTTTTCTGAAAAACAGTGAGTACTATACTGAAACTACTACTAGTGATTTTTTTTAAAGCTAATTTTTCTAGGTAATATTGGAATTTTGAAATATTGAAGTAATTTTCTGTATGTTTTAAATTTAAATCTGTGTGACAGCCAACTATGATATCATGAATATAATAATTTAGCAGCACTTCTTGCTTTCTTCTTCTTGTCTTTAGCTGGGCAGATGCTCAAACTCAAATCCAAAACATTGCTGCATCTTTTGACCAGGAGGCAGCTGCCATTCTTATGGCTCGGCTGGCAATATATAGAGCAGAAACAGAAGAAGGTCCAGATGTGCTTAGATGGCTAGACAGACAGCTCATTCGACTGGTAAGAAGTAAACATCATACTTTTCTAAATCCATACGCATTTATTTGTAGTCAATTATTTTCTTTCATGGTACTTGACAGCGTAACTGAAAGTCTGTATGAGGGACTCCTAATAAAGTTGCTGAGAAAGGCATAGTAATGAATAGCAGAGTTAATTTATCTCTTCCAGTAAACGAAAATGCCTTTTTTCCTTAAAATAAAAGAGTGACAATTATGTAACCCATTATTGTTATTATTTTGGGGGGCTGATATGAAATTAATTCCCAATTTAATCCTAAATTACTATATCTGTTTTTACTCCTTTTTTGCATATTTTCCTTCATTGCTGTGGTTTAAATTTTCTATTTTCATTTTAATGGAAATTTTAAGAGAAATTAATTAGGGTATAAAAATTATACACATTAACATATAAAAATATAGGCAAGTCTTTTTTATCTGGATCTAGATTACCAAAGTGTATGTTAGTAAAGTTATTATGATGATTTACTTGAGCTTTTAACATGTCAGGAGCCCATTACTTTCATTATGACCTAGAATGCTTAGTTCTGTTCTTTTTTTTTTTTTTTTTTAATATTTATTTATTTATTTATTTGGTTGCACCAGGTCTTAGTTGCAGCACGTGGGCTTCTTAGTTGTGGCATGTGAACTCTTAGTTGTGGTATGCATGTGGAATCTCATTCCCTGACCAGGGATTGAACCCAGGCCCCCTGCATTGGGAGCTCAGAGTCTTATGCACTGTGCCACCAGGGAAGTCCCAAGTTCTGTTCTTAATGCTTCATTTTCACTCAGCAAATTCTGGCCTATAATTTCCTTGAAAGTACCTCTTCAGTTCACCCTTCAGCTCAAACAGCCTGTTGAGAACTCTCTCTGTTAAGCTATCAAATTTCTGTTTGTAGCAGGAGGTTTTTGTGCCCTTTGTCTAGATTTTCACACAGTTTTTAAAACATTATCGAGGGAACTAGTCTTTGTTTAATAAAGTTAGCCATTTTTTGTAGCATCATCCAGAGCTTTTATTCTTTCATTTCTGAGGGTGTTTTTACACTAGCACCTCTTTGTGAATAAAGCAGTCTTATGACGACATCAGCCTGTCTTTTTTTAACAATAGGCATAAAATCTCTCTTGGAGTCAATCACTGATTGGACACCGTCAGTACAGATGTCCTCCAAGGTGGACTTTTGTTTCCATATAAGAAGATCAAAACATTAAATATATTTTGACCTTTGCTTGTTTAGGGCAGCAGAAAAGTTCTCTTGAATTTCACTATTATTTAGCAACTTGACATGACATTGGTGAAATCCGTTGACTCATCATCCTGAATAGAGAAGGTGTTATTTTTCAGCTAATTTACACAAAACTCTTCAGCATCATGTAACATGTCATGAATGCATCCACTTGTTATATTGTTTTAAGATGGAACCTTTTCAATTTCTCAGACTTCATCTTGTCCTAGCATTTTACTTACTGTAATTTTACATGTCATTGTTAGCACTCATCAACTATATGACTTCTCCTTTTCTAGATAATAAAGTTTGCTCTGAACTATCTTGCTTCCTGAGCCTTTTCACTGATTGTGACTTTGTTTTAACAAACGCTTTATTGTTTTGAGAGTCTAAAAGCTGTTTGAAGTAATCAGCACCTTTATTTGTCAAATGGTTATGATTTGTAGTAAAGTACTTTTTCCATTTTGCTGGAGCTATTACTACATTTGTAGGTTATGACATGACACAAAATTGGATAGTACAACTTGGCTTATCAGCCCCACATAAAACCCACTGGTAAGTAGCTTTCAGTGTGAAGATGGACTTTTTCTGTGTTCTGTTGTATGGGTTTAGTGAAATGACTCAGAAGATTGTAATTCTTCGGAATTCTCTGTAGGCTTCTGTCTAGAATCTTTCTCTTCTCACACCTCAGCTTCAAAAATTGCCATATTGTTTGAATGCCTGTAAAACACAAATGCTAATAAAATATAACATAGACTTGGTCTTGTAAATAACTGAATGAGACAGTTGCAAAAAGTACAAAATGATAAAAAAATCTCACAATATAATTCAATTCTAAGCTACATATCCTGCAGTTTGCACCATTTACAACAGCAGCAAGTTGAGGGTAGAGGACAGGCGAGTCATGACATAATGAAAATTATACTCTGCTCGTCTGTCACAGCAGTATAGCTTGTCTGTTCCATGAGTCAGCTGGCAACTGTGTGTAAGAGGGGATTGGTGGAGGTAGTTTCCGAGGGAAAGGCTGATATCATCAGACTATTGCCGTGCTTTCTTTGCAAAACAGCTTTCATCAATTATCCATGACCCCCCATTGTCTTGTGTCAAAAACTGAGAATGGAGTTATCCAAATGAATATAGTGCTACTGCCACGTGAGACTAAAAGATCTGCAATGAAACTGCTAACAGGATAACTTGGAAACTGCATCACTGTGGCTGGCATCATATGGTGTGCAAAGTTCAAAAAATAATTTTTAAAAAGATCACAGTTTCTTATAGAAACCCTAGTGACTAATATATGGTAAAAGTGGTGGGAATATGGTTTTTACATTCTTTTCTTTAATTGATTGAATCAAATTAGTGTACAATTGAAGTGAAGTTTCAGGTGATGACAGATGAACCTTAGTTATAGAAGCTATTCTAAGTAGCTAACATAGTGTAGCCTCATTTTTTAGTTTTTTAAAATTTTATTTTTGGCTGTGTCGGGTCTTCGTTGCTGTGCGTGGGCTTTCTCTAGTTGCGGAGAGCGGGGGCTACTCTTCGTTGTGGGGCGCGAGCTTCTCATTGTGGTGGCTTCTCTCATTGCGTAGCATGGGCTCTAGAGTGCGTGGGCTTCAGTAGTTGGAGCTCGTGGGCTCAGTAGTTGTGGCCTCTCGGGCTCTAGAGCGCAGGCTCAGTAGTTGTGGTGCAAAGGCTTAGTTGCTCCGCGGCATGTGGGAACTTCCCGGACCAGAGATCAAACCCATGTCCCCTGCATTGGCAGGCGGATTCCTAACCACTGTGCCACTAGGGAAGTCCCTAGCCTCATTTTTTGTACTGATTCCCTATTGCTGAATTTTCAGCTGTAACAATGATAGCAACACGAACAGAGAAAGGATTAATACCTCTTAGGTACTACACTTTTCTAATTTTTTTCCTAATGAAAAACCTGTGAAATTATGCTAACAAACTTCTTACCTCAATTTGGTATAGTGAATATAACTGTTTTCTTTTTTTCTTGATGACTAAGAGTCATTTTAATTAAAAATAAGCGAGTGGGAACCTGCTGTATAGCGCAGGGAGCTCAGCTCGGTGCTCTGTGGTGACCTAGACGAGTGGGATGGCGGCAGCGTGGGAGGGAGATCTAAGAGGAAGGGGATATATGTATACATATAGCTGATTCACTTTGTTGTACAGCAGAAACTAACACAACATTGTAAAGCCACTATACCTCAATTAAAATAGATAAAATAGAAGAAAAAAACCAGAAATAAACATCTTTTTAAAAACTATTTTGTAGCTAATGAGCATCATATGGCCAGATTGGTGCTGGTACCACATTTGCTTCTGACAGCTTTAATATAAGCTTTCATTCTCCTCGATCAGAATCACTTAAGATATCGGTATAACACATGATATGCTGCTTCCATTATCAGACTCTTGTTTGGGTCCATCTTGTGTCTGGCTTCATGGATCTGTTCCTTCCTTACCTTTTTGGCTCCTGACCTTTTCTACTGAATGACATCTTCTTATAACTTAAAATTACTATTTGATTTTTTTCATCTTTGACCTTTGGTTTACCCACTAACTACTCCTTTCAGCTGTGCTGCTAGCTACGATGGATAAACAGTTCATCTCTCAGGAAATCATTTCTCAGGACATTTCATTCCCAGGAAATCTCTCTTGTTTAAGGCTCTTGGGGCTTTCCTTGCAAATTTTATCACAGCTAGGTTTTCTTCTTGCCATACCAGTGGGACCAGGCACTTCAGTTGTGCTGTTTTTCAGGAGGACCACTTTTGTCATTACCATTTTCTTTCTTTTTTTTTTTTTTTGCGGTATGCGGGCCTCTCACTGTTGTGGCCTCTCCCATTGCGGAGCACAGGCTCCAGACGCGCAGGCTCAGCGGCCATGGCTCACGGGCCTGGCCACTCCGCGGCAAAAATACTATTAGCAGAATTTCATGCCAACATTTGTCATATGTATGACAGAATGTGAAAATTTTCATATACAAGAGCTGTTACAAATCAGTATTATTTGGGCAAAAGATGAGCAAAGGTGATGAGCAAGGAATTAGCAAAATAAGGAATGCAAGTGACCAATAAACATATGAAAAAGTTACCAATCTTATTTATAATCAAATCAGATAATGTGTGACATATTGGCTTTTCCACAAAATCTTTTCAATGTGTTTGATATTCTAGATCTCAAGTGTATTTTATATCCTAGATCAGCACTGTCCAAGAGAACTTTCTACAGTGGTGGAAATGTTCTGTGTTCGGCACTGTCCACTATGGAACTACTACCCACATGTGGCTCTTGAGCACTTGAAATATGGCTAGTGCAACTGAGGAACTGGATTTTAATACAATTTAATTAATTTAAATTGGATTATAGCTAGTGGCTTTCATACTGGACAGTGAAGATTTATTATCCAACTCTATAAGTTTCGTCAGTGAAGTGTTATTAGGGGGCTTTGAAGACAGAAACATTCTTATTCCCACATACCAAGATCTATTTTCTGAGGATTAGTGCTACAACTATAGCTTTTCTATCCTTTGGATAACTGTGGTTCTGAAATGATTTTTCCTGGAAGCCAAAAAATGTGATCAAACCAATTAGGCCTTCGTATGTGCTCTTTAAGGCACAGATAACTACATAAATTATTTAGTTGAACATTTTAGGCTGTAAAAGTCCT
The DNA here is from genome assembly GCF_059928025.1 of Delphinapterus leucas. NCBI lineage: Eukaryota > Metazoa > Chordata > Mammalia > Artiodactyla > Monodontidae > Delphinapterus > Delphinapterus leucas. The sequence continues at coordinate 121,865,216 of NC_143130.1, read as the reverse complement.
GTACTACTTGCAACAGTGAACCTTTTGTTATTTTTTGCTTATTATTTTTGCCCTTGATCATATTCAAGTACCGATAAACGTTGCCAGGAAGTAGACCAGTTACATAAGTACTATAAAAACTTTTCAGGTCAGAGACTTTGCTCAAGAACAAGAGGAAGCTAACATTTATTGAGTGCTTAGTGTCAGTCATTGTGCTAAGCACTTTCTCATGTGGATTATCTCAGTTATTTAGATGCCTTTTGTCACATTATCATAGAGGGTTTACTTCTCTGTTGCTAGAGTATGTGTCTCCTTGATTTCCTTCCACTTTCTGCCTTTGCATTTCTTCTTCACCGGTTTACCTGTTGATCTTGATTTTCTTCAACAGTTCTTTCTTTTTGGTCTTTTTTCTAGTGTACCCAACTTTATACCATCAATTTGCCTTTGGAGCCACTATGGTATTTTGATAGTGCATCTTTCTGTCAGTAGACTATTGTCTTTTTTAAGTAGAGTCTTAGGGGGTGCCTGTTGAGCTCTTCTGGCCATCATCCAAGAGTTCTTTATTTGCTATCAGAGACACTTAGTTAAAAAAATTCAAACATTTTAAGATGAGTTGTTTTGCATTGGAGCAATGTATTATTTGTTTCCAAAATTCAAGTTTATGTCTTTGGTTGTAATCATTCTCTTGGTAAGTCTATAAGTAATATTCCAGTTTTATCCTGTATCAAGTATCTTGCCTCCTAAAGAGTAATAACTTTAAAAATAGAGTATGCAGCTGATGGGACATATTTGCTCTCTTTAATTTGTGTCCCAAGCAATTTTGTGTGTTATCATACAGAACAGATTTGGAAATTCTTTTTTTAAACAGAATTGTTTATGATTGTTCATAGTTGCTGAATTAAAAGTGACAAACATTCAAAAAAATAGAGTATGCATAGACAAAGTTTTAGCTCTGTGCCAGGGAATATATTACTAACATATTTTATTTTATTTAGTGTCAGAAATTTGGAGAGTATCACAAAGATGATCCAAGTTCCTTCAGATTTTCAGAAACTTTCTCCCTTTATCCACAGGTAAGTAGATAAAAGGTCCGTGTTCTTAGTGTTGACAGGAGCATTGGCTTTCACTTTTCCTGTTGTCTTTTATTACTCATTTTATAGGGTCATTCTTTTGGTTAGGTTTTAAGTTTTGAGATAGTTAAGAAATTAGTATTATGCTTGAATAGCTAGTGAAAAGTATAGTATTTTTATGATGGCCTTGCAGATAGCATTTATTTGTGTTGAGTAGAAATTTACACTGGAACCCTACTGTGGAGTAGAATTAGGTGTGAAGCAGATTAGCTTTCCATCTGATGTAAGGGATCTAACTAATTACAGTAGTACCAAAAGGAAGTAATTTTACAAATCAGCTAGTCTTATAGCATGGTCTCATTGCCTGAGAACAACTTTATGGGGACATCCCAGGTAAATAGAAAAGAAGCTAATTTAATTTATCTTACAGAACCTTTTCCACTTGGGTAGTGGAGTCTATCTGTTGTTTCGATAGATATTTTTAAAAGCCTAGGTTGTTTATATGATGAGTAATAGAGATAATATTTATTCAACTGAGTATATACTATGTGCAAGGAATGTAGGAGAATAAAGATGGCTGACATGGATCCCACTTTCAAGGAACTTTCATTCTGAAGGGTGAGATATGAAATATACATAAACAACACAGAAAAGAAAGTGAGAAATACTATGAGAGATATATAACATTTAAAGGAAACTTTAAAGAATCCTTCCAAATTGATGATTTGATATATCTTTTTTTTTTTTTTTTTGGCGGTACGCGGGCCTCTCACTGTTGTGGCCTCTCCCGTTGCGGAGCACAGGCTCCGGACGCGCAGGCTCACGGGCCCAGCTGCTCCGCAGCATGTGGGATCTTCCCGGACCGGGGCACGAACCCGTGTCCCCTGCATCGGCAGGCGGACTCTCAATCACTGCGCCACCAGGGAAGCCCTGATATATCTTTATAGAAGAGGTAGTGTTTTGTTTTAGCTCAGTCTGGAAGGATGATTAATATTGAGATGTGGAAATTCAAATTTTTGCTCACAAAAAATTTGTTTAAAGCTTCAACTTTATTAAGTTGAAGTATAAGAGCTATACTTATTTTTTGAAAATCTTTAAGTAATCTGTAACCTAGAAGCTCCATGTTTATAGGGGGAGACTTTCCTAAATCTCTGATTGAGGTTTTGGGGAGCTAGGAAAAAGCAGGGTCTATTTGTCTTAAGGGAGGCAACCCTTTGTGTTTTGGGAATTCTCAGGCCTCATCTTCATAGAGAAACTAATAGGAAAGGGAATTGAGGGCATTAGTCTAAGTATTTGACTAAATTCTCCACACTTTCCTTACTTTCTCTTCTCTCCCTCTCCAAGCCTTCTCTTTGGGCTTTTGGATCTTCCAAGAGATCTGGGCATCCCATCTTTTCCTCTCATTGAAAGTAGAGAGCCAGAGGACCCAGAAGTGCTTTTTTCTTTGGGTTTTCAAAGCCTTATGATCTTCTAAAAGGTGACATAAACTAAATCTAAGGGAGGTCTTCATTTATAAAATATTTACCCCCAGATTTACCAATTATACATTTTTGTAAGTAAACAAGAATGATTGAAGTGGTAAGGGATGAGAGAGCCTCTCAATGAATTATGGATCACTGAAAAAAGGAACAGGAATAAGAATTTCAATGAGTGGCATGTGTTGGGAGAGAGCTGTGGAATGAGTCCCAGGCAGGGCAGCATGTAGGCACTTGAGACCTGAGGGCTGAAGGAAGTTGAGAGAAGTAACTAAAAGACAAATGGGAGTATTTTGGAACTGATCCTATTGATTATATCAAAGACCCCTGGTGTCAAAGGACAGTGTAGCTGTCCTTCTTTCAGGCCTAATTCACCCCCTTTTTGATCTCTTTCACATGAGGAGTAGGTAGAAGGGGAGAAAATGAAAGGAGAAAGAAATTATGAAACAAAGTCTAGAGAATGTTTCTTAAGGATAAAGGAGACCTTAAATATTAAGAAATAAGTGGATATATATGTCCTTTCTTTTTAAACCAGTGCAGTTTTGGGGATCTATCTGTTAATCTATTTTTATGTTCTCTTAGAGTCTTTTGGTGGTGGTAATGAATAGAAATAAAAAGGCTCAGAGATGTGGACAGAGAGATGAAGAATAAAAACAAAGTTTGCTGCTAATGCATCACCTAGCATCAGTCTCTAATAACTTAGATCTGAGCGAGGGGTTTTTGTCCCTATTCTTGTTTTCCTTTTGAGTCATCTTTTTTGCTTTAATTTTTAAGTTGTTGTTGAATTATATTTTTAAGTAACTGATAAATATCATGAGTAAGATTCTTTCTGAGAAATACAATTTAGAATGTTCTTATTGTAAGGTGTTGTTTTATTGTGTTAATGGTTGTAATCAAATGCTTTTGTAGTAGTAAACTTCTGTTGTAATATTAAAATCAGTAAAAGCTGTCTCACATGTTTTATCTTATAGTTTATGTTTCATTTAAGAAGATCTCCTTTCTTGCAAGTGTTTAACAATAGTCCTGACGAGAGTTCATATTATCGTCACCATTTTATGCGTCAAGATTTGACCCAGTCTCTAATCATGATTCAGCCTATTCTGTATGCATATTCTTTTAGTGGACCACCAGAGGTAAGAGGGACAGAAAAAGAAATTGGTTTTGTTACTGTGATGTGTGCTATTAAAAAAATAAAACAACTAGGTTTTTCTTTAAATATAGTTATTAAATACAAGAATTTAATTCAAGTGTTATCTTAAGTTATTCATATATTCACTTAAAAATATTTATGAGTGCTTACTACATGCTATATACAATGCTAGGCTGTATTAGGAAATCATTAAAAAATAAAACAACAATGAGGTAGAAGAGACTTTTTAAAGATCATTTTGTCTAGTTGTTTAGTTGATTAAATCCTATAGGGCTCATGATTATTCTTATGTCTTTAACAATGTCTAGAGGTAGTGATGATTCTAGAAACTGTATTCCAGAGTTTAGTGTCTGACAATTAGGGCATTCTGTCTAAACAGAACTTCTTGTTTTAATATAGTCTCATTCTCCTATAGTCTTTTTGGAACAAAAGATACAGTTAATTATAAAGATATACTTAAAAAAGTGATAAAATCATCCATTTTGCCTTCTTAGAAAACTGTCACACTTATTTTAACCTATTATTAAATAAAGAGTTTTTCCGTTCTAAGGTTAAAATTATCTGTTACACTACTTAAAAGTATGAAAATAATACTTCAGAAAAGGTTATTATAAAGAGAATATTTATAATATCTACTGATAAATGATCTCTAATGATGCCTTTATTCACTGTTTTGTAAAAAATAGTGGGTAAAATGTTGTATTTTTTAAAATTAATTAATTAATTTTTTATTTATTTGTTTTTGGCTGCGTTGGGTCTTTGTTGCTGCGCCCAGGCTTTCTCTAGTTGTGGCGAGCGGGGGCTACTTTTCGTTGTGGTGCACGGGCTTCTCATTGCGGTGGCTTCTCTTGTTGCCGAGCACGGGCTCTAGGCGCCTGGGCTTCAATAGTTGTGGCACACAAACTTAGTAGTTGTGGCTCATGGGCTCTAGAGCACAGGCTCAGTAGTTGTGGCGCATGGGCTTAGTTGTTCCACGGCATGTGGGATCTTCCCGGACCAGGGCTTGAGCCTGTGTCCCCTGCATTGGCAGGTGGATTCTTAACCACTGCACCACCAGGGAAGTCCCTTAAAATGTTGTATTTTGTTACTATAATTTTTAAAGTAATTTGTCATAGTTTCTACTTTTCTAGAAAATGCATTTTTAATATGTTGGTCTATGTTTGGTTTTGTAGTTCTTTGAATCAGGAAAAAAGTTTTAGAAGTAACTTTTTTTCTTATTATCATAGTAATATATGTAAGTTGTAGACATCCGGAAAATGTAGAAAACTGTTTAGAAGAAAATTGGAATCCCACTGCCTACTCCTATCAAATTTCAAACTCTCTGTTTAATCCATGAATCCCATTAGCTTCCTTTCTTAAGACTTTGCTTTTGAAGTTATCCTCTTTCTCTTCTGCATCATCACTTTCTCTCATCAGGATCATTCTCATGAACATAGAAACCTTAATAGCGCTCGTGTTAAACAAAAAGCCCCTGGACTTCACATTTTCTCTAATTGCCACCACATTTCTCTGGTCCCAGTCACAGCTAAATGCAGAAAGTTACTTGTCTATATGTTCCCACATCACATTCTCTTCTCAACCTATATTAGTCAAAGTCTTGTCCCTAATTTTTTTATTTGGCCACGCCGTGCAGCTTGCGATATCTCAGTTTCCTGACCAGGGATTGAACCCAGGCCACAGCAGTGAAAGTTCAGGATGCTAACCACCAGGCAACCAGGGAACTCCTCTTGTCCCAAAATTATACTGAAACAACTCTTATGAAGGTCACCAAAGCCTTCATCTTGCCGGAACTCTCAACAATATTTACCTTGAGGATTTTCCTTGAAAACCTTTTGCTCTAGGCTTCTCTGACACCTACAACACCTACTGGTCTTCCTCCTCCTCACTGCCTGTTCCTTCTCAGTCTCTCCCTGCTGGTTTCTCCCTTTCCGACCTCTAAGTGTTGGCGTGCTCCGGGCTCAATCTCTGACTTCTTCTCTAGCTTCCCTTTCTCTAAGTGGTGCAGTCTCACCATATAGCTTTAATTACCATCTTTGTGCATGTGATACCCAAGTTCAGGCCACTTCCTTCTATTTCATATTCAGTACTATTTTTCCATCTCCAAATTTGTTCTTTCCCAAGCCTTTCCCCTCTCACTCAGTGGTACCACTATCAGTTAGACTCTTTCCTCTTGACTGGACTCTATTTTTCAATTGTTACTTCAGTTTAGAGATTCCTCAGAAAGTTAAATTGAAATATACTTTGAGAATTCATAATACTAAGAGGTTTTATGTAATAAGGTAATAAATTAAAAAATTTAAAATGTCCTAGAAAGATCAGTTTTATGTTTTTAATTATGTTTTCCTGTTTCCTCTTACGTTGTTTTCTTTGTGTCAGCCGGTTCTTCTTGATAGCAGCAGCATTCTTGCAGATCGTATTCTCCTCATGGACACATTTTTCCAGATTTTGATTTATCATGGTGAGGTAAGAGTCCATAGCATTTAAAGCTAAGCACGTAGGTTCAATAAAGTCTTTTTATTCATAGAAGCTTTTCCCCTTTACTATATGACTAGTGTTTCCTCTATGATAAGCTTTATTTCCACTTTTATAAGATATGTGTAAATCTAGATTCTTTGAGAGATACAGATCTCTTTTTTTCACAAACCTACACTCAAGCTTATAGTCTAGTATTCTAGTAACTTCAGCAGATATATTTTTCCAGTGTTTTAATTGTAAATGATTTTAGATTTGCACTGTAATGGTGAAGACCTTATTCAGAATATTACTTTAAGTGATATTATCCAGGACTTTCAAAGACCTATTGATTATTATTTTTAATTGATACCAGTTACTAGTGCTGTTTACCTTTTAAGAGTAATGTCTATGATATGACAGAGCTAGGTTTTTTGCTTATATCTTTTGTCTTTTTGTACTTTTGTTTCTTCAGTAGCTCATTAATGTGCTTAAATGAGAAATCAGAAATGCAGATGACTGTTCCTCTGTTAAATACGGAGATATAAAGCAATATAGAGTATACATTGATTGATTCAGTTAATTGATTCAGTTAACTTAGAAATCAAGCCAGGTTTAAAGTTGTGGATGATTTAATTACATGGTTTTTGGAGTCATTTTCCTTAATAAAAGAATTGATTCAGATGCTTTTTTACAGGTATATTATTTTTATAATATTATTGCTATTATTATTAAAGTTTTTATGTTTATGTATCTTGGGAGAATGTAACTCCATTGGTACAGACTTCATAATAGTAGGTCATTAATTTTGAAGTCTCTAGGAAATCTTTTGTAGTGAAAATCCCCCTTATTTATCATAAACTTAGGTAGATAGCTTTTAGCTAACATTAATATGATAAGTATAGCGTTTTACAATTGTTCTGGCTGAATTATTATTTCTTTTTACTTTTAAAGGAGAAGAAATATCCTAATTTTGCATCTGTTTACTCAAGAATACTGAAATTAGGATTTGTAACTTAAAAAAATTTGTAACTCAAAAAAAATAAATAGGATAATGTTCTATAATTTTCTTATTTTCTGAAGATTGCTTCATTTGAAAAAAAATCTCTTAAAGTTTTTGGTTAGGCAAGAAAAAAAGTCATAATTTTTTAACTGTTGTAAAATTAGACCATAGCTCAGTGGCGTAAGTTGGGATACCAGGACATGCCAGAATATGAAAATTTCCGCCACCTTCTGCAAGCCCCAGTGGATGATGCACAGGAGATCCTTCACTCCAGATTTCCAATGCCGAGATACATTGACACTGAACATGGGGGCAGTCAGGTAAGTACTGTTAATTTGTTTGTGTGTTTGTTTGTTGCTGGTTTTACGAGTTGATCCTACTTGCCTTCTGACGTTAATTTGAATAGACTGCTTCACCAGGCACATAAAGGAAGGAGATGGGCAGATGGTTTCCAGGGGAAGGTATGCTTGCTTTTTGCTTTAGCTTTGAGAGCAGGGCAGTAAGATTATTGACTAGCTGTCTAAAGCTGGTGGTTTATCCCATCTTCTTCCTCCAGCCCAGCTCTAGTAAGGAGCCAGGATGGCATTATGGTGGTATGCAAGCTTTAGTTGAGCAAGAAGATATGAACAACTTGGGAAATAATTTAGTGTACTTTTCTTAAATCTGTTTACTTACTGGTAAAGTCTATGAATACGAAGTTTGTGGTAACATAATGTTCTTCTGTTTTCCTCATTCTGTCATTTCAATTTTCTAGGAAATATAATAGGAAAGCATTATGGCATTGTAAAAAGGTGTGTAATTTTTAGAATTATGAGGATTAAATAAGATACATGTACATATACACATAGCCCTTTTGGGCCTTACAGAAGACTCAGGATCCCTTAACATACACTCTTAAAACACTTTTACTGCTCCCTTGTAATTCTTATTAGAGTTATATAAATTAATTACAGATTATTATAAGTTTGTTTCACTTGTTCCTTAAAAGCACAGATGTTGCTTTGTTTATTAATGTATCCCTAGTGCCTAGCACAGTATTACATAGTACGTAATAAATATCAGTAACTATTATTCAGAAATGATAGCAATTATTATTAGGGTTTTACTATAATAGAAGCTACCCTGTATTGAGAATTTGCAAAGCTGCTAGTTAGCACTTTACATACCTTCTCTCATTTGATTCTCATAGCAGTCCTATTGTTACCTCCATTTAACAGATAATAAAACTGAGACTTAGGATACTTGTGGCCAAGGAAACATAGTAAATGGAGGAACTGGGATTTGAATCCAGACGTTCTGACTCTTGAGCCAGTGCTCTTGTGTTTCTACTTTGAGAGTAGAAAAAGATTTTATATGGTACTAAATTTCAAAAGACAGGGCTGTCCTTGTTCTTCCAACATGTAATAATAATTTATGACTGGTTCTCTCATTGATGTTTCACCGCATGTAGTGCTGTCTTCCTCTTTTATTCTGGTTATTATTTAATGATGATAAGGCATAGTGGATAGATGGGTAAAATGTTGGGTAAGTGCTCTCATGGAATAGCCTACAGTTTAAAAAAGTTTGAGAGTCATTGTTTAAAGTAAAAGAACATGTATAGGTTTTCATGGCTTTTATTTTTATCATTTTTGGGGACTTCCAACCTCTGATGACGTTTCAGACCAGGTATTTGGTAAATGTCACAGTAACCTTGTCATAATTGTTGCAGACATAATCTTTATAATGCTGAGTTTTGGACTCAACAATTTGTATTTGTTACTATGAATGTTATTATGTATGTATGATTTGGCGAGAAGAGGTTACATTTATTATTTATGTGTAACATATAGTGGCCTATATATTTCAAACTTTAGTTCATTTTTTTAAAGTTGCATTTTAATAAAGTTAATTTGACCAAAACATATTAAATAAAATTGAGTTTAGATAGTATAATACATTTGTTTAGCCTATATTGACCAAATCTATTTTTGATGGATAATGTTATTTCTTCTTTGCTTTTAAGGCGCGTTTCCTGCTTTCGAAAGTCAACCCTTCACAGACTCATAATAATATGTATGCCTGGGGACAGGTAAGTGTAAATAGCAGATGTTGGAAATTATTTCTTTGTGTTATTATAGTTTGTTATTTTAGTGAATGCTACATTTTTTCCTATGTATTTGGTAATGTCTGTTGGAAAAGTAATAAAAAAATAAGAGTCGAAAATAGAATTAGCATTTGTTGGCACCACAGAAAATAAAAAAGTGATTATATCAAATAGATAGAACCCCTTCATATTTCAAGCTTAACAATTTACCCTTGAGACAAAAAGCAATAAAGTGTATAATATGAGATAGGAGGTGATGATTCAAGCTTAATGCTAGGCTATGAACTATAAAAGGCCACAGTAAGCTGGGAGTGGTCAGGGATTGTGGTTGAGCAGGAGAGGCTGGAAGCCTGGAAATCATTATTAATATATTTTAATTTGGTGGGAGTCCTACCTCTTGATACAATATATCAACATTTATCAAGTGTTCCAATCTTCATGACTCTATATTGGTACTTTAAGATTCACAGTGATCATCCCTGCCTTTGAAGAGCTTGTAGTCTAGTATTAGAAATAAAATACATACCTAAGTAGTTAAAGTACAAGGCAGAGTGGGCTATGTGCTTTTAGGAAGATTTAAAGTATTACAGGGGGATAGACGAGGAGGAGTGGAAGAGGTCACATGGTGGCAGCAGGAGAGGGTGTCAGAATAGAGCTCAGAAAAAGAGACATTTCCTTTTAGAGTGGTTATTAATCCAGTAAGTAGAAATTGTATGAGGAAGGGAATTCTAGGTAGAAGACAGTATGGAGTAAGGTAAAGGGTACACGTAGGGATGAATAGTAGAACTATAAATTGGCAATATATTGTGCAGCCAAATTGTGGAGGCTCTTGAATGCCAGGCTGAGGACTGAGGAGCTGAGTCTTTATTTGGTAAGTAATGGAATGTTATTGAAGGTTTTTGGACAGAGGGGCAAATTTGAGTCTTAGATAATACAGTCGAATCTTAAGATTAATTGGGAGCAGTGTGTAGGTTGAAACTGTATCTATCAAAGTAATCCAAGTGAGAGGGAAAGAAGACCAGATGGTGAAAAAGAGTAGATCTGAGCGATATTTCAAAAGTAGACTCGGTGAGATTTGATTAGAAGTTGCAGGAAAGGAAAACTTACTCCAGGGCAAGACAGCTGTATGCAAAATGTGAATTCTGACTGAATTCTGGATTAGAGAGAGAGAACAGCTTATAAAGAACATAATTGGGATGATTTGTGATATTTGAATGTGGACTATATGTCAGATACTAGTATAATATTATTAAATTTCTTGAGTGTGATAATGGTGTTGTGGTTATGTAGGAGATTGTCCTCGATCTTGAGAGATATATCCTGAAGTGTTTGGGGGTAAAATATCATGATGTCTTCAACTTGCAGAAATTATTTAACAAGAAGAAAAAGAAAAGGAAAAATATATAGAAACATAAAGAAAATGTGGCAAATGTTAATCGGTGATTTTATGTTTAGAGTATGTGGGTGTTTGTTCATTGTACTTTTCTCTAGGTTTGAATTTCTGAAAAATAAATAGTTGAGGGAGAACAAGGTAATATGGGGTTTTGAGCCTGGGTAACTGAGGAGAACATGTGCCAGTAAGTGGGAGGGTGGAAAGAAAATGTTTGATTTTATTTATTTTTTATTTTTTGTTTTATTTTATTTTTTTGCCACATTGTTTGTGGGATCTTAGTTCCCTGACCAAGGATTGAATCCTGTCCCTTGGCAGTGAGAGCGCAGAGTGCTAACCACTGGACCACCAGGGAATTCCTGAAAATGTTTGGGTTTAGACTTTGAGTTTGAGATACCATCTAGATGCCCAAATTGAGCAGATTGTTGAGAATTTGGGTTTGGTGATCAGGGCAAGGATTCATAGACAAGTGATACTTAAAGTCATCACAGTGGATTCTTGTCCAAGGTGAGAATAGAGAGGCAAAGCAAGGATGAGATAAAACCTTGAGGAAGTACAAGTGGTAGGAATATTTTATAAATAATCAGAGAAGTGGAAGGAAAATTAGAAGAATACCACATCCTAAATGATGAGGGAGGACGTTATAGAAGGAAGAAGAAGGGAGTAGCAAATATTGAGGTGCTGCAGACACTTGATTTGATGATTAGGAGGTTATTTGTGGCCCTTGGTAAGCAGTTTTAATATAGTGGTTGAGTAGCAGATAGATTGTAAGGAATTAGTACGTGGTAAAGAAGTGGAGGTCATAAGTGTAAATGATGCTTTGTGTGTGTGTGTGTGTGTAAATGATTCTTCTGCAAATTTAGCCTGAGTGAAGAGTAGGATGATTGTTATTACAGTAAGGGCACAGAATTTATTTGTGGACCAAGTGTAAGGAGCTAATGTAGGGGAGACACAAAAGAACAGTGTATAGATGTTTAAGATCCTCAAAAGGAGACAGTGTGATCACACGCATTGTGTGGTGGTTAAGCATTGGTAAGGAGGCAGGACATTTCTTTCTGCAAAAGCAAAGGGTGAGAAGAAGGGTGAAGACAGAGAAAGATTTTGAGGTGGAGAGAAAACTCACATTGGATAAGCCTGTTTCTTTTCAGTAAAAGATTATTTGCTAAGAGAGAGAAATGCTGGGGTTAAGAACTAGAAAATAGAAAAGATTAAAAACAGCTATAGGGAATATAAGAAAGCAACAGAAGATGAGTAAAAGACTTTTACAGCATGGTGAGGGTCCATTTTATTTACTAACAGTTTCTTGAGCATGCTTTTGTAATGTTCTCTAGCCGTGCTTTGTAATTCAGACATTGCATTGGGGCTAATTTAGGACTGGAGGTAAGAAAGATGGACACAGCAAAGGGAGTAGAATAATTGAGAACGATGTTAGATAACTGACTGTGGGGTCCAGGCTGGTTAGAAGAGCAACGAAGCAGTAATTGGGATTAAGGTCCTTTTCCTTTGAATATAGAGGTGCCTCAAAAGTTTGCCTTGGGCTTCCCTGGTGGCACACTGGTTGAGAGTCGGCCTGCCGATGCAGGGGACACGGGTTCGTGCCCCGGTCCGGGAAGATCCCACATGCTGTGGAGCGGCTGGGCCCGTGAGCCATGGCTACTGAGCCTGCGCGTCCGGAGCTTGTGCTCCGCAATGGGAGAGGCCACAACAGTGAGAGGCCCACGTACCACAAAAAAAAAAAAAAAAGTTTGCCTTGAATTCTGTACATTCACTGTTTCTCTGGGTGATTGTATCCACTCCTATGGCTTCATCTTTCATCTGAGGCTGACTTGTAAATCTCCATCTTTGGTTTGGCTTCACAGTGACCTATAGACTGGAATTTCTATAACTGCCTGCTGCACAGCACTGGAGTTTTCTGTAGACATTTCATAAGCAGCATGCCCCAACTTGAACTCTTTCACACTATCTTGTACTGACTGACTTTCCTATTTTTATAAAGGGCCCCACTGTTCTCTCAATTCCCAGGGCTTGGAACTTTAGTCATTTATATCTTCTCCCTTCTGCCCCTAATTACTGACTTATTTTCCCTGTCCATTCCCTCCTTTCCTTGTCCTAATCGAAGTCAGGCCCTTGTTACTATTCACATAGACTGTTGGAATTACCTGCTCTTGGGGCTTCAGCCTTTTCTTCCATTTTGGCACTGGCCAGAGTGGTCTCCCTAAAGCCGTTCTAAGTCAAAGCACTGCCTAGAAATCTTTAATAACCCCCTACTAAGTTACATAGAAGTTCTATATTGCTATTGAGGGTCCTTTGTGGTATGCTCCAAATAGCTTTGTCCACTTTTAGCTACTCTTTAGTCTTTTTAGCCAAACTGGACTTCTTACTCCACTCTGAATACACTGAGCATGTGACTTGTCCCTATCACCACTTGTAACACATCATAGCCATCCCTCAAGGCTCAGTGCAAAGTTTACTGACTCCATGAAACCTTTTCTGTGATTGCATGACTGGATATTGTGTAATATCCCTGGCGCTTCATCCCCAGCCCCTTTTTTCATCTATTTCTGATGACACTTATTTCTCCTGTTAGATTATAAATTACTTAAGGGTGATAACTGTGTCATTTTCATCTTTGACTTTCCACAGTACCTTAAACATAGCATATATTGACTATAGTAGATCTGGACAGGAGAACAGAGAGATGTTTTAGGAGTTAAGAAGCTTTCGTGATATAGATAAATAAATTGAATTCACAATCTAAAAGTCCTGAAAGGTGAGGAGTTTTTTACAGCAAAGAAAGGAACTTACTCTTGGAAGGCGTTCAAAGGGTACACATAGCACATGTGAGAAAAATTTGTGCCCGTATAATACATATACGTATAGACTCTCAATATCACCCCTCACCCTCTTCCAGTTGCTGGGGGAACAAAAAGCCAAATATTACTGTGATGTGGAAGTTCGGAGTACAGGATGTACCATGAATCATACTTTCCATTATACTTAACTCTAGTTAACTGAGTATTGGTTTTGGTTCTGGATCCCACAACTTAAGAAGAACTTATTTAAGAAAAAAAAATTACAAGAATATAGAAAAGTAGCACCAATAAATAAAGTTAATAGAGTTAATGGAAATGGTGAATAATCAATATGAAGGGGAGGTTAAAGAATTGAAGGATACTTTAAAATAGTACTTGTCAGGGGTCACATATCACATGCCCCTAGGGACCAGGTGAACCTGACTGCATATAAGAAAACTTGACTCTCAGTGTCAAAAAGCAATACCTGGAGGCAGCGGGCTATGGCAGACTAGGGTTTGTGGGGAGGGTACACAAATCCTTTTCTAAAGGGGGTAGTGTTCCTCCCCTCCAGATGATTGTTGCCATACACATAATTCAATTAACAAAATGTTGTGAGCTCACATTATGAAGACCAAATAAAACCTATCTCTTTGTGGCTGAATTTCTGCATTAAAAAAACATGGTTTAGTTCATGGAAATAATGGCTTGTTCCTTGTTTGGGGAGGTTTAAATTACAGCATGGAGATGTAGATGGAAGACATATAAAGTAAAGAACTTGTTGAGCTGTTAAACATGGAGAGGCATCATTCTGGGCTGGTAATTGAAAACTCTGCAGGTTACTAAACTTCCTATGCCTTCTCTTCCTTGTCTGTTACACAGTTTGATGACACATACTTCATATGCCCAGTAATACTCAGTAAATATTAGTTATTAGTTTTCCTTTTTATCACTGGAAAAAAAGTCTCTCTAAAGATATTTAAGATAGGAAAGAAAACCTATTTTAAACTGAAGTTTAATTATTACTGCCTGGAAGTAGGGGCATTAGAGACATGAATAAGAGCCCTAACACTTAAGCCCGACCCTGAAAGATGGAGATTATTTCATTGGATGAATATGATGGAGAAGGAAATCCCAGGCAAAGGAATAAACCTGCATCTTGTTTATCTGATTCACTCATTTGTTTATCCATCCACCCATTCATCTATTCAGTACTCAATTTTGAAAGCCATCACCTTTGGAGAAACTTAAGTGTACTTACTTGTTATTAAGTGAATTCTTTTTATTGATTTGATAAAAAGTTGTTTAAATATTTATAGTCATTAAGTTAAATTATGTCCTTATACTATATCGTGGTTTTAATTACATTGTTATCAAGTCTGTCTCTCCTTAGATTTTTTATAAAGTGTTTTCCTCAAAGAGGCAGTTGAAGACAGTTTGGGTTTCTTCTCATTATTGCATTTTAGAAAATATAATCATCTTTTCCAGGAATGCACTTTAAAAATTTTTGTAATTTTTTGGCCACTCCACACCACACATCATGTGGGGTCTTAGTTCCCCAAGCAGGGATTGAACCTGCTCCCCCTGCATTGGAAGTGCGAAGTCTTAACCATTGGACCGCCAGGGAAGGCCCCTAGAAATGCATTTGATTTAGCAAAATTTAGGAATTAGTTACAGTTACACCTTTGGGGGAAGCTGACATTTGATCCTATCTTTTATGAATAGATTCTTACAAAAACAAAACAAAAAAATTTCTATAGGATTTTACTTAGACCATTTCTTTTTTTAAGATTGTTTCCAAACTATTTGAAAAATCTTTCATTTGTATTAAACTTGTTCATGTGTCTAAAAACAATGAAATTTTGGTCTGACATATTTAAATCAGTGTTTCTCAGTCTTTATATTTTGTTAAATTTGAAAACATCCCTTTCCTGTAATGCTGTTTGAAATGTCAAAATTAAATAAATATGTTAATTAGAAGTAAGAAAGAAACCAAGAGCCCTAAGGTCTTTTTTGACCTATGATTTTTATAAGAGAAATTATGTTAATATCTTTATAGATAATAATAGCTAATAAGCTGAGTCTGTACTGTGTTTTAGTCATTATGCTAAGATTTTCATACACTTCTATTTGTTAAAACACTCCTGTGAGGTGAGTACTATTAATCCTATTTTTCAGAAGAGGAAATTGAGGCTTATATAGGTTAAGTTAACTTACCTCAAATCACACAGCTAAACTGTGACAGGGTCTGGATTTGAACCTAGGTCGTTCTAACCCCAGAATCAGAATTTTTAACCATTAAGCTAAATTGATGATTGAAATTTAGGGCGTTAACATGGTAGCCAAGCATTTTACTAAAAATTATGGAATTTAATACCTTAGTTTTCTTTTTGTCAGAAGTCGAGTACCCAGTGTAAGTATTATCCACGGATGGCCTGAAGAGGGCACCACTGCAACACTGCTTCTGTGACAGGGTGCTGGAGGTCTCTGTTGCTATAGTGCTTCATATACTAAATGATATAAAGCTTGGAACTTTTTGCTTAATCCTGAATATATTTTAAAGAGAAAAAGAGTGCAGTTGTAAAGTTGAGATCAATCAACTGCAAATTTTTGATAAAATTGAGTTGAGCATTAGTATTAATCACTTCAAATAAGATCACAGTATATGAATTAGAAAATCCATATATATTTTGTCTTGGCTAGGAGAAATAGATCTGGGATTGGGTGAATTGAGGTGGAAAATGTGTAAAATGGAAAAAATTCAGGTATAATAATAATAATGTTATATGCCTACTGTGTGTGTCAGGTATTGTTGTGTTTGCTTTACAAAGTTTAACTCATTTAATCATTATAGCAACCATGTGAAATAGGTTCTGTTATTATCTGTATTTTACAAATGAGGAAACTAAGATTCAGAGAGGTTAAGTAAGTGGCAGAGCCAGGATGTGAGCTCGGCAGTCAGGCTCCAAACTCGGAGCTCTTAATTCCAGTGCTGTTGTCTCCCTTCATTATCAAGTTTTTCAAGTTCTTATAAATTCACATATGAAAACACATAATAAAATTGATTTTCCATTATTCAGGAGAGGTTATGGCATATCTGTGGCTATGCCAGCCTAGAACCACAAGACCTATAAAGTCAGAGCTCATATTTGCCACTAACTTGCTGGTATCCTCTGAAAATTACTTAATTTCTTTGTTTTAGGTATTTTATATATACTGATAAATAAGAAACTGGATATCAGGTGAAAACTTTAAAAATCCAGATATAGAGGGCTTCCCTGGTGGCGCAGTGGTTGAGAGTCCGCCTGCCGATGCAGGGGACACGGGTTCGCGCCTCTGTCTGGGAAGATCCCACATGCCGTGGAGTGGCTGGGCCCATGAGCCATGGCCGCTGAGCCTGCACGTCCGGAGCCTGTGCTCCGCAACGGGAGAGGCCACAATAGTGAGAGGCCTGCATACCGCAAAAAAAAAAAAAAAAAAAAAAAAAATCCAGATATAAAATATTCTAGAAAAACTTTCTTGCTATAATAAAATTTCATTATTAGTGGATTGGATTACTAAGGTAATCAACACAGTTTTTATTAAAATAGAAGTTAGGAATTTTCCCTAACCCTTGTTAATTACTTAGAACTCACAGAAATCAATTAAAATTACTTGAATGAAAATATATAAGTATAGTTTATTTAAAAAATGATATAAATTCTCTTCCTTCCATCTGGCGGTTGTGCTAAAATGTGTGAGTGGAATTTTATTTTAGTAAACAGGCAACAATAAGGGAGACTTATTTCTTAGTAGTGATAAAAACACCAGTACATTCAAGACAAATGAACACTTTACTACTTTAAAGATTAAGTTGGGTATGGAGCCAATGTAAGACCAATTGGTAAACTGCGGTACAAATCTGACTCTGACCACATGGGGTTAGTGCAGACTCCAAAAGTTAAAGGACATGGTCCACGAGACTGCCCCGACTTAAGATGCCAGCCGAAAGTCGAATCCCAGGTTACCCACACTTCTGACTAACTGGCTACAAATCCGTGTGTGTGGGGGGTGGTGAGAAAGGGAGGGTGCTGGGGTGGGCAGTGGGTTCCCATAACCCCCCTCCCCAGGTTTGGTAATTCCCTAGAACAACTCACAGAACTCAGGAAAGCACTATATTTATGATTACAGTTTTAGTATAAAAGTTACAAGTTAGGTCCAGCTAAATGAAGAGACAGCAAGGTCTGGGAGGGTCCCAGATACAGAGCTTCTGTGCCCTTTTCCCATGGAATCAGGGTGCATCACCCTCGCAGCACATTGATGTATTCCTCAAACAGGAAGCTCTGCTGGGCTTTGGTATCCAGTGGTTTTTTTGTTTTTGCTTTTGTTTCTCTTAGGCATGATTGATTGAATCTCTAGCCCTGCATCTCTTCCTCCCTGGAGGTCAGGCTCTCTTAAAGCGCAGGCATCTAATTACATGGTTGATCTTTCTGGTGACTGGTCCCTATCCTGAGTCATCTCATCTCATAGCATAAACTCGGGTGTGATCTGAGGGGCTCATGAATAACAGATACTACTTTCAGGAAATTCTAAGGATGTAGTTTCCCTCTCAGGAGTCTGGGACAGGAATCTGGGACAAAGGCCAGCAGATTCTTTATTATACAACAGGGAGCATAGACATTATTCTGCTTAAAATGATTTCCTTGTCTATTTTTTTAACATTTGTTTATATACTTTAAGGTATCATCTCCTGTGTTTTAATCATAGAAAATATCTTTCTTTTCCTCTAGGAGTCTGGAGCACCTATTCTCACAGATGATGTTAGTTTACAAGTGTTTATGGATCACTTAAAGAAACTTGCTGTGTCAAGTGCTGCTTGATGTGCTAAACATATTAAGAACACTTAAGAAGATGAAATAATATTTCAGTTTCTTTTTTTCCCCCTTTTTTCAGTTAATCTGTGGAAACCAACAGAGAGATCTCTCTAGACTCTTTTTGTATTAGTATGGTTTGAGACAACAAATGGAAAAATGTTCATGTTTGTAGATTAAGCTAGAATATAAGAGCAAAATGTTCATGTTTGTAGATTAAGCTAGAATATAAGAGCAATAAGAACAAATTTGTTTTGCTTGTCACAGTATTATAACTGGTTTTAGAAATTTGAGGTCTTTATAACTTATGTTAAAAAGTAAAAATAGAGTCTGCCTTGTACTACAGAGATATAACTCATTTGTATGTTGCAGACAAATTCAAAGTGGCACTGAATGTTTTGACCTTTTGAAAACTTGTTTCTTAATTTTAACCAAAAAGTAAACCAAATCATCAACAGTAATGATAAATGTGAGAATTTTTGCCTATTCATTGAGTATTTTTCTGTGATTTTCAGCACTTACGTATACACTATTTCTGTATTTACTCTGTTAAGGCAGATTTATTTTTATGATGATTTGTTTAGGAATTATTTGACTTTATATATGGTAATTTTTATGAAGATAATTTAATGTTGGTCATTTGAAAAAATAGTTTAGAGATGAAAGTTTTTGGGTAACAATTCCACAGTTGGCAACATATGTGAAATTCCCACAAAGTATTCAACTATGTGATTAAAAGTGATAATTTTTTTATAAAGGGAGATAGAAAATAAACAGTTTGGCACAGTACATTTTAGAAAGGCTTTGCAGTAAAAGGACTTCTGTAACTTCTAAACCAAATTTGGTATTCACTGCATGGTTTTGTTTCCCTTTGTTTTTCTGAGGTAAATTTTACATTATATCCTCCAGTATTTTAAACTATTTTGGGAGTTTACACACTGCTTTTGGTTTTTGCTTCCATTTTGTGAACTTTATTAAGTTGTAGTTCTTATTGAAACAGTATTATCTAATATTCTGTTGAATTTTATCATTTGACGCTCAGTTCTATTTTGATTTATTCATTAGTATCATTCACTTTTACCTCTTAAAGTTTACTTGTAGCAAATGTTTACATTGCTAAAGCCAGATATGTTTGACAATGAAATTTACATCAAGTACTGCAAATAAAAGGTGGTGCTATGATATGGGCCTGGAAGGACAGTGTCATGATTGTACTTGCATGAACACTATCATCTGATGGTAAAATAGACAGAAACTTAAAAAAATTATTTATATGTTATATTCAATTGGAGTAAATAAGTTGTTCTGTTCCATTTTATTTGAATTGAACTGTGCTAGGTCTAAATACCAATAAAATATACTTTTTCTCTGTTTTCCTGCTTATTTTGAAACCTAGTAAGCCTGAAAAGCCTAATGTAAAATTAAAGCATTTATAAAACCTGATATTAGTGGATTAAAAAGTTACTCATTTTAAAAAAATAACAGCTTTATTGAGGTTTAATTCACATATTACACAATTCACCCATTTGAAGTGTAAAGCTCAATGGTTTTTAGAATATTCATGGAGTTGTGTAGCCATAACCACAATCAATTTTAGAGCATTTTCATCTCCCAAATAGTTATTTGTTTTTGCTATAAGGAACTGAGGAAAATCCCTGTGATGATGATACATGTTTAGCTTGCCTGGCCCCTTAACTTATATCCTTTAAGAATGCATTGTTTTTTCTTCTCTTGAGTGATGAGCCGCTACTTACTCCTAAACTCTCCTCTACTTCTAAATCAGTTACAGCCGAAGGTACTAAAGTATCTCTGTATTTAAGGGATAAGAATGAACAAATATATCATCATACCCTTTTAGCTTACCATTTGAAAGAAGTCACCCTGGATAATTTTTGTGTATAATTTAGCTATTACTAAATTGCTAGCTATTTAAATAGACTTGAAGGAAGAAATGTTTAACCCTTTTAATGAACTTAGAGTGGATAACAAATATTTGCTAAATCACTAGCAGCACTGAGAAGCTTTGGTGTGTCCAGAACTATTAGGGAATTCATTCTTGAACCTACTTACCCCTAGTGGCTTTATCTCTAAAAATGACTTTAGATCTCATCTATGCACACTTATATTTTGTTGTAACAGAATAAATTTATGCTTTTATTGGCTGATTCCAAAAATGATCTGATACTTCCTCTATCCAGTTCTCCACTTGGTAAACTTCCCTCTCATATTCCCTAGCCCAGACTGCATCTAAGGAATGTGCTTGTTTTCCAGTCCAGACCAGAAACTAAGGAATCATTTTCAACTCTTACTCTCCTCAACATCTTTAGTAACCAAATTATACCAATTCTATCTCTGTAGTATCTCCCTAATCTGTTTACTGTTCTCCATCTTACTGCTATTCTACCTTCATCATATCTCACCTGGTTTGTTGAAATAGCCTTCTAACCAGTCTGCTTTCCCCAGTCTCTTTTTCTCCATCTTTCTCTTCAATTCACTGAAACGTGGATATGATTATGTCATTCCCTCTGCCCTCATAATGAAATCCAAACACTTTGACCTGGTAACATTGTATACTACACATCAAATCCATAGCTCTCTCCTAGAAATAGTACAAAGGATGCAATTGGAAAGGTAGTGCTGGAGAGTGGTCTCTAGTTCTACCTAAGCATTAGTCTTAGGTGTGATATTTGGGGTCAATATAGTGACAAGAGCAAATGCATTCTTTATTGGCTGTTACAAACTAAATGCTGTGGCTCGTTGCACTTGGCTTTTAAAAAGATGAATATCTTTTTTCAGTTATTTTTCAAACAATACTGACAAATTAGGATTATTTGTTTTCTAATGTCTAGCTTTACATTTTAATTTATATTTTTCCTGTTTCCGATGTACATGCATACATCTTGTACTCTGATGTGCTCAATTGGTATTCATCTTGAGCATGTTATCAAGTAATTCTAGAGATATTTCTGTTTCTTGTTTGCTTTTTAGTAGTTTAATTTATGAAATTAATACATTCTCCTTATGTTCATTCTTTGTTTAATATATTGAAACAAAATCTGGTCTAAGTTTAATGTATTATCTGGTGACTATAATAATAGGTATGCAATACCAAGTATGTAATAGTGAAGTTACATTACTAAATCAGATTTTTTTTCTCTCCCATCCCTATCTATGGCTTATACCGAAATAAAGCTCAATTATTTGGGTTGAAGATGTGATCCTGGAATATTAAGGATTTTTTTAACTTAAGTAAACATAGAAAAAAATATATAGTAATGCATCTAAAGCATTTGGAAGGTGGATAGAAATATTAACTTTAGGCTTTGTTAGATCAACATAAAATTAGCTATGTATTTTTAAAAGTTAAGGGTAACAAAGATAAAACCAGGATACATACTTTTTATACCAGACTGTGTAACTTCCAAACAGTAGGGGAAAAGAAGCAATAAAAATAATTTGATCAATCAAGAGAAGGCAAGAAAGATTAAGAAGGCAGCATGACAGGGAGATCAGCTCCGTGCTTTGTGACCACCTAGAGGGTTGGGATAGGGAGGGTGGGAGGGAGGGAGATGCAAGAGGGAAGAGATATGGGGGTATATGTATATGTATAACTAATTCACTTTGTTACAAAGCAGAAACTAACACACCATTGTAAAGCAATTATACTCTAATAAAGATGTTTAAAAAAATGGCAGCATGGCAAATGGGAAAGCATGGTAAATAAGAAACACAAAAAGGAAGAAATAATGGATTAATATTTTTTAGTGAATTTTGTGAAAATGGAAAAATACTTATTGGTCTTTCACTGTAATAAACAATATTACATGTACTATTTTTGAACCTTCTGCAAATGTGTCTTAAGACTTTTTAAAAATTGTTCTTTTCATGTACCCATGCTCTACAGAGTATAGCCAGGTTGGTCATTCTTTGCTCATAGTTGATTGAAGAACACTTTTTATTAATTTCAAAAGTTTTTTTTTTCATGTAAAGCAACAGATACACGAATAGGAAAACAAAGATAAGTTTGATAGAGATTCATAAAAATTCCATTTCACAATAAATTCCTAAATTCTTAAAACTGTTTTTTTAGGATTTATTTTAGTGGTTTTCAAAAAGCTTCTTGGTCTAAAAAATTCCACTAAAATATATAAACCAGAAAATTCAAGATAAATTCCTATTACATTTGGTAAAACCCTCCAAAATTTTTCTTTTGCAAAAAGGAGAGCAAATGGCTCAGTGCTGGTGAACATTGACATTATTTGATCCATTGATTTAGAACAAATGTCCATTTATGGTGAAAATGATCAAGGCATTTGAACATTGCTCTTTTAGTTTCTTCTGACCATTTAAGACCAACATCTTTTTGTTGCTTTCCTGGCATTCTTTGAATTTGATTCTTCAGTGTAAATGTCTATCTTACATTTTGTCATTGCAAAGCTAATGACAAATAGTCTTCTAATACAATTAGAAGTCTTCTCTACAATTGCTGTGTGCTGCTCTTCGAGGAACAACTTAAAAACTTTTAATGTTTTACTGTACATTGTTCAATTCTGTTTAGGCTGCAACCGTTTTGATTTCTGATCAACCTCATCTAAAACTTCACACCAAGAAAAATTTCTAAATTATGCCACTAATGTACTGATTTACTTTCTTGGTTAGTACTTTAGTCACTGTTGTGGCCTCTCCCATTGCGGAGCACAGGCTCTGGACGTGCAGGCTCAGTGGCCATGGTTCACGGGCCCAGCCGCTCCGTGGCATGTGGGATCTTCCCGGACTGGGGCACGAACCGGCGTCCCCTGCATCGGCAGGCGGACTCTCAACCACTGCGCCACCAGGGAAGCCCAATACTTTAGTTTTAAAGCAATAGTTTAAAAAGACAATTTTAATTGTAAAGATACTAAAATTCAGTAAAAGTTTCCATATACACACTAAAATTTGCGCTTACAAAAAAATTTACACCTCAGAGTTCACAGTGTTTCACTGTTTCAAAATTTAATCACAAACAAAAACTCCAAGGGGTCATATATAGATTGAGAGAATTGTTTTTTCATCTTTGTAATTACTGTACTGGTATTATTTGAACCTACTGTTTAAACACCAGGATATTTAGAACCATGGGTATTGAAGACACAAAATCTTCCCAAGGGAGCTGTAATGATTTTAAAAATGTTACTAACTTAACCTTCCAAATGCAAGGGTGTCTGTGTATGTTGGGACTGGATTGTATGGGAGTTCTCTGAATCAAGTTCCATGTAGAACACAATGTTTATGAAAGGATAAGTAGTAACAATGTACTAATCAGAAGGTTACACACATATTATTAAAACTCAGCAGTAGCCATAGCAATTGTATAGATTGTAGACCAATAAAAATTGTTTCATGTTGGAGTATTTTATCACTGACATTATTTGGAATTGCTGGCATATGGTGATAAAACTCAAACCTAGTGTTCTGTCCTTGTTACACTATTGTCCTCAGACACTAAACAGTCAGGTTTGATTTACTCATATAAGAAATTTCAATGAAAATTACAACATATTTAGAATTGAACAATAAAAGTATCAAAACCTGTGGTATGAGAAAAAGGATTATATATCAAGGGATATATATTGTTTTAAATGCAACTGGAGAAGAAGGATTGAAAATAAATGAACTTTGTATTCAATTCAAGAAAATGAAAAGCAACAACAAATCTAAGGAAAGAAGGGCAAAGGAAATAATAATGATAAAATAAGAATTTTAATGAGCTAGAAAACAAACAAAATAAATGGAGGAGATGTTTCATAAAACCAAAAAGATAATAGCTTTGAAAGTCTTAAACCCATTTCTAAAGCTAAGAAGGAAATTGGGTATCAGCTTATCTTCTGAATAATCTTTTACTGGAAATCTTAAATGAATAATTATTCAATTTTTTTTTTGTCCAGGCCAATTAAGAAGCATCATTGTTTAGTTGTTTAATTATTTAGTTTAATTAAAATTTATCCTTTAATGAATTTCAGGGAAAACTTGATGTTAAAATCATACTTACTACTTATGAATGTAGAAGTAGTTATGAAGTTGAGAAATTATGGAATTTTGTAGTTAAAAGAGTCCATTGAGGTCATTAAGTCCTATCTCCTTACCCAGTTCAAGAATGCCCTCACAGTATCCCTGATGGTTGATCATCTGACCTCTGTAGGACACTTGCAGTGACAAGTAAGACGAGAGAGCTGTAAATTGCTGAGTGCTACAAGTGACTTACACTTTTAGAGAAAATACAGTGAATTGGGAGGGATTAATATGTGACATACCAAAATAAGCCTTGACCAGAATTTGATGGTGAACATTTAAATCTGTTTTACACAACACATTCTGAGGACTGTAACCATTGACCCACAAAGCCATCTGGCACTCTGATACTGTCATTAAAAGAGAGAGGGGCAGCCCATAATGCAGGAAGTGTGTGCCAGTTTAGAAATATGCTTTCCAAGCAGGACATCATGCACCCACTTTCCAACAGAGCCCTATGTGTTTCCCAACTTCAGTAACCGGAGTACATATTTAGGTCAGAAAAGGGCATTAAGAGGCTGGTGGTGCGAATCTGTTTTCTAGGGGAAATGTGGCCTGAACTGCTGGGGAAAATTCTATTTTCTGATCTGTGTCAACATCTTGCTTAGCTGCCTTAACAGGGTGAAGCAGCCACAGAATGATCCTATGTATACATTTAACCTGTTCTAAGGACTGCACCGTTTGTTTACAAATAACTTAATCCTCAGAGGTTTAAAAATTAATCTTCATAAAATCCTTGTGAGATACTGATAGGTCAAGTATTTTGCATGTTTGAAAACATTTGTGAAGAAAAATTCAACAAAGATGAGAGAATCATAGCGCAGTGCTTCTCAAACTTGACCAGGTATAGGAATCACCTGGTAATGATAAAATGCAGATTTTGAAGTAGGTTTGAAATTGAGTCTAAGATTTTTGCATTTCTAACAAGCTCCCAGGTGACAGATACCATTGCTGCTTTCTGGACCACAATTTAAATAGCAAGTTCAGCTGGAAGCAACATTTTCACCATGGTTTGGAACTTCCGTAAGAAGAAGTCCAGCAGTCAGTTGGAGATGTGCATTCTGGAATCGGGAGACTCAGGTTTGGGAACTGTAAGCATAAAACTGATAACTGAAGCTGCGGGTTAGATGAGGTTGCTCTTATTTAATTTTTGACTAAGTGCTAACAAGGTAGGTAGGGAGCACAGAGTCAGACACAGTCCTCCTCCATTGAGCACAGATTATTCCATCATGTATGGTCTCTTGAAATGTTTAATTCTAAAATTCTGTTTTTAATGAGAACATTAAGCCAACTGATTTATCAAATGCATCATTTTCAGCAAGGAAGTATTTCTATTAAAAAGGCTATCGGCACTTCCCTGGTGGCCCAGCGGTTAAGCATCCGCCTGCCAATGCAGGGGACACGGGTTTGAGGCCTGGTCCGGGAAGATCCCACATGCCGTGGAGCAACTAAGCCCGTGTACCACAACTACCAAGCCTGTGCTCTAGAGCCCGTGAGCCACAACTACTGAGCCCACATGCCACAACTCCTGAAGCCTGCACACTTAGAGCCCATGCTCTGCAACAAGAGAAGCCACCGCAATGAGAAGCCCGCGCACTGCAACGAAGAGTAGCCCCCACTCACCGCAACTAGAGAAAGCCTGCGTGCAGCAATGAAGACACAACACAGCCAAAAATAAATTAAAAATAAATAAATTTATTAAAAAAGCTATCAAGTTACTGAAATATTAATGGAAGTACAATATCATATAACTGAAGAGAATGTTTTCATTGAATCCTGGGTTTTGATAATACCCAGAATGAACGTCTATATTTTGATAGGGGTGTTGAGAAAATGAGATTCTGAGTAATAAACTGTGGAATGGCTTAGTTAATAACTGC
The DNA here is from genome assembly GCF_059928025.1 of Delphinapterus leucas. Taxonomy (NCBI): domain Eukaryota; kingdom Metazoa; phylum Chordata; class Mammalia; order Artiodactyla; family Monodontidae; genus Delphinapterus; species Delphinapterus leucas. The sequence goes on along the minus strand of NC_143130.1, from coordinate 121,839,045 downwards.
CTTTAAGTATTTTAGGGAAGATGCATCCCATTTTTTAGGACTGTGAAAGCCAAAGCATGTTATGAAATGTTCTTAATTAGGTATGTTTATTAGTTACTTAGATAACCGTTATGGGTTAGATAGACATGGATATTCCTGAAGTTAGAAAAATAAATTTGACAGTCTGAGCAGTCTTTAGACCAACAGACTACTGTTCTGTGTTTGTTGTGTCTTCTCATCTTCTTATATATTTATTTACAGTAGGCGTTTTCAATTATGTTCACTTATTGAGTATCATACACATTTTGACATGGCTTGTTGTAAATGACTCTAATGATTAGTTTCCATTTGGAGTCTAAAGTCCAGCAGGGTTTCAGGGAGCTAATGTTTTATTGTTGTAGGTTCCCTGGCAAGAACATTCACGGTGCCCGTTGTGCTTGCTCAGCCTTAGGGGCGGCAGCTGCATCTGCTTCTCCATCTGCACCTTTCAGTTTTAAGTCGATATCTTTAGCTGTCCGACTATCTAACGAAGGAAACTAACTGGATTGAAAAAAACTCCACCTTTCTGCAAGACTTCCACAAAAAAATAGTTTTGTCAAATGATGTGAGGATTTCTCATGATTAAATAGATCATGAAACTGTGATGGTCGAAAAGATATGTTTAAACATGACCAGAGCTTACTTTTATTATTAAAAATATGAACACAAAATGTGTTTAATAATGATGTAGCTATGCTATATGGTATATATAGCTCTGTTCCTGTCATTGATAAAACCCACTCATAAGTGAAATCTAAAGTTGCCACTACAGGGCAAGTAAACCAAATCTTTAACATAGTATACTAGAGACGTCAATCATTGCGCCCGTTGCACTCAGCAAGTCTCTGCTTGTAGCTCCTCTGCTGAGCTAAGCAGCCAGCACCAGTCTCTTCCTTAAACAAAGGCACAGGATCAAGTTTCCTAAAGGCACCTAATCCACAGACTGGCTGCTGAAATGACTTGGCATGAAAAAGTTTTCCCAGTAAGGGACTATTTATACTTCCCTCCTCTAAAAGTTGAATAGGAAAACCAAGAGAGCAGCAGCCATTCTGTAATGAGAGAAAAAAATGAGAAGAAACAAGGAGTGGAAGAGGCACGTTGATGGTGGAACAAGAGGGTTAAGGTTCATGAGCTCCAGCTGGAGGAGTGTTCCTAGATGGCTTTGAATTTTGAAGCATGGCTATTTACGGAATCCTTTCACCCTTACTGCCAAATGTGCCCTTACATCAAATCCCCATTATTGAAGAAGAGTTAAACTTATTGGTGAAACAAAGATCACAGTGACCATGATGATATTACCTTTTCACCTGGCTATTGCTAAGAATAGGGATTCAGTATTCAGAAAACTAATCAGAGAAAGTGAGATATGTGACACATTTGGAGAGTCCCAGAAGATACACTGTTTTGTCTTAACCTTTTCACTTGAAACAGATAAGATTCACCTGGATTGGGTGTCTTTCTAACACTATCCAGGAGAATTCCTAACTTTCAGCTTTCTGAAGACAACAAAAAGCCTTAATATCAATGAGTAATAGGAGTTATATATAATTCACTTCACATCTTTGTAATTAGTGCATTGAATGAGTAGGGATCATGAGCCGTAATTATGTATTTTTATCTCTGTCCCTTTAAACGTGTTCAATGTGTGTAGTTTTCCACCTGTCAACTACTTGAGGAAGACCCTAGCAGGCTGATAATTTTGGGGTCACTTTTACCAAATAGATCCCTCTAAGTCATAGACATAGTCCCACTTAACAATAGCCATGTCCTGTGCTAGGTGGGATACATGCATCATCTCATTTACATTTCTGAATGGTGGTCTGTCTTATGGCTCACGTTGTAATCTGCTATCTGTGTTATCTTAGTCCAAGTCACTTGTTTCACATTCATCCACAAGAATAGTATAAATTACACATACGTGGAGCATCCCATTGTCAGTCTCTGGCTCTTCCCTCAGGGATACTTTTTTTTTTTTTTGCAGTACGCGGGCCTCTCACTGCTGTGGCCTCTCGCGCCGCGGAGCACAGGCTCCAGACGCGCACGCTCAGTGGCCACGGCCCACGGGCCCAGCCGCTCTGCGGCATGTGGGATCCTCCCCGACCGGGACACGAACCCGCGTCCCCTGCATCGCAGGCGGACCCTCAACCACTGCGCCACCAAGGAAGCCCTCAGGAATACTTCTTAATCAGCATGTCTTGGGAATAGTGCTGTTCTCCATATATGCTTTTCCCAGGACCTGGAGATTTTCTCCTGGGTCCCACCCATTCACCTCTTCCTCCACAGTATTTGCTCTGTGATATATAGTTCTTACTTTAGGACCTTTATTCTGAGTCACAGAATTTGCTTATAAACAGCTCAAAGTAAACCTGAAGAGACAAATCTTCATCAACGAATTCTAATGAAAGGCTACGTGTGCCTCTCAAATGCTAGACAAGGCCATCTGTCTGCTTTTCTTGTTAATGAAAACGGTGATCTGATGCAGCAGCTTTGTGCAGAATGTGGTTGTGTTATTCTCTGCCTCCTGGGTCCGTTCTGCTGGTGGGGATTCTTTGTGGGCTGTAGCCATGGGAAGGGTGTTTTGGTGATGAGAGTCCCTCCCTGCTAGGAGTCTGGGCTGAAAATGGACACTACTTTGCATAAATCTACGATGCCTGTGTAACATCGGTGTTTCTTGGCAGTTGTTGATAAAAAATATCTCAGAGATATTATAATTCAATCACTTCATATGCAATAGTATGTAGGTTACATAAGTGCTGATACACTAGAGATAAAAATGATTTATAGGGCAGTGCCTTGTGCTAAAAATATCAGTTACTGATAATTCTAGAAAGTTAGAAATAGAACTAACCTACCAGTCAGATATCTGCAGGGAGGGAGGCATGAGGTATTTAATCATTTACCCTCCCTGGAAAGAAAATTATAATTTCATTTCAAATAATCAATGAAAGATTCTCTCTGTGTTAGGTGATTCATACATTAGAGTATATTTTTCCTTTATTTCTGACTGTGATTTAACAAAATTAATATTACAATATTATTTCTAGCCAAGTCTTCTTTACTATTAGATTTTAGAAGGATTGAAAAACAAAACTTGTCAAGAGACAAAAATTATTCTGTGCTCTTTTTCTCTGTTTATAGATGTGTCATTACATTTCTCTGTATTATTTTCACTTTCGGCTTTTTTGTAAGAATTGCTGAACTAGCTCTTGAATTGAGTGAATATTTTAATTCACTCTGTTTTTTTAATATTATTAAGCCATCAATAAACAAAAGAGTGACTAAAGGAAGAAAATAACGATATAATAAAAATAACAAGGAAAGCATTTCAGAGAAACATGTTAGAAAATGTTGAAGAAATTTCAATCAAGAGGTGAAAATAGCTTGAAGGCACTAACACTTTTTCACCTCAGGGTGGCAGCAGCTATTACAAAACTGGAAAGAAGTAATTTTGGTATCTTTCTCCTCCACTTTAAATTCTGAACTTCTCTATTTTTTGTGTGTGATTCTTTTATATCAATGCCCATTCCTTAGTGTTTGATTTTTGAAAGCTAATCCTTACTACTGTCTAAAATAGTTGGACCCCCAAAGTGAAAAAATAGTTTGTTGAAAGTGTACAAAATTGGAAAGTATGACTTTAGTTCTACATCATGCATGGAAAGCTTTCAAAATCTGAGTTCCCAGTAGAAAATTACAAATACATGAAATTTAAAATTTTCTCTGTAAATTAATTCTTTTAAAAGTAGCAATTGTGGACTCTATAGCACAATTAAGAGAGGCTGGGTAGGGATTTTGAGGTCACATTTCATCCTAGAACCTCCAGATGTGACCACATTTTTGACCTATAATTTCTTGCAGAATATTTAATATTTTAGTCATATTTCCATTTGGTTACAATCTAAATGTAGATTTAAAGTATGATGTTCTTTTTTAAAGCAAAAGCACAATAACCATTACCAGGGGAATTACACAAAGTTATATTTAGTGGTAGATTCTAAAATGTTAAAAATTCTCTCACTCTTCAGTTTCCTTGCTTGAGTGAATTATCATATGAGTGGAGATCTGTGGAGATAAACAGCTTTGGTAAATGTAGGATATAGCAGGTGTTTCAGCTATTTTTAATCATCAAGGTTTGAGTATTTGCTATTTCCAGTAGGGGTAATCCAACAGAGTTTAGATTCAGAGGTGTTTTCTTTTCTTTTCTTTTTTTTAGTATAATCAGATGTATCTTAATCTAGTAAATAGAGGAAAACAGATATAGTCCATATCTTTTAAGAAGAAGAATCCACCGGTGTTGATATTAAGAACAAATGCAGAGGCCAGAGGGTGGCAGAGTGAGTTGTTTAGGGGCACAACTGCATGGGTTCAAGCCCCAGCTTTGCCGCTCCCCAGCTGAATCACTTTGGGCACGTTTTCTAACCTCTCTGGACTTGCTTCCTCAGCTATAAGATGGGGACAATCACAGTACCTACCTTATAGGGTTGTGTGAGGATTAAATGATTAAGTGCCTGTAGTATGCTTAGAACATTGCTTGGAGCTAACTAAATGCCCTGTAAGTGTTGGCTGTCATCATTGTCATGGGAGGCCTTGCTTCTTTCTCTCTGATTCTTCCTTGTCTATTAGGCACTCCACGTTATTATCTGCCTTTTACAGATGAAGAAATTAAGACTTAAAGACCTTATAAAAGCTTGTACAGCCAGTAAGTAGTAAAGTCCACGGATTATACTGTACCGATTGTATAAAAATGCGTCATAAACTGCAAATGAATAATATACTTAGTAGTAATTAATAACATGAATTGAGCACTCACTTTGTGCCAGGCACTGTTATATGTACTAAGGATAACCTCTGAGATAAGCACTATTATTATTTCCATTTTGCCAATGAGGAAACCAAGGGGCAGAGTGGTTAACTCACTCAAGATCACATAACTACTTAGTGGTAGACTTGAGATATAAGTCCAGGTAGTTTGATCCAGACTACATGACCTATTTTTATTCTTTTCCCTGAGGGTGATTTAAATTCCTATGGAGCTTGTATGGGGTCCTGAGATCAGGGAAGGATGTTGGAGGAGGTCACTGAACAGCTGTGCCCACTGGTTGAGTGGAGAACTGGACCCGGGCAATGGGATGCTCCTCACCCCCAACCCCATCCTCAGAATGATGTTCTGCTTTCAAAGACACAGCCTTAAGAGGATAGGTATTGAGGGACTTCACTGGTGGTGCAGTGGTTAAGAATCCACCTGCCAATGCAGGGGACAGGGGTTCGAGCCCCGGTCCGGGAAGATCCCACATGCCACAGAGCACCTAAGCCCGTGTGCCACAACTACTGAGCCTGCGCTCTAGAGCCTGCAAGCCACAACTACTGAGCCTGCGTGCCACAACTACTGAAGTCCACGTGCCTAGAGCCCATGCTCTGCAACAAAAGAAGCCACTGCGATGAGAAGCCCGTGCACCACAACAAAGAGTAGCCCCCACTCGCTGCAACTAGAGAAAGCCCGCGCACAGCAACGAAGACCCAATGCAGCCAAAAATAAAATAAAATAAATAAATTTATAAAAAAAGAGAATAGGTATTGATGAGGCCATCTGAACTGAAAATGTGACAGAACCCAATTAAGCCTCTCTATAAACTTTTAAAGTTCTGGCAGGTGAGTGCAGAGATCTACTTATCTAGTGGCCACCCAAGACGAGCCTTGCATGTAAGTTCCCTTGCTTATTAAAATTGTCACCCAGTAATCTGGAGTGGTCTGCCTCTTTCCTCAGTTTTTGCTCTCAGTCTATGGGGGTCAGTTGAACCAACATGGGGTCATTTGGTCATTAGTGGCTTCTGGCTATTCTATTTGATCTTCAGTCATCAGCCTTTCCCTCACTGCCTGTTGCTCCTGTAACTTGTGGGCTGTTTCTCTTGGTGATGCTTCAGGAGAGCCCAGCCACGAGGCCCTGCTGACAAGCTCCCACATCTGCTCACATGGGTCCTGCTGACATTCCCAAACTCAGCGGGTCCACACTTTGGCCACTGGCTGTGGGCTTTCATCACTGCCCCATGCTGGGGTGACCTCTTGCTTGGTGTACTGATTTGTGATTTTCAAGTAACTCCTGCATCCTTTGTTAAAGGTTTTGAAAACTTTTGTTGCTCTCTCTAGCTCCCTGCCTGCAGGTATACCTGAGTAGGGGTAAGGCACTGTTCTCATAAGCCTTCTCCACACTGATATCCACTTTATTATAATTGCCTGTTAGAACAGAACTGCAGGCAGGAACAAAGACTCATACTCCTATTGATTGGGGATTTACACTTACCTGAAATCTCTACTACTATCTCCTCCACCACACATTTTGATGTTGAGTTGAGGTACACGGCCTTATACTCATGTCCTAAATATCCCTCCTTTACTACTACCCATTTCCTACATTCCTCTCCCTCTCTACCCAGACTCCTGATTTCTTTAGTTTTAATGGAGATATAATCTATTTCCAGCACTATCATTACCACCAGCATTGTCACCATCACTGAGAATATATAGCATATTCCCAGGCCCTGGTATTATATTAGGCATGTGTTGCAAAGAGACAGCTGGTACCTGCAAGAAAATCTAACTTTACAAGAGTTTAGGGGGGTCATTTCAATTGGGTAGTATCTGCTTCTCCCAATTAATACACTGGGAAAATACAGTAGATGAAACTGGTGAGATAAACAAGAGTCATATCTTGAGGGGCCATGTAAGCCAGGTTAAAGAGTTTAGATTTTATCTTGAAGGCACTGAGGATCCCATGGCAGATTTTAAGCAGGACAATGTATGATCAGAGTGGAAAACCGGAAGGTTGGTAAGGCTGGATGGAATCAATAAAGAGGGCAGCTGGGAAGTACCTGTGGATATCTAGGCAAGAGGGATGATGCTGGGAGGAGGGTAGTGGGAGTGACAGGACCTGGAGGTTGGGTTGTAGGAGGGAGAAGAGACAGGCTGCCTCTGCTTGGAGTTATCTCATTTCAGCTAGAAAATTCATACTTATTTTTTAACAACTTTATTGAGATATCTGTGACATATTGTATATATTTAAAGTGTGCAACTTGATGTTTTGATATATGTATATATTGTGAAAATATCACCATAATCAAGCTAAGTAACTTAACCATCACCCCTACATAGTTATGATTTTGTGTATGTGTAGAGAAGTTTTAAATTAAGGTATATCTTCTTAGCAACTTACAGGTATACAATATAGTATTGTTGAAAATGTGAAATATACGTGTATATGTGTACACACACTCACAGAGGAATATTATTCAGCCTTAAAAAAAAAAAAGAAAATCCTGCCTTTTGAAACCACATGGATGAACCTTGAGGGCATTATGCTAAGTGAAATATGCCGGAGAAAGACAAATACCGCATATGTGTTCTTTTTTAAAAAATATATATTTAATTAATTAATTTTCTTTCTTTCTTTCTTCTATTTTATTTATTTTTTGGCTGTGTTGGGTCTTAGTTGTGGTACGCAGGATCTTTTGCTGCGGTGCATGGGCTTCTCTCTAATTGTGGTGTGCAGGTTTTCTCTCTCTAGTGTGGCATGTAGGCTCCAGGGCACATGGGCTCTGTAGTTTGTGGCAATCGGGCTCTCTCGTTGTGGTGCATGAGCTCAGTAGCTGTGGTGTGTGGGCTTAGTTGCCCCGCGCCATGTGGGATCTTAGTTCCCCGGTCAGGGATCGAACCAACGTCCCCTGCATTGGAAGGCGCATTCTTTACCACTGGACCACCTGGGAAATCCCTGCATATTTGTTATTAAAGAGCTTACCAGTGAAGCCTTCCCTGACTTCCCATAGCTTGCTTCCATAGCAACCTGTACACATTTGATATGATAATTTTTTTTACTCTTTCTCACTAGAATGTGCTGTCCCTAATGAGGGCAGTTATTTTTCCCCAAAGTTTTTGTATCCTCAGGGTTTATTCCATTGCTTGGTACATAAAAGTCTGTTAAATATTTGTTTAATGAATGAATGGATGAATAAACAAATGAATAGACCTATCAGAGTAGTAGGTGTTACTCTGTGGAAAGTTATGGCCAAGCCTTGGCACACAAATCCCCTGACTGGACATCAGTGGGAAACACCTGGATCCTGCAGAGCAGACAAGGGTATTGGCCCAGAACTGGCAGAGCAGGAATGTCAAGGCGTGCGATCTGAACATTAGGCACAGGCGGGGCAACCTGACTTCTTATGCAGCAAAACTCATGTCTGGATTTTAATGTATCTGGGTATAAAAAATCAGGGATCCCTCCATTCTATACTTCTCTGAGCTGGTGGACTGAAATTCTAGTGTGCCACCATGAAAAGCAAGGGTAGTAAAAGGGAGCCACATCCACCTACCTGCAGCTCAGATAGATATCCTTTGCACTATTTGCTGTGCAAAGCAGACCAAAGAGAAAGCAACTTTGAACTACTTTATGTCTCCAGTCTTGCCTGTCCTCCAAACCAAAGCAGCTCTCGGTGCATCTACCACACATGTGCAACACTTGTTATTGTTGGATTTTTATGATTTTTGTTAGACTAACTGGTGTGAAGCTGTATTCCATTGTTTGTTCCAGATTTTCCAAACTTTTAATCTTTTATTTTAAAAAAGTTATATCTGGATTCCTGATCCTCTACAAGTACTTTCTGTCTTTGCTTCCTGATGAGATTCAACAGAAATTTGTCCATTTTATTGGTTCTTTCAAAGAACCATCTTAGGGGTTATCATTCTAATATTTTTCTGTTTTCCTATTCATTATTTTCTTCTCCTATTAATTCCTTTGTGCTTACCCTTGACTTGCTTTATTGCTTTTTTATAAGTGCTCAGCTCATTAAAATTTTTTATTTTTAAAAATATTTGTTTGTTTATTTATTTTCGCTGTGCCGGGTCTCAGCCGCAGCACACAGGATACTCAGTTCTGGCATGCGGGATCTAGTTCCCCGACCAGGGATCGAACCTAGGGCCCCTGCACTGGGAGCATGGAGTCTTACCCACGGGACCCAGGGAAGTCTCTCAGCTCATTTACTATGATGCTTTCTTACTTAATATTTAAAGTGTTTATGAATATTTTCCTCTGAGTACCTTGTTGGTGATACTATATTCTTTTATATGTAGTGTTCTCATTTTGGTTATTTCTAAATTGATCCTAATGATGACTTTGAGGTTTTTCTTTTACTTAGGACATTTTTAGGAGGTGGTGTTTGGTTTGTGGTATACATAATTTTTATTTTTACTTTTTTTTGTGGTATACATAATTTGATCTACATATCCAGTAAGTTGATCTTATTATGTATTTCTTGAAACATCATCCTTTTTTTTTTTTGCCTACGTGATTTGCCAAGATGCAGATGGTGTCAAAGTTCCCTACTACTATTGTGTTGCTGAAAAAGTATCCTTGTATTTCTAAGGACATATTTCCTGTGTGTGTTTTCAATCCAATCCTAGTCGGCATATAAAGATTTGACTGTTATACTGATACTAAGGACTGTATCACTTATTAATATAAAATGATCCTATTTGCTCTTTGTAATGCTTTTGGCCTTATAGTCCTCTTAATTTATTAGTATTTTCATCACTGCTTCTTTTTTGTTTGCCTTTGTTTTTCATACATTTTCCTTTCCTTTAACTTTTTTTCTTTTTATGTCACTTGATGTTAGATGGGGCTCTTAAACACAGCAGTTTGGGACTCAGTCTGCAACCCTTTGACTTCAATAGATTTGATGTTACTTGTCATCTTGTTTCATGTTTTGTTTGCCCATTTATGTGCATTTCCATTGTTTTGAAATATGGATCTAATTTTCTTTGCTTTTATCTTCCTTTGGAGATAGTCACACACATACTTAAATTCTGCTAGTGGTAGTTAGCTTTCAAAGTTTTTCAAAAGCGTTCTTAAATTTACATTTCTCTAACCCCCAGAGTAAAACCATATTTTTGATTACCATTCAGAGCAGTTTAAGCTACCCTCCACCTTCTCCTTGCTCATTGCCCCTCACCCATCAAGTTCTTCTTAATGAAATCTGGGTTTTATTTTTATTTATTTTAAAAAATATTTATTTATTTACTTGGCTGCACCAGGTCTTATTTGCAGTACGTGGGATCTTCGCTGCGGCATGCGGGTACTTTAGTTGCAGCATGCAGGCTCTTAGTTGGGGCATGCTGGATATAGCTCCCTGACCAGGGATCCAACCTGGGCCCCCTGCATTGGGAGTGCAGAGTCTTTAAGGGAAGACTTAAAGACTTCCCTTAAAGGGAAGTCCCGAAATCTGGGTTTTAAAATTTAGATTATAAAAATTTTAAAAATACTGCATCTTTCAAGAATGTTTTGCTATTGCTTTAGTTTTTATTTTTAAACTATTCCTAGATGATTAAATCTATATTGGTTTCAGTCATTTTTGGAGCTCTGGAACATGCCTATGCTATTACTCCCTCATTTTTACCTCCTTCTAGGCTGTTTCTTTTGGTCAATTGAAATTTGTTTTCAAATGCATGTTTTTTAAAAAGCTTTAAAAATATGAGTGGGTATACTTTCTAAAATACCTGAATTTGTTTTATTGCTTTCACAAGTGTGAGACAACTTGGCTGTATGGTTGAGAAATGTTGCCTGCCATATCAGTAAACAAAGGATGCTGTGGCCATCAAGCCAGAGGCCACTGTAGCCACACCCAACTGTGCACCCCGAAGGGATTCAGGATGGAGAAAAGCAGGATACTGGCCCTAGATAGCTAAGGTGCAAATCAAAGGAATAATTTCAATGAGCCCAGCCTCTTGCATCTTCCCATACAGAGAAAAGCACTAAATTAATTAACTTGAGACGTCTGGTTTTCTTTAATTAACAGCAATCTTTCGATGTTCCAACTACCTGGTTTCTGTTGCAAAGCTTGTATATACCCTGGCTCCTCTCTTACCTCTTCTGGAGCAGCCCCTCAGAGGTATCTGAGAGCCTGTCTTTCAGGCTTAAGTCCTCAGGAAGTCCACCGAATAAAACATAATTCTCAACTTTCAGGTTGTGCTTTTTTTTCCCCAGTCAACAGCTGTGTATAAAATTCTTGGGTCAAAATAAGTTTCCCCTCAGCTGTAGCAGAGTGGGGACAAGGTGCTTCTAAGAGCAGGCCCCAAACACCTCCACAGATTTGCACACTTGATGGTTGCTCCTCAGCGTGGCCTGGTCCTTGGCCAGGACTCACAGGTGGCCAGGAGGCTGGTGGCCACCTTTTTTTGCCTTTTCCCTGGCAAACACCTCCCCACTGGGCCTTGTCCTTGAAGCTCGGGCACTGAAGGTGAGGAGTGAGCAGAGAGGGTTTGCGGAGGGCTGGGCCCCTGATTAAGGCTCGTCTGGGATGGCGGGTGGGGCGACTGGAGAGGGCGCGGCCCTGGTAGAGTCCCTGTGGCCCCACGTCACGAGACCCGAGTAGGCAGCCGACTCCTTAATGTCCTCCGTGTGCTTCACAAAGAAGCCGTGGACGACCTGCGTCGTCCTGCACCAGCGTCCTCTGCGGAAAGTTGAGGCCGTACACCCAGCCGTGCTCCACCACTGGGCAACCCCAGCGCCCCAGGCCGCAGCGCTGACCCCGGAACTCCTGCGGGCGGAAGCGGCAATGCGTGCTGCGTGCAGCCACGCAGGTTATCCCGCCGCCGGCGCTCTGCGATGGAGTCCGGCGGACCTACTTCCGCGCCGGCCTCGCTGCTGCTGTTGCTGCGTCTCCGGGCCTGGCCCCCTGAGCCGCCACACAAAGTTCCCAAGTACAGGTGGTGCAGCAGGTGGGCCACGTGCGTCCCCTGTGGCTCGCGAGCCCCTTGGGCCTGTGCCCGGCCGGCATGACGAACACGCTCAGCAGCGCCGGGGGCTCCAGGCCCGGCCCAAGCGGTGAGCGTTTTGTACTAAATATGGGATGGCTTTGGACGTGCATTATTTCATAACCTAGTTATATCACATAGAGATAAATGATTTGCTTTGAAACGTTTTTCACAAATGAGAGTTTAAAAAAATATATGGTTTAAAAAAACATAAAGGGGTCATACATTCTGAGCAAAATAACTAAAATAGCATAATATTTAAGGGTCATTGTCATTGGTTGTTTTGTAATTTATTCTGTAGAAAGAGGGCAGAGAACCTAGGAATAACTAGAGTTTCTCAGCAGAGCATGAGTGCTACTCCCAGTTAGTACTGAGGTAAACTTGGCTTTCTTTAGAGAACGTTGTTTTTTTTACCCCCTCAAGTATGACTTTTATTTAAAGTTTTTATCAATTTTGGACTCTGTAATAAATATTGAATACATCTGGTTTTGTAGTAGATGACTCATAGTTGTTGTTTCAGGAAAATCTGTATTTTTAATTCTATTTGGTCTGAATAAATGAGTTTTGTAATAAGTGCTTATGGTTAGAAATGGATTTAATGAACTCTGGAAAAAACAAAGAAACCAACCCCCAAGACCCCTCAAAACAACAAAAAATGAGTTTCCCCTTAAATCTTTTAAAAGATTTTTTTTCCCTGTCCTTTGGGCTTGAATGTTGCAGTACATTTTATTTTAATCCAGGACAGGAAAAAATAGGGGGCATTATGGTATTGTGGTTCAGAGGACTCACTTTAGTACCTCACAGACAGGGGTTTCAGGCTTCTATTTGCCACTTACCTGCTTACCACTTACCAGTCATAAGATTTTGGGATTAAGCCTCAGTTTTCCCACTAGCATGAGGAAGGAACCCAATGATGGTGTTTAACCTCACAGAGTTATTGTAAACATTCAGAGTTAATTTGTATACAGTATTTAGCCCAGTACCTGTTATGTTACTCAATTATTATTTATTTGATTTCCCCTTCTGTCTGTTGGGACTTTTTTCTGGAGATGTCAGTTGTCTGAATTTCAGTCTTTCCTTTTCTTTTTCCTTTGTGGTCATCATCTTACCTCTTATTGTTTTCTTACAAGTTTATTCTCAGTTTTTCTTTTATCAAACCTCCCTTTTCTCTCAGCCTAGATTTTAATTCTGCTAATGTGTTTCCAAAACTTTTTAAAGTCGTGAAATATAATATACATACAGAAAAATGTATATATCCTAAATGTACACGTTGAGGAATTCTAAGAGAATAAACCATGTGTACCAATTAAGGTTAAGAAACAGAACGTGGCAGCATCCCATAGGCTCCCCACATGCCTCATCCCACGGACAAACTCTTTGTTCCTCTCAGAGGTAACAGCCTTCTGACTTTGATGGTTATCACTGCCTCGTTTTTTCTTCTTTAATCATTTGACAACCTAAGTATGCATCCCTAAATATTGCAGTTTAGCTTTTAAACTTTATGTATAAGAAAACAGCCAATATGAATTTTTTGTCTGGCTTCTCCACAAGTCATTGTATTTATGGCTCTTTTTTATGTTGTGCTGAGTAGCTGTATGCTGCTCATTTTCATTTCTGTATGGTATCTCGTTGTGTACATCACCATACTACCCATCTAGAGGTGGACAGTTGGGTTGTCTATGGTTTTTGGCTACTAAAAAATGCTGCTATAAATATTCTTTAAAAAGTTTAAAAAATACAAATTATATGTATTTAAGATATACAACATGATGATTTGATGTACATATACATAGTGAACTGATTATCACGGTCAAGCTAATTAACACAGCTTCTCCTCATATAATTTAATTTTTTGTGATTAGAGCACCTGAAATCTATTCTTAGCAAATTTCCAGTATCCAATACAGTATTATTAATTTGAAATTTGTATGCTGGTGCACCCTGTGATATTTCTTAGGGTAAGTATCCACTGGAGGGTTTGTTGGCTAATAGAGCATACATATAATCAAGTCTACTACATATTGTGAGAACATTCACCAAACAATGCTGTGTGCTATAGTGCTTTTAATTTCTTTAAAAACATTCATTTTACCCTCTCATTTCACCCTGCTCCTTCCTTGTCCAGCTTCTCTTTGTTAGATCCTGTGTCTTTTTAAAAAAAAAAAAATTTTATTTATTTATGGCTGTGTTGGGTCTTTGTTGCTATGTGCTGGCTTTCTCTAGTTGTGGCGAGCGGGGGCTACTCTTCATTGTGGTGCGCGGGCTTCTCATTGTGGTGGCTTCTCTTGTGTGGAGCACAGGCTCTAGGTGCACAGGCTCAGTAGTTGTGGCACACGGGCTTAGTTGCTCTGCGGCATGTGGGATCTTCCTGGACCAGGGCTCGAACCCATGTCCCCTGCATTGGCAGGTGGATTCTTAACCACTGCGCCACCAGGGAAGTCCCCTGTGTCTTTTTATATTGTTTTTGAAGACTAATCAGAGTTTGGAAATTTTCTTCTGGAATATAAAAAGAGTTATTTTCAGATGTTAACTCTTTTTTCCTGGTCTCTGATTTGTTGTTTTCTTTTTCTTTATCCTGTATTTTTTCCCCATAGACTCGTGTTGGTTTTTTTTTTCTTTTGTTTCCTTGAACAAGGTGAGATGAGTCCAGACTCCTGTCATCAGACAGGGTGAGTAGACTTTTTCTTAACCCCCTCACCCGTAACTTCCACAAACTGTATTGATGTGGTTCAAAGATGTTTTGGTATGATCTATTTTTCGCAGGACATGTGAAGGGCATGCCAGTTGATGCTTTTGCACTTTCAACCCAGTTTCCCATTTCTAAGTAGGCACTGACATACTGTCTATCTCTGATGCTTGATTCTGTGATATATGAACCAATATAATGCACAAAGGCTACAATCCCTAGTATTCAGTGTTCATGGCGAGGACACAGATGTCACCAGTCCCTCCCTGCATCCCCTGCCACCTCTGTACACATACTTACTGTCCCACTACTTTCTGGTATTTGCAGTCTCTGCCTGGATGTAGAGATTTGGAGGAGTGAGGTAGGAAAGGGGAGTCTTGTGTGGTATTGTGTTTGACCTGTAGAAAAGGACCCAAGGAGCACAGAGAGCAGCTGCCTGTGTCTCTGGTTGCTCCATTCTTTTGGACTCTGAGTCAGGGGACTGAAAGTGGGGGAATAGAAATATCTTTTGTGAATTTTAAACCAAGGTACGAACCCTGGTCTGGGGGTTAGTGGTTGGCAGGAGCCTGAGGGCACCCTCTGGGCAGCTGGTAATAATCTGTTGATCTGGGTGCTGATTATACAGATGAGTTTGGTTTGTGAAAATTCAATGAAATAAAAAGTTTTTTCTAAAGGTTAAAAATAATTTTTGTTTGTATGTTTTTTTCCCTAAGTGGCTTCTTTTTCATGAGGCAAACCAGAGTATGTAGTGTGATGAACAACAATTAGGTTTTTCTCAGTGTATTTTCAAATGCCTTGGGCTTTGTGTTGATTCCACTAAGATTGTGGCGTGAGGTTATTGATCATTTAGTTGTGTGTGTGGTGGGTTTAGTCTTATATTTTTGTGGATTATTTAGTGTGAACATAGGAGCATCTTTACGGGAGAATGTTAACCACATTCCACTTTGACCTGGAAATTATAACACATGACATTTAATTATCAAAGTAGAGAAACATGAGGGCAAGGTGTGTGTGTGTGTGTGTGTGTGTGTGTGTGTGTGTATATATATATATACATTTTTTTAAAGATTTTTTTTTGATGTGGACCATTTTTGAAGTCTTTATTGGAACTTCCCTGGTGGCGCAGTGGTTAAGGATCAGCCTGCCAATGCAGGGGACACAGGTTCGAGGCCTGGTCCGGGAAGATCCCACATGCTGCGGAGCAACTAAGCCTGTGGGCCACAACTACTGAGCTCGTGCGCCTAGAGCCCGTGCTCCGCAAGAAGTGAAGTGATAAGGAACTGTCTTTGAAGAAGGAGTTGCTGGAATTTTGTAAGCATTTTAGGAGTTGGGGTGGATTTTAGGGAAGAAAGGGCAGTGTCAGCCTAGTAGTATCATGCATAGGAAGCTGAAACTTTAGTGTATAGAATACGGAAGAAGTATAGTGTATAGTGTATGGAAGAAGCTTAAAATCCCATGGAAAATCAGTGGTGAAGCTGGGGCATGGTTATACCCCACTGACTACAAGTGTCTGTGAGGACAGTATGATGGAGTGGAAACAGCATGGGCATTGTATGTAAGCTTAAAGATTTGTGCATTTGACCCTTGAACAACATGGGTTTGAACTGCGTGAGTGCATTTATATGTGGATTTTTTTTTCTGTAGTAAATACTATGGTAATAGAGACGCAGAACCAGGCATATGGAAGAACCAGGAATACCGAGGAGCCATATGTACAGAGGGCTAGCTATAAATTGTACACAGATTTTTCAGCTGCACAGAGGGTTGGTGACCCTAACCCCTGAGTTGTATTTGGGTCAGTTGCATTTGAATCCAAGTTGTTACTCTTAATAATTGCTTGACTTTGACCAAATTAATTTACTTGTCAGAGCATCAGTTTTCTCATCAATAAAAAAATGCAGGAAAATAATACTACCTCATTGGGTTGTTGCTGAGAGAATGAAATGTGAATGTGAAAACGACTTGGTATAGTGCCTGGGACATAGAAGGTTATCAGTAAATGTTATATTCTCTTTTTTCATGCATTCTCCTTTTTCTCAATCCACTCTTTATGAGTTTTTAAGAAATTTATTTTATTGAAGTATAATTGATTTACAATGTTGTGTTAATTTCTGCTGTAAGCAAAGTGATTCAGTGATATATATATATGTGTATACATATATATGTATGTGTATACACACATATATATACATTCTTTTTCATATCATTTTCCACTATGGTTTATCACAGGATATTGAATAAATTTCCCTGTGCTATACAGTAGGACCTTGTTGTTTATCAATTCTATATATAATAATTTGCATCTGCTAATCCCCAACTCCCAATCCATCCTCTTTATAAATTTTTTTTTTTGTGGTACACGGGCCTCTCACTGTTGTGGCCTCTCCTGTTGCAGAGCACAGGCCCTGGATGTGAAGGCTTAGCGGCCATGGCTCACGAGCCCAGCCGCTCCGCGGCATGTGGGATCTTCCTGGACCGGGGTACGAACCCGTGTCCCCTGCATCGGCAGGCGGACTCTCATCCACTGCGCCACCAGGGAAGCCCCTCTTTATGCATTTTTAATGTCACATTTGTTGCCATGGCAGTTTTGTAGAGAAAGCAATAAAAAGATCAAGAATTTCATTCATTCATTAATTTATTCAGTCAACATATTTTTTCCAAGTACCTTTCCCCAGTTATCTTTTATTGTATAATAAGCCCCCAAACTTAGTGGCTTAAAACAATAAAACTTTATTTTCTTATAGTTCTGCAATATGGGCTCAGCTGGAGAGTTCTTCTGCTGATCTTGCTGATGGTCAGTCCAGTGGCTCATTCAACTTGTGGGTCAGGTCGCAGCTGGATTAAACTGGGACACTGGGTTGACGGGGCCTCTCTCCAGCAGAGTTGCCCAATTTCCCATGGGATCCCATGGGCTCAAAAGCAGAAGTTCCAGGTCTTCTCAAGGCTTAGACTGGGAACTGGCACAGGGTCATTGCCACTGCATTCTATGATTAAAGCTAGTCACACGGTGTACCCTAATTATGCGGAGGGAAGCACATGAGTGTGTTTATATCAGGAGTTTTGGGTCACTGGGAGCCTCTGATATCATAGACTATAACAGTGACTACTGCTGTGGTAGATATTAACAAAGGGGTGGGGATATAAGGAAGTGAAACTGATGTTGAAAGGTTACATTCTAGTTGGAGATATGGTGAATAGACAGGTATTGTTAAATAACACTGAATTAAAGCTGTGATGCCTTATACATAGCATCTGGTGTCAGAATCCCTCTTTTCTTTTTGGGATCCTCCCTTCCCCCTTCTCAGTGCATGAATTTTGGGTAGAACTGATCTTGATCCCTGTTCCAGAGGTGAGCATGTAACTCAGAGCTGGGCCTCCTACTAACAGCCCTAGGACTTCTGCTATGACTTTGGGAAAGAGGGTCCTTTTCTTCTGGGATTTCCAACCATTAGGATTATATAAGCCACCTTGTAGGGAGAGCTTGCTTTAGAGAGAAAATGCACAGAGGCAAAGCAGAGCCAAAGACATGGAGAAAGAGGCAGAGTCCAGTGACATTGATTGAACTTCTGCACACAGCTAGCTGGGCCTTAATTCCTTTTATTTTCTGCCGTGGGAACCAGTGCAGTTCATTTATTAGATTTCTTGCCAGTGAAAGAGAAGACAATGTGGGCTTGAGTGCCAAGATGAGTTTTATAAACAGAAAGAGGCAGGAAATCAGAGATCAAGATCAGAGGGAGCTGACGCAGCCGGGGAAGTCGCTGTTCAAGAGGTGGACTTCACTGGGCTGGGAAGAGGGGGGAAATAAGGGCAGAGGAGAAGTGTGTGGAAAGAAAAATTTCTATTATTGAAATGCAGACAATAAAATGTGATAAAGAGTAGGTGAAAGCAAACTCACCAAGTCAAGTCTGGCAAAAGTGGAAGTTAAGTAGACTTCTTATCCCAGATCTTCATGCCTTCAGACAATTCTTTTTCTTAGTAAAGGCAGAGCACATTTCTCTTAGAACAGTATTTGGAAAGAAAAATGAAATGCAAAGGGAGAGAGACAGTAGTTATTAACTAATTCTTCCAAACAGTAGTTTGGATGATAACAACAACAACAACAGAAATGCTTTGCATTCATTTGGGTTGAACAGGGCACCTCTTCCATTTTTAGTCCAGTGAGTCTCACAGAGACAATAACATCAGATAAAATAATGTCAGATCTGGCCTTTAGCATTTGAAAGGGGAATGTGACCTTTAAGTTTTAAAGGAAATGAGAAAGGGATTACATAATTAAAAATCTGTTTCTGTCTCTTAAAAGCAATTCAATTTAGGTCAGGAGCCAACAGTCGCCCTTTCCTTCTAATTGTTTTGTCTTGGCTCCTGGTATCCTGTTCTTGTTTCTCCTGTGAATAGTTCGTTAGTGTTGGGCAGATGTCCCCACTGGGTGTACCATGTTAATGGGGGAACAATAGAAGCAGTATTGTCATCCAAGAGAAGTTAATATTGGATCCAAAATAGAATGATAAACGAGAACATGTGCCTCTTGCACACCTTTTAGTAGCAAACCCTCAGCTGGGGTTTGTTTTCTATTTGACCTTTTTGATAAACCTGCTATTAGGGAGCATGGACAAAAATATTCAGTCCCATTCAATTGCTAAGGTGCTGAGGCTGTCCCCTTCTACCCAGGCCATCTTACGTTTAACATTTAAAAAGAGATCAAGTAGAAATATTTTTAAAAATCATGCAGATGTATATTTGAATATAATTAATATTAAGATCAAGAGTAAACCACTAAACCAATCACTTAGTTATAATTCTGAGGATACATGATAAAAAGATAAGTCATTGAAAAGAACAAAAGACTAATTAAAATTTTAATTTTTGACTAGTTAATGAATTCACAAGTTTCAAACATCAAAAAATATAAAGAGGTTTATCTCTGTCCCCCTTCTACTCAGTGGCTATTCCTCACAGGTAAACACTGTTAAAAGTTTCTTATTTAACCCTTCCAGGTAATTTTTATGCACATAGAAGCCTTTCTTTTGTGAACAATTGGCTGCATACTTTACACATTTCCTGCATCTTCATTTTGCTTTTTCGCTTAATAATACATGTTGGAGATAAGAAGACTGATGATTTTAAAAGAGCACTAGATGTGGACTCTAGAGATTTGTGTACAAAGCTTATCACTGTATCTGTAGCATAATGTTGCCTCCTTTTAGAAAGAGATATAGTGGAAAAAAAGCAAATGCTGGGTAACTACTTGGATGATAGTCTTCAGCCACAGCTACTCAGTTTTCTTTATGGCAGCCTTCTTTACTTTTTACACATGTAAGTCTTATTTCTTGTAGAAAATAGGAAATAGAAATAAGCAAAAGAAAGAAATCATTCATAATTTTTGCCTCTCAAAAATATCCATTTTCATCTTGGTGTTTATTGAGAATCTTTCCTTCCTCCCTCTGTCTCCTTGTAGTTTTCTCCCTCTTTCTCTGTGTACACATACACACTTATTCACAGATACACGCAAACATACATATTTTAAAAAGATCCCATTACACATATAGTTCTGCAACATGATTTTCTCACTTAAGTCAATGAAAATAGGTGTATACAATAGCTTTATTATTTTTTTAATTCACTCTTTTTAAAAAAATATTTTATTTTTGGCTGTGTTGGGTCTATTTTTGGTTGCAGTGCGCAGGCTTCTCATTGCAGTGGCTTCTCTTGTGGAGCACGGGCTCTAGGCATGCGGGCTTCAGTAGTTGTGGCACGCAGGCTCAGTAGTTGTGACTTGCGGGCTCTAGAGTGCAGGCTCAGTAGTTGTGGTGCACGGGCTCCGCGGCATGTGGGATCTTCCTGGACCAGGGCTTGAACCCGCGTCCCCTGCATTGGCAGGCGGCAGGCAGATGCTTAACCACTGCGCCACCAGGGAAGCCCTATACAATAGCTTTAAATCACAGCCAATTATTCTACTGCATGGATAATCCATAAATTATTTTACCAATCTCCTTTGGTTGAACATTTCAGCAACTTCAAGTATTTACTGTCATAAACAACTTCACATTCTGCAACATTCTTAAGTACTTAATGTCTTATTGACAGGAGATTTTCAGATACTTTGCCAAAAGGCATTTATTTCCCCTTTATTCTGATTTTTTCTCCCCTCCCCTCCCTAGCTCCCCTGTGTCTTTCTTTTTTTAGAAACACTTTCATTAGTAATGTATTTCATTCTTTCCTGGTAAGATAAGGAGCCTGAATCAGGGTGGGCACCTGGCAGGGAGGCTAAGAGGAGGCTTAACAGCTGGTGGTGAAGAGGAAGAGAGGTTTCTGCCTCTGTAAACTCCCCATGGTCATTAAGGCAGCGTACAGCCCTGCCTTTACACATGCCTCCCAAGCTGATGTATGTCATCCTTCTCTTATGATGCCTCTTTTCTCTTTTTTGTTTGTTTTGACATAGTATTTTAATGAGAGCTCACTGGTATAAAAATGCAGCCCATGTGGCCTAAATATTTAGTGTCCCAAGTTGGTTACTTAGAAAGACAAGACTTATTTGGAGACATAAGTTCTGATATGTTTATTCGAAACAAGAAGCCTCACTATCTTGTGGTACTGTTAGACATTTCACCGGAGTAGAGTCCGTAGGCTGCAAGAGTTGGGAGTTAAGAGTAGGATGCTGGAAATTAAAATAAGGGTCACTTACCTGAGCCTGTTGGAGAAGAAGAATACATTTGAATAGGGTGAGAGCATCCATAATTGTATTATGTCTTAATTTGCATCTCATCTTCCAGGCAGGTCATGCTGGGTAGCAGAAACAATTAGCATTTCATAATGTAGTAATCCTGTATTCTAGAAAAACAACCCATATGTGAAAGCCAAATTAATTCACAGAATGATGACACTGGACTCACTGGCGCCTTCTTTGGTTCAGTCCATGCGTGGTTTGTACTTTCTGAGGCAGGGGAAGCAGAGGAAATTTTGGAGATAAGGGCTTCTGTCCTTTGAGGAAGATACATGCTGTTGTAGTAATTTTCCTTCTGCTCTTTCAGTGTGGTGTTGTGTATTTGTGTGTGTTCTCATCTGAGCTTCTGGGCTCAATTCTCCATTCTTTCTCAATTAATTCACAGTTTCTGTGAGCACTACATCACAGAGGCATGAGCCTTTGTTACTGACAATGAGAGACTAGGGTGTGTTTATTTATCCCTTTGTGATAACTGACTCATCTTCATCTGCCAAATCACCTGGCCTCAAGGTTCGAAAATTGGGATGTTATTTTCAAGCTGTAGGTTGTTAAAGTAAATCTTTCTCCCTTCAATTGCAACTAATTGATGTCTTTCTTGGTAAGTGGTTCAAATTCCTCCATATTTCTTTAAAAAAAAGAGGTACTAGGTGTATGAGTAAGAATCATTGACACTCAAGACCCCATCTTTCCAACCATTTTAATGTAGCATAACATTTCCTAAACTGCATCTGAGCACAAGAATTTTCTGGAGTCTAATTTTAAAGGTTTTCAGGTCTTCTGTCTAGATAGCCTGTGTTTGCCCCTCTGGACCTGCTTTCAACTCTTCTCCGTTCTGCTCCATGTCCCAGCAGTGTGACCTCTAGAAGCACTTCAGTGTGCTCCTCTGACTTTTGACTTCTGGTTTGGTTCAGCCTTGGTAGGAGGTTGGAGGGAAAGAAGTTGGGGTGTTCACCTCCCCAGCTCTTTCCCTGCAGGCCACAGTGTTATAAATCATGATGAAACAACCAAATGCCTACTTTAGATTAGGACCTACTCACCCCTAGTGCCCAAAGATAAAGAAAAATCAGAGCCTCTTTGTTGTTTCTTTTAATGTTTTTGTTGTTAATTACTATGGAGAGTGACAAAAGTAAATGACATTATGAAAGTTTAAGAAATCTTATCTAGGTCTTATAATTATTGTCTCTGGGCTATAGTTCCTGACTCCTTTTTTAAGTCATAACAAAGTCTTTGTGTTTACTTCATATTGAAAAAAATTATGAAGAATAATAATTCATTTCAAAGATGGCTTCTATATATTTAACCCCAGTAATGGTACCACTCAGAATGGCCCAGCCAACATGGAAAATATGAATGGACATACATGGCATGGTTGGAATATTCAGTCTGGTCTTTTAACCACTAGTTTGAGGCTCCATAAAATCGATTCAGTGGAGACAGATATTGATCATGAAGACAGCTAATGCAAAGAGATCAACTCTGCCCATTTCTCCTCATTTTCCCAGCAGCTCCTCAAGGTCAGGGAACATGTCTGCTCATTCTGTAGATCTTTATTAGGCCTAGGACAGGGTTGTGCACAAAGGGAGCCCTTCCAGTTGCCCTTGAAAGAAGAGAAGATATTAAAGGATTCAGTGAGTTATTTTGACTAAAAGTAAACACAGCATCTTGAAATAGTGAATAGATAAACCGGACAGAAAAACATGCATGTGAGAAAGTGGGAGAGATGAGATTGCAGTTGTGGGTTGGGAACAGCCTGAGGAAGGCCTGGAAAACCAGGTCAGAGAGCTGGAACTCTGTAGAAAATGAAAAGGCATTAAAGGGAATTTCAGATGCATTTCTCTTCCTTATGCTGGAAGGAAGCTACAGAGAGCTTGAGAGGGAAGAGAGACAATATAGGAAAACTATCTTTTCTCAGTTCTCATCTGTCTCATGTAAATTCTGTAAGGGCAGGGAAGGTATGTTTTGTTCCCTGCTGCATCCCCAGAGCCCATTGCAGTGCCTGCATAAGGTGGGTCTTCTGGAAATGCCTGTCTTCCCTTCTCCTTTTCAGTTGTTTTTAGAAAACTATAGTAGGAAGAGCTAAACTATGAATGTATTTTTGATTTTATCCGAAATCAGGTGGCATTCTTTATTTTTCCACAGTGGTGCTCATAATCTTGATAGCACCTTCATCTGGTTATTATATTTTTCTGTTTTATTTACTCTTAAGGGAATGCATTTGAGGTAATTTTGAATTTTTTATATTTAAGTTTGATATTAAATATTGTACTTATAATGCTATTTTGTGGCATAATGTAAAAGCTCATTTTAAAAAAGGAAATAAATTTACTTTGTTTAAAGCTTAAGATATCACATATTTGTATTAATACATTTTGTATATATAGATATATTAATGTCTTGAGGTAGACTCCCAGGGGATTATTTCTGAAGTAAAACCCTCAGGGACATTTTGTGTGTTAAAAAATATAATTATAGTGCTAAACTATAAGCAAATGTTTTCTTTTCCAGTCTAACCAAGTATGGACCTCAGCTTATATATATATATATATATATATATATATATATATATATATATATTTTTTTTTTTTTTTTTTTTGCGGTACACGGGCCTCTCACTGTTGTGGCCTCTCCCGTTGCGGAGCACAGGCTCCGGACACGCAGGCTCAGCGGCTGTGGCTCACGGGCCTAGCCGCTCCACGGCATGTGGGATCTTCCTGGACCGGGGCACAAACCCGTGTCCCCTGCATTGGCAGGCGGACTCTCAACCACTGTGCCACCAGGGAAGCCCTATATTTTTCATTTTGTTTCAAGAAGTATTAGTTCAGTAAAAAACTCAAGGAATTAAGATACACAAAAACAGATATTTTATTTTGTTACTAAAGCATCATTAAGACCAAAAATGACATGTATCTTAGTGATGATAATTTATCTATTCAAGCATTTTAGTCAGAGTATTAGTTTCTGAAGAACTTCAAAATTATATAAAGTATAATTCATCTTAAAAACCATATTGAGAGCACTGTTTTTACCTGTCATTTGCACTTTACTTGCCTGTCACTTACACTGTTAACCCCACTGAGTCATATATGCAAAAATGCATTTTCCGTATGACCATCTGGTACTATCACACTGACAATCATTTACCTGGTTACTACCATACTATGTGGTTGTCCCTTTTTTTCTTGAAAATTAGCTTGATGGGTTAATTTTCAAGGGTTAGCAATAACGGGCTGAATTACAAGTTACCACTAAAATAATAAGTCCTTATATGATGGAATCTCTTTTTCTTGCTGCAGAGTCTCTCTTTAATGGGTATCTTCTGCCTAGAATGCCTGTCCCCTTCTTTGTCTAGTTCAGTCCTGCTTTTCTATGTTGCCTGACACCCAGCAGGTATCAAAATATTTGTTCATCGAATGAGTACATTCAATAATTAGTGAGAGAGGAGGTTTTGAAGCCTGAGGATAGCAACAAAAAATAAGTTGATATAAGTGTGTCCACTAATATTACACACCAGTTACATTCAGATAGGATAAAGTTGTCTGGAGGCTAAAGGGAGCTGGCATTGTTTATTTTCTCCAGGCTAAGGAAGATGGAATCCAGTAACTGCCAGGGACATGGTGGGGGGAAAAAAAAACATATCAGAGTAGAAGAGATATTGTGAAAAGATCAAAAGGATGTTTCTTTTACCTCTTCTTCCTGCTCCTGCTTATTGTGTTGACCACTGAAACTGGGCCCATGCATGGGATCTTGATAGAGGTGTCTGAGATGTTGTCTCATATCCTAGTGGGAGTTTGTTGTTATTGATTTTGTGACTTTGCCTAATCAGATATCATTTGTTCTGTAGTATATTTGCATAGGTGGTTGTTGAGAAATAATAAGTGATTTATCTTTTGTTTAAAAATGATCTGGATTCAGTATCTTATTTATATATGAATTCTGATCGTATATTGTGGAGGTCATCAGGCTTGTCACTGCAAATAACAGCAGTAATCTGGGACTGCAGAAAATATTCTTCGTGAGGATCTTAGTATTAAACCCAAAAATCTTAAAAAGAAGATAAATGACCCCTAGGATATTAGAAGAGACCCTCAGGTCCCCAGTGGGTGAGACATAACATGGCATCTGCTGTTTGGCTCTACACATAGTAGTTGCTTAAGAAATGGCACTGTTTTTGTATTTCCAAGGGCTGAATTTTGGGCTATATAATTACAGCCTCAAAAATAATGTGGTGAATATTTGTAGATTTTTAAAAGAATGTTAACATTTGTGTTTTTTATTTAAGGGAAGGAAATAAAAACAAACCCTATTACTTATGTTTATTCTCCCCCAAAGCTAGGTTACTGTTTGGTTACACTGGACACTTTGGGGCTCTTTGTTAAATTACTACTTGGGCTCTTGGTTGGCAGAACAGCAGAGGGCTGTAATGCATCATTTTGAAAGAAACCAGAGCAACTCTTGACCTTGGGTTGTCAACAGTTGTTTACTCTGTTTTTACTTGGCCGCTGATGTCATTAGAAGCACATACTATCTTTTGAGTAAAAAGACAGTAATATTCATCTTGTTATATATTAATTTGTCCAGAAGATGTTAATTTATATTATAACCCAGATATTGAGAGAAGAGGATAAATCTGTGGAAATAAAAGTAGTATTTGAAATAAAATTTCTTAAATTCACTGATCCAGTTTGTCATTCTTATTTGAAATGATTAAAAGATACCTTAGGGAAGAATGCAGATTCTGACTAATGATTAAATCTGAAGGCATCATGGGACAAGGGAGTTTGAAACTCATATCATTTTATTATTGTCAATAGCAGTCACACGGACCGACAGGAACACCTAATAGATACCTCCTTCAATAAATTTATGAGCTAATCTGAATTAATCTTTATAAAATCCTGTGAGCCATCTATACCTGGACACTACACCAAGCAATCCATGAGAGGCCACATGGCTTTATCATAATTAGAAAAGAGAGTTGGAGCCTGATGTATTCTATGCAGTCATAAAAAAAGCCTCAGTTGACTCTGCTGTGATTAAAACTCCGAGATATACAGAGAAAGAACAAAAAGCTCTATATTAGAATTCTCTGGCATGTTTAAGAATGAATTGAGTAGCTCAGACCTAAAGCTATCATACGGAACAGTGCTTAGTCAAAACACAAATGTGAACAGGCCCCAGGCTGTTGTTAAAAAGAATAGGATAGTACCAACCCTGTGCTGAGGGGGTATGGGCACCTTGACTAAATTATGAGGCAGGCAAAATGTGAGACTCAGTTTCCTTGTCTCCAGAATAAGGCTTTTGGATTTAGATGATCTGATAAGTATCTTTTAGGTTTAAAATGTCATGAGGTTATAATTCTGAAATTTAGGGATTCTCCGTTTTCTTGGGCTCTAAGCTGTCTTTGGGGCCCCCCTTCATCTATGAGAGGTCAGCCTTTTCTCCCCATCTCACACCTCACTAAGGGGCTTCACCCAGATCTGTCTCTCACCCAGTTCTGGATGTTTTTATCTCCTTTGTACTCTTTCCTCATGGATTCTTCTTCAGGACCTCCTAGGCCAGCAACCTAATTTGTTCAAATGATGATTTTAATATGTTACCTCTTCCATAAGATATCTGCACTTACAGAGGGATATATGCATAGTTCTCTTTCTTATTTCCTTTAGCCCTTTCAGCATTAAAATTAGGCAGTGAGGTTGAATCCTATAGTCCCAGGGAAGGAAGGATACAAAAAAGCACAGAGAGAGAGAAAGACTTCATTGAGTTTCTGTCAAGATTTTTTTTTTAACATCTTTATTGGAGTATAATTGCTTTACAATGGTGTGTTAGTTTCTGCTTTATAACAAAGTGAATCAGTTATACATATGTTACCATATCTCTTCCCTCTTGCATCTCCCTCCCTCCCACCCTCCCTATCCCACCCCTCTAGGTGGTCACAAAGCACCAAGCTGATCTCCCTGTGCTATGCGGCTGCTTCCTACTAGCTATCTATTTTACGTTTGTTAGTGTATATATGTCCATGCCACTCTCTCACTTTGTCCCAGCTTACCCTTCCCCCTCCCCATATCCTCAAGTTCATTCTCTAGTAGGTCTGTGTCTTTATTCCCATCTTGCCCCTAGGTTCTTCATGACTCTGTCAAGATTTAAAACAACAACAATAACACTAGAGGCAATAGATACAGAATTCCTGGATTTTAATAGTAGGTGCTAGTTTCTGCTTCTGGTAGCGGCTTAGAATCTCCTGTCAGAATAACCCTTCCACAAATAACTATAAACACTGCATAAAATGGAAAACACAACCATCTGAAGGCATTAAAGAGCAAACCAAAGAAGGCATATTTGTATGTATTTTATATGGACTTTTAGAGTAAGGGAGCAGCACTGGGTGGGTTTCCAGTTTCTTATAGATTTTAGCCTGGAGGTAAGTCCCAGCTGG
This sequence comes from Delphinapterus leucas, assembly GCF_059928025.1. Taxonomy (NCBI): domain Eukaryota; kingdom Metazoa; phylum Chordata; class Mammalia; order Artiodactyla; family Monodontidae; genus Delphinapterus; species Delphinapterus leucas. The sequence goes on along the minus strand of NC_143130.1, from coordinate 121,811,394 downwards.
CACACTAGGAAACCAAACCATAGAGAGTAAAACCATAGCCTTACTGAGTATAGGATTTGAGGTGACCATAGCAGCTGAAAAGTAAGGGAGGAATCCAGGAAAAGAGAGAGCCACAGAGAGGGAGCCCCAAATTCTTTGTACAATTGCCCAAATATCTAGATGGGCCCTGAATGACACATATGCAGGATGACTGTAAGCTTCCCAGCTAAGGCTAAATAAGAGAGCTGAGCTGAGATTTCAGAGTTTCGAGTTTGAGTTCAGCCTAGGTAACTTTTTGCCAAAACAAACAAAAATAAATCTCTCTGGAGAAACATAACAGAATCCAGAGTCTCTATAATTTATCATTTATCATGTCCAGGTGAATTCAAAATTACTAGACATGAAGAAACAAGAAAATGTGACCGATACAGAACTGACCCAAAGGTAGCTAGATGTTGGATTTAGCAAACAAAGATTTTAAAGTAGTGATTATAACCTTGAAAAGGATATAAAGGAAGATACTTCTATAATAAATATAGCTCAGCAAATAAATTGAAATTACAAAAAAGAACAAGATATAAATTTTAGAATTCACAAATATAATACCTGAAATAAAAATTCACTGAATGGGCTTAATAGTTGATTAAAAATGACAGAAGTAAAAGTCAATGAACTTTAGGGTAGAGCAATAGAAATGATCTAATCTGAAGGACAGAGAGAAAAAGATTAAAAAAAAAATGAGCAGAGACTCACAGATCTGTAGGGCAATATTAAATTAGGTTGAAAATAAATGGATGGAAAAAGATATACCATGTGAACTATAACCATAAGAAAGCTGAGTAAACTGTTTTAATATCAGATAAATTAGGCTTTGAGACAAAGGTTATTATAAGAGATAAAGGGGATTCCATAGTGTTAAAAAGGTTAATACATGAGAAAAATGTAACAGTCATAAATAAGTGTGTACCTAATAGCAGAACTTCAAAGTACATGAAGCAAAACTGGACAGAATTAAAGGTAATAGGAAACACCAGGCACTTGAGAGTTTTCTAGAGAATAGAGGGGATGCAAGATGTGGATATTTATAGGGAGATGCCCAGAGCATGAAGATTTGTGCCTTATTTCCGAAAGCACGGTGCAGGAAGATGGAAAGCAAAGGATGAAGAAGTGGGTAAGCCTGGGGCAGCCTCACTTAGTCCTTATGTTCAGATTTTCTGAACCTGCAGGGCCACGCAAAAGTGCTGAGAGGACTGGTAGGCTAAAAGAGGGCCCGGGTCTGAATGAGGAAAATTCAGAATGTGCTGCGTTTGAGACTGGATTGGAGTTGAGGCAGGAATTGAACACATTATTTATCAGACGCCAGTGCGTGATGCCCTGTGACCAGGTGGGGTGAGCTATACCATAGATGCTAGTGGACCAGATGTCTTGCTTCAGCTGCCAAGATTTCTTGTAACTCCCTTGGGAAATTATGTTGTCGTCAGAGGAGAAGGAAGATGGAGGGGAGTGGGAGAATCTTGAATTGATGTAATATTTACCCAGTGAGACAGTTATAAATCAAAAGTGGCAAGACTAAGGGATTAAAAACATTTTTTAATGTTGAAATTGAACAGTTTATAAAAGTGCATAAAATATATATGTACAGATTACCAAATCATCCAGATTAAGAAATAGGACATTGCTGGTACTTGAGAATCTTTTAGTATGTTCATTCATGGTCACAGCCCCTTCCTTCTTCTTAATGGTAACCGCTATGTTGATGATTGGTTGTTGTTTCTTTTTTTTTTTTTATTTGAATAATTTTACTACCTACCATAAGAGCAATCGTGCTATAATTATTCTTGTACAGGGGTCACGATTACATATGCACACATTTCTATAGGACAGATAACTAGGAATGGCATTGCTGGATCACAGGATATGAATACCTTTGCCTTTACTGAATATTATCACACTCTTTTCCAAGTGGTTCTACCGGTTTTCACGCCCTGCAGTGTATGCAGATTTCTGTTGTTTCACATCATTGACAACTCCTTCTTTTTGGTATGTCAGACTTTAGTGTTTTTTTTGACCAACAATGCTTACAGTATTTTGCAGTCTTCATTCTCAGATGGTGACTTTCCTTTCCATTTCTCCGAGAAAATACAATAATCAGAATAGATATGCCACATTCCCATCACTACTTCTACCTGCCTACCTGCGTCAGTGCCCCTGTAGTCTGCCTTTCCTCCCATTATTATGGAGGAACTGTCTGTGCTTTTAGCTGTGGCAATCATCCCACTTGTGCCCTAGATCCCATCTTTTATATCTACTCAAGGACATTGCTCCACTATTTCTGTCCTCTTTCTCCTGCATCATCATTTCCCTTTCTGCTACTGGATTGTTTGCGTTAGTGTACAGACTGGCAACTGTTTCTCCCAACTTAAAACAACAACAACAACAAAATAATGGTAGTTAATACCACTGCCAGCAACTGCTCCATTATTTGTGCTTTCCTTTACAGAACTTCTAAAGGGTTGTTTCTTCTTTCTGTCTCCAATTCCTCACTTCCCATTCTCTCTTAAACTCAATCAGATCAAGCTTTCTCCCTTACTATTCCCCAGAACTGCTCTTGTCAGTCACCAGTGACTGCCATATTGCTAACTTCAGTGGTCACTTCTCAGTCCTTATCTTACTTGATCAGTCAGCAGTATTTGACATCACTCTTTCTTTAATTTTCCAGGATACGTCATTATTCTTTCTTGGTCATCTTTGCTGGTTCCTCTTCATCATTCTGATCTCTTAACATTGGATACTCTATACCTCAGTCCTTAGATCTCTCCTTTATGTTTTCCCTCTCCATTGATAAACTTATCCAGTGTCATGGTTTTAAGTAGTATAATTAATCTTGCAGCTCCTAAATTATATTTCCTTTCTGGACCTGTTCAGGGAACTCCAGATTTGTGTATTCAATTGCTTACTTGACAGATTTACTTGGATGTCTAATAAATACCTTAACATGCCTGAAACCAAACTCTTGATTTTTCCTAGGGCTGCTATATGTTTGTTTTATGCAGATTAGAAAAAAGACTTACCTTTCTCTAGACAGAAGCTCCCTGTGTAGGGTGCACAGCTTTGGCTTCCCTGTTTTTTTTTGTTTCAACTTTCCTTAACTTCCTATAGTCTTCTTTTCGGTTAATAGCAGCTCCATCTTTCTTGTTGTTTTAGTCAAATATTTTTGAGTTATCCTTGACTTTGTTCTTCTTTCCAACCATGCCCAATTAACCAGTAAGCCCTGGTGGATATGCTAAGTGGGATAAGAGGGAAGAGAATCCTAGCTAAGGAATAGAAAGACAGGGAGGCCAAAGAGCATGAAACACATTTGAGGTAGCTCTCCAGCCTTGCTAAGACTTCAGCTTTGCCACTGGAAATGTCTTCCTTTCTACCTTTCATAACGCAGCTCATCTTTTGCAGCTCAGCTCAAAAAGGATCTACTTTGCTGAAATTTCTTTAACACTGTTTTTAACACCAAACTGTTCTTTTTACTACTTAGCATTGTTTGTGTCAGTTTTGTTTTGCCTTGGTTTCCTTATCTGTGTGTAGAATGCAGATATTAATATTACCCAACTCATAGAGTTTTATGAGATTACATTAATACTTGTAAAGTGCATTGAACAGTGCCTGGCACACAGTTAATACAAAAAAAAGTTAGCTCTTTTGATAAGGCTGATGATGTCACTGTCTTCCTAGTAGATTGTGTGTCTCTGAGGGGTCAGTGGAGTTATCTGAGTCATCTTTGTTTTTTTTTCTTTAACATCCTTATTGGAGTATAATTGCTTTACAATGGTGTTTGCTTTATAACAAAGTGAATCCGTTATACATATACATATATCCCCATATCTCTTCCCTCTTTTGTCTCCCTCCCTCCCACCCTCCTTATTCCACCCCTCTAGGTGGTCACAAAACACCTAGCTGATCTCCCTGTGCTATGCAGCTGCTTCCCACTAGCTATCTATTTTACATTTGGTAGTGTATATATGTCCATGCCACTCTCTCACTTTGTCCCAGCTTACCCGTCCCCCTCCCTGTATCCTCAAGTCCGTTCTCTATTAGGTCTGCGTCTTTATTCCCATCTTGCCCCTAGGTTCTTCATGACAATTTCTTTTTTTGTTTTTTAGATTCCATATATATGTGTTACCGTACGGTATTTGTTTTTCTCTTTCTGACTTACTTCACTCTGTATGACAGACTCCAGGTCCATCCACCTCACTACAAATAACTCAATTTCATTTCTTTTTATGGCTGAGTAATATTCCATTGTATATAGGTGCCACATCTTCTTTATCCATTCCTCTGTTGACAGACACTTAGGTTGCTTCCATGTTATTGTAAATAGAGCTGCAATGAACATTGTGGTGCATGACTCTTTGAATTATGGTTTTCTCAGGATACATGCCCAGTAGTGGGATGGCTGGGTGGTATGGGAGTTGTATTTTTAGTTTTTCAAGGAACCTTCATACTGTTCTCCATAGTGGCTGTTATCAATTTACATTCCCACCAACAGTGCAAGAGGGTTCCTTTTTCTCCACACCCTCTCCAGCATTTGTTGTTTGTAGATTTTCTGATGATGGCCATTTTGACTGGTGTGAGATGATATCTCATTGTAGTTTTGATTGGCATTTCTCTAATGATTAATAATGTTGAGCATTCTTTCATGTGTTTGTTGGCAATCTGTATATCTTCTTTGGAGAAATGTCTGTTTAGGTCTTCTGCCCATTTTTGGATTGGGTTGTTTGTGTTTTTGATATTGAGCTGCATGAGCTGCTTATATATTCTGGGGATTAATCCTTTGTCAGTTGCTTCATTTGCAAATATTTTCTCCCATTCTGAGGGTTGTCTTTTCTTCTTGTTTATGGTTTCCTTTGCTGTGCAAAAGTGTTTAAGTTTCATTAGGTCCCGTTTGTTTATTTTTGTTTTTATTTCCATTTTTCTAAGAGGTGGGTCAAAAAGGATCTGCTGTCATTTATGTCATAGAGTGTTCTGCCTATGTTTTCCTCTAACAGTTTGATAGTGTCTGGCCTTACATTTAGGTCTTTAATCCATTTTGAGTTTATTTTTGTGTATGGTGTTAGGGAGTGTTCTAATTTCATTCCTTTACATGTAGCTGTCCAGTTTTTCCAGCACCATTTATTGAAGAGGATGTCTTTTCTCCACTGTATATTCTCGCCTCCATTATCAAAGATAAGGTGACCATATGTGCATGGGTTTATCTCTGAGCTTTCTATCTTGTTCCATTGATCTATATTTCTCTTTTTGTGCCAGTACCATACTGTCTTGATTACTGTAGCTTCGTAGTATAGTCTGAAGTCAGGGAGCCTGATTCCTCCAGCTCCGTTTTTCTTTCACAAGATTGCTTTGGCTATTCGGGGTCTTTTGTGTTTCCATACAAATTGTGAAATTTTTTGTTCTAGTTCTGTGAAAAATGCCATTGTTAGTTTGATAGGATTGCATTTAATCTGTAGGTTGCTTTGGGTAGTAGAGTCATTTTCACAATGTTGATTCTTCCAATCGAAGAACATGGTATATCTCTCCATCTGTTTGTATCATGTTTAATTTCTTTCATCAGTGTCTTATAGTTTTCTGCATACAGGTCTTTTGTCTCCTTAGGTAGGTTTATTCCTAGGTATTTTATTCTTTTTGTTGCAGTGGTAAATATGAGTGTTTGCTTATTTTCACTCTCAGATTTTTCATCATTAGTGTATAGGAATGCAAGAGATTTCTGTGCATAAATTTTGTATCCTGCTACTTTACCAAATTCATTGATTAGCTCTAATAGTTCTGGTAGCATCTTTAGGATTCTGTATCTATAGTGTCATGTCATCTGCAAACAGTGACAGCTTTACTTCTTCTTTTTCGATTTGGATTCCTTTTATTTCTTTTTCTTCTCTGATTGCTGTGGCTAAAACTTCCAAAACTATGTTGAATAAGAGTGGTGAAAGTGGGCAACCTTGTCTTGTTCCTGATCTTAGTGGAAATGCTTTCAGTTTTTCACCATTGAGGACGATGTTGGCTGTGGGTTTGTCATATATGGCCTTTATTATGTTGAGGAAAGTTCCCTCTATGCCTACTTTCTGGAGGGTTTTTATCATAAATGGGTGTTGAATTTTGTTGAAAGCTTTCTCTGCATCTATTGAGATGATCATATGGTTTTTCTCCAATTTGTTAATATGTTGTATCACATTGATTGATTTGCATATACTAAGAATCCTTGCATTCCTGGAATAAACGCCACTGGATCATGGTGTATGATAGTTTTAATATGCTGTTGGATTCTGTTTGCTAGTATTTTGTTCAGGATTTTTGTATCTCTGTTCATCAGTGATATTGGCCTGTAGTTTTCTTTCTTCGTGAACATCTTTGGTTTTGGTATCAGGGTGATGGTGGCCTCATAGAATGAGTTTGGGAGTGTTCCTTCCTCTGCTGTAGTTTGGAAAAGTTTGAGAAGGATAGGTGTTAGCTCTTCTCTAAATGTTTGATAGAATTCGCCTTTGAAGCCATCAGGTCCTGGGCTTTTGTTTGTTGGAAGATTTTTAATCATAGTTTCAATTTCAGTACTTGTGATTGGTCTGTTCATATTTTCAATTTTTCCTGGTTCAGTCTTGGCAGGTTGTGCATTTCTAAGAATTTGTCCATTCCTTCCAGGTTGTTCATTTTATTGGTATATAGCTGCTTGTAGTAATCTCTCATGATCCTTTGAATCTCAGCAGTTGTTACTTCTCCTTTTTCATTTCTAATTCTATTGATTTTAGTCTTCTCCCTTTTTTTCTTGATGAGTCTGGCTAGTGGTTTATCAATTTTATTTATCTTCTCAAAGAAGCAGCTTTTAGTTTTACTCATCTTTGCTATCATTTCTTTCATTCCTTTTTCATTTATTTCTGATCTTTATGATTTCTTTCCTTCTGCTAACTTTGGGTTTTTTTTTTTCTCTAATTGCTTTAGGTGTAAGGTTAGGTTGTTTATTTGAGATGTTTCTTGTTTCTTAAGGTAGGATTGTTTTGCTATAAACTTCCCTCTTAGAAGTGCTTTTGCTGCATCCCATAGGTTTTGGGTCATTGTGTTTTCATTGTCATTTGTTTGTAGGTATTTTTTGATTTCGTCTTTGATTTCTTCAGTGATCTCTTGGTTATTAAGTAGTGTGTTGTTTAGCCTCTATGTGTTTGTATATTTTACAGATTTTTTCCTGTAATTGATATCGTGTCTTATAGCATTATGGTCAGAGAAGATACTTGATATGATTTCAGTTTTCTTAAATTTACCAAGGGTTGATTTGTGACCCAAGATATGATGTATCCTGGAGAATGTTCCATGAGCACTTGAGAAGAGAGTGTATAATGTTGTTTTTGGATGGAATGTCCTATAAATATCAATTAAGTCCATCTTGTTTAATGTTTAAATGTATCATTTAAAGCTTGTGTTTCCTTGTTTATTTTCATTTTGGATGATCTGTCCATTGGTGAAAGTGGGGTGTTAAAGTCCCCTACTATGATTGTGTTACTGTCGATTTCCCCTTTTATGGCTGTTAGTATTTGCCTTATATATTGAGGTGCTCCTATGTTGGGTGCATAAATATTTACAATTGTTATATCTTCTTGTTGGATCGATCCCTTGATCATTATGTAGTGTCCTTCTTTGTCTCTTCTAATAGTCTTTATTTTAAAGTCTATTTTGTCTGATATGAGAATTGCTACTCCAGCTTTCTTTTGATTTCCATTTGCATGGAATATCTTTTTCCATCTGCTCACTTTCAGGCTGTATGTGTCCCTAGGTCTGAAGTGGGCCTCCTGTAAACAGCATATATATGGGTCTTGTTTTTGTATCCATTCAGCCAGTCTGTGTCTTTTGGTTGCAGTATTTAATCCATTTACATTTAAGGTAATTATCAATTTGTATGTTCCTATTACCATTTTCTTAATTGTTTTGGGTTTGTTATTGTAGTACTTTTCCTTCTCTTGTGTTTCCTGCCTAGAGAAGTTCCTTTAGCATTTGTTGTACAGCTGGTTTGGTGGTCCTGAATTCTCTTAGCTTTTGCTTGTCTGTAAAGGTTTTAATTTCTCCGTCAAATCTGAATGAGATCCTTGCTGGGTAGAGTAATGCTGGTTGTAAGTTTTTCCCCTTCATCACTTTAAATATGTCCTGCCAGTCCGTTCTGGCTTGCAGAGTTTCTGCTGAAAGATCAGCTGTTAACCTTATGGGGATTCCCTTGTGTGTTATTTGTTGCTTTTCTCTTGCTGCCTTTAATATTTTTTCTTTGTATTTAATTTTTGATAGTTTTATTAATATGTGTCTTGGCGTATTTCTCCTTGGATTTATCCTGTATGGGACTCTTTGTGCTTCCTGGACTTGATTAACTATTACCTTTCCCGTATTAGGGAAGTTTTCAACTATAATCTGTGCAAATATTTTCTCAGTCCCTTTCTTTTTCTCTTCTTCTTCTGGAACCCATATAATTAGAATGTTGGTGCGTTTAATGTTGTCCCAGAGGTCTCTGAGACTGTCCTCAATTCTTTTCATTCTTTTTTCTTTATTCTGCTCTGCAGTAGTTATTTCCACTATTTTATCTTCCAGGTCACTTATCCGTTCTTCTGCCTCAGTTATTCTGCTATTGATCCCTTTTAGAGAATTTTTAATTCAATTTATTGTGTTGTCCTTCTCTGTTTTTTTGGTCTTTAGTGCTTCTAGGTCCTTGTTAAGCATTTCTTGTATTTTCTCCATCCTATTTCCAAGATTTTGGATCATCTTTACTATCATTATTCTGAATTCTTTTTTAGGTAGACTGCCTATTTCCTCTTCATTTGTTAGGTCTGGTGTGTTTTTACCTTGTTCCTTCATCTGCTGTGTGTTTCTCTGTCTTCTCATTTTGCTTAACTTACTGTGTTTGGAGTCTCCTTTTCGCAGGCTGCAGGTTCATAATTCCCGTTGTTTTTGGTGTCTGCCGCCAGTGGCTAAGGTTGGTTCAGTGGGTTGTGTAGGCTTCCTGGTGTAGGGGACTAGTGCCTGTGTTCTGGTGGATGAGGCTGGATCTTGTCTTTCTGGTGGGTAGGTCCACGTCTGGTGGTGTGTTTTGGGGTGTCTGTGGCCTTATTATGATTTTAGGCAGGCTCTCTGCTAATGGGTGGGGTTGTGTTCCTGTCTTGCTTGTTGTTTGGCATAGGGTAGGGTGTCCAGCACTGTAGCTTACTGGTCGTTGAGTGGAGGTGGGTCTTGGCGTTGAGATGGAGATCTCTGGGAGGTTTTCACTGTTGGATATTACATAGAGCTGGGAGGTCTCCTGTGAACCAGTGCCCTGATCTTGGCTCTCCCACCTCGGAGGCACATCCCTGATGCCTGGCTGGAGCACCAAAAGCCTGTCATCCACATGGCTCGGAATAAAAGGGAGAAAAAAAGAAAAAGAAAGAAGATAAAATATAATAAAATAAAATAAAGTTATAATAAATAATAAAAAATATTATTAAAAATATTTTTGAAAAGTAATTTAAAAAAAAGAAAGCAGAGAGCAACCAAACCAAAAACCAAATCCACCAATGATAACAAGCGCTAAAAAGTATACTAAAGAAACAACAGAAAAAAAACGAACAAAAAAATGGACAAATGGTAAAAGCAAAGCTATACAGACAGAATCACACACAGAAGCATATACATACACACTCACAAAAAGAGAAAAAGGGAAAAAGAAATACATATCATTGCTCCCAAAGTCCGCTTCCTCAATTTGGGATGATTCGTTGTCTTTTCAGGTGTTCCACAGATGCAGGGTACATCAAGTTGATTGTGGAGATTTAATCCACTGCTCCTCAGGCTGATGGGAGGGATTTCCCTTCTGTTCTTGTTCGCACAGCTCCTGGGGTTCAGCTTTGGATTTGGCCCCCGCCTCTGTGTGGGCGTCTGTTCTTTGCTCAGACAGGATGGGGTTAAAGGAGCCGCTGCTTCAGGGCCTCTGGCTCACTCAGACTGGAGGGGTACGGATCGGGGGCGAGCCTGCGTCGGCAGAGGCCGGTGTGACGTTGCACCAGCCTGAGGTGTCGTGTGTTCTCCTGGGGAAGTTGTCCCTGGATTCCGGGACCTGGCAGTGGCGGGCTGCACAGGCTCACCGGAAGTGGGGTGTGGACAGTGACCTGTGCTCGCACACAGGCTTCTTGGTGGCAGCAGCAGCAGCCTTAGCATCTCATTCCCATCTCTGGGGTCTGCGCTGATAGCCGCGGCTCGCGCCCGTCTCTGGAGCTCCTTTAAGCGGCGCTCTTAATCCCTTCTCCTCAGGCACCAGGAAACAAGAGAGGCAAGGAAAAGTCTCTTGTCTCTTCGGCAGCTCCAGCCTTTTCCCGGACTCCCTCCCGGCTAGCCATGGCACAGTAGCCCCCTTCAGGCTATGTTCACGCAGCCAACCCCAGTCCTCTCCGTGGGATCCGACCAAATCCCGAGCCTCAGCTCCCAGCCCCCGCCCTCCCCTGCGGGTGAGCAGATAAGCCTCTCGGGCTGGTGAGTGCCGGTTGGCACCAATCCTCTGTGCGGGAATCTCTCCGCTTTGCCATCCGCACCCCTGTTGCTGTGCTCTCCTCCTCGACTCCGAAGCTTCCCCCCTCCGCTACCTGCAGTCTCCGCCCACGAAGGAGCTTCCTAGTGTGTGGAAACCTTTCCTCCTTCATGGCTCCCTCCCAGAGGAGCAGGTCCCGTCCCTATTCTTTTGTCTGTTTTTCCTTTTTTCTTTTGCCCTACCCAGGTACGTGGGGATTTCTTGCCTTTTGGGAAGTCTGAGGTCTTATGCCAGCGTTCAGTAGGTCTTCTGTAGGAGTTGTTCCACATGTAGATGTATTTCTGATGTTATTTGTGGGGAGGAAGGTGATCTCCACGTCTTACTCTTCCAGCATCTTGAAGCTCCCCTCTCTGAGTCATCTTTGGATGCCCAGAATTTTTTGGCTTGAATTTATTATTTATTAATTTTATGTAAAAATCTTATAAATGCCCATGTTTATACATGTTGGGAAAAACCCTTTTTCAGACTACCCTAGACAGATTACATTCTGTAATACAATTTTTAGCATGAAGAAAAGTACCCAATATTTTGAGTCCAAGTGCCTAAAAAGTTATGTAATATTTTCTCTGATGAAGTAGTGCTTCGCAGTTAGCCTGGAGAACAGCTGTGGTCCTTGTTTATGGGACTCATCATTACAGTTTCCTAGTATCTGTGGGGAACTGGTTCCAAGCCCCCTGTGGATACCGAAATCTGAGGATGCTCCATTATGTGAAATGGCATACTACAGTCAGCCCTCCAGATCTGCGGATTCTGAACCTAGGGGTTCAACCAACCAGAATTCCATCTGTGGTTGGTTGAATCTGCGGATGTGAATATCCAGCATTTAACATAGTGCTAAGCACAGAGTAGATGATTGATAAGTGTTTATTGAAGAGGTGGATTCATAGTATTGGGCATGCAGATGTTGTTGGATAGACATATATATGTATGGAGGCAGCAGTGGTGCGTTGGAAAAAGGGCTGCAATTAGATTGTATGGCAAAGCTCTGGCCCAGACTACACCAACTGCATGACCTTGGGCAAGCGACTTAACCTTCTGAACTTTAGTTTCTTCAGCTGAAATTAGAGATAATATATCTCAGGGTAATGTTTTAAGGACCACTTGAGATAATGTATATGAAAGTACTTGGTAATCTATAGCTCATGATGCAAATTAAGGTTGTTTGGTATTGAGGTTTGTAATTTAAAGTATACCTAGTGTAATTACAAAGCAGTGAGAGTTACTGTAAATTGTATAAGAAAATCAGTCCTGTCATTTAAAACTTACCTTTGTTATATAATGTATATGGATCTCTTTACTCTTTGTGTGGAAAGGTGACACATGGCTTACAAGTACTTTTCACACATATAATGGAGGCTGTGAGAACGTTTCCACACTCTGCTCCCAGAAGGTTAGTTTCTGGCTTGCTTGAGTAGTCATAACTGAAGTCTGTTGTTCTTTGCAACATGGCTTCTTAGTCTTCTTCTACCTTAGAGAATCAATTTGTGAAAGATTACGTAGGCTGAGCACAATCAAACGTTATTTTGAAAGTCATTTGTAGATTAAAATTTAAAAAATCCAATTATTAATCAGTGAGAATATAGATTTTTTTCAAAATAAATTGCTAGGTGAACAAATCCACACAAAATCCTTGACACTTGAATAGCTTTCTTTTAGGTGCATTTTTATCAGGCAGTTTATGTACAGTGATGAGTGGTCAGCTTGAAATCTTAGTCAGATAGAACCCATATCCCCCACATTCCTCACTGCTGTGGGCTGGTCTGCCTGCACTGGTGTTTTTCAGCAAATCTCAGCTCTTAGGTCTAGTGCGGTCCTTGAGCCAAGAGGGGCTGCTCAGACAAACTTTGTTCTTCCTCGTGCAGCTGTGTCTTATCCCATTTGTTAAGGGTTTCTTCCATGTCTCCCCACAAAGGTAAATAAAGAACTGTTTTAGTATTCTGCTGTTGCCCTTTAAACCTGGCCACTTTGAAACATAATAAGCCTAGTGTCTATGTTGCAGTATTGATTACATTTCAGGCCCTGGGTATTGGTAATCTGTCTCATCATTTAGTGCTTATAAACATTGATGAAACTGCTCGAGGAGCCATGTGCGTCATCAGTGGCAGTTGCAGATCTCACAATCATACTGAAGCTTATATGTAATTGGTTTTTTCTGAAGGGTGTGACCCAAACATGACTACCTTGCAACTATTTAAGATATTTTATTGCTTTTAAACTTATTTTGAGACTAACTGTAGTTATGGCAGTTTCAAGAACATTTTAGTGGTGTTAGAGTGACTCTCAGTTGAGATTCATTCATTTCTTTGTTTCACCCAGAAAGAGTTATATAGAAGGGTCTCTGCTTATTCTATGTAAGTAGGAAAATGATATCTAATATGATCGAATATGAAGTTTTGTATTTTTAAAATTTAGCCCAAGTTCTCATACACTCTGGATAATTCAAATTTGTGATTGGAAAAAACATGATATCCAATTTCTATTTATAAAGTCAGGTGACTCTTTAGTTTCTGTTTTGTGTGTGTGTGTGTGTGTGTGTGTGTGTGTGTGTGTGTATGTGTGTGTACATTCCTTTTCTTGGGGCAGTGAAGACCACTGACTCAGAAGAGGAAAGTCAGGAGTCAGCAAGGAAAACCCTTAGCTTATCTTTCCAAATTTTATCCCAACACAAGTGGGAGGTATTGCTTGCAGTGCCATTGGCTACAAAGGATATCCTGTAAATCTTCCTGTAGGAAGTGGCAACTTAACTTAAGTTTTGAAAGATGAGTGAGAATTAACTGGATCCAGAAGGTGGAGGGTGATACTGCTGGCTGGGGGGGTAGTGTATAGAAACATGGCATGAAATATCACATGTAATTGGGGAGTTGTTTTTGGACTGGTGGGATCAAAAAGAAAATACAGGGGAGTGGTGGGAATGATTGGGCATTGGGCAAAATAATTAAGTTGTTGCTGAAGTAATTGTCATCATGATCATCATTAACATCAGTCATCATCACCACCACCACCACCGCCTTACTCTCACACCCACCATTGTTGTTATCATCATCCTGGCAAGTAGCATACCAGGCTCAATTAAGGAAGTGGCAGAAAGGGAAATGTTGAGGCAGTCTAATCTTTAGGATTTGGAGACTGATCTGATGTGGGGTGACTTATGCGTAGATGGGTTGTTGTACTTGGGCTGCATGTGGGACAGCCAGTAGAGGTGTCAAGCAGGGATATGGGCATGCAGGACTGAAACTCAGCAGAGAGGTCTGGGATGCAGGCAGACTTTGGGAATCATATCTGAAGCCTTTCTTCTTGTATTTCTTTTTTTGCAAAGCATACAGGAGAGGAAATCAGGGAAGAGAGAACAAACTATACTTTTAGGGGGCTTGAAAAAATGTTAATGTTGTGGAAAGGAAAAAGGGAAAGAAGAGAGTTCAGAAAGAGGACAAAAAGGACTAAAGGGGAATTGGGGAAAGTGTGAGTAGCAGAAAGAAAAAGAAAGTTCATTTATTCCTTTACTGAGTGCCTATTGTGTATAGTCACGTGCTAGACACTGCAGAAACAGAAAGAGTGAATGACTGTGACACAGAAGACTGTGCTGGGTGTTATGGGCAACGTATGATGAGTCTGATAGAGTCCTTGTTTCCAAGGAATTCATAGTATATTAGTGAAGAGAGGCATATAAGCTACTAACAAGAAATAATATGAGGGAAAATGAAATGGCATCATGGTAATAAATTATTCCTGAACAGAATTGGAGAAGGTTTTTTGGAGATGATAACATTTAGGCAGAATCTGGAGGCTTGAGTGGAATGTCTCTCAGGGAGAAAGAGAGGAAAGGACTTTCTTGGTTGGTGATAGCACATGAGTGTTATCCACTAAATTGTGTTCCTACCAAATTCATATGTTGAAGCCCTAACCCCCCACGTGACTATATTTGAATATAGGGCCTTTAAGGAAGTAATTAAGGTCAACTGAGGTCAGAGGGTGGGACTTTTATAGGACAGGTGTCTTTATAAGAAATGAAAGAGACACTGGAGCTCTCTTTCTGTCCATGTGCTCACAGAATAAATTCATTTGAGGGCACAGCAAGAAGGCAGTCATCTGCAAGCTGGGAAGAGAGCTCTCACAAGAATCTGAATTTTCTGACACCTTGATTTTGGACTTTTTGCCTCCAGAAAGTGAGAAAGTAAATTTCTGTTCTTTAAGCCACCCAGCCTATGGCATTTTGTTGTGGTGGCCTGAGTAGATTAATACAATGAGCAGCTCACAGAGTCACACAGTGTGTTTAAGGGAAGATGAGCAGCTATGTGAGCCTGGAGACAAGGCCATAGGAGGGGGTGTGGTGGGAGATGAGAGAGCTAAGTGCATTCTTTGAGTAACTGGATAACCTTGAAGGAAAATGACCACTTGGCTTAATACCTCTTGGGTTATAAATACTGATCATGGAGTTCTGTGAGCAAAAGGAGCAGACATGGGAAAATTTGGGAGCTCCTTAAGGAAGGTCAGAGCTAATAGTCAAAATAGATTTACATCATAAAGGCAGTTAGGGTAGCCACCCCTTATAATGAAGACCTGAAAAATTAAGAAGTAAAACATGAAGCATTTCCCACATTTCCTAATAGACAAAGTCTGTTGCTATATAGACATTAGATATGATATGTTTCATTTTGTGATTTTTGGCTCCTTGATTAGCAGTATTTGAAAATCAGCTTGAGGGTAACGTTGGACACACCATCCAGGTGACTATATTCATTAATCTTGTTACTGTCAGTGAATGGAATGCTCACACAGGCAGCCTCACTGAACCCTTGTGAAAATGTTCCTTTTCCATCTTGTTGAACCTGTGAGTTTCAGTGTTGATACACTGGCTGATTAATGCTAGTCTGGGCCAAGTCAAAGTCATGTACAATGCAGCCAGCATTCCCTTGAATAATCAACTCTCATTTAGAAGGAAATGGAAAGTTGTTACAAATTAAACACTAAAGGGAAAGGGGGATGACATGTTTAATTGCTTGCTTTCTTGTCCCTTCTTAATGTGTGAGATGCCCTTATGAGAAGGGCTAGAGTAGACAGATTACGTGGAAACAGCCATTTCACTATCCTCTGTCTCATCCTTATGATAATATTCATTCCTCATTTTATTTTTAATGTATTCCCTGTTTGTTACAGTTTTTCAGCATCTGATTATACACAAGGAGTAACTGCCCCCCATATACGTGTCATTGGTTGGAAAGACAATTTTGAGTGAATTTTAATATGATTTAAAAAAAATTATTTTATTTATTTATTTTTGGCTGCATTGGGTCTTCGTTGCTGCACGCGGGCTTTCTTTAGTTGCGGCGCACAGGGGATACTCTTTGTTGCAGTGCTTGGGCTTTTCATTGCAGTGGCTTCTTTTGTTGTGGAGCACGGGCTCTAGGCACGCAGGTCAGTAGTTGTGGCTCACGGGCTCTAGAGCACAGGCTCAGTAGTTGTGGCACATGGGCTTAGTTGCTCTGTGGCATGTGGGATCTTCCTGGGCCAGGGCTCGAACCTGTGTCCCCTGCATTGGCAGGTGGATGCTTAACTGTGCCACCAGGGAAGCCCTGCACAATTTTTTGAGAGAATAAATTTTGTTTCTGTCACAGACTCAGAGAGTCCTTGATGACATGTTGACAGGTATTGGAAATGATGGGATTGGAGAGCTGACAGGTGACTCATGCATATGCATGTCTTCTGTGATTATACATAGTAATCTATCTGGGGTTATTTATGGTAGCATTGTCATAGCGACCAGTTAGCAATAAACAAGGCTCTCAAAGCCACAGGGAGAGTTTTTACAGCCTCTGTGACCAACTGTGGTACCTCTAATTTAATTATTTATTTATAGTTAGAATCTATTTTTTATTCTTTTCTAAATTTTTATGAAGTATAAAAACTAGGAACTGTAAATCATTGCCTATTTTCTTATAAAATATATGGATTAGATATTTTTATTTGTGTGCTTAATAAATTTTCTGAACATAAAGATTATATGAATTATCTTAAAGATTTAAAAAATAATCATAACTTTTAATGCAAATTAGAATAAATCTTTTAAATTGATGGAAGATTGTATGCAAGGATACTGAAAGCTTAAGGAAAGAAAGTTTCATTCTCTATAGATGTAGATTAACAGCACTAACATTGACCATCCATTCATTTATTTATTCATTCATAGGTATTATCACGTGCTTGCTGTGGAAATCTCTGTGCTGTATGCTGGGAGTTATAGTAATAAATGAAACAGTCTCTGCTGTTACAGAGATTATATTGAAATGGGAAGGAGAGAAGCAGTAAACAATTGAAAAACAAGTGCTATTGAGAGAACAGTTGAGTGCTGGATAGAGAATAATGTGGATTGGGGTTGAGAAGAAGGGAAACCCATGCTGATAGAGAACTCACAGAAAAGTTGGCAGCAGTGGTGGGGTAGTTTTTTAAACTCCCTGAATTTCCCCCATAAAAACAGAGCAATTAGGATAGCAAAACCAAAAACTCATTGGCAACATCTACCAAAAAATGAAGTAACGAATTATCTCCACAAACCTCAGAAATAAAAAAGCATAAGGCCAAACTACAGACAGCAGCAAGACCAGAGTAGGATCAGCAGTTGTGTGTAATGAAGCAGAGGAGAGGTAATGGAACTTCAGGAAACAAATTACCAATAGGTGTTCATCTCAAATAGAGGAGTCCCCAGTGACTATGGAAAGCCAAACTGAGAAACAGCAATGAAAACTGAGAGGAGGCTTTACTAGTTCCCAGTTCACACATGAGTATAAGGTGACCATGTAAAATTGGATGGTGCTGGAATGGTCTGGGCCTGATGAACTCATAATACCAATCAACTAAATCTCTTCTAGGACAGAGCTCCCCCCTCACCGCCACCCCACAGAGCTAGCTGCTGGGAGTACAATCTAAATTGAGAGGACAAGAATACTAGGGCAGAGGAGAGAAATGTCAGATAGAAAAGGGAGGAGGGAGCAGGGGTGGCATATCTCAGAAGATACACAGCCATAGTTTTTAATACTTCATGCTAACAACAGAAGAAAGAACCGTAGAGAGTGAAGCTAGGAAAGTTTTCCTGGCCCATTCCTCCTATGAGCAACAAGATTGGACCATGATCACATTCCATATAAGTTATTATTATTAAAAAAAATAGAGAAATAGAAAGAATAATACTCTTCCAGAAAAGAAAGAATGCCCACAAAACATGAAAAAGTTAACCTAGTATTTCAAAATGATTTTTAAAAATTAAGAAAATAATACAAACTATGATCAAACAGCATAAGTAGAATTGGGGGCGGGGAATTCTTTGGTTATTTAGGCAAAAAGACCAAGGCATTTATTAAGAAAAGAATGTCAGATTTATATAAAAATTTTTGATATCAACATTTTATGCCTGAAGATAATGGAGTAACATATTTGAATAAAATGTGAGCCAAGCATTTTATATCCAGTTAAATACTGACCTTCAAATATAAAATCCTCGGGAAAGCTCTATATAATAGAACTCCGGAAATATTGTTATTATAAGCCTTCCCATAGAATCTACTAGAGAACAAGTTCAGATAACAAAAATGACTGGGTAAGAAATTGAGAGTGTTCTACGTACACTGCATATTTGCCTGTAGAACTAAGTAAATAATGGACATAAGGGGGGCAATATATTATGTTTCGAAACATTACAATTGTTAAAAATGTCAGGAAAAGCAGAAGAATATATGGTAAGCAGGGTAAACTTATTGGTAGCTTTATAGTTATTAACTGAGAATTAAAAAATATACTTCAAATTATTCTGGAAATGAAAGAGAGGAAATAGAAGAAGAGGTTACTGCCTAATTTCAATATTGGTCCCACTAGTAAACAAATAGTATGCAAAGAAGGGACAGGGACTAAGGTTATTAGAAAAAGGCAGTGTGAAAGAAATAATTGAAACAAAAATACAAATCTTGGGCTTCCCTGGTGGCGCAGTGGTTAGGAGTCTGCCTGCCAATGCAGGGGACACGCGTTTGAGCCCTGGTCCGGGAAGATCCCACATGCCATGGACTAACAAAGCCCGTGCACCACAACTACTGCGCCTGTGCTCTAGAGCCCGCAAGCCACAACTGCTGAAGCCTGCACGCCTAGAGCCCGTGCTCTGCCACAAGAGAAGCCACAGCCACGAGAAGCCCATGCACCGCAACAAAGAGTAGCCCTCGTTCACCACAGCTAGAGAAAGCCCATGTGCAGCAACGAAGACCCAGTGCAGGCAAAAATAAAAATAAATAAAATAAAATAAATTAAAAAAATACAAATCTTTCTAATACCAAAATCTGTATTTGTAAAAAAATACAAATCTTTCTAATTCCCCAACAATGCAAAATCCAAGTCTAAGCTATGGTACCTCTAATTTAAAAAGCAAGTTTGATGATAAGCTTATTGAACTTGAGAGTCCCAATATAATGCTTTTATTTTAAACTTCAAAATCATGATGAAGAACATAAAGTCTGATGAAATGAAAAAGAACTGGCATTGTGGTTGAACAGGAGCCAGGGTTCCAGGCCTCATTTAATAGTTGTGTGACCTTGGACAAGTCACCCATTTTGAGTCTCAATTTCCTCATTTTTAATGGGAGCTTAATAATATCTATTCCAGCATATCTTTTCCAATGAGACTGTTGTAGGGAAGAAATGAAATGACGCATATGAAAGGGTAGTTACGCATGCCCAGGAGAAATAAACCTGAAGACAACATTCTGTGAGAGAGGTTATGCATCTGGTTCTATTCATTTTAGGTGCCAGAATCTTGGACTTCATTGTTTGGGAATCTGTATTAAAAAAGAATAGTTGTGTGTGGGGAGATCTTAGTTTGGATTTTACGAAGCCGACGAAAGGATTCGATGAGAATGATTGAATTCATGTTTTCTAATGAAACTACATACACTTGACTCTACATTAGCTAGATAAGTATAAATACAACACTATAGAGACTATACAGTGATCTTCTGGAAAACTTGGATTTTCTTCACACTAAGCAGCTGATAAGAACAACTCCTCAGTGTGTTGAAGAAGCTCAGGTCTGCTCTTTTAGCTGTTTGTTAACACCTGTGTTCCTTTCCTGGGATTTTTCAATTTGTTTTTTTTCCCAGGAAATCATTTCTAATTGCATATTTTTCAGTCTCTGATGATGTGATTGATCAAAGGTCATTTTGGTGATTTAGGGACTCTGCTTTCCTCTCTGTAAAATGCTACTTTTCCAAGCTGTGGAAATGCAAGACGCCTGCAGGTTAGTGGGTCTGTAGAAAGGAAGCTGTTAACTAGAGAGAGCAGAAGCTATCTTGGTAAAGTGGATGACCTACTGTGTGCTTTCCTTATCCCACACGAAGGTGTGCCCTGGGTCTGCTGGTTCATGTGGCCTGCTGGGTGGGGGTCCTGCTAGTTTCCACATGCTCATATTTTTATGCCCTTCTGTATTAGTCACACTTCTCCAGAGAAGCGTAACCAATAGAATATATCAATATATATATGGGGAAATTTAATATAGGAATTGGCTCACATGGGTTTGGAAGCTGAGAAGTCCCATGATTTGTCATCTGCAAGCTGGAGAACCAGGAGAGCCAGTGGTATAATTCAGTCTGAGTTGGAAGGCCTGAGAATCAGGGGGCTGATGATGTAAGTCCCAGTGTAAGTCCAAAAGCCCAAGAACCTGGAACGCCACTCTCTGAGGGTAGGAGAGGATGAATGTCTCAGCTCAAGCAGAGAAAGAGTGAATTCACCCTTCCTCAGCTTTTTTGTTTTATTTAGGCCCCCAACAGATTGGGTGATGACCACTCACACTGGAGAGGGCCATTTGCTTTACTGAGTTCAACAATTTAAATGCTAATCTCTTCTGGAAATGACCTCGCAGACACATCCAGAAATAACATTTTACTAAGTATCTGGGCATCCTTTAGCCCCATCAAGTTAACACATAAAATTAATCATTACACCTTCCAACCCAGGAAGCCACTTCATTACACCCTAATCCCTGCTTGGCAACAATACACTTGTCCTGTGGCTGCTCCATAACTCAGATTTGACTTTTAGGACTTAAGAGTAGGATTTCCAGTTGAGCCACAGGGCTTAGGGTTCTTCAACTTTTATTATAGAGTCCAGCCAAGGGTCCTTTCAAGCAGCAGACTTGGCCCTGATCTTCCAGAGTTGTCAGTACTGGGAACGGATTTAAAAAACAAATTTTTGCTTGACCCTTCCTATAGTTCTTTCTCTAACCTGAGTTCACTCTCTTTCCTGCTCTGGGCTGTGTTCTCTGTGAGGTGAAAGCTCCTGTCAGTTTTCACTCAACATCATTTCTATAGAGTCTATCATGGTATAGAACAAATAAATGCATTATAAATTGAGAGCATCAAAATTACAAAAAACCCTATAAACATAAACAAATATATTAATATCACAATTGTCAAACACAAATTGCCAATCATCAATTAATTAAATTGCTTATAGTGTCATGATTTAATAGAAAAAGGTTATGAAATCAGATGGCTTGAATTTAAATCTAAGCTCTGACTTAATAGCTGAGTGACTTTTGGCGATTTATTTAGCTGTTTAAAACTTCAGATTTCTTAACTTTCAAGTGAAATGATACATGTAAGTGTATAGCACAGCATTGCCAAGTAATAATTTCTCAATAAGTTTTAGCTATAATTTTTGTAATATATCAAACATAGCAAAGAAATACTTTATTATTTTTTTTGAAGAAAAGATAAAATACTGAGTGGCAAATTAGTATGTGTGAAAATTGGCATAATCTTTCTAGAGAAAAAAGTGACGATATAAGCAAAAAACATTAAAATGTGCATATCCTTCAACCAAATATTTCTATGTTTAGGAATTACATAGATTACATAGATGTTTAGGAATTATAACAAAATAATCAGGCATTTTTATAAATATGTATGTCAAAGAATTTCTGCTGACATTTATAGTTATAAAAAAGGAAACAAGTATTCAGCAGTAGGTGGATTTCTAGGTAAGTTTTTAAGACTACCATATAGAAATATGTATTTTAAAAAGGGAAAATACCCATAAAAGGCCAAGAGAAGAAGCAGATCACAAACCATTAAAAACAATGTGGTACTATAAATACCCAGATGGTCTAATAGTCCTTTTAAACTGAACATGTCTAAAACCAGACTCTTGATTCCCTTCAATGTATTCCTTTCCCAGTGTTCCCATTTCTGCAAATGACACTTTTTAGCTGATATCTTTTTTCTTCAGAGTACTTACACTACTATGTTATATATTTATATGTGTTTTTAATCTATCTCTATTACCAGTATGTTAATTTCATGGGAGCAGGCATCCTAACTGTCCTGGTCATAGTAGTATTGCTAATACCTAGAATAATGACAAGCACATAGCAGGCATTGATGTATGTTTGTTGATTTATTGCATGAATGACTAGTTAAAATGCATTAAATAGAAAAGGATATGTGAAAGTGTTACCAGTGATTAACTCCCGGAGGCAGAATAATGGTGATATTTTAGAGCTCTTCTGTATTTTTCAATTTTCTCACTAGTTAGAAGAAAGTTATTAAAATTGGTATAGAAAGACTAATTTGTAAACTTACTGAATTTTAGAAAATCATGTACACTGTTGTTTTTAATGGTCAGGAAGAAAAGCAAAGAATGAAACTGTATAGTTTGCTATAATAGGACTGTATGATTAACATATCAACAGAAGATCAATCAAAATAATCATAAAAATTGACAGCAAAGAGAATTATTTAGTTCAACTATCATCCCAGAGAAATAACTCCTCCTAAGATGGCAGTTTACTATCCTCGGAGAAGCCTTGCTTCATAAAAACTGGATCAGTACTCTTAAAACAAAATCACAGAGTATCTAATTTTAGGAAACTTTAGTTCCAGTTTCCTTCATTCAAGTTGCATTTATTTTTATCTTATAGTAAATTCAGTTTTTGTTTTTCTGAAAAACAGTTGATGGAATTCTTTATGAAATTGAAATTTCTGTTGTGTTGAATGAAGCCAAACTTATACTTTGCAGATCTTATGTATACCCCACAAAGTATATAATATGCTTTTAAATTCTTTACCCCAAAGAGGTCTTTGCAGCTCTCTTGATATTACACCAAAAAAGCCCCCCAAAACCAAAAGAACTTCTCAACCTGTTTTCTCTGTTTACATTGTTTTATACTGTATTATAAGTTCCTAGTAAGCTAACAAAGTATAATTTTGTTATTAACTTTGATCAAGTGCCATGCACATCTCTGTGCTTAAAATATGTTGCTTTAGGGCTTCCCTGGTGGCGCAGTGGTTGAGAGTCCACCTGCCGATGCAGGGGATGCGGGTTCGTGCCCCAGTCCGGGAGGGTCCCACATGCCGCGGAGCGGCTGGGCCGGTGAACCATGGCCGCTGAGCCTGTGCATCCGGAGCCTGTGCTCCACACGAGAGAGGCCACAGCAGTGAGAGGCCCGCGTACTGCAAAAAAAAAAAAAAAAAAAAGATACTTTAAATAAATCTCAACACATGGAGAATGGGAAAGAGAATAATTTACAAGAAAGAGTGTAAAACAATTTTCTTTTCATAATACATTATTACTACATGGTATACCCTGGGGTACTAAATATGAAACAGCTTCGATGGTGCATGTTTGTTAAATCCAACAGATAATGGCATATGTCTAGCTGTAATAAGGAAAAGAACAATTCATTTCGATAGTGTCACTGAAGTAATATTACCTCCAGCATTAGAAACATGATGTTTCTCTGAGTATATGCAATTATTTTATAGGAATCAAACTACTGTTCATGGATGTTAATAAGATAGTTTCTATCACGTACCTTGTCTTTTTAATATTCAAGTAAAAGCCTTGTTAAAATGGCTGAAGACATGCATATTTAGTTATTAGTTAGCATTTGAAAGTACAGACAGTAGGTATTAGTGATAATGCTTTGGGGCTAATTTAGGTGCAATTATGGAATTTTTATTACTGTTCATTATTTTTCAAAACAGCACATTTAGTCAAATAGATACTAGTTATAAAACAATTTTAATAGGGCAAATACCAACATAGGCGTTCCTGTCTTTATTCCACAATGAGTTATAGTGTTATTATGCTTCCAAAGGGAACTAAGAATTATTATAATTGTGACATAGATAATAACATGTCCTTAAAGCAAAACTCATGCAGCAGATTTGGTGTTTGCTTAGTCTTTCCCTCCTTCCCTCCCTCCCTCCCTCCCTCCCTCTCTCCCTCTCTCCCTCTCTTTCCTTTTTTCCTTCAGTAACTATCTATGGAAGGCCTACTATCTGTTATATGCTATGCTAGCTTCTGGGAATACAGTGGGAAATAAAACATATATGGTCTCTGACCTTGTGGAGCTTACAAACCAGAAGAAGAAACAATTATTCATTGATTTAACACATGTTTATTGGGTAGCTACTATGCGCCAAACACTCGACAGCAGTAAAAACTACAGACAAGGGCAATGAGGTAGAAAGCACTTGGTATATTCCAGGACAGAAAGTGGGCAGACACAATCAGTGGGTTGGATTGGGCCAAAGTGGAAGAAGAAAAGAGGCTGTTGCAGTCATTGAGGTGAGAGATGATGATGGCTGCAACTAGGGCAGCGGCAGAGCAGCTGGAGAGAAGGGAACAAATGTAAGATCCACTGAGGTGGTATAATTGACAGGATACTCAGAGGGTACCCTCAAAATATTAAGGCCTTTAGCTTTGCTGATCCCTCAAAGTCTACTTAAAATCTGATTTTCTACAAAACTATCTCTGATGACTTACAGCTAAGAAAGACCATTATTCACCACATATGAGGTCAGCTTTATGTCCATTGTAATAGATATATACTGGCTTTTATTGTTTTGCAATATTTCCTTTATCTACCAGCTTGTTAGCTTTTGAAACTTTATTTTATATAAATTAATAATAATATATATAATATGGATATAATATTATTATAATTAAAATATATATATTTAAACCCTTAAACCTAATAAACATGTCAGTGAACAATTAAGGGTTTGGTACAGGTGCTCTTTACCTGGGGATTTTTTAATAGGAAGTCAAGTTCCACTACATCCTGGCACTACTTTTAAAGAGATCATTTGTCAGGACACACATCATATAAGAGGAATAGAACTGGGCTTCCTGAGTAAATCATTATGTTTCCTCTACAGGTTTTATCCTGTAAGTCTTTTATTTGGAACTTGGATAAGCCATCAGATATTCCTAACATAGTACAGAGTTATAGCACTAAACAGACTTAAGGAAAAGAGGCTTTATTAACTTCATCTTGCTTTTTGCTTCGTTTGTACACCTTCATCATAATTCTCATCATAATTCATAATATAATTCTCCTTGAAATCTCCTTTGGACATTATTCTATACTTTACGGAAAATCATAAAATAATTGTTCCTGAGAATCATAGGAATAATCTCATGAGCTCTCAGCAAGACAGTTTTAAAGTGAATAATATCAAATTCTCTGTTTCAGCAACAACATTTTATCTTCTGTTGAATCTTTATCTCTGTGATTTGCAATGGTAGTCATTAAATAATATGATGGAAAAAGGGACATGGCTGGAGATGAGGCCAAAGAGGGATGGATCTTGACAGATGGAAGTAACTTTAAGGAGAGGAGAAAATTGATTTTGGTTTGTGCCAAGTGTACTTGGAAATAGAAGGTCGTAGTCTTTATCCCGTGAGTATATTAGTCTTCATATATCACTAAGTCCCTTGGGTAAAATGGCTACTACCACAGAAGTGCTTGTCAAATCAGATTTATCTAACACATTTGTTGCAGAGTTTTATTCTTCTAGGTCAATGTGGCATATGAATCCATCTTTTTTGTGTGTTTTTGTAAGGCTTTATCTCGGTCAAAAAAATCTGTATTAAGGTCCAAAGTCTCTAGAGCAAACCTTGGAGAAAGGTGCGTATTGTTCCAGGTTGATTGCTATTGGAATGTAGATGCAGGACTTCCTATTGTGAGATTAATGAAGAAAATCACCCGCCATTGCCCACATTACTTGGCACTTTATTCTCTCCATAATGGAGAGAAGTAAAATTCAAAGAGCAGCAAAGAGTGCTTAAAGGGACTCATTGGAAATGTTGAAATAGTAGGACTTATTTAAAAATAGAATCATAAAGGTTAGATCTGCAAGAAATCTTAGATGCCATTTAGGTCTGTCTTTTTATTTTACTGAGAATCACAAATCTGGATAAAATCTCCTTTTGCCCAGAGTCATAGCTAGCATCACCTATGTAGGGGCTTTAGCTAGTTCAGAGCTGGGCTAAAACTCAGGGCGGGTCATGACTCCCTTTATTCTATTCTTTGTGTCACACTCATCCATCTTGAAGCCTGAACTACTATTACTTATTGAAATTAACTGTAAGGTGTTTCCCTGTCTAACTTACTTCCTGTCATTTCTCACTACACCCTCTCTGCTTTCTGGTGAGTCTCGTCATCTCCTAGGACCACAAACGTACCAGCTTGTGTTGCTTCTTACTTTTGTCAGATTATTGCTCATTTCTGGAAAACTCATGCCCTTGCTCTGCCTGTCAGTTTACAGTCTGCTACATTTGATGGGCTGTTCTGCTCAGTCAAATCTCACTGATGCCACAGAGCTTTCCCTTACTGCTCAGTCCTGACAGATTTATGGTTCCTGAATTTCTAAATTGTTTACAGTTTATAACAGTGGCTCCCAAGCTCAGCTAATCTTCAAAATCAACTGGAAAGGTTTTTCAAAAAATTATATGAAAATTTATTTAAAATATAGATTCTTGAGCCCTACTTCCAAAATTCTGTTTTGAGATAGGTCTGGAGTGGAGCCCAGGAATCTACTAAAAAATATCCCAAACCCCTAAAACTCCCCAGGTGATTTTGATGAGCAGGTAGATTTGGGAACCAGTGATATAAAATACGTAAGAATTTAAAGTTTGTCCTATGTGAAAATTTCTTTCATGTGAGTTTGTTTTGTGTTCCAACCTGTAAGGTGAACCTTAATGTGGTTGAGGATAGTGGGAAAGGGAGGATAGTGGTAAGATCTGATTGTAAAAGGGAGTGAAGTCAGTTTGCAAAAGAACTAGTGGGAAGTAAATTCCTTGAAACAATAGCTACTATCTGTGATAAGACAAATCTGGTGAAAATTAAAATGAAGGGAGACTCCTAAAGATATTTGTTCCACAAAACTGCTAGTTAGATAAGCTTCACTTGATACTGCGAAAGAAAAAAGTACTTTAAAATCTAGCACAGCTCGTAGAGTTTAAATGTGTATGTATTCAGTTTGAGTCTTAGCAAACGCTTCTGGGGACCATATCCTTTTAAGTATTGCCTTTACTTTGTTTCTTTACTGAGTTTCTTTGGTTCTCAAACTTTTGTATGTGTCAAAACATTCTGGGGGCCTGGGTAAAGCACAGCCCTCAGATTCAGTAGGTCTGAGGTGGGGTTTGAGATTTGCATTTCTGACAAGTTCCCAGTTGATGCTGCTGCTGGTTCAGTGCTGTAAACTTTAGCTTATTCTTCACTTGACTTCTAGGACTTCATGTTCTCTTGCTGCCCTGGCCAGTCCTAAGTGTTTTCTGCTGGACACTCCTCTTCCTCCTTAATTTGAAATTGTGGCATGATCTTGGGAGTGCTCAGCTCTCAGACCTCTTCTCTATGTACACTCACTCCCTAGGTGTTTCTTTCCGTTTCCATGGCATTATATACCATCTAGGTAAGCTCAAATATATGCCTATAGCCCATCTTCTCATTTGAATTCCAGAATTGTATGTTTACTTGTCTATGAGATATCTCAACTAGGTGTCAGATAGGCATCTCACAGTTCACTTGACCAAAACTTAACTCCTGATTCCACTCCCCAACCTTCTCTTCTTCTAGCCTTCCTCATGTCAGGAACAGACACAATCGTCCAA
Organism: Delphinapterus leucas; assembly: GCF_059928025.1. NCBI lineage: Eukaryota > Metazoa > Chordata > Mammalia > Artiodactyla > Monodontidae > Delphinapterus > Delphinapterus leucas. Next base: position 121,783,923 of record NC_143130.1, on the reverse strand, counting down.
CAGGCTATATACATTTGGAGTCATCTTTACTCAACTGTTCTCTAATCTCATATCATCCAATCCTGTAAACTCTACCTTCAACATATGTCCCAAATTTGAACACTTGTCACATCCTGCACCAAGGTGTAGCCCATCCCTGGACCATTAACAAGGAGTCTAATCTACTCATTTCTCATCTGGATCAATGCAGTAGGCTGCTAGATGGTTCTCTCTGTCTATTCTAAACATGGCAGCCAGAATTTATTTTTTAAAAGTATCAAGTCAGGGGACGGCTTGAAGATGGCGGAAGAGTAAGACGCGGAGATCGCCTTCCTCCCCACGGATACACCAGAAATACATCTACACGTGGAACAACTCCTACAGAACACCTACTGAAGGCTGGCAGAAGATCTCAGACCTCCCAAAAGGCAAGAAACTCCCCACGTACCTGGGTAGGGCAAAAGAAAAAAAGAAAAAAACAGAGACAAAAGAATAAGGACGGCACCTGCACCAGTGGGGGGGAGCTGTGAAGGAGGAAAAGTTTCCACACACTAGGAAGCCCCTTCGCGGGCGGAGACTGCGGGAGGCGGAGGGGGGAGCTTCGGAACCGCGGAGGAGTGCACAGCGACGGGTGCGGAGGGCAAGCGGGGAGATTCCCGCACAGAGGATCGGTGCCGACCGGCACTCACCAGCCCGAGAGGCTTGTCTGCTCACCCGCCGGGGCGGGCGCTGCGAGCTGAGGCTCGGGTTTCGGTTTCGGACGGAGCGCAGGGAGAAGACTGGGGTTGGCGGCTTGAACATAGCCTGAAGGTGTTAGTGCACCACGGCTAGCCAGGAGGAAGTCCGGTGAAAAGTCTGCACCTGCCGAAGAGGCAAGGGACTTTTTCTTCCCTGTTTGTTTCCTGGTGCGCGACGAGAGGGGTTTAAGAGCGCTGCTTAAAGGAACTCCAGAGATGGGCGCGAGCCGCGGCTAAAAGCGCGAACCCCAGAGACGGGCGCGAGCCGCGGCTAAAAGCGCGAACCCCAGAGACGGGCGCGAGCCGCGGCTAAAAGCGCGAACCCCAGAGACGGGCGCGAGCCGCGGCTAAAAGCGCGGACCCCAGAGACGGGCGGGAGACGCTAAGGCTGCTGCTGCCGCCACCAAGGGGCCTGTGTGCGAGCACAGGTCACTCTCCACACCCCTCTTCCGCGGAGCCTGTGCAGCCCGCCACTGCCAGGTTCCCGGGATCCAGGGACAACTTCCCCGGGAGAACGCACGGCAGGCCTCAAGCTGGAGCAACGTCATGCTGGCCTCTGCTGCCGCAGGCCCGCCCCGCACGCAGTGCCCCTCCTTCCCCCCCCACCCCCGGCCTCAGTGAGCCAGAGCCCCCGAATCAGCGGCTCCTTTAACCCTGTCCTGTCTGAGCAAAAAACAGACGCCCTCCAGCGACCTACACGCAGAGGCAGGGCCAAATCCAAAGCTGAGCTCCTGTGAGCTGTGAGAACAAAGAAGAGAAAGGGAAATCTCTCCCAGCAGCCTCAGAAGCAGCGGATTAAGGCTCCACAATCAACTTGATATACCCTGCATCTGTGGAATACCTGAATAGCGAATCATCCCAAATTGAAGAGGTGGACTTTAGGAGCGAGATCTATGATTTTTTTCCCTTTTCCTCTTTTTGTGAATGGGTACGTGTATGCTTCTGTGTGACATCTTGTCTGTATAGTCTTGCTTCCACCATTTGTCCTAGGGCTCTATCCGTCCATGGTTTTTTTAAAAAAATTTTTTTCTTAATAATTAATTTTAATTGTAATAACTTTATTATACTTTACCTTCGTTCTTTCTTTCTTTCCTTCCTTCCCTCCTTTAGACAACGAATCACCCCAAATTGAGGAAGTGGTCTCTAAGAGCAAGATTTATGATTTTTCTCCCTTTACCTCTTTTTGTGAGGGTGTATGTGTATGCTTCTGTGTAAGATTTTCTCTGTATAGCTTTGCTTCCAACATTTGTCCTAAGGTTCTATCCGTCCCTTTTTTTTTTCTCTAAATATTTTTTAATTCAATAACTATATTATACTTTATTTTATTTTTACTGTATCTTCTTTCTGTCTTTTTTCCTTCTTTCCCTCCTTCCTTCCTCCTTCCCTCCCTCCCTCCCTCCTTTATTTCCTTCTTTACTTCTTTCTTCCTTCCTTCCTTTCCTCCTTTCCTTCTTTCTTTCCTCATACTTCTACTAATTCTCTCTACTTTCTTTCCCTTTTATTCTGAGCCGTGTGGATGAAAGGCTCTTGGTGCTCCAGCCAGGAGTCAGGGCTCTGCCTCTGAGGTAGGAGAGCCAACTTCAGGTCACTGTTCAACAAGAGATCTCCCAGCTCCACATAATATTAAACGGTGGAAATCTCCCAGAGACCTCCATCTTAACACCAGCACCCAGCTTCACTCAACGACCAGCAAGCCACAGTGCTGGACAACCTATGCCAAACAACTAGCAAAACAGGAACACAACCCCACCCATTAGCAGAGAGGCTGCCTAAAATCATAATAAGGCCACAGACACCCCAAAACACACCACCAGACGTGAACCTGCCCACTAGAGAGACAAGATCCAGCCTCATCCACCACAACACAGGCACTAGTCCCCTCCACCAGGAAGCCTACACAACCCACTGAAACAACCTTAGCCACTGGAGACAGACATCAAAAACAACGGGAACTACAAACCTGCAGCCTGCAAAAAGGAGACTCCAAACACAGTAAGATAAGCAAAATGAGAAGACATAAAAGCACACAGCAGATGAAGGAGCAAGATAAAAATGCACCAGACCTAACAAATGAAGAGGAAATAGGCAGTCTACCTGAAAAAGAATTCAGAATAATGATAGTAAGGATGATCCGAAATCTTGGAAATAGAATGAACAAAATGCAAGAAACAGTTAACAAGGACCTAGAAGAAATAAAGATGAAACAAGCAATGATGAACAACGCAATAAATGAAATTAAAAATACTCTAGAAGGGATCAATAGCAGAATAACTGAGGCAGAAGAACGGATAAGTGACCTGGAAGATAAAGTAGTGGAAATAACTACTGCAGAGCAGAATAAAGAAAAAAGAATGAAAAGAACTGAGGACAGTCTCAGAGACCTCTGGGACAACATTAAACACACCCACATTCGAATTATAGGGGTTCCAGAAGAAGAAGAGAAAAAGAAAGGGACTGAGAAAATATTTGAAGAGATTATAGTTGAAAACTTCCCTAATATGGGAAAGGAAATAGTTAATCAAGTCCAGGAAGCACAGAGAGTCCCATACAGCATAAATCCAAGGAGAAATACGCCAAGACACATATTAATCAAACTGTCAAAAATTAAATACAAAGAAAGCATATTAAAAGCAGCAAGGGAAAAACAACAAATAACACACAAGGGAATCCCCATAAGGTTAACAGCTGATCTCTCAGCAGAAACCCTACAAGCCAGAAGGGAGTGGCAGGACATACTGAAAGTGATGAAGGAGAAAAACCTGCAACCAAGACTACTCTACCCAGCAAGGATCTCATTCAGATTTGATGGAGAAATTAAAACCTTTACAGACAAGCAAAAGCTGAGAGAGTTCAGCACCACCAAACCAGCTTTACAACAACTGCTAAAGGAACTTCTCTAGACAAGAAACACAAGAGAAGGAAAAGACCTATAATAATGAACCCAAAACAATTTAGAAAATGGGAATAGGAACATACATATCGATAATTACCTTAAATGTAAATGGACTAAATGCTCCCACCAAAAGACACAGATTGGCTGAATGGATACAAAAACAAGACCCTTATATATGCTGTCTACAAGAGACCCACTTCAGACCTAGACACACATACAGACTGAAAGTAAGGGGATGGAAAAAGATATTCCATGCAAATGGAAACCAAAAGAAAGCTGGAGTAGCAATTCTCATATCAGACAAAATAGACTTTAAAATAAGGACTATTAAAAGAGACAAAGAAGGACACTACATAATGATCAAGGGATCGATCCAACAAGAAGATATAACAATTGTAAATATTTATGCACCCAACATAGGAGCACCTCAATACATAAGGCAAATACTAACAGCCATAAAAGGGGAGATCGACAGTAACACATTCATAGTAGGGGACTTTAACACCCCACTTTCACCCATGGACAGATCATCCAAAATGAAAATAAATAAGGAAACAAGCTTTAAATGATACATTAAACAAGATGGACTTAATTGATATTTATAGGACACTCCTTCCAAAAACAACAGAATAGACATTTTTCTCAAGTGCTCATGGAACATTCTCCAGGATAGATCATATCTTGGGTCACAAATCAAGCCTTGGTAAATTTAAGAAAATTGAAATTGTATCAAGTATCTTTTCTGACCACAACGCCATGAGACTAGATATCAATTACAGGAAAAGATCTGTAAAAAATACAAACACATGGAGGCTAAACAATACACTACTTAATAATGACGTGATCACTGAAGAAATCAAAGAGGAAATAAAAAAATACCTAGAAACAAATGATAGTGGAGACACAACGACCCAAAACCTATGGGATGCAGCAAAAGCAGTTCTAAGGGGGAAGTTTATAGCAATACAAGCCCACCTTAAGAAGCAGGAAACATCTCGAATAAACAACCTAACCTTGCACCTCAAGCAATTAGAGAAAGAAGAACAAAAAAACCCCAAAGCTAGCAGAAGGAAAGAAATCATAAAAATCAGATCAGAAATAAATGAAAAAGAAATGAAGGAAACGATAGCAAAGATCAATAAAACTAAAAGCTGGTTCTTTGAGAAGATAAACAAAATAGATAAACCACTAGCCAGACTCATCAAGAAAAAAAGGGAGAAGACTCAAATCAATAGAATTAGAAATGAAAAAGAAGTAACAACTGACACTGCAGAAATAAAAAAAATCATGAGAGATTACTACAAGCAACTCTATGCCAATAAAATGGACAATCTGGAAGAAATGGGCAAATTCTTAGAAATGCACAACCTGCCAAGACTGAATCAGGAATAAATAGAAAATATGAACAGACCAATCACAAGCACTGAAATTGAAACTGTGATTAAAAATCTTCCAACAAACAAAAGCCCAGGACCAGATGGCTTCACAGGTGAATTCTATCAAACGTTTAGAGAAGGGCTAACACCTGTCCTTCTCAAACTCTTCCAAAATATAGCAGAGAGAGGAACACTCCCAAATTCCTTCTACGAGGCCACCATCACCTTGATACCAAAACCAGACAAGGATGTCACAAAGAAAGAAAACTACAGGCCAATATCACTGATGAACATAGATGCAAAAATCCTCAACAAAATACTAGCAAACAGAATCCAACAGCACATTAAAAGGATCATACACCATGATCAACTGGGGTTTATCCCAGGAATGCAAGGATTCTTCAATATACGCAGATCTATCAATGTGATAAACCATATTAACAAATTGAAGGAGAAAAACCATATGATCATCTCAATAGATGCAGAGAAAGCTTTCGACAAAATTCAACACCCATTTATGATAAAAACCCTGCAGAAAGTAGGCATAGAGGGAACTTTCCTCAACATAATAAAGGCCATATATGATAAGCCCACAGCCAACATCATCCTCAATGGTAAAAAACTGAAAGCATTTCCACTAAGATCAGGAAAAAGACAAGGTTGCCCACTCTCACCACTCTTATTCAACATAGTTTTGGAAGTTTTAGCCACAGCAATCAGAGAAGAAAAGGAAATAAAAGGAATCCAAATCGGAAAAGAAGAAGTAAAGCTGTCACTGTTTGCAGATGACATGATACTATACATAGAGAATCCTAAAGATGCTACCAGAAAACTACTAGAGCTAATCAATGAATTTGGTAAAGTAGCAGGATACAAAATTAATGCACAGAAATCTCTGGCATTCCTATATACTAATGATGAAAAACCTGAAAGTGAAATTAAGAAAACACTCCCATTTACCATTGCAACAAAAAGAATAAAATATCTAGGAATAAACCTCCCTAAGGAGACAAAAGACCTGTATGCAGAAAATTATGAGATAGTGATGAAAGAAATTAAAGATGATACAAATAGATGGAGAGATATACCATGTTCTTGGATGGGAAGAATCAACATTGTGAAAATGACTCTACTACCCAAAGCAATCCACAGGTTCAATGCAATCCCTATCAAACTACCACTGGCATTTTTCACAGAACTAGAACAAAAAATTTCGCCATTTGTATGGAAACACAAAAGACCCCGAATAGCCAAAGCAATCTTGAGAACGAAAAAAGGAGCGGGAGGAATCAGGCTCCCTGACTTCAGACTATACTACAAAGCTACAGTAATCAAGACAGTATGGTACTGGCACAGAAACAGAAAGATAGATCAATGGAACAGGATAGAAAGCCCAGAGATAAACCCACGCACATATGGACACCTTATCTTTGATAAAGGTGGCAGGAATGTACAGTGGAGAAAGGACAGCCTCTTCAATAAATGGTGCTGGGAAAACTGGACAGGTACATGTAAAAGTATGAGATTAGATCACTCCCTAACACCATACACAAAAATAAGCTCAAAATGGATTAAAGACCTAAATGTAAGGCCAGAAACTATCAAACTCTTAGAGGAAAACATAGGCAGAACACTCTATGACATAAATCACAGCAAGATCCTTTCTGACCCACCTCCTAGAGTAATGGAAATAAAAACAAAAATAAACAAATGGGACCTAATGAAACTTCAAAGCTTTTGCACAGCAAAGGAAACCATAAACAAGACCAAAAGACAACCCTCAGAATGGGAGAAAATATTTGCCAATGAAGCAACTGACAAAGGATTAATCTCCAAAATTTACAAGCAGCTCATGCAGCTCAATAACAAAAACACAAACAACCCAATCCAAAAATGGGCAGAAGACCTAAATAGACATTTCTCCAAAGAAGATATACAGAATGCCAACAAACACATGAAAGAATGCTCAACATCATTAATCATTAGAGAAATGCAAATCAAAACTACAATGAGATATCATCTCACACCAGTCAGAATGGCCATCATTAAAAAATCTAGAAACAATAAATGCTGGAGAGGGTGTGGAGAAAAGGGAACACTCTTGCACTGCTGGTGGGAATGTGAATTGGTTCAGCCACTATGGAGAACAGTATGGAGGTTCCTTAAAAAACTACAAATAGAATTACCATATGACCCAGCAATCCCACTACTGGGCATATACCCTGAGAAAACCAAAATTCAAAAAGAGTCATGTACCAAAATGTTCATTGCAGCTCTATTTACAATAGCCCGGAGATGGAAACAACCTAAGTGCCCATCATCGGATGAATGGATAAAGAAGATGTGGCACATATATACAATGGAATATTACTCAGCCTTAAAAAGAAACGAAATTGAGTTATTTGTAATGAGATGGATAGACCTACAGTCTGTCATACAGAGTGAAGTAAGTCAGAAAGAAAAAGACAAATACCGTATGCTAACACATATATATGGAATTTAAAAAAAAAATGTCATGAAGAACCTAGGGGTAAGACAGGAATAAAGATGCAGACCTACTGGAGAACGGACTTGAGGATATGGGGAGGGGGAAGGGTGAGCTCTGACAGGGCGAGAGAGAGTCATGGACATATACACACTAACAAACGTAGTAAGGTAGATAGCTAATGGGAAGTAGCCGCATGGCACAGGGATATTAGCTCGGTGCTTTGTGACAGCCTGGAGGGGTGGGATAGGGAGAGTGGGAGGGAGGGAGACGCAAGAGGGAGGACGTATGGGAACATATGTATATATATAACTGATTCACTTTGTTATAGAGCAGAAACTAACACACCATTGTAAAGCAATTATACCCCAATAAAGATGTTAAAAAAAAAAAAAGTATCAAGTCAGATTTTCTCAGTCCCCGGATAAAAATCTCCAGTAGTTTTTATCACACTTGGAGCAAATTCCAAGTCTTTATTGTGGCCTGCAAGACCATGGGTCAACTTGACCCTGGCCACCTCTTTGACCTAGTTTCCTACATCTCTTGTCCATGTTTTATGCCCCTTCTTGTTATTCTGCAAGTGTATTAAGTGGGTTCCTGTCTTGTTGCCTTTGTACTTTTTCTTCCCCAGGCATTCATGTGACTCATGCCTAGGTTTTATTCACATCTCTGCTCAAAATATCACTTCCTCAGGCCTTCCCGATATCCTCTTCAAAATAGCATCTCTCCCCCCACCCAGAGCATTAATCAGCATTTATTTTTATATGTCTTTTACACTAGAACCCCAGGAGAACAGGATACTTTGTTTCCCTATTTTATTGGCTATCAGCTGTACCTAGACCGTACAATAAATATTTGCTGAATGAATACATTTGACAAGATGCATTTATGGTAGAGAGACTGGGTTGGAAGGTTGAATGAATGACAATAAGAAAACTTTAAAAAGTAAGAAATGGCTTTAAAAGTAAGAAATGGCAATAAAGATTAAACTTGGAAATAGAGTATATAGTCTGTATAGATCAAGGATGTAAGTTCAAAGGCCTTTGGCATCAGTAGGCGATGTGAAAGAGTGAATTTGTCAGGTAAGGCCTTAGGCAGCGGCAAGGATTCTGATGGACTGGGCAGTATATCCTGGCCTAAAGGTATCCAAATCCGTTAACAAAAAACCACATATACTTTGCTGGCCAAAAACAAAACCAAAAACACTTCTAAATGTAGAGCAGAATTCTGCTCTAGCTGTTAGTTTGCAACTGCTGATAGCATACAAATTCTATGACAATGTAATGGTAGCTCTTCTAATTACTTTTATAAATGTAAAAATGTATGGTGTAAGTCACAAACTGCACTGAACAAGGAAGGTGTTTGGCCTTTAGGGTTCTGGAAGATTCTCATTAACGCATCTGTGATCTTGGATCGACTAATTAACTGTTGTGGGATTCAGGTCATCCACCCCTTGAATGTAGATAAAAATGTCACTCCCTCATGTACAGACAGATTTATGTTTTTAATTCCATAGAGTACAGGTGTCTTTTAAAATTAAAAGTAATTAAAATGATATTTTAAAGCATTTGGACTTAGAAAAAAGTCTCTTTGTATATGTATGTTATTTCTCCTCCTTTTTTCTGCCTAAGGAAAAGTAGGCATACCTTCAACCATATCTCTCATTTGAATTCATGTCCTGTCCATAAGAAATGCATAATGAATGTATTGATGAATTACCATACAAACTGAGAAGCTGCATGCTGGTTTGCTTGAGGATTCAGTTAAAATTGAACAACATTATTGTGAATAATCAAATGCTGTTTTGAATAAGAAATTCAAGTAAACAATGCAATTAGTAAAATGTGATGTTGACGAAGTTGAGTTAGTCAATCTTTTTATATATATATATATATAATTCTTATATATATCTTAAATATAATTTCAGAATTGAAAAAATAATAGCTTGTAGGAATGGGAAGTTTATATTGGAATTAATAATAAATTTCTGAATAAAGGTCAAGAAGTCCTTTTAGTTTGCAGTAATTATATAACCTTCCTTGATAATACAGGTTTAATAAAATTTTAATGTTTTTATAGTGCTATGTTTAGTGATAATATTAAAGATTATCCTTACCCAGTAGGCTGCTATGTTAAATGTATGTCTATAAGTATATAACATATATGTCATTCTCTGTCCCCACCATAAGACCATACATACGATCTGATTTTTTCCAAGTAGGGAATGTTTGGGATTTTTGAGCTAAGACCTGAAGACTAGAATTTACAGACATAAGAAATATGGATGTTAGGATGTTTATGAAAAGCAGAAATAGACATTTTCATAGAACTTGACTAGAGACATGGCCAGGAAAGGGTAATATTTTAGGTTATTAGGAGTCAATAACACCTCAGGGCAGAAAGCCCCAAATAAAGAGTATTTGAGGGGAAGGGAGGGGTTGTTATTGTTGTGAGGCAGCCTTTGAAGTCTCCCCATTGTCTCTTGCTACTTTCTGGCCACCTTTACTCTCTTATAATCCCTGCCCAGCCACCTCCCTGGGTCTTGAAATGGTACCATATCAGATGGTGGGTGATAGTTTGAATCTAGTCATATCTTTGTTATACCAAAGTTACTGATAATATTGAAAAACACTAACTTTTCCAAATATTGTTGGATATTAGAAACTTAAACGTCTATACTTTATGATATATAATTAAATCCAGATACTTTACTGTTGTATAGCTTAGTCATTAGCAAACTGGTACAGGTGCCAAAGCTGATAGCACTCCAAGTCACAGGTGGTTCTCATGGTATCTAAAGTGATGATTGAACTAGAGCCACAGGCAAAATGGCAAAGTAGAAGTTAACTTTGGTTCCCACCCACTTTCTCTTTGGCATCATTCTTCCAGCAGTCAGAGTAGAGTATGGTAATCCTCATACCAAAGTCTTCTTTGATAGGTTTGGCTTGGAGGTAGGTAAATGACGGAGTCACAGAAAGCCAGAGGTAGTGTACCAGGTGGCATGTCCCAGGTAGGGACAGTGACTTTCTGAAAGGGTGCAGGAGTAATGTTTTAGAAGAGGCATTATGGAGTGAGGAGTCTCCTGCACCATTCTCAGCTCTGAGGGATCAGGTATGATGAGCAGCCTTTACCTGGACGGTTGTTAGAGAAGTGGAGTCCTTAGTGGGGAGCCAGGAGAAGCAGGTGGGGTTCAGAGAGGCTGTTTCTGAGTGATTGCTCAAAGGGAAGTGAGCCTCAGCTGGGTCTCAGCACACCAGCTGTCAAGGGTGGAGGGAGAGGGTTTTCAAGGCAGTCACTGGTAGTCTGGGCTTTTACTCATTCTCTTTGGGCGTTAGGTGGAGGTGAAAATACCTAGCTGGCAAGGCTGCTGTAAGGATCAGCTATAATTGCCCTCCTTGGACATACCCTTTGTTTCAGAATGTTTTTCCAACCCTGCATCATAATGTAAAAGTTTATTCCTTAAGTGGAGCTGATCTCATCTATGGGGGAAAAAAAGATTCTTGGCTTCTGCTTTCCTCTGTATTGCTGCTCTCCTGCTGTACTTCTGTTTGCTTAAAGAAAAGGGGGTCAGCGATTTGGCTACCCCATTCCTGAACTGTTGCCAACTCTTGGTAGATGCACAGCATCGCGGAGAACTCCCAAGGCCTCATTTGCTTTATAAAACCTTAAAATCACTTAGTGATGCTTATCAACAGCTAATATTAATGGATAATGATGAAAACCGCAGATGTCTTCCCAGAACCGACAGCATAAAATTAATCTAGACTGGGCCATTTTCTTGTTAGGGAATGTTTAAAAATTATGGAAGTAAAGTAGCATATTTTCCAATTTCCATCTTGTAAAAACATTTCTATATACTTTAGTACTAAATTTCCATGCTTTTTTTGCAATAACAACCTCTAATGTAATTGGTTGAACTCTATCTGAAGAAAAGAAAACATATTAGAAAAATTTCAAAAACTTTAACAAATTTTTAAACTTAAATCTTTACTTATAACTGTTTTTATAAAGTGGTTGTAATGTTGCTAAATAGGCCTTCAGAAGATCTGATAGATTTGTTTGGATCATGTAGGCACCTGTCATCAAACCATCATCTTTGACTATGAGATCAGCACCCTGGAGGGAGCTGAGAGAAAGAACTGTGCTATATGTTCACTGTGAACACAGTAAATACTCATGGCCACTTTGGTTTTGTTTTTGGTTTTTAGTTGGAGTCAGAAAGTTTTGTCTGAACAGTTTTTGGTTGTTAAGTATCAAACTCCATGTCTGGATACATAGTGGTAAATATTGTATTCTTTGAAGTTTTCTGTTTAAATTTAACAAATATTTACTGAGCACTTATTACCTGTAAAACTCTGCAAGCTGTTTAGTGGGATATGTATGTATATACATATAATTATAAAATATATAAAATATATATAAATTTCAAACTTCAAATTGGATCTCAAGTGTTTCTGAATATGTGTGTATATATAAGCACCTGTATATATGTATGTATAGAACAGCAAAAAATATTATCTTTTAAAATAGCTAGTACAGGAATTATTTTTAAGAAGCTTATTATTTTCCCTGAAGAGGAATTCACTGATCCACTTTTGGAGGAGATGTTGTCAGAGCTGAGTGAGAGAAGGAGGCTGGGGGCCCCTTGTGCAGTATTCCTTTGTTTTAATTATACCTCAGTGTTACCTTAGCTTTGCGTGGAACACAGAGCTCCTCCAGTTCAGAAGTAAACTCATCTCTGCCTATCCTGTGTTTGCTAGAAGGTGGGGACCAGGGACTCTATTTAGTCTTTTTTTTTTTAAGTAGTTTTTATTGGAGTATAGTTGATTTACAATGTTGTGTTGTTTTCTGCTGTACAGCAAAGTGAATCAGTTATACATTATCCACTCTTTCTTAGATTCTTTTCCCATATAGGCCTGTGCTATACAGTAGGTCCTTATTAGTTATCTACAATATTTATATATAGTAGTGTGTATATGTCAATCCCAATTTATCCCTCCTCCCCCACCCCCCTTCAAAGCCCTCCATTGTTAGCCCTGTGCCACACTTCATCTATGAAGGAGGCTTTTTTTCTCATTCCTGAAAATTTCTTGACCATCTGCTTATCAGCTTCCAAAATTTGTTAACCTTATTTACTGTGATTTCCTTTACCAGACTTCTTAGTATTTTGGGTTTGTTAGTGTTAATTCCTTGACTTTTAACTTTTGGGCTTTTGGGAAGAAGCAGAGATAATCCCTTTTACACAAAAATGTGTTCAATTACCTATGTTTAACCCTGTGGGATCTTTGAACATAGCTCTGAGACGAGCATTTTCATGGCATTGCTCCCAGACCATTGCATGTGTTGGTCGGAAAGATTCTCAGTTTATCTCATCCATGCTGCATATTGACACAATCAGAAATTTACTATTAAATAACATCTGCCATATTTCAAGTCTGAAGGACATTACATCACTCTGTGGGGTATCTTCGTGTCATTATATGCTGTAGAGGCCTTGGTACATTCGCCAAATACTCCAGTGGGCAAACAAGTATCCCAACTGGTACATAAGGTTTGAATAAGACATGAGTTGACCTTTAAGTAGTCTGGACTCCAGGTACTCTGCGGAGGGAGCTAAGAACACCCATAAGTAACTATAATACAACAAAGGAAGTACCAAGTGCTCCATAGTAGGTCTTGAGAAGTTACTCTGAGAATTCAGGAGAGGGAAAAATTAATTGGGATGGAAAATACATGAAGATCAGTGATGAGTTGGCATCTTACCTGGGATAAAAAGATGAATAAGAAGGGCATTCCAGGTAGAGGGAAAAGTGGCAAAAAAAGGATTGGAAGTATGAACACTTGAGTATTGCATTTATCAAATTTCATTGCTTTTGCGATGCCATATATTGAAAAATAATCAACTATTTTATGTATTATTAGGAAAGGGAAAAGCCCCACTCCCAATTAATCCATGATACAATGTCTTTTCTTCGTAATTTAAATTTCATTCTTATTGAGAGTTCTTTTAGATTTATATAGACATGGATTTCATCATATTTTATTCTTGTGCATTTGTGAAAAGGAAAATATAAACAAAATAAGTTGAGTAAGGTATTTCAGATAGGTTTTTTTTTTTTTGCGGTACGTGGGCCTCTCACTGTTGTGGCCTCTTCCGTTGCGGAGTACAGGCTCCAGACGCGCAGGCTCAGCGGCCATGGCTCACGGGCCTAGCCGCTCTCTGGCATGTGGGATCTTCCCGGACCGGGGCACAAACCTGCGTCCCCTGCATCGGCAGGCGGACCCTCAACCACGGCACCACCAGGGAAGCCCCAGATAGGTTTTAAAATTTAGAATCTTAGTCTTCTGAATCACTAAACACTGTAGAGTTGATGATGTCCATGTTCTTCCAAAGTGTTATCCTTGCACCTTCAGGTACTTCGGTAATGCAGCAGTTCTTAACAGAGTGCTCTACTCTTGTCTTTTGAATTTTGTTCCAAGACACAGATCCCAGATTTTTGAGTTTTGTTCCAGGTGTCATCTTGACTTTATCAGAAGGTATCAACAGGAAGTGCTTTCTTGATCCTACCAGAAGGTGTTAATTGAACAATAATGACCCGGAATCATATACTTTCTTTAAATGACCCTTCTGTAATTTGTTGGCTGAAATGTTGAGGGGTTGCATTTTTTTCTGGTCATGCCACTAGGAATAATGCCTGAGTTCCTGTATGTGCAGGCAATGAAAGTTTGCCATGACTGGCCTGCGTGGCAGTGGTTGTAAGATGCCATTGGTATAAGGCATACATGCTGATTCTGGAAATGTTAATATATGAAAAACTTAACATCTTAGAATTGATGAGATGCAGTACTATGATTTGAAATTAAGAACTTGTTTGTTGTAATTGAGGAATAGCTGTCTCCCTCAGCATTGATAAGGTCAGAGGTGTCTTGTTCACCATTATATGCCCAGAGCCTAGCATGATGCATGGCCCAGAGCAGATGGGCAATAAATACTAATGGAGTAAATGAGAAAGGGTAAGAACGGACAAGTTGGTCTCTTTGTCTGGAGGTACACTGTCCGATATGGGAGCCACTAGCCACATCTGGCTATTTAAATTTCAATTAATGAAAATGAAATAAAACTCAAATTTTAGATCCTCAGTCGAACCAGCGATATTTCAAGTGCTCAGTAGGCATAGATGGCTAATGGCTACTGTATTGTGTAGTGCAGATACAATACATTTGCTTCATCACAGAAAATTCTCTGGATAGGCCTGATCTAGAACATAGGGAACGTGAAGGAGAGTATTGGGAAAGGATGGAAAGGGATTTTGGAGATTGATGGTGATCTTGGGAAATTAGACATGATGCTCAAACAGTCAATCAAAACATGAAAATACATGCCTGGGATATCCTTCAAATAGTGCGCCAGTTTTTTAAAAACTGAATTTATCAAGTGCTGGAGTACTGCAATTCTATAGCATGTATCTCTCTAGGCTATTCTTAGATTCTTCTATCTAGAAATTAAAGAAAACCCAGAAAACTACTGTAACTGCTATGTTGCCAGGCAGTATTATAGTTTGTAAATTACAGTTGTCACCTTTTGCTTTCTTCTGTGACTTACTCAAAAGCTTTCAAAACTGCTTGAGGCAGGGTTGCATGTATGGTAGAATATTTAGAATCTTATGGGCAAGTTAGAGCAAAGAGGGATATAGTGCAGATTAGAGGATATGGAAAATTCAGGGAACCAAATATATACTTGTATTAGGAAAAACACTCAGTCTTTCCCTTCTTTTTTTTTAAAAAATTTATTTTTATTTATTTATTGTTGGCTGTGTTAGGTCTTCGTTGCTGTGCACGGGCTTTTCTCTAGTTGCGGCGACCAGGGACTACTCTTCATTGCCACGTGCGGCCTTCTCCTTGCGGTGGCCTCTTTTGTTTCGGAGCACGGGCTCTAGGCGTGCGGGCTTCAGTAGTTGTGGCACGTGGGCTCCAGAGCGCAGGCTCAGCAGCTGTGGCACAAGGGCTTAGTTGCTCTGCGGCACGTGGGATCTTCCTGGACCAGGGCTCAAACCCATGTCCCCTGCATTGGCAGGCGGATTCTTAACCACTGTGCCATCAGGGAAGTTGAGTCTTTCCCTTCTGAGTGGGGAAAAACCCTGTTCTCCACCTCCTGTGTCTTTCTTTCCTGTGTGTCTCCTTTACATTCACACTACTACCACACTCCACACACATAGCACTTCTGACACCAGATGTGTGGATTTTTTCCCCACCCAAACAATTCTGTGACACTAGCTGGGTGTTCTACAGTTTAACTCAATTCTGACACTACCTGGAGATAGTGTCAGATCCCCAGGTGAAGGACTCAGTCTCACAAGACTGTCCCCACTTCAGATGCCAATTGCAAGTCCGGGTTGTCACCTGTGCTTCTGACAGATTGGCTGTAACCCAGAGGTTCCCATGACCCCTTCCTGGGGTTGGATTAATTTACTAGAGTGGCTCACAGAACTCAGGGAAACACTTACTTATGTTTGCCAGTTTACTAAAGGATATGATAAAGGATACAGATGAACAGCCAGATGAAGAGATACATAGGGTGAGGTCTGGGTTCCCAAGTGCAGGAGCTTCTGTCCCTGTGGAGTTGTGTCACCCTCCTCGTATGTGGATGTGTTGACCAGGAAGCTCCCTGAATCCTGTGCCATTGCGGTTTTATGGAGACTTCCTTGCATAGGCATGATCTATTATTAACATAATTTCCAGCTCCTCTCCCTTCTCTGGGCAGTGTGTATGGGGGAGGGGCCGAAAGTCCAAGCTTCTAATCATGGCTTGGTCTTTCTGGTGACCATTCCTCATCCAGGAGCCATCCAGGAGCCCACTCAGAATCGCCCTATTAGAACAAAAGATGCTCCTAGTGCTCTTATCACTTAGGAATTTATAAGGGTTTTAGGAGCTCTGTGTCAGGAACCGAAGGGGGGTGGGGGGTGGCACAGAGACCAGTATATATATATATATTTTTTTTTTCTATTTTCTCACAGTCTTCTTTGTGTAGAATTCAGATTTACTTTAAAGCCGAATAGTTATTTAAATCGTTTTTTGTTTTTGTTTGTTTTTTTGGTGAGTGCTGAGAAAATTTATTATTCATTGTTTTTGTTTTTTGTTTTTTTTGCCAGTGAGAAACACAGCTTTTCTAAATTAATTATAAAATTAGGACCCATCCATAGCTCAGCTAACTTCCTCATCTAATTCAAGGCTCTAAATAAAATGGGAATCTCTTTTTTGTACTCTGTAATGTGTAATCAATTATTCCATGAGTATTTCAGCAGCTAAATAGTGGCCTTTTCTGAGGGTCATTACTTGGGCAGAGTGGTAGTGTGACCTGGGGGTTAAGAGGATGGACACTGGAGCCAAGTGGCCTGGGTCAAATCCTGGCTTTGGGAGCTGTGTGACTTCAGACAAGTCATTTAATCTCTTTGTGTCTCAGTTTTAGTCTCTGTAAAGTGGGGATGATAACGATAGTGGTTCTCTTGCATGATTGTTATGAAAATTAAGTGAAAACATACATAAGCTCATTAAATAAAATAAATAAATAAATAAAATATGGTAAATAAATAAATAGTAAAGCTTAGAACAGTACCAGGAGCAGAGTAAGCACTATGTAAGTATTTACGATTATTTTCTGATATTGTTCCAGGTGTCTTCTGCCAGGTTGAATGATCGAATGTCTTTTAGCCATGTTCTTTTTCATTCCCTTCACATGAACTTATATCTGGTATGACAGTATGATCTGTACATGGAGATGGCAACAAAGGAAAGTTTTATATAATAACCACTATTTTCTATACGCTTTGGGGAGAATTGAGCCTAGAAGATAGCAGATTTTATTTTTATAGTTTTCTGTAAGAGAATATTCTGGTTAACAGTTGAGCTCACAGTTGTTTTGGGAGGTGGTTTGACATTTGTAATGTGAAGTACAGGAATGTCACTTGAAAGACCACATGGTGTCTGTCAGAATCTGCCACACAAAATTCTAGACAATTGGAATAGACATGGAAGGATACAGAATCGTCTTTGTACTTTCATGACTCGGGTAGCCTTCCCACCTTTCTCTGTTGTAGCATGAGCATTTACTTACATCCAGAGTATATGACTCTCTGTGTTTATATTGTGGGTGAAAATAAGAAAAAAATGGTGGAGGCATTGTATTGGAAATCTGAGTCTAAATTGTACTATCTTCCTGATTTAGAAAGTCTATCCCTTTTATTTAGTGATTATATAATAAACACTTGTAAAAATATTTAAAACTTCAGGGTAAACTTACCAAAGCATACATTTCATAAATTCTTTATTGAAACAGAAAGCGGATTGGTGGTTGCCAGGGCCCAGAGGGAGGGCACAGTGGGGAGTAACTGCTAAATGGGTACAGAGTTTTGTTTTGAGGTGAGGAAGATGTTTTAAAACTAGATAGAGAGGTGGTGGTTGCATACACTGTGAATGTACTAGATGTCACTGAATTGTTCACTGTAAAATGGTAAATTGTATGATATGTGAATTTCACCTTTCTAGAGAGAAAGCAAAAAACCAAGACAAAACAAGCACAAACACACACAAAACTTCCAAGTCCCAAATTTCCAAAGCCATGGCCTCACAATACAGTAGGCCATTTGCCTACAAAACAGAACAAAAAACAGAAGGATAACCTTGTTTTTACTTAACCTTTAAAATTGTTAGGCATGTTTATTACTTTCCCAGAAGAACATGGCTTATTTTGCCACCTGTGAGGCTTCGTGACTGCAAGTTTTTGCTGACTTAAGGGGAGTGTCAACAATCTTTTTCTCTTATGTCATCTGTATAGTTTTCATTCACCAGTATGTTGTTTTAACTTAATAAAGGATATTTTTATCTCTGTAAGGATGGATTTGATTGTACTACTGTGTTCCCTTAAACTTGGTTTATGGTGACATAGGCTTTTATAACTTGCACTGTATACATATTTTTTGGTTTACTATTGCTTCTCCCTCTGTCATGTTATGAGTATGTATTTAATTTGAAAAATGTAATTTAGCATCAATGGCATGCATCCTTTTGGTGTGATCAAACAGGCACTTTCCCTGTAGCGGTAAAGAAATTGTGAAGTGAATGCAGTATCTAAGCTAAGCTGATTATGGTGATTTATATTGGCTCATATTTAACCGATGGGAAGATAGTAAAGCTCATACAAAAGCTTTTAGAAACTAACATTGCATTAAAGAATCTTTCAAAGCCCTGTGGCTCAGGATCCCTGGGCCCACAAAATGCTGCTGTACAGACTAATGGTTTTTGTAACCTAAGGGTCTGTGTTGAATTTGCAATTTAGTGCATCTTTAATTCCAGTTCAGCTGAAAGTATTCTCAGCTTCTGGGAGAGCAGCAGGTGTTTAACTAAAGCCTTTGGCCTCTATCTGAGAAAGAGACTATGAACCTTTGAGTCTCAACCTCCTATCTGACTCATTTACTCTAGGTTTAAATCCAGCTCTTTCACCTCCTGGCTATGTGATATTCGACAAGTCATTTAATCCTAATCCTCAGGTACTACTTTAGCTTTAAAATGGGGCTAACAGAAGTACCTCAAATACAAGGGTATTACTCAGATTTCCTGTGATAAGTATAAAATGCTTAACACAGTATCTAATATACAATTAGCACTTGCATTATTGTAGTTGCTATTGTGATTATTAGTCTACCTAGAAAATTGGCCCTTCCCTAGTTGGTAAGAGATATGGGCATTTTATCCTTGCCTGTGAGAACTTTGGCACTTACCTAGAGGTCGTTCCCCATTTCCACATTAGAGAATCTTGAAAGATGAGGCATTGATAACTGAACTCCTGAACTTCATTGCTAGCTCAGAGGGAAAATTTATTCTAAGTCTGCAACTGAAACTGATATAGGCAGTAATCATATGCATCAGAAGTTAGTCTTACTCTTGTCTGGGAAGAATGGGAAAGGGGGCTTTGGAAAGAGTCTGGTTTCTGGAGTTACCAGGCTACATCTTGTTATTTTTCAGCTTTTTAACAGCAGATAGAACTTGCAGCAGCCATCCTGTGACCTTAAGGAAGAAAGTCATACACCAGGAAAGGCAAAAATATGGAAGACCTGGGTCCTTGATGACATAACAGCTTGGTAGAAATTCCTTCAAAAGTTGTGGCTGGAAATAAGTAAATCCCTCTCAAGTGAGGTAGGCATCTGGTATTGGCAGCTGAATGCAATCTTTAGCTAATAAATTCTTCAGATGACTTCTAGTTGCGTTTAATTAGCGACATTTAAGAAGTATAATGATTTAATTCCATGGAGTGACTCTCATGGGGGCATACTGAAGAGAAATTTTGTCAGAGCTTGGTGTCCTTCAGCCTTCATCCTGTGGCTGACTGACCAAGGATAGAGCTAGCCCTCTGTCGGTACCGACCCTGTGGTTGCCTCTTAAGGTAGTTGTGTTTCTATGCTGAAGCTAGCTAGTGAAACAGGGAGTCGGTTAAAAAATTATATGAAAAAAGAATCCTTTTCACACAAAAAGAATCTTTCCTTGTGTATTTAAGCAGTGCTTTTTATTGAGATATTTAGCTTGGTCAGTAGAAAGTCCACTCCTTTGGAGTTAATGACGTTAAAGTTAAGTGTTCTCTTTCACAGCATTTATTTTGTGTCAGTGGATCTGATTCATCAGCTTTTTCTTTGCATTGCCCAGTATCAGGTTACCATTTTGCTCCAGAGGCACCATTGTGATCTCTGGGACTTGTGCCCTTGGATTTGTGCCACAGCATTGCTTCTTTGGGGGGGAAATGATAGCTTCTGCCTTGAAACCACATATTACAATGGCTTTTCCTAAAGTATTTCTCTTCTTTGCTTATGAGGCAATGAAGCTTTGCCCAATTCAGCCTCTGTTGGTTCCACTTACTCATTATTTTTGGAAACAGTCTGTGTTCTGGGAAGGATACACATTAATCTTAGCAACTGAAGCTTTTAGTATCTGGGCATCTTTAACTCTTTAATCATTTAATCAAATGGTTGGAAAGAGTATTGATTACACCTTCTAGACTGGATAAAATTAGGAGCCCATCATGGTTTTTGGTTGCTGTTTCTTTTAGAATTGTTTTTCCACTCTGCATTTTTCAGTTTTTCATTGTTTGCTATTCTGTCTCATTCTCAACGTAGGCAGATTACTATTTTTTAAGAATAAAATTAGACTCAAGTAACTCTGAATTTATAATTATTATTGCAAAATATTTTTTATTACTTCATATGATTTTCTCTTTTACAGAATAACTATCCTGAGTTTGCCAAAACTATTGATGTTTTAAAAATTGGTGTCCCTTGTTTGTTATTTAACCTTAAATAACGTGTGCTTTTTTGTTTTTTGACAGCAAATTGTTTCCCCTTTACAAGCTTTGTTCAGCTTGCACTTAGTTCTAGTTCTTCTTTTTCTTATTTCTGCCTTCTGTTCATCAATTTAGCGTAGAGCTATTGTAAAGAACATAATGAGCTATACTGGGATTCAATTAGAGTCTGTATTTTAATATGTTATGCCTCCCTGTTTTGACAAGTTTCTTGCATGCGCAACAGGGAATTATTATTACACAAATGTACAACATGCAATTTTTGATTGAAAAGTTAATTTTTATATTGTAGGGAAATTTCAAGGTAGTTACATTTGGTAAATACTAAGGCTTTTAGTGAATGAATCTCTTTCACAAGATAACAAAGCTATAATGTTTTCCATTTGTTATTTTAAAAAAGTCCCAGAGACAAACAAATTGATGGCTTTTCTTTGAGTTCAGTTTTAAGGACATTTCAGGTTGCTTGCTGAAATCCTCATCTCTTCAAGTTGTATTAGTGCTATAATTTTTTTAAAAATTATTTATTTATTTTATTTTTGGCTGCATTGGGTCTTAGTTATGGTACGTGAGATCATTCGTTGTGGCGTGTGGGCTCCTTATTGTGGTGTGTGGGCTTCTCTCTAGTTGTGGCACATGGGCTCAGTAGTTGTGGCTTGTGGGCTCTCTAGTTGTGGTGCGTGGGCTCCAGAGCACATGGGCTCTGTAGTTGCGGCATGCGGACTCTCTAGTTGTGGCCTACATGCTGAGTAGTTGTGGTGCACTGGCTTAGTTGCCCTGCAGCATCTTAATTCCCTGACCAGGGATTGAACCTGTGTCCCCTGCATTGGGAGGTGGATTCTTAACCACTGGACCACCAGGGAAGTCCCTAGTGCTATAATTTTAATCTTCTTCCCAGGGCATCACAGTGGACAAGTCTCTTCGTGGTGGGAGAGAATTAGCAATTTATATTTGTTTAACCCATTTTGTACACTAGTACTTTTTTTGTGCTGTGGTTATGTGTTTTTTTAAGTCTCTTTTTCATACAACTCATTGATACTTATCATTAATAATAGATCCCCTTAAAATAACACATTTTAATTATAAAAGCAGCATACAATTAAAATATAGATAAGCAAAATGAGGAAATGTAAAATTCATCTTTAATCCTACCGCTCAGAGACGATGATGAGTTTATTATAAATTCTTAGAATGTAATATAGTAATATAAACTATATAGATTATTACAAAGATGAGATCACATTATCCCGACTGTTCTGGATTCTTCTTTCTTATTTAAGAGAAAATATATATCTTATCAGTCATCACTTTTTAACTATCATTAAAAATAGGATTAAAATTTTTATCATTTCTGCAATTAAAAATACATGTTTAATAGATAATAGTAAAAAAATAGGTGATTATAATGAAAAAACAACTGTTAATATAACCATTCAGAGACATGTTTTGATATCATTTTAGTCTATATCTACCTGAGTTTTTAAAAATGAGTGTGTATCATATTCAATTGTGAAACGTTGAAAGCATTTCCTCTAAGGAACAAGACAAGGGTGTCCACTCTCACCACTCTTATCAACATAGTACTAGAAGTCCTAGATAGAACAACTGGGCAAGAAAAAGAAATAAAAGGTATCAGAATTTGAAAAGAAGAAGTGAAATTGTCTCTATTTGCAGATGACATGATATATATATATATATAAAATCATAAAGACTCAACTAAAAAAGTGTTAGCTCTAATCAATGAATTCAGTAAAGTTGCATTACACAAAATTAGCATATAAAAATCAGTAGTGTTACTTACATTAACAGTGAAATTTCTGAAAGACACAAAAAGTGATCCCAATTACAATAGCATCAAGAACAATAAAATACTTATTCATAAGTTTAACTAAGGAGATGAAAACCTCTATGCCGAAAGCTACAAGACATTGATGAAAGAAATCAAAGAAGACACAAATAAATGGAAAAGTATCCCATGTGTATGGATTGAAAGAATTAATATGTTAAAATGTCAATACTACCAAAAGACATCTATAGATTCAATGCAATGCCTATGAAGATTCCAATGTCATTTTTTTATAGAAGGAGAAAAAACTCTCTTAAAATTTATATATGGGACCACAAAAGACCCCAAATAGCCAAAGAAATCCTGAGAAAGAAGAACAAAGCATGAGATATCACATTTAGATTTCAAGCTATACTATGAAGCTATAGTCATCAAAATAATGTGACACAGGCATAAAACCAGAAATAGACCAAATGAACAGGATCAAGAGCCCAGACATGTATGGTCAACTGGTATTTGACAAGGGAACCAAGAATACTCAGAAGAAGCCATGACCAAATAAAAAGACAATCTACAGAATGGGAGAAAATATTTGCAAACCATGTATCTGATAAGGGGTTAATATCCAAAACATAAAGAATTCATACAACTCAATAGCAAACCCCCAAATAACCCAATTAAAAATGAGCAAAGGACCTGAATAGACATTTCTCTAAAGAAGGTACATGAAAAGCCAACAGGTACATGAAAAGATGCTCAACATGACTCATCATTAGGCTAATGCAAATTAAAACCACAATGAATATCATCTCATTCTTTTTATATTCTTTTCCATTATGGTTTATCACAAGATATTGAATATAGTTCTCTGTGCTGTATATTAGGAACTTGTTGTTTATCCTTTCTAAATGTGATAGTTTGCATCTACCAACCCCAAACTCCCAGTCCATCCCTCTCCCTCCCTTCCTCTAGAGAATGGACTTGAGGACACGGGGATGGGGAAGGGTAAGCTGGGATGAAGTGAGAGAGTGGCATGGACTTATATATACTACCAAATACAAAATAGATAGCTAGTGGGAAGCAGCCACATAGCACAGGGAGATCAGCTCAGTGCTTTGTGACCACCTAGAGGGGTGGGATAGGGAGGGTGGGATGGAGGCGCAAGAGGGAGGAGATATGGGGATATATGTATATGTATAGCTGATTCACTTTGTTATAAAGCAGAAACTAACACACCATGGTAAAGCAATTATACTCCAATAAAGATGTTTAAAAAAATGTATATGTATATAACTGAGTCACTTTGCTGTACAGCAGAGATTGGCACAGCATTGAAAATCAAATATACTTCAATTTAAAAAAATAGAACTACCATATGATCCAGCAGTTTCACTTCTGGGAATAACACTGCTGTATGAATATCTGAAAGTTATTAAGAGAGTAAACCCTTAGAGTTCTTATTGCAAGGAGAGAATTCCTTTCCTTTCTTCTTTTCTTTTTTCTTTTAAAAAAATTATATCTGTATGAGAAGATGGATGTTAGCTGAACCTATTATGATAATCATTTCATAACATATGTAAATCAAACCATCATGCTGTATGCTTTAAAATTCAACCCCAAGTTTTATCTGCTAGAAGTCAGTTTCACCCTCTTTTTTCGTGCAAAGCGTACACTTGTCAAAAGGACTTGGGCATCAAAATTTGGATAGGGATTAGAAGCGCTAATCAGGGCTGACCTCAAAAATTCAAAATTGAGGGGCTCAGAGAGGGAATGAAACCAGAATTCTGGTAAATGAAACATCTTAGTCATCAAGCCAGGCCACACCTAGAGCCCTACCCAGTTTCAACACCCAAGGTGTTAATTTGTCCCCAGACTCCCAACAGGAACTCAAGCCTAGTTAATTACATTCCTGACCTCTTGGTCCCCGCCCAGAGTGTAAGCCCATTGTGTCACCTCTCTGCTTTTCCTTCATGTTTGCTCTCCCTTTCTTCCTTCCTAGCTTAACTTTCCAGGGCTGCCCTTTCTTCCAACACTTTCACCTACACTCAGAACATTAACGCTAGTGGTAGCATTAAATATCCTAGTCATACTAAAATTTTGCACCCAGAAATGCAGTGCTGCCATAAAAACATCTAAAATGTGTGACATTGGCTTAAGATTGACTAGTGTTCAATGAGAATACTGAGACTGGAGGCTGAAAAACGAAGATTCATCCAGTGCAAGCTCTTTAAGGTGCTTGTGATAACTTGGAAGGCAGATGTGTGTCTAATGAGCTTGTTACTCTACAGGGAGAGGTTGGAAAGGAGAATTTTAGTAGTGTGTGTTGATACCCACTGTGTGCATTTGTCAAGGTATTACAAGAAAGAAATGAGCTCAAGCTTGCAAGCAGAAATGAAAGAGCAAAGAGGAACACAGGTTTCTCTATTCAAACACAGTTGTAAGTTTCTTTAAATAGGTTTCTTTAGTCCTCACAGAAATCCTGTGAAATTTATTAATGACATTTTATACATAAGGAAAAAGAGGCCTAGGAAGTAAATAATGTGTCCAAGATGAGCTAGTAAATGGAGGATTTGGACCTGAAGACTTGCTATTTAAACTCCAAAATTCATCTTCATAACAATGTTTTTTGGTTCATTTCCAGAATTCCTTAAGAACTCTGGCATCTGGATTACAATATTTCTCTTTACCACGAACCTGGCTGTTTAAAATATCCACCTGGACAATCCCTTCAACTCCCTAATTTACAACTTTCTTGCCATTTTTTATATCATGCCCTTTACCTCCACACCACCTTGGTATGTTACTCAGAGGTCTCTTCACCTTTCTCTACTCTCAAAAAAATGATTTAACAACCAGAATTCCATTTTGCAAACACAACCACAAAATTTCTCCTTCTGTAAATACCACATTCCCAATATTTCTTTTCTAATCCTTCCAGTTTTTCCTTTGGTCTGTCATCCCCTACCTGGCTTCCCTCCATTAAAAAAATAAAGTCTATCTAGGACCTACTTTATCCAGTGAATAACTTAAATTATTCTCTCACCAGAAATTTTAACTCCCTTACTGTCTGTTTTCTATGGCACCTGCTTATCAAATTTGCAACTCTAGACCAATATAAGTATCTACCTTCTAAACTCACTCATTGGAGAAAATTGAACAGTTGTGTCCATTGGAAAACTCCAAATTATGGCTTCCAGTTATACCAGTTGTGAAGCTATGGTCTCTCGGCTCCAGATCCACCCTTGTATGCTCTGCTCTGAGAGATGCGAGTATCTCTGCTGAAGCTGAGACACTGAAAACTTCTTTCCCCATCCTGTAGTTGATCCATAATGAACAGGATGGAGCTTGAATATAAGCAAACCTTTTTGATATTCCAACACTTTTCATGGTAAAATATAATCTCATCATTTCATTCCATCAGTTTTGAAACTTATATGATGAAGTAGTAATGTGAAGTTAAAAAGATCTTATTTTAGATAAGAATATTAAAGATTGCAGTATCTTTAATGCACTCTAAATGTAATACATCTAAAGGTATGATCTATAAGTATTTAGTAAAAAATATGCACTGGTTACTTTAAATTGATAAGTTAGAGTGAGGCTTTTCAATAAATAATAAATTAAAAATGACATTATTTTGTGTTTGATTTTAGGATAAGATAGATATTTAAATGTAGATTAATTTCTAAAATTTTGAGTAAGTTAAAAGCCTTCAGAAGAGTTATAAGAATGGGACAGGAAATTTTTTCCCCCTGACCCTTTCAAGAGCAGGCTGCAGACATAATGCCCCATCACATTGTTTGGAGGTATCTAAAATAGAAGAAAATATGTGTGTGTTTTTTTTTAAAAAAACCTAATGTATGGTGTTGTTGCATTTTGTGCTTTAAATAAAAAGCAATTGCTTTATTTTGTATCTTTTTGTGTGTGTTTTGTTTCCCTGTGATGAGAAACAAAAATTTTTCTGCCTGCTATTTTGTAAGCACTTTTCTGTACTGCTTTGCAGGTGTGGATAACCTTTATTTCCTGCAATGAGTTAAAATGCCACATTTAATGTAACTGTCACTCTGTTTCATCTTCTTAACTTTGTTTTTTAAGTATTGGAGGTATCTTGAGATGCTATATAAGAATCTTTATCAGAGGAATGCAATTTAGAATTCTGGAAAAGATCATTTTGAGGTGAAATGTGAGAATTATTATCACTTTTATTGCTCCTCTTTAAATTGGGTGTTAATGTTGATGTTTCTTAAACTTCCTGAGTTTAACCATAGTTAAATAGTCCATTATGGGTGCACATTAAGCAGTTGACTATTAAAAATAAAACTACAACTTCTTGGTGGCCACATGCATTCTGGCAGCAGTCTGTGCTCAGCCATGTGGGAAATAGGGTTGTGGGTGTGCTTTTTGGATCCCTACTACTGATACCCACACAGACTTGAATCATACCTGCAGGCTCTCAAAGTGCTGTCTTAAAGGGGAAAATGTTAATTACTTGATTTACTGATTTTTTTTTTTAAGTAAAATTGAAACATGCCATTAATGCCTTTATTGCTTTCAATGGCATAAGCCGTATGGGATAGTCTCTGTAAGCCTCTGAAGACTTTGGAATCTGAGAAAAGCATACTTACGCACAAACACGCTGAGCTTTGCATACAACTTTGGGAGGTTCATGCATTCCAGGTTAAGCCCCTTTCTTAAACTTTTTTTTTAATTGACATATAGTTGATTTATAATTTTATATTAGTTTCAGGTGTACAACATAGTGATTCGAAAATTTTATAGATTATACTCCATTTAAAGTTATTATAAAGTCTTGGCTATATTCCCTATGCTATATTAAAGTGATTCAAAAATTTTATAGATTATACTCCATTTAAAGTTATTATAAAGTCTTGGCTATATTCCCTGTGCTATATTAAACTGTTTGTTTTTATGGTTTGTAACCAAATTTAGAAAGTGGCCCAAAATGATTAATTCCAAAGCAGTAAGAGATCAGGGATTCACTTTAATTTCTAATTTTTCTCTTTGAGAAGAGACTTATGAGAACAGATCTACTTCTGAAAACATAGCTTAATTTTGATCACCTTCAAGATATAAAAAAATTTGATTAAAATGTTTTATCGACAAATACCATTTAAAAAAAGTGATTTCACATTAGGTTTCGGTTTTCCTGTTATGCAGCAAGCTGAGTCAGAAAGAGGACCAACAATTTGTGCTTTCAGGGCAGCCAGGTTCTGAATGTCTGAGCAGTGTGTCTCAGTCTTGGGATTTGTGATGGCAAGCATCCTGGCTTTTTTTTTTTAACATCTTTATTGGAGTATAATTGCTTTACAATGGTGTGTTAGTTTGTGCTTTATAACAAAGTGAATCAGCTATGCATATACATATATCCCCATATCTCCTCCCTTTTGCATCTCCCTCCCACCCTCCCTATCCCACCCCTCTAGGTGGTCACAAAGCACTGAGCTGATCTCCCTGTGCTATGCGGCTGCTTCCCACTAGCTATCTGTTTTACGTTTGGTAGTGTATATATGTCCATGCCACTCTCTCACTTCTCATAGTTTACCCTTCCCCCTCCCCGTGTCCTCAAGTCCATTCTCTACATCTGCGTCTTTATTCCTGTCCTGCCCCTAGGTTCTTCAGAACCATTTTTTTTTATTCCATATATATGTGTTAGCATGTGGTATTTGTTTTTTGCTTTCTGACTTACCTCACTCTGTATGACAGACTCTAGGTCCATCCATCTCACAACAAATAACTCAATTTCGTTTCCTTTTATGGCTGAGTAGTATTCCATTGTATATATGTGCCACATCTTCTTTATCCATTCATCTGTTATGGACATTTAGGTTGCTTCCATGTCCTGGCTATTGTAAATAGAGCTGCAGTGAACATTGTGGTACATGACTCTTTTTGAATTATGGTTTTCTCAGGGTATATGCCCAGTAGTGGGATTGCTGGGTTGTATGGGAGTTCTATTTTTAGTTTTTCAAGGAACCCCATACTGTTCTCCATAGTGGCTGTATCAATTTACATTCCCACCAACAGTGCAAGAGGGTTCCCTTTTCTCTACACCCTCTCCAGCATTTATTGTTTGTAGATATTTTGATATGGCCATTCTGACTGGTGTGAGGTGATACCTCATTTGTAGTTTTGATTTGCATTTCTCTAGTGATGTTGAGCATCCTTTCATGTGTTTGTTGGCAATCTGTATGTCTTCTTCGGAGAAATGTCTGTTTAGGTCTTCTGCCCATTTTTGGATTGGGTTGTTTGTGTTTTTGATATTGAGTTGCATGAGCTGCTTGTAAATTGTGGAGATTAATCCTTTGTCAATTGCTTCATTTGCAAATATTTTCTCCCATTCTGAGGGTTGTCTTTTGGTCTTGTTTATGGTTTCCTTTGCCGTGCAAAAGCTTTTAAGTTTCATTGGGTCCCATTTGTTTATTTTTGTTTTTATTTCCATTTCTCTAGGAGGTGGGTCAGAAAGGATCTTGCTGTGATTTATGTCATAGAGTGTTCTGCCTATGTTTTCTTCTAAGAGTTTGATAGTGTCTGGCCTTACATTTCGGTCTTTAATCCATTTGGAGTTTATTTTTGTGTATGGTGTTAGGGAGTGTTCTAATTTCATTCTTTTACATGTAGCTGTCCAGCTTTCCCAGCACCACTTATTGAAGAGGCTGTCTTTTCTCCATTGTATATTTCAAGTGTAATTCTTATAGACGGGGAAGACTCCCCTACATGTTCCTACTCAATATCTGTCTTTTCAACCTTAGACTTTTGCTGCTCCTTATAGTGCACATAGAAGCCCTTACTGAGTTCACCCAGCAAGCTTTAATGATAGCCAGCACGCCTGTTCTTACTGAACACTGAAATGTCTCTAATGAGAAAAGCTGTCCTCAGAGATAGGATGGCCTTGGACATTATTACTGCCTCGCAAGGAGGTACCTATGCCATTATCCAAACAGAATATTGTTTTTTGATACCTGATGAGTAAGGTAATGTATCATCTTTATTAAGTCACACGAGGGTACAAGTAAATGCCATCAGTGATCTGACCCCGTAGCCTAGGGGGACTTCATAAATCAGTGATTCAGATCATGGGATTTTTGGTGGGAAAAACTGTTACCTATTTTGGGAATCATTATCTTAATCTATTTTTTGAACCTATGCTGTTCATGTACCTATATACTGTTCCTGTGGTACCTATACACGTACCTATACTGTTCCTGTGGTATCTGCTTCCAGGGTAGCTACATAGCCACCAAATGAGCCACCTCCATGCTAGTGGAACCCCTTGCTGACCTCTCAGGGTACTTTGTGAAGAGGGTGCCAGTCAGGAGGGGTGGAATGTTGGAGGAGGTGATTGAGAGGACGTGACCCATGAGCTGGGCCCGAGTGATTGGAGGCTTCCACCCCCTCCCCTGTCCTTGGAATGTGTGTTCTGCTCACCATTCCCACAGTGGGAACCAGTTTCACGGACATAGCCTTGAGACAGTAATGTGTTGTTGAGACCATCTGGATTGTATATGTGACCGAACCCAATTAAGGCCTGTGTATAAACTTTTAAGATTCTGGCAGGTGGGTACAGAGAGCTACTTGTCTTTTGGCCGCCTAAGACAAGCCTCATATTTAAGTTCCTTTGTTTATTAAACCTGCCACCTACCAATCTGGAGTGTTTTGCCTCTTTCTTTGGTCTCTCCTTGCCCTGCATGTACTGGGCCAGTTTGTGGACCAACAGATACCAGTTAAATTTGTATTTCAGATAAAGTACAAATAACTTCTTTTTATAAATTGAAATATAGTTGATTTACAATGTTGTGTTAATTTCTGCTTTACAGCAAAGTGATTCAGTCATATATATATACATTCTTAAAAATTTTTTTTTTCCACTATGGTTTATCACAGAATATTGACTATAGTTCTCTGTGCTATACAGTAGGATCTTGTTGTTTATCCATTCTCTATATAATAGTTTGCATTTGCTAACCCCAAACTCCCTGCCCATCCCTCTCCCACTCCCCCTCCCTCTTAGCAACCATAAGTCTGTTCTCTATGTCTGTGAGTCTGTTTCTGTTTCATAAAAGTTCAACAAATAACTTCTTAGTATATCCCATGCAATATTCGGGACATTTACATTTTTGATGCCTTTTATTTGCTAAATCTGGCAACCCAAATGTCAGTGCCCCTGGTAAGTATAAGTATGTCCCAAGTATTGCATGGGTTATGCGTACACTGAAACATTATTTGTTGTTTTCCTGAAATTCAAGTTTAATGGAGTGTCTTGCATTTTATCTGGCAACACTAATTGGCATCAAATGGAAGATGGAATGGTGGGTGAGCATGGAGGATCTCTTGGGAGGTTTTTATGGGCCAGCTCTAAAAGTGGCATGCATCAGTTCTGCCCCTATTCCCTTGGTAACAACCTGTCTGTGGTATAGTCTCTCCTAGATGTAAGGGGTGGTGGTTGGAAATGGAGTCATGGGGTGGACATTTACCAACAACAGTATGCATGGAAGGGTGGCACAAGTCGTAGACAGCTAATCATCTCTGCCTTGGCATGTGAGCAGGCATCACATACCAGTTTCCAGGTGGGCCTGTGTCCGCACATAGAGGCAACATGTCACAGAAAGTGAGCACTTTGTCCTGACAAACCTGGACTTACACCATAGGTCATTTTCTAACTAGCTGTGTGGTTTGAGCAAGTTGCTTTACCTCACTGAAGGTGTTTCCTCATTGATCAAATGGAGATAATATAGAACATCCTTAGAGAGTTTTTATAAGGATTAAATCAGATAATCCATATAAAGTACTTTGCACAGTGTCTGGGAGCACATAATGGTAGCTTCTTTTTCTCTGGGTCATAGAAATATTTGTCAGTCTATTTACTTTGTACCTCTTTCTGTTCCTAATGTTTTCTGATGTCTAACAGAAGGTAAAAATTACTTTTTAAACTGACACTCTGGAACTGGTAAAGCCTGGCTTTTAGGTGCTTATTTTGTGAATCGTGGCAGAAAACATAGAATTATAATTAAAAAATACATAAAGGTGGTAAAAGCTAATATGTGTTTTGTGTTGGTAATAATTAAAAATTGTGGAGAAGCTGAATATATGCTTGGGTAAAAAAATATTTTCAAGGCAGGAAAACTATTAAAAATGAATGATAAATAATGAGTATGCATTACTTATCAGATGTAAATATTTACCTAGTCTGTTCACACACACACAAATTATTACTCTGACTTCTCATTGCACTGCCTTATAACTTTTTCTGAGCATGCTTAGTGCTTAGAACTAAAATTATGTCGTTCTTCAGAATGATGGGTCTTATGAAGATTTATCTGTCAAGTAGCCAGCTGTGTTACGGCAGGTCTTTCAGATTCTTTCTCTTCTCACTTTAATTTACTTTCGGGAGAGAGATGGCTGGCAAGGTTTAAGCAAGCATGATAAAGACTAATTAAAGAGTTGTTCCTCAAATCTCCTTGAAATTAGAGGTTGATTCACTGAAATAATTCATATTTCAAAACCCAAAATAAGCAAAACTTTGAATCTTAACAAGGAAGTTGAAGAGCTATATGGATTACCCAGTTCTTTGCTGTGGAATTGTGCAGTTGAATTTGGAATATAATAGAATTTGTGTTTCCAGTAAAACCAATTCAGAACAGCTTTGCATCATAGAACTAAATTAGACCATAACTCCCTCTAATTAGTTTGGATAGTAATATTTTTACTCCTTAATCACGCCTTTTAGTGAAGAATTCCAAAGTCTTTAGAATAAAGTCTATTGTCCTACATCCTTGGGGGTAGTTCTCGTAGTTCTTGAGAGAGGGAAGTTAACAAATGCAGAGACAAAAGAGGTGATCTAAGGAGTATTTCTTTAATTGTTGGAGAGGTATGGAGCTGCCTTATACCTGCTCATTTAAATTTTTGCCGTGTACTGGAGCTATCTTGTCACATTATCCCAGGGTGCAGAGACAACAGAGGGAACACTGCCCAGAGCCAAGCAGAACTAGATGGTTTCATCTACAGGGATTCATTGGCCTGCATTCACTAGTGCCTCCAACTTCTCTCTAGGACGTTTCCTTGATACCTTTCCTTTTCATGAAATGGGCCAGAAAATGGATGTGTGGAGAGCCAAAAAAAGTGGTGAAGAGGTGTTTGGACTACTCAGAATTACTAGAATTGAGGCACATGGATTTTGCACAAATTACCCACTTGATTGCATCAGCCTTCCATTTCATTTTCCAGAATCTAGTTTGTGAGTTTTTAAAAATGGAAAACTTGGAAGTGTGATATAACTGCTCACATACATTTTGAAGCATGATTAATGGTAGAACGTATAATGATTATATATTTCATTTTCTGGAAACTTTCTTAAGGTTATGAGTATCAGTTGCAAAGTTGTACCTTAGATGCATTACGGGGAGAAAGGCCTTCTCTCAGATGATTTATTTTCTGTGTCTGCTCACCCCTTTTCAAGAACCAGTCAACATTTACAGATCAGTTCTTTATGGTGTATAAAAGCCTTTATCTCGTTCCTTATTATAGTGTTCAAATCTGTCTCCCCTTGATACCTGCTATTTTCTAGGCTGAGAACAGAAAGGCATCATTAGAACATCACCAAGGTTTGGTTGCAGCACTTTAGAAGCAGTGAGATGTGAAGATGGTGAGGCGATTGGAGCCTCCTCAGGGAGTTATTTAGATGGAATCTCTGAGAGTATGATTCAAACCAAAGAGAAGAAAAACGGGACAGAAATTATTCTTTGATTTCTGCTCAGTTTAAATCTGAGGACAAGCTTATTGAAAGCAGGTTGTTTGCTTTGCAGTTAAAGGCCTGAGTAGAACAACGGGACTTAAATCTTCTCAGCAGTGACGTTCTCATCGATGACATTAAGAATTTATTGAAAACCTGAAGGGCACATAAGAACAAACTAGGGAAGGGGGTACGGAATGTATCTGTGGGATAGGGTGAGGTGGATTTTGAGGATGGGAACTGCTTGGAGGGATGGGGTCAGGAGTTCTCAGAAGAGTGGCAGTGATCCCTTTAGACGTATTTAGAAAAAAAATTGTGAAAATCAACCAGGAAGGCTTATTTGTTCCTATTGCCCTGAGTTTTACCTTCCAAATATATTTAAACAGTAGGTAGCCATATTGAGAAAGGAGGAGCCCTACTGATAAATATGCTTAGTCTTCTATTTTGTTGTTATTGAAAAGTTGAATTAAAACACAGACTCTGGGCGAATCATTTTAGTATGATTAAAAACATTCATTACACTTCCCTCCTAAAAGCAGCTTCCCTAAAGCATGGAAAAATGTTAAAAATGCATTCACATTAAAGTCTGATTCTTTTTCTAAATTGGAAGACATGAAAGCACATTAAATTATTTTTCCAGTAAACAGTCATTAGAGTAATTAGGAATTTGTTGGTGATGAATGTCTAGAGGGAACATGACCCTACCTCATCTTTTAGTTTTCTTCTCGTTAAAAACAACATTTGCTGATAACCCAATCATGATTGCAATAGAAAGCTTATAGAAAGTAAAATCCATGGACACTGAGGTTGACTTGACCTTGAAGTAATAATTCCACAGTACTACATTTCATGAAAGGCAGGAAAAAACTTTAAATGTATGATTACTTAGACCTTGTCCATGAGTTATCAGTCTCACCTGTGTCTCTGTACGTACTTATTTCTTTTTGTACCATTTCATGTCTTGGCAGTACCTTTACCAGAGTATTTTAACATGTTATGTGTAGGGCAGTTTTTTAGTAACCATAATGTGTGGTTGCTATCCTACAATCCAGCTAGGGACAGATGTTTACTGGTGGATCTGTAGATACCATTATTAAAGTAATATCAGCTGATAAGAGGCAAACCCCCCTGAAGTTAGTGGATTAGCATAATAGTAGTTTTTTTCTCACTCATGGGAAGTCCAAAATCTTCTGTGGTATACGCACCCCCCCACACAAGATGTCCATATCCTAATCATCTGAGCCTTACATGGCAAGAAGGACTTTGAAGATGTTATTAAATTAAGGATCTTGAGATGGGAAGATTATCCTGGATTATTTGGGTAGGCCCAATGTAGTCACAGGGGTTATTAAAAGGGAGGGAGGGAGGCAGGATAGACACAGAAGGCATGTGATGACAGAAGTAGAGGGTCCAAGAGAAAGATTGAAAGATATTATGCTGCTGGTTTTAAAGATGGAGGATGGGTCCATGAGCTATGCAGTGGTCTCTAGAAGCTATAAAAGGGAAATAAACAGTCTCCCCTTGAGCCTCCAGGGTAATACAGCCCCGTTGAACCATTTTAGGACTTCTGACTCATGAAATGTAGGAGAATAAATTTGCATTTTTTTTTTTTTTTATTGTGGTATGCAGGCCTCTCACTGTTGTGGCCTCTCCCGTTGCAGAGCACAGGCTCCGGACGTGCAGGCTCAGTGGCCATGGCTCACGGGCCCAGCCGCTCCGCGGCATTTGGGATCTTCCTGGACCGGGGCACGAACCCGTGTCCCCTGCATCAGCAGGCGGACTCTCAACCACTGCGCCACCAGGGAAGCCTCTGAATTGTTTTAAGCCAATAAATTTGTGGTAATTTGTTACAGCAGCCATGGGAAACTAATATATTTTCCATGTGGTCAACCAGGGACACAGTCTCCTTTCTTTTATGGCTCCACCAGATACCAGGTCCTTGGAGTCTTTTGCACTTAGCCAGTAGGTAGAGAAACAGAATGAAGGATGGTAGTGGGAGGTTTGTATGCACCAGGGTAGTAAGTGGCAAACACAATTTCTATTCACATTCCACTGTTTTCACCCATGTCAAGATGTCATACTGACTGAAATTCTCCTTTATAATTTATGATCCCCTTATCAGTCTAACACTTTTCTTTATGTCATTATATACTCTGGTCCATGCAGTGGCTAATGCTAGCCATTGGTAGTCATATTTGATACCTCCCTCTCTCCTCATCTCCCACATCTAATCTGTTACTGAGTCCTAATGATTCTACCGAACCTCAAATCTATCACTCTTCTCCGTCTCCACTGCCACCATCCTCTTCTAAATTGCCACGAGGCTACACTCAGTGTAGCTGTGCATCCAGGAATACGATGCAGCCTGTTTGGTGAGTAGGTAGTCTGTTTTTGCGACAGATGCCAAACTGAGTAATCAGCTGACGGTCATTATCTCTTCCTCGTAGCCATGATTTGATATTGGATTTTAAATAACATTACTTAGTTTTTCAAAGTGTTAAATATTGTGAGATGAGTCTCGGTGTTTTCCTCATTTTAAGGACGAGCCTCATTTAAAGGTCTGTAGTGACCTCAAGCCCTTTGAGATGAAGGCAGAAAATAATGAGTAAATTAAAAAAATACATTCATGCCTCTAATGGTAAAATAACTTGAACTGATATGAGCCAGAAAGCCTGGGGTAGAAGTGAAAAAATTCAAATAAGTTCATGCTCTTTCTGAGAAATGATTTTGCCTTAATTTCTCAGCACTATTGATGAGCTCTGTTGGGCCATGAGCATCAGCCTTGCTTGCTACTTTCTTCAGTGTAGAGGAAGTTAACACCCTAGGGAACGTGTGAATAGATGTTGTGAGCCTTGGAATATTACTCTGCCACACTTCACCAGATAGATGAGTTTGATCTGAATACCAGATGGTGGTACCTCATTTGTATTTTCACAAACATGCAATTCTTTCTTTTTTTAAAGAAGAAATAGACATCATACTGATCCCAGAAAAATGGTTGTATTTTGCTGCAATCTTGCCTCATCCTTCTATCTTATATAAGCCTTATTACAAAATATATATTTAATATATATTTTAAGATTTTTAAATACTATTTTGTTTGAAATATCCCTATATTTTTAATGCTGTAAAGTAATAGGTGTTCATACCAAAACATTTAGAAGATATATATAAGAGACCGTCATACTGACTTAGAAAATATTAATTATTTGTTGCATACTCTTCTATAAATATGTTCATGCATCCTTCTCAAGAGCTCACCTTTAAAATATTCTTACCTGTACCCAAGATGCCATATTGAAAAATGGTTTTCTTCAGACTTTATGACCTTCTTATCAAATACCTTCATATTCACCTCATTATAGGACACTCCTGTGTACATGGTTGCTCACGATAGACATCTGGTAGAGTCATTTTTGGTGCCTCCCTGTCCTTTACATCCCACATCCAGTCTGTTACCAAGTCCTATTGATTGTACCTGTCTTCACTTTCCTTCATCTCTGCCACCACCACCTGCTTACTGGCCCATGCGTGTATTTCTTCCTGCCTGGAATACTTACCTTTCTCCATATCCCTACCCCTAGCTTTCCCAAGGCTACTTTCTTACTCATCATCACCTTCCTAATAATTGGTTGCCCTTTAGATTTCATTTCTTGGTAACTTCTTCCAGGAAGCCTTTTCTGATAAACCCATTTAGACTGCCTTCTGTATGCTTTCTTAGCACCATATACATATCTCTATCATACCACTTATCACCATGGTACTGCATCCTGTTTACTTGTCTGTAATCTTCCTAATGCTTAGAAAATGCCTGTCCTTGAAGGATTGTTATACATTGTTGAATGGTTGAATAAGCATAGTAGGAAATTAGATTAAATGGGTAAATGGGATCAGTTTTGGCCTCTGAGAGCCATGTCGATTTTTGAGTAAAGGAGTGATGCAGAAACACATAGCTTTAGAACTGGTAGTATTATGGAGGACAAATTGGAAAGAAGTGAGATAAACCAGAGAGTCCTGCTTGGAGATTGTTGCTTGATCTCAGAGTGAGGTAATGAGAACATTGACTTTTGTTATTGGGAATAGAAAGGTATGAATATGAGGACCCTCAAACGAATAAACAAAGACCTGCTCCTGGTCACTCTGGGGTTAAATAATACACATAGAACTCTCAGGGTTCCATCCCAAATAAGTGGGAGAGGAAATTTCAAGGGAAGAGGTGATGGTTACAGTCTGGAGGGACACTTTGAGGAAAAAAACGTGGAAGATCACTAAAGGCAGCCCTTTTCTTTCCTGCCACCTGCTCTTCAGCAATGGAGCCACGTAGTGGAACTCTTTCTGACCTGGTTACACAAACGTTTTCCCAAGGGGAGGGGATCTCACCACCTCTCTGGGTAGTGTATTTATTCTCCCAAGAGCTGCTCTTTGTTTTTCTTAGTTTGCATTTTAACACGGACTAGTTTCAGTAGTAATATAAGGAACAGCACATAACACAATCTGTCATCCAAAAGTTGGAAAACAGTCCCAGGAGGTTAATTCCTGGTGTTTTCAAATACTGAGGAAACACTCCCAAACAACATATGTGCTTGTATGTAGGTCATGCAATGGATCATAATTATAAACAAGAACATTTTTTAATAAAAAGGCAAAAAGATGTCAATATAGAGCCATAATTAATGAGCAAGTATTTAAAGCTGGCTTACTATATTCAGTGTATTACAATATTCAAATAATATATTGCATGTATAATTGTATATTCAGTATATTACTATTGTGGTGTGTGTGTGTGTGTGTGTGTAAGGAGTATAAAGAATAGTCTTTGCTCTCACGGAGCTTATACTTTGGGTGAGGAAATAAGCTGTAGTGTTTTGGAAATGTAAATAAAATATAACAGTAACTAATTTAATGTATAGGTGTATGATTACTTACGGCTTTGGATTTTAGGTAGCAAGTCAACTCAAGGAGAATTAAACAACAAAGTGGAATTTATAATAAGGAGACAGGAATACGTCACAAGAACAGGAATGCATCAGTTACCCTGAAAAGGATCTGGAAAGACTGGAAAGCCATCACCTCCTTTCTGTTTTCTAGCCACCCCCACACCTGGCTCATTTTCTAGGTGCTCCAGAGTGCCCGTGTCGGCATGCTGCTGATGGGCTGCTTGATTCCAAATCCAAATTTTCAGTTGAAGAAATCTGATTATGTTAATTGGGTTGAGCATCCATGATTTGCACAATTGTGTAATAGAAGTAGAGCTGTCAGAGTTCAGAACCGTTTTCAGAGAAGATGTCCATTATAATGTATTGTTAAATATTTTATTTAGGAGTATCTACCCTTATTTTTACTACCAGTAGGTGTGGCTGAGCCATTAGATTCTAAATGGATAACAGTTTCCAGGGTTGGGAAAATAATGAGGACTTGTCATGACAACCCATGATTTGGTCAGAATTTCTGTTTGGTGCTGTAGAGATTTTTCTATTGAATGGTTATTTGCACATACATTAATCACAGCTATGCTTGGTGGGAATGTCACTCTGCCATCTGTCATATTAGCTAATAGTCATGCTTTTCTTTCCTGTATTTCAAAGTTTCCTTTTGGAGAAAAAAGTCTTTGCGGGGTAGTGTAGGATTATATCTTTGTTACCAAATTAACTTTTATTAAGTATAGTAGAGACAGTCTCAGCATTGAGGACTGGTCTGTAAATGCTCAGGAGAGCACTGAAATTTTATTACTTATGTATGGTTCTCTCTCCAATTTTTAAATTATTTGCATTTCCCCTTATCTTCAGTTTCTGTTAATGTGCTGTGCTTGGTAGGAAAATATCTGAAAACTGTGGTTCTTTCAAAACGTCTTCTAATGTGACATGAGACAAAGTGGACACAATGGCAGTGCAGCACAGAGGATGGAATGATTCAGTGCAGTTCAGGTGGCTTGAACTGAACTCTCAGAAGATCTTGGATGGTTTTTAAAACTGTCCTTGACATAATTTTGATAAGGAGGTAATGTGTGCAGTGGCATTTGTTCAAGTTTGCTTTTGAGAAGGATTCATTTACTGCTATTAGTTCCTTAACCTTTTCGTTAGTTTATTACTTAAATACATACAGCCAAACTTTTTATCAGGAGAGCTTGTGAGGAGTACTGAATATGGTTTCATGTAGGACACATAGGCATAGTGATTCTTTAGTATTACGTTAAAAAATGGAAAGACCCAAGATAAATTAAAATCAAAGAACTTTTTAGAAACTTCCCATAGGGAACTTAAAGAAATAGAAAGGGCTTTTATGTCTTTTTATGTCTATATATTCAGAAATAAAGTCAAGCTATTCTTTTCTCATCTTTTTTTGTGTGTGTGTGGTACACGGGCCTCTCACTGTTGTGGCCTCTCCCGTTGCGGAGCACAGGCTCCAGACGTGCAGGCTCAGAGGCCATGGCTCACGGACCCAGCCGCTCCGCGGCATGTGGGATCTTCCCGGACCGAGGCACGAACCCGTGTCCCCTGCATCGGCAGGCAGACTCTCAACCACTGCGCCACCAGGGAAGCCCCTTTTCTCATCTTCAAATGAAATTTCAAATTAGTGAAAATTAATTACAGGGTTTGAATGTAATTGGAGAATGTAATATGAAAAACACTTTATATTATTAAAATCCAGGGATGTATGTTGCATACAACATATATGTTTCTAGGTAGAATGCTCATTCACTCATTCATTTTTGGCCTGGCCATGGAGATCCAGATGCTTATGATCTCATACTAGGAAAATGAAAGAAGTGGAATTACAATGAGATTTCTAGAGTAAGAAAGAGTTTCTTCTCCACAATGGCTCAGGTCAGTGAAGCTGATGGGTCCTGAGCTGGGACTTCGCTATAAAAGTAAGACCTCAATTTACTACAGCATCAATGGCTCTTTTTCTGTAGGCTGATGTGGATGTAAGTGGTGTGGCAGGTGACTTGCCCGCTTTTCAGATCAGTGGGGAGACTTGAAGGAGCTGGAGGAGCAGTTAATTAATCTGGCTTCATGTGGAAATTAATGCCTGGAGCCTGAGTGACACAGTGTAGCATCTTTCTGGTGTCCCTGGGCTACTTGCTGATAGCATCCTTCATTTATTCACACAACACATTTGTATTAAGAATCTAGCAGTGGCTCAATACATGTATGTCAAGTAAGCTAGATGTGCACTGATTTAGGATTCTGACTGTAACTTTAATAGCACCCCAAACTGCCTAAAACAGAGGTAACAGGTAAAACAGAAGCTTATGAAAAGGCTTCTGAATCTCAAAAATTCTTTGTTATATTGTCTAGATTTTAGAGTTTATATCTGACTGACACTAACTTGTCTTGGTTAATCTACATCAAGGCTTTGCCTCAGTTGACTACTTTGTAAAAACAGTTAAATTTGTTTTATTCATAGAAGATTTGTGGTATAGTTATGCTTGAATTATAATTCACCCCACGTATTGAATACATACTATGTGTAAGGCATTTTGTTAAATTCTCTGAGGACAAAAATACATTTAATATATACATTAAATATAAGGTATCGTCCTTTTTCTCAAATAATTCATGGTCTAATAGTGAAACTGAGATGTATGAAAATACAGTAACACCTATCAGACTGTGATAAATACATGTATAACAAAATTAAGTTTAGCTATGTGAGTTTATAGTTTCTTATAATAAAGCTGTTCAGAATGCCATTTTTGGAATTATTTAAAATTTTCCTGGGTATTTTAGATTAAGGAGAGCCTGTGTGTGCACACATGAGCACGTGTTTACCCTAGTGTGCAGGTGCAGGCACTTTGCTATGTCCGCTTGTCTTGTTGGATGCTGTGTGTGATGTAGTGGAAGGCAGACGACTAGATGTCATTCTTCTTTAACTTTCTGTGTGACATTGGGCTTATCATCAAATATCTTTGGGTGTTGTAAATAGAGGATACACATACCTCTCC
Source organism: Delphinapterus leucas (assembly GCF_059928025.1). Taxonomy (NCBI): domain Eukaryota; kingdom Metazoa; phylum Chordata; class Mammalia; order Artiodactyla; family Monodontidae; genus Delphinapterus; species Delphinapterus leucas. The sequence continues at coordinate 121,742,636 of NC_143130.1, read as the reverse complement.
TGGGTAAAGGATTGTTCTCTAGCTCAAATGAGTAATCAGGAAACGTATTTTGGAAATGATAAAGCCACACACAATAACGCTAAGGAATTAGTTTCCTTTGATTTAAGGTATTCTCTCCAATTCTTATGTAAGCATTTAAATATTATGAAGAGTGGTTGCTTTATGATGATAAAATGTTATAGTTTTCTTTGTACAGATCAAAAAGCCATAAGTTTTTATTTTTATTTTTTTTATTTCTGAGGTATACATTTGAAAGTAATAACTAGAGTTATGACTTATAACATTATACCAGAACATATAAGATTTTTAGAAGTTTCATGTAATGTCTGAAACATTTATATTAACATATTTCCATACAAATAACCCAAAGAAAGTTTAGTATTAGTTGTTTGTATTGTTTGTTTCTTTGTCTTTTTATACTACAGGTTCTTATTACTCATCAGTTTTATACACATCAGTGTATACATGTCAATCCCAATCGCCCAATTCAGGACACCACCATCCCCACCCCACTGCGGTTTCCCCCCCTTGGTGTCCGTACGTTTGTTCTCTACATCTGTGTCTCAACTTCTTCCCTGCAAACTGGTTCATCTGTACCATTTTTCTAGGTTCCACATACATGTGTTAATATACGATATTTGTTTTTCTCTTTCTGACTTACTTCACTCTGTATGACAGTCTTTAGATCCATCCACTTCTCAACAAATGACTCAATTCCGTTCCTTTTTATGGCTGAGTAAAATTCCATTGTATATATGTACCATAACTTCCTTATCCATTCATCTGTCGATGGGCATTTAGGTTGCTTCCATGACCTGGCTATTGTAAATAGTGCTGCAATGAACATTGGGGGTGCATGTGTCTTTTTGAATTATGGTTTTCTCTGGGTATATGCCCAGTGGTGGGATTGCTGGATCATATGGTAATTCTATTCTTAGTATTTTTTTTTTTTTTTTTTTTTGCGGTACGTGGGCCTCTCACTGTTGTGGCCTCTCCCGTTTTGGAGCACAGGCTCCGGACGTGCAGGCTCAGTGGCCATGGCTTACGGGCCCAGCTGCTCCGCGACATGTGGGATCTTCCCAGACCGGGGCACAAACCCGTGTTCCCTGCATCGGCAGGTGGACTCTCAACCACTGTGCCACCAGGGAAGCCCCTATTTTTAGTTTTTTGAGGAACCTCCATACTGTTCTCCATAGTGGCTGTATCAATTTACATTCCCACCAACAGTGCAAGAGGGTTCCCTTTCCTCCACACCCTCTCCAGTATTTGTTGTTTGTAGATTTTCTGATGATGCCGATTCTAACTGGTGTAAGGTGATACCTCATTGTAGTTTTGATTTGCATTTCTCTAATAATTAGTGATGTTGAGCAGCTTTTCATGTGCTTCTTGGCCATCTGTATGTCTTCTTTGGAGAAATGTCTATTTAGGTCTTCTGCCCATTTTTGGATTGGGTTGTTTGTTTCTTTAATATTGAGCTGCATGAGCTGTTTATATATTTTGGAGATTAATCCTTTGTCCATTGATTCGTTTACAAATATTTTCTCCCATTCTGAGGGTTGGCTTTTTGTCTTGTTTATGGTTTCCTTTGCTGTGCAAAAGCTTTGAAGTTTCATTAGGTCCCATTTGTTTATTTTTGTTTTTATTTCCATTACTCTAGGAGGTGGATCAAAAAAGATCTTTCTGTGATTTATGTCACAGAGTGTTCTGCCTAGGTTTTCCTCTAAGAGTTTTATAGTGTCCAGTCTTACATTTAGGTCTCGAATCCATTTTCAGTTTATTTTTGTGTATGGTGTTAGGGAGTGTTCTAATTTCATTCTTTTACATGTAGCTGTACAGTTTTCACAGCAACACTTATTGAAGAGACTGTCTTTTCTCCCTTGTATATCTTTGCCTCCTTTGTCATAGATTAGTTGACCATAGGTGTATGGGTTTATCTCTGGGCTTTCTATCTTGTTCCATTGATCTATGTTTCTGTTTTTGTGCCAGTACCATATTGTCTTGATTACTGTAGATTTGTAGTATAGTCTGAAGTCAGGGAGTCTGATTCCTCCAGCTCCGTTTTTTTCCTTCAAGACTGCTTTGGGTATTCACGGTCTTTTGTGTCTCCATACAAATTTTAAGATGATTTGTTCTAATTCCATTAAAAGTGCCATTGGTAATTTGATAGGGACTGCATTGAATCTGTAGATTGCTTTGGATAATATAGTCATTTTCACAATATTGATTCTTCCAGTCCAAGAACATGGTATATCTCTCCGTCTGTTGGTATCATCTTTAAATTCTTTCATCAGTGTCTTATAGTTTTCTGCATACAAATCTTTCGTCTCCCTAGGTAGGTTTATTCGTAGGTATTTCATTCTTTTTGTTGCAATGGTAAATGGGAGTGTTCCCATAATTTCTCTTTCAGATTTTTCATCATTAGTGTATAGGAATGCAAGAGGTTTCTGTGCATGAATTTTGTATCCTGCAACTTTACTAAATTCAATGATTAGCTCTAGTAGTTTCCTGGTGGCATTTTTAGGATTCTCTATGTATAGAATCAAGTTATCTGCAAATAGTGACAGTTTTACTTCTTCTTTTCCAATTTGTATTCCTTTAATTTCGTTTTCTTCTCTGATTGCTGTGGCTAGGACTTCCAAAACTATGTTGAATAATAGTGGTGAGAGTGGACATCCTTGTCTTGTTCCTCATCTTAGAGGAAATGCCTTCAGTTTTTCACCATTGAGAATGATGTTTGCTGTGGGTTTGTCATATATGGCCTTTATTATGTTGAGGTAGGTTCCCTCTATGCCCATTTTCTGGAGAGTTTTTATCATAAATGGATGTTGAATTTTGTCAAAAGCTTTTTCTGCATCTATTGAGATGATCATATGTTTTTTATTCTTCAGCTTGTTAATATGGTATATCACATTGATTGATTTGCGTATATTGAAGAATCCTTGCATCCCTGGATAAATCCCACTTGATCATGGTGTATGATCCTTTTAGTGTGTTGTTGGATTCTGTTTGCTAGTATGTTGTTGAGAATTTTTGCATCTATGTTCATCAGTGATATTGGTCTGTAATTTTCTTTTTTTTAGCATCTTTGTCTGGTTTTGGTATCAGGGTGATGGTGGCCTCATAGAATGAGGTTGGGAGTGTTCCTTCCTCTGCAAGTTTTTGGAAGAGCTTGAGAAGGATGGGTGTTAGCTCTTCTCTAAATGTTTGATAGAATTCACCTGTAAAGGGGCTTCCCTGGTGGCTCAGTGGTTGAGAGTCCACCTGCCCATGCGGGGGGCGCAGGTTCGTGCCCCGGTCCGGGAGGATCCCACGTGCTGTGGTGTGGCTGGGCCCGTGAGCCATGGCCACTGAGCCTGCGCATCTGGAGCCTGTGCTCCGCAGCGGGAGAGGCCGCAGCAGTGAGAGGCCCGCATACCGCAAAAAACAAGCAAACAAACAAACAAACAAACAAAAAATTCACCTGTGAAGCCATCTGGTCCTGGACTTTTGTTTGTTGGAAGATGTTTAATCACAGTTTCAATTTCGTTACTTGTGATTGGTCTGTTCATATTTTCTGTTCCTTCCTGGTTCAGTCTTGGAAGGTTATACCTTTCTAAGGATTTGTCCATTTCTTCCAGGTTGTCCATTTTATTGGCATAGAGTTGCTTGTAGTAGTCTCTTAGGATGCTTTGTATTTCTGCAGTGTCTGTTGTAACTTCTCCTTTTTCATTTCGCATTTTATCGATTTGAGTCCTCTTCCTCTTTTTCTTGTTGAGTCTGGCTAATGGTTTATCAATTTTGTTTATCTTCTCAAAGAACCAGCTTTTAGTTTTATTGATCTTTACTATTGTTTTCTTTGTATTTTATTTATTTCTGCTCTGATATTTATGATTTCTTTCCTTCTGCTAACTTTGGGTTTTGTTTTTTCTTCTTTCTCTAGTTCCTTTAGGTGTAAGGTTAGATTGTTTATTTGAGATATTTCTTGTTTCTTGATATAGGCTTGTATAGCTATAAACTTGCCTGTTAGAACTGCTTTTGCTGCATCCCATAGGTTTTGGATCATCATGTTTTCATTGTCATTTGTCTCTAGGTATTTTTTGATTTCCTCTTTGATTTCTTCAGTGATCTCCTGGTTATTTAGTTACGTAGTGTTTATCCTCCATGTGTTTGTGTTTTTTACATTTTTTTCCCTGTAATTGATTTTTAATCTCATAGTGTTGTGGTCAGAAAAGATGCTTGATATGATTTCAATTTTCTTAAATTTTCTGAGGTTTGATTTTTGACCCAAGATGTGATCTGTCCTGGAGAATGTTCCATGCGCACTTGAGAAGAAAGTGTAATCTGTTTTTGGATGAAATGTCCTATAAATATCAATTAAATCTATCTGGTCTATTGTGTCATTTAAAGCTTCTGTTTCTTTATTTATTTTCTTTTGTATGATCTGTCCATTGGTGTAAGTGAGGTGTTAAAGTCCCCACTATTATTGTGTTACTGTTGATTTCCTCTTTTATAGCTGTTAGCAGTTGCCTTATGTATTGAGGTGCTCCTGTGTTGGGTGCATAAATATTTATAATTGTTATATCTTCTTCTTGGGTTGATCCCTTGATCATTATGTAGTGTCCTTCCTTGTCTCTTGTAACGTTTTTTATTTTAAAGTCTATTTTATCTGATATGAGTATAGCTACTGCAGCTTTCTTTCGATTTCCATTTGCATGGAATATCTTTTTCCATCTGCTCACTTTCAGTCTGTATGTGTCCCTAGGTCTGAAGTGGGTCTCCTGTAGACACCATATATATGGGTCTTGTTTTTGTATCCATTCAGCAAGCCTGTGTCTTTTGGTTGGAGCATTTAATCCTTTCACGCTTAAGGTAATTATCGATATGTATGTTCCTATGACCATTTTCTTAATTGTTTTGGGTTTGTTTTTGTAGGTTCTTTTCTTCTCTTGTGTTTCCCACTTAGCGAAGTACTTTAGCATTTGTTGTAGAGCTGGTTTGGTGGTGCTGAATTCTCTTAGTTTTTGCTTGTCTGTAAAGCTTTTGATTTCTCCATTGAATCTGAATGAGATCCTTGCCGGATCTTGAGTAATCTTGGAGTAATCTTGGTTGTAGTTTCTTCCCTTTCATCACTTTAAGTATATCATGCCACTCCCTTCCGGCTTGTAGAGTTTCTGCTGAGAAATCAGCTGTTAACCTTATGGGAGTTTCCTTGTATGTTATTTTTCATTTTTCCCTTGCTGCTTTCAATAATTTTTCTTTCTCTTTAAATTTTGCCAATTTGATTACTGTGTGTCTCAGTGTGATTCTCCTTGGGTTTATCCTAAGTATGGGACTTGCTGCGGTTGCTGGACTTGCGTGGCTATTTCCCTTCCCTTGTTAGGGAAGTTTTTGACTATAATGTCTTCAAATATTTTCTTGGGTCCTTTCTCTCTCTCTTCTCCTTCTGGGACCCCTATGATGTGAATTTTGTTGTGTTTAATGTTGTCCCAGAGGTCTCTTAGGCTGTCTTCATTTCTTTTCATTCTTTTTTCTTTATTCTGTTCTGCAACAGTGAATTCCACCATTCTGTCTTCCAGGTCACTTATCCGTTCTTCTGCCTCAGTTATTCTGCTATTGATTCCTTCTAGTGTAGTTCTCATTTCAGTTATTGTATTGTTCATCTCTGTTTGTTTGTTCTTTAATTCTTCTAAATCTTTGTTAAACATTTCTTGTATCTTCTTGATCTTTGCCTCCATTCTTTTTCCGAGGTCCTGGATTATTTTCACTATCGTTGTTCTGAATTCTTTTTCTGGAAGGTTGCCTATCTCCACTTCATTTAGTTGTTTTTCTGGGTTTTATCTTGTTCCTTCATCTGGTACATAGCCCTCTGCCTTTTCATCTTGTCTTTCTTTCTGTGAATGTGGTTTTTGTTCCACAGGCTGCAGGATTGTAGTTCTTCTTGCTTCTGCTGTCTGCCCTCTGGTCCATAAGTGTTTTTAATTGTCCTTAATTCTCCATGGCATGTTCCTTTTCATTCTTAATGACTCCACATGGCTTAAAATTAATTTACATCCTTACCTAATGTCATATCATGGCTCTTTGATATACTTTGATATAATTGCAGAATCTTTTGACAAAGCTTAAGATGCACAAAGATTTCCTTTATGTGCGTATGAATAACTAACTATAAATATGACCCAAATTTTATAGTCTTTATCCCCCTCCTCATTCTCAAAGGATAATCATGTATAGATTTCACATAATGGCTAAAATACTAGACTCAGCTGAAATACAATTAATTTTTATAAATGAAAAGATTTACAAATTGTAGGTCAAGGACAACTACTCCTTAGTAATAGTTGCCCTTTATTTAATGCCTGGATTTGACTTAACACAAAGTTCTGCTATGAAATGAACACACACTTCCGGACTTTCCTGGCTTGCTGGCGGATGAGCAGCATGAATAGGGTTTCAGTAGATCCTCTGTGGGGCTTCATTTTAAAATTTTTACAGAGGTATAATGATTTTAGTCTGTCGAGTAAAAATATAGTTTCTCTCCTTTAGGTAGCCCCAGAGCCTTAGCATGATGCTGGGTTTAAAGATGGAGAAGTCAAATATCAACTGGGAGAGGTAATGAGCAGGTGACTTTGGAGCTGGCTGGGAGATAACGAGGTTTCTGGGCTTCAGTCTTGAGTGGAGAGATAGAATGCAGAAGGCCAAGAGCACTATTGAGTCTGTCAAACTCTGGGATAAATTAAAAGCATCTTTTCTTAGTAGGAGCCATCAATTTAGGAAAGGAGCAATTAGATGATACCAGTAGGATATTAAAAAAGCAGTTCTTGCCTTTAAACTAGAATAGGAGAGAAGTGATGGTAAACTAAGCAATCAGGAATTGTTCAGAAGTAACTCTATAGGGTAAACAAATATACTAATCTGCTTTTAAGGAGGAGGCTTTCAAGCTTTATTTTAGCGGCATTAGCTATTTCTTTCAAGTGGGATCTTACATGGCTTCCCACATTCCCTCTGTACCCGCTTCATTTATAAAATAGGTAAAAGTAGAGTTGCTGCAGTTTGAACCAGGGATGGGGGAGCCAGGGCTCATCTGATTGTCATTCTCCCTGGGGTCCCTCAGGTATTCTCTTGGAGCTTGAGGGTTCCACAGACCACAGTTTAAAAGCTACTACCTCAAGTTATAAAGGAAAACAGAAGTTTAGACCAGAAAAAATACTAACTGTATAGCTTGGTCAATTCACTTAAGCTTCCTAAACCTCAGTTTTCTTATCTGTAATCTTGGAATAATAATATTTACTTCGTGTGGTTGTTGTGAGGGTTAAATTAGATGAGCTAATGGACTTATTAGCTGCTTAATACCATGCTTGATATATTACAATGACTCAGTGCAATCAAGTATCTATGACTTAGTTTACCTTTATCAAATCATTTCTGAATCTCTTCCTTCCAACTGAATTAAACCATTATGTGTCAGTTACTAAGCTGTTGTCTCTCTCAGCTCCAAACCTATCATACTTCTATTCCCTACTCTGTCATGCTGAGGCTGGGACTCTGTATACCACATTTCTGCTTAGTCAGGAATGTCCGTGTTGGGCTTTGCCAACAGGGGGTGCCAGGGAGCATGCACAGCTAGTGGAGGGAGAAGGGACTTGGACTTGCTCTTCTCTGTTGGTTCATGCAGGCTTTTTGATTTTGTCAGGGTCACCCTTACCTTACTTCACCCTGGCCACAGCAGTTGAGTCCAAAGAAGCAGTTGAATCCAGTTTTCGTTTCACTGATGCTGGTAGGATCAGCCTTGTCCAACTCCCTCAGAGACACACCAGCATCAGGCAAGCAGTGCCCCCTCCTCGATAGTCTGGGTCCCCACACAAGGCCCCTTCAACAAGCTTCTAAATTTTAATAATTCCAACCTCTTCCCTTTGTTTCTCCAACTCTAGGTGCGGTAATGGCTTCCTGTGGTTTTTACCTCTGTGATACCTTAGAGTTCTGTCTGCCTTTTCAGCTATTCAATATATAGTTAACAATTATCTATATTAAATTCTATCTATTAAAAGTAAGTGTGACTTTTGTGCCCTAACTGGACTCTGAAAGATACTGACACCTATTCCCTCCTTTGTTTCCCCACTGGGATTTGTTTTTGGGTCCCAAGTGCCTTCATAATTAACTGGTGCATGGTAAGTCCATATATACAGCTGCCTACTGAATAACTCTAACTGAGTATCTCTCTTTGGATCCCACACTCAGTATTTCCCAACCTGTATTCATCATCTTTGCTCATTGCTATACCTGCAGTTCCTTCTTTATATTGGTCTGTGGCATCAGTGTGTGCTTTTAATTAATTAATTAATTGGCTACACCACGTGGCTTGCAGGATCTTAGTTCCCTGACCAGGGATTGAACCCATGCCGTCAGCAGCGAAAGCATGGAGTCCTAACCACTGGCTCGCCAGGGAGTTCCCTCAATGTGTGCTTTTATTTTTTTTATTAATTTATTTTTAATAAACTTATTCATTTTATTTTTGGCTGTGTTGGGTCTACGTTGCTGTGTGTGGGTTTTCTCTAGTTGCAGTGAGCGGGGGCTACTCTGTTGCGGTGCATGGGCTTCTCATTGCAGTGGCTTTTCTTGTTGTGGAGCATGGACTCTAGGTGTGTGGGCTTCTGTAGTTGTGGCTTGTGGGCTCTAGAGCTCAGGCTCAGTAGTTGTGGCACACGGGCTTAGTTGCTCTGAGGCATGTGGGATCTTCCCGGACCATGGCTCGAACCCGTGTCCCCTTCACCGACAGGTGGATTTCTTAACCACTGTGCCACCAGGTAAACCCAATGTGTGCTTTTAAAAGAATTGAACTCACAGTGATCTGAACCTGATCTCTACAGCAATTGAACCAACGTGAACAAATGAAAACTACTAACATCTTGGAACTTCAAGATGCTGTAATAGCTGAGAGAAATTTTGGTTTTGAAGATGTTAACACAATTTATTTTAGAATTTCAATCTGTAAAAGTTAATAATCAGAAGAGATGTACTTGATTAGGAACTGGGAAACCCAGATCCTATTCCTTTTGTTTCACACATTTTACAACTCATTAGTCTTTCATTTTCTCCATCAATAAAATGGGATGAATAATAATTGCTCCTATATATGTCAAAGATACATTTAATATATACATGAACATACACATTAAATAATGTATCTGCAAGTTATTATAATTTAAAAAAATTTGAAATTATTCAAAGTTTTAACATATTTTAAAGAATTTCCCCCCCAAGTCTAATTAAAACACGTGGGTCCATAGTACCATCTATAAAAGGAGCTTAAACTATACTTAAATTTTTAGACTATTCCACTTAACCTAAAAAATTCATGGTGTTTCACCAAATAAATATTATTGCCTAAAAGTTGGGAGAGTTTGAATTACATAGTTATTAAATAATTGTCTAACATAATTGTGTTTTTTTGAGAAGCTGTTCCTGTCTTGCATAACTGTGTTTGAAAAAGGGAGTGTTTGTTATAGAAGAATGATGCAGTAGCTCAATTTCACTGGCATAGAATGGGGGGGGATGAAGAGTTATTTTATTTCTAATAGTGAATGGGTGAGGGAACAGTACAAGTAATGAATTTTAAATTATTTCAGTTTTCATGCTGGATCAATGTTTGCTATTGCGGAAATTTTTTTGAGTAATTTTAGTTTGGAGAAAATTAGAATTGATTTACTAGTAATGTAGATTCAGAATGGAAACAACTAGAAGCCATGCTGAATAATAAACTAAAATATAGATTTCTTGTCTCAGTGTTTAAAAGTCATCATTTTTGAAGGAAAATAAGTGAACTGTGGTTAATCCAAATGTTTATCTGGGTGGATATGAATGATATCTATAGTATAGCAAGAAAAACTTGATGCCCATAATGTGCCTATATATTATCAAAGAATTCAATAAAACTCCAATGAAATGCCAGATCGTTCTTCCTTTTAAATATGCTTAGGAATTGAAATACCATCAAAAGAATTCAGTTCTGCATGCAGTGACCAGTTATTTATAATGGAGAAACAAACAATTATATAAATATCTCCTTTGAGCAAATAAGCAGTTGAATTTCAATGATTTAAACAGCTTTCTTTTCAATTAAAAATGTTATGGAGTAAAGTTATAAAGAAACCTGATAAAAATAATAAAAATACATTTGTAACAGATTCAAGCAGTGACTTTCAGATAATGAGATGTTTGGTTTCCTTTACTGAGGTTTTTCAGTATAAAGTCCATTTGAATTATCATTCGTGGCCTCTTGAGATTTTCAAATGTACAAGGATTTCTAAGAATATGTATATTTCCCCCTATATTTAGCTACAAAGAAATGCCAGTAATCTGACAAACATTTATGAGATGTACTGTTCTGGAAACTGCCCTAGGTCCTGGGGTGGGGTTAGAAGGTAGGGGAGGAGATAATAAAGATAAGTACGACAGCCCGATCAGATTGCATTTGCAATGAAGCATGGGAACCCTGGAGTTTCATAGCTCACCATGGTTCTCAGGGGAAAAGTGAAAAAAATAAATGAAACAACTGGTGTAGGAGTTCATTATTTTCCATGCTGGCCACTTTCTGGCTGTAGTCCTATTGATTTTGTGTCAGTCCATCAGACTATGACCAAAAGCCATAACTTAGAACAGTGCATAAGAACTTATCCATATGTTATTACACATCAGTAGCAAAGAGAAGATCACCAATACCTCTCTCCATTTTGACTAAACCTTATGGAAACAGTTGATGCCATCCATGGGATTTGCAATCTGGAAGATGCTCAGCAGGTCCCACCACCTGGTGAAGTGCACAGCAACTCCTGAGGTTGCTCTGTGATGGCATGACTAGTTGGGTTGGAAGTGATTCTGTCCTGCCTGTTTCTGCTGTAAACAGATGTACTTATGCATTATGCTTTAAAATAAAATAAGGAAACTAGAATCCAATATTTGACTTTAGTATGAATCCCTCAGGCAACCTTTCATTCATTCAATTATTTAGCACTAAGCAAGTTCTGAAGCATCTCATGCAGGGAAAAACACACTGGTACTAAACCCTGGGGACATGATGAAAGACTTGGTCTCTACCCTCTGAAAGCATGAATTCTAACAAGGAGGAACCAGTTTGCACTGTGGTAAGGGCTTATTGCAGAATGGCTTCTGACCAAGTTTTTTTCTAAGAGGTTGCCAAACTCATTTATGTGTTTTGACCAAATTGAGCACTCTTTCCACCAGGCGCTTGACAAAGTTGCAGAACAAATAGTGGACTTGGTGGTATGGAGCAATCCACCTCATATTTGCCCCTCCTGATCAGAACCATAAACTTTATGGGTCAGCCAGTGCATTTCCCCCTACAGGATAATAGCATCTCAGAGGAGGGAGACTCAGCTGTGTAATCTCTGTCTTCCCTCTTTCCAAACTCCAGTATAGGGGATGTTAGAGGAGAAAGGATTGGAAGTGATATGAATGCAAGAGGTTTAATGTCTCTGTGATTAGGTCTCAGACTTCTTCATAGAGCTCCCTTCCCCCTCCTCCATGCACACACTCATGCTAACTCCTGTCTGGTCCTTCTAACAGCAAGGCTATTACACCTCAGCTGCGAGGCAGAATGGTGTGGGCTTATCTTCTATCCACTCATTTCTCTGTAAGGCACAGAAGAGACAGATGCTAATTGCTCAAGGAGATAGAGTGTGGTTATCAAAACTTTATTTTTTGTCAGGTCTTGGTCATCAGTTCAGTGTTATCCCATCAGACTCACAGAACATTAACATGTCTCTTATTTTTCTTTCAAAACAAGTGATATTAATAGTATATGGAGAGATAATTTCTAAAACATAGACTGACACTTTATTTTACTTTCCTCACCTCCAAGATGAGCTCATTATTCAATAGAACTTTTTTTTTTTTTTTTTTGCGGTACGCGGGCCTCTCGCTGTTGTGGCCTCTCCTGTTGCTGAGCACAGGCTCCGGACGTGCAGGCTCAGTGACCATGGCTCACGGGCCCAGCCGCTCCGCGGCATGTGGGATCTTCCCGGACCGGAGCACGAACCCATGTCCCCTGCATCGGCAGGCGGACTCTCAACCACTGCGCCACCAGGGAAGCCCTATTCAATAGAACTTTTAAGAAATGTCCTATATCTTGTTAAAAGAGACTGCAACACATCTGCTGCGGTCTGAATGTTTGTGTTTCCCTCAAATTCGTATGTTGAAGTCCTAACCCCCAAAAGTATTAGTAGGTGATGCCTTTGGGAGGTAATTAGATCATGAGGGTGGAGCCCTCATGAGTGGGATTAGTGCTGTTAAGACACTCAGAGAGCTTCCTTGACCTTTCCACCAGTGCAGATACGATGAGAAGGCTGCAACCCAGAAGCGAGTTCTCACCTGACCATGCTGGCACCTTGATCTCAGGCTTACAGCCTCTAGGACCGTGAGTAATAAATTTCTGTTGTTTATAAACTCCCCAGCCTGTGGTATTTAGTTATAGCAGCCTGAAGGGACTAAGACAACATCTCTGTTATAACGGTAACTAGAGACTATCTTTGAATGTACACGTTTAGTACTGTCCTTATCTCTCAGTGTTGCAGAATCTCTCTGCTTACCTTTTTCCTCTATGGACTCTAAGCATCATGAGGGCAGAGATCTTCTTATCTACATGTTTCCAGTGCTGGGTACAGTGTCTGGCACATGGTAGGGTTCAATAAATATTTGGTGCGTCAATATTTGTTGAGTGGATATTTTAAAAAATTTCCGAGTTAGAATGGAATTCCATTGTTCGATTTTTGTTCGATGTCGAATTTCAAAGAATCCATTTTTCTGTCTGAAAGATCTGATAATATCATTTTATAATCGTTTGATTAAATCAAATGCACCAGCATTTCCTTTCAAATATATCAGCTTATTATTCTGTAATTTAGTCATCTCTCTCTAGGTAATGAGGAGCTCTGAACTCTAAAAGACAAAAGCTCTTCATAATTCAAATGTATTATACTCAAGGCAAAGTTTCTCTTCAGATAAGAATACTTCGTTTTTTTAATCAAGTGAAAGCTAATATTAACATTCACAGAATTTCTGTTCCCATTACAAGTCTTTGGCTTTCATTTGTTTGTGACCTATTTTTTTCAGAACATTTAAGTAGATGCTGCCTCCTTTCAGTGAGTAATAGGGGAAAAGGAGGTAATGAATGAGGCATACATGGAACGAGGTAATACAGACGGAATAAGTGATACAGCTGTGACATTGATATTATCACCATAATCCTTTTCAACATAATGATCTGAGGTGATTTATTAGTGTCAATGGTATTTACTCACCTATAACCTGCTAATAAACATAGAGTGATGAGTCATCACTGTCACTGTATGAGTTTCCTTAGGGAATTTTATTTAATGGCCAGTGGCATTTACTATATTTTGAGATGGTTGCTCATAAGACTTGGAAGAATTCGTTGGCTATAAAATGTAAAATAATAAACTTTTTCAGATGATTGCAATGAGCAAATATAGTTAATTGAAGTATACACTTAGTACTTAATGTCATAGGTTAATTTTTATGTGCAAGCAATTATAGACTTTTGTGCAAGCAATTTAAAAGTTATTCCCAAATTGTAAAATTATACCCGTTTTGAAAATTTTCCTTGACTTAAAAATATACTTTTCAGATCAGATAATCAAAGGATATATTTCATAAACCAGCAATACTTTTCCAAAGTGATTGGCTGTGTTTTTCTCAAGCTTCACTAGAAGATTAGGAAATTCATAACTCATCCAATGACTAAAGATAAAAATTGCCATCTATTTTAGATTTATTCTTTGGTTATTATGTCTGTATGGCTAGACATTCCAGAAATGAGTTGCCTCCATTCTGGTTTGGAGAATTATACTTAGGTAGAGGAGAAGAGGAGGGATGAGAGGGAACCCTGGGATCTGTAAGTATTGAGCTAACATGTAAAGTCTTGCTTCCCATTTTTTTTTCAGAATGTGATAGATACTACTGGGATAAAAATAATTCCCTAGGAAGGAATAACATGGAAATTATTTTAGCATTAGTACTAAACTTCTGATTAATAAGTATGGCAGACTGATGAAAATGTCAAGTACTGGCAAAAATGTTAGTTATGGAAAAATGTTTTCAACCTGTCTGTAAGATAGCAATGCATTATTACCTGAAAGTCATTTCATTAAAGGTAAACATTTATTTTACTCTCTAGATTCATACTTCACATAAAGTCAAAGTTGAAAATGTGGTAATTAGTTTCAGTGGAATTTGTGTCTCTGCTTCCATAAAGGTCGTCTAAATTTTCCAAGATGTTATGATTAATTTTCATTATTGCTTTTAGCTTATCTTTCTTTCTAGTTCTCCATTTTCTTTTTTCTTACCTCACCCTGTTCTATCAGAACAAATTCCATTTCTCATGTAAGGAACAAGGAAGGATTAGAATTACTTATAATTGAAAGGTTTGACTTGAACCTTGTTCCCTCTTCCTCGTTTTGGCTGTGTGTCTCCATTTTCTACTCATTCAAACCCTTGCTCAGGTTACTTTTACTGTTGTCTTTTACATTGAGCAGTTTGGAAAAATGAAGTCTCAGCCCTGAGTCTTTCAAATATTATTCTTGTGGCCCTCAAACGTTCTGAGCATTAGTATTTGATTCCCTCATTTCCAAGCTTAATTTGCAACTGCTTTCCTCTTGTACTTTATTATGGATGTTAATGGAAAATTTGAAGTGATTTTTGCATGAAATTAGGATTATGAATAGAATATTATGTTGAATTTAGACTATCCTGACCTTCCTAATTTATGAGACTATTTAAAGTGATTTTTGTAAAGCACATGCTTTACAAAACTGGTTTATTCCAAGATGAAGGAGCTAGGAGAGCATACTCAGTGGTAAATCGTCAGCCTTCATATGGCTAATCCTGTGTCCTGATAATGGAGCTAAGGAACTTTTGTGGGAGGGCAGAGTAATATTATTTTAAAAGACTAGAGAATATATCCAAAATATTTGGAGACTTCAGAAATGAAAACTGACTAATCATGATTTATCTAAACCCTTCTTGGATTCATTATATTTTTAGGCAAGTAGATATTAGATATTCAAGAAGGCTACTTCACTTTATTCATTAGTTTCTGTCTTCAGACTCATTATTTCAATCGTTAAGAAAGATTTGTAGACAAGGCTTTGGTAAACAAGTACATGTCTATTTTTCCCACGTCTTATGATCAAGATCACATTCCAGCACATCCTTTATATTTATAACATATCTTAAAATATTTTTAGTAAGAAATATTTTAGACATACAAAACAATTTTAAGCATAATGTCTAAATCAGGGTCCTGGAAAATTGAAATAAATTGAGGAGAGCTTAATAAGGAATTATTAACCAGAGTTTGAGGAAACCTGGATGATTGTTTTAGTAATCATAGAGCTAGTAACAGCTGGTTATCTCCCCAGGCCTGGAGAAGTGTGGTGAGCAGTCTCTAAGATGGCCCACCCATCCCCTCCCAGTAAGTATGTGTTCACGCCCTTGTGTAGTCCCTTCCTCTTGAGTGTGGGCTGAACCTACTCACTCGCTTCTAATGAGTAGAACATAATGGGATGTCACTTCTGAGATTAGGTTGTTGTCTCACTCACTTGCTCTGGGGGAAGCAAGCTGCCATGGCTTGAGCTGCTGATGGGGAAGCTGTTATGACAAGAAGCTGAGATTCCTCACCCCAGCAACCTGTGATACCATGATGAGTGAGTTGGAAGTGGATCTTCCCTCAACTGAATCTTTAGATGAAATCGCAGCTCCAGTTGAACCCTGGGTTATAGCCTTGTGAGAGACCTTGAGGCAGAGGCACTCAGAATCTGTGAGATAGTAAATGTTCATTGTTTTAACTTTCTGAGTTTTTTATGTGTGGTAAATAACTAATACAAACGGAGCAGTTACTGGAGACAGAGAGGGCTGTGTGGAGATCTCCAGCTATGAGCTATGGCTTTCAGTCAAAGGTCACACTCAGTTTGCAGGAAGCTGGGAGAACAGATACCCTGACTTCAGCTCCTTTCTCTGAGTAATGCTGGAGCTGCCTATTTGCCACACCCAGTCATAAGGCAGGAGGCAATGGAGCCTTTTGATGCAGTCCACCTAGGTCACCTACCATGGCTTGGAGACGAAGGGGTAAAGGGGCAAGTGGATCTGGAAGACATGTAGCACACGCAAAGAAACAAACCTTTTTGTACTTACCGTTCAACCTAAGAAACCATTGTACTTCTTATTCAATCGAAGGAAACATTGTTGTAAATATAATTGAAATTATCGCTACCCTTCCATGAGCACATTGTTATCCCATTACCCAGAGACAGTTGTGATCCTCATTTAGGGGTTTATCATTCCCATATAGGCTTTCATTCTGACTGTTTATTTAGATTTCATGATCACACTGGCCTACAGTGTCCCAGGCATGTGCTACAATAGTGTTTTATCCTTTAATTCCTTCTTTCTTTTTTTTTGTTGTTGAACATCTTTATTGGAGTATAATTGCTTTACCAATGGTGTGTTAGTTTCTGCTTTATAACAGAGTGAATCAGCTATACATATACATATATCCCCATATCATCTACCTCTTGTGTCTCCCTCCCACTCTCTGTGTCCCACCCCTCTAGGTGGTCACAAAGCACTGAGCTGATCTCCCTGTGCTATGTGGCTGCTTCCCACTAGCTATCTGTTTTATATTTAGTAGTGTATATATGTCCATGCCACTCTCTCACTTTGTCACAGCTTACCTTCCCACTCCCCGTGTACACAAATCCATTCTCTCTGTCTGCATTTTTATTCCTGTCCTGCCCCTAGGTTCTTCAGAACCATTTTTTTTTTTTTTAGATTCCACATATATGTGTTAGCATACGGTATTTGTTTTTCTCTTTCTGACTTACTTCACTCTGTATGACAGACTCTAGGTCCATCCACCTCACTACAAATAACTCAATTTCATTTCTTTTTATGGCTGAGTAATATTCCATTGTATATATGTGCCACATCTTCTTTGTCCATTCATCCAATGATGGACACTTAGGTTGCTTCCATCTCCTAGCTATTGTAAATAGAGCTGCAATGAACATTTTGGTACATGACTCTTTTTGAATTATGGCTTTCTCAGGGTATATGCCCAGTAGTGGGATTGCTGGGTCGTATGGTAGTTCTATTTTTAGTTTTTTAAGGAACCTCCGTACTGTTCTCCATAGTGGCTGTATCAATTTACATTCCCACCTGCAAGTGCAAGAGTGTTCCCTTTTCTCCACACCCTCTCCAGCATTTATTGTTTCTAGATTTTTTGATATGGCCATTCTGACCAGTGTGAGATGATATCTCATTGTAGTTTTGATTTGCATTTCTCTAATGATTAATGATGTTGAGCATTCTTTCATGTGTTTGTTGGCAATCTGTATATCATCTTTGGAGAAATGTCTATTTAGGTTTTCTGCCCATTTTTGCATTGGGTTGTTTGTTTTTCTGTTATTGAGCTGCATGAGCTGCTTGTAAATTTTGGGGATTAATCCTTTGTCAGTTGCTTCATTTGCAAATTTTTCTCCCACTCTGAGGGTTGTCTTTTGGTCTTGTTTATGGTTTCCTTTGCTGTGCAAAAGCTTTGAAGTTTCATTAGGTCCCATTTGTTTATTTTTGTTTTTATTTCCATTTCTCTAGGAGATGGGTCAAAAAGGATCTTGCTGTGATTTATGTCATAGAGTGTTCTGCCTATGTTTTCCTCTAAGAGTTTGATAGTTTCTGGCCTTACATTTAGGTCTTTAAAGCATTTTGAGCTTACTTCTGTGTATGGTGTTAGGAAGTGTACTAATCTTATACTTTTACATGTACCTGTCCAGGTTTCCCAGCACCACTTCTTGAAGAGGCTGTCTTTTCTCCACTGTATATTCTTGCCTCCTTTATCAAAGATAAGGTGACCATATGTGTGTGGGTGTATCTCTGGACTTTCTACCCTGTTCCGTTGATCTATATTTCTGTTTCTGTGCCAGTACCATACTGTCTTGATTACTGTAGCTGTGTAGTATAGTCTGAAGTCAGGGAGCCTGATTCCTCCAGCTCCGTTTTTCCTTCTCAAGATTGCTTTGGGGCTTCCCTCATGGTGCAGTGGTTGAGAATCTGCCTGCTGATGCAGGGGACACGGATTCAAGACCTGGCATGGGAGGATCCCACATGCCGTGGAGCTACTAGGCCCGTGAGCCACAACTGCTGAGCCTGTGCGTCTGGAGCCTGTGCTCCGCAACAAGAGAGGCTGCGATAGTGAGAGACTCGCGCACTGCGATGAGGAGTGGCCCCCACTTGCCACAACTAGAGAAATCCCTTGCACAGAAACGAAGACCCAACACAGCAAAAATAAATAAATTAATTAATAAACTCCTACACCCAACATGTTCTTTTTTTTTTTTTTACTATTAACTTTTTTTTTTTTTAACATCTTTATTGGGGTATAATTGCTTTACGATGGTGTGTTAGTTTCTGCTTTATAACAAAGTGAATCACTAATACATATACATATGTTCCCATATGTCTTCCCTCTTGCGTCTCCCTCCCTCCCACTCTCCCTATCCCACTCCTCCAGGCTGTCACAAAGCACCGAGCTAATATCCCTGTGCCATGCGGCTACTTCCCATTAGCTATCTACCTTACTACGTTTGTTAGTGTGTATATGTCCATGACTCTCTCTCGCCCTGTCAGAGCTCACCCTTCCCCCTCCCCATATCCTCAAGTCCGTTCTCCAGTAGGTCTGCATCTTTATTCCTGTCTTACCCCTAGGTTCTTCATGACATTTTTTTTTTTAAATTCCATATATATGTGTTAGCATACGGTATTTGTCTTTTTCTTTCTGACTTACTTCACTCTGTATGACAGACTCTAGGTCTATCCATCTCATTACAAATAGCTCAATTTCGTTTCTTTTTAAGGCTGAGTAATATTCCATTGTATATATGTGCCACATCTTCTTTATCCATTCATCCGATGATGGGCACTTAGGTTGTTTCCATCTCCGGGCTATTGTAAATAGAGCTGCAATTAACATTTTGGTACATGACTCTTTCTGAATTTTGGTTTTCTCAGGGTATATGCCCAGTAGTGGGATTGCTGGGTCATATGGTAATTCTATTTGTAGTTTTTTAAGGAACCTCCATACTGTTCTCCATAGTGGCTGAACCAATTCACATTCCCACCAGCAGTGCAAGAGTGTTCCCTTTTCTCCACACCCTCTCCAGCATTTATTGTTTCTAGATTTTTTGATGATGGCCATTCTGACTGGTGTGAGATGATATCTCATTGTAGTTTTGATTTGCATTTCTCTAATGATTAATGATGTTGAGCATTCTTTCATGTGTTTGTTGGCAATCTGTATATCTTCTTTGGAGAAATGTCTATTTAGGTCTTCTGCCCATTTTTGGATTGGGTTGTTTGTGTTTTTGTTATTGAGCTGCATGAGCTGCTTGTAAATTTTGGAGATTAATCCTTTGTCAGTTGCTTCATTTGCAAATATTTTCTCCCATTCTGAGGGTTGTCTTTTGGTCTTGTTTATGGTTTCCTTTGCTGTGCAAAAGCTTTGAAGTTTCATTAGGTCCCATTTGTTTATTTTTGTTTTTATTTCCATTACTCTAGGAGGTGGGTCAGAAAGGATCTTGCTGTGATTTATGTCATAGAGTGTTCTGCCTATGTTTTCCTCTAAGAGTTTGATAGTTTCTGGCCTTACATTTAGGTCTTTAATCCATTTTGAGCTTATTTTTGTGTATGGTGTTAGGGAGTGATCTCATCTCATACTTTTACATGTACCTGTCCAGTTTTCCCAGCACCATTTATTGAAGAGGCTGTCCTTTCTCCACTGTACATTCCTGCCACCTTTATCAAAGATAAGGTGTCCATATGTGCGTGGGTTTATCTCTGGGCTTTCTATCCTGTTCCATTGATCTATCTTTCTGTTTTTATGCCAGTACCATACTGTCTTGATTACTGTAGCTTTGTAGTATAGTCTGAAGTCAGGGAGCCTGATTCCTCCCCCTCCTTTTTTCGTTCTCAAGATTGCTTTGGCTATTCGGGGTCTTTTGTGTTTCCATACAAATTGCGAAATTTTTTTTCTAGTTCTGTGAAAAATGCCAGTGGTAGTTTGATAGGGATTGCATTGAATCTGTGGATTGCTTTGGGTAGTAGAGTCATTTTCACAATGTTGATTCTTTCCATCCAAGAACATGGTATATCTCTCCATCTATTTGTATCATCTTTAATTTCTTTCATCAGTGTCTTATAATTTTCTGCATACAGGTCTTTTGTCTCCTTAGGTAGGTTTATTCCTAGATATTTTATTCTTTTTGTTGCAATGGTAAAT
Source organism: Delphinapterus leucas (assembly GCF_059928025.1). Classification (NCBI taxonomy): domain Eukaryota; kingdom Metazoa; phylum Chordata; class Mammalia; order Artiodactyla; family Monodontidae; genus Delphinapterus; species Delphinapterus leucas. Next base: position 121,722,295 of record NC_143130.1, on the reverse strand, counting down.
GGGAGTGTTTTCCTGATTTCACTTTCAGATTTTTCATCATTAGTATATAGGAATGCCAGAGATTTCTGTGCATTAATTTTGTATCCTGCTACTTTACCAAATTCATTGATTAGCTCTAGTAGTTTTCTGGTAGCATCTTTAGGATTCTCTATGTATAGCATCATGTCATCTGCAAACAGTGACAGCTTTACTTCTTCTTTTCCGATTTGGATTCCTTTTATTTCCTTTTCTTCTCTGATTGCTGTGGCTAAAACTTCCAAAACTATGTTGAATAAGAGTGGTGAGAGTGGGCACCCTTGTCTTGTTCCTGATCTTAGTGGAAATGCTTTCAGTTTTTCACCATTGAGGATGATGTTGGCTGTGGGTTTGTCATATATGGCCTTTATTGTGTTGAGGAAAGTTCCCTCTATGCCAACTTTCTGGAGGGTTTTTATCATAAATGGGTGTTGAATTTTGTCGAAAGCTTTCTCTGCATCTATTGAGATGACTATATGGTTTTTCTCCTCAGTTTGTTAATATGGTGTATCACGTTGATTGATTTGCGTATATTGAAAAATCCTTGCATTCCTGGGATAAACCCCACTTGATCATGGTATATGATCCTTTAAATGTGCTGCAGCATTCTGTTTGCTAGTATTTTGTTCAGGATTTTTGCATCTATTTCATAAGTGATATTGGCCTGTGGTTTTCTTTCTTTGTGACATCTTTGTCTGGTTTTGTTATCAGGGTGATGGTGGCCTCGTAGAATGAGTTTGGGAGTGTTCCTCCCTCTGCTGTATTTTGGAAGAGTTTGAGAAGGATAGGTGTTAGGTCTTCTCTAAATGTTTGATAGAATTTGCCTGTGAAGCCATCTGGTCCTGGGCTTTTGTTTGTTAGAAGATTTTTAATCACAGTTTCAATTTCAGTGCTTGTGATTGGTCTGTTTATATTTTCTATTTTTTCCTGGTTCAGTCTTGGAAGGTTGTGCTTTTCTAAGAATTTGTCCATTTCCTCCAGAGCATCCATTTTATTGGCATGTAGTTGCTTATAGTAATCTCTCATGATCCTTTGTATTTCTGCAGTGTCAGTTGTTACTTCTTCTTCATTTCTAATGCTATTGATTTTAGTCTTCTCCCTTTTTTTGGGGGGGAGGGGGTATGCGGGCCTCTCTGTTGTGGCCTCTCCCATTGCAGAGAACAGGCTCCGGACGCGCAGGCTCAGCGGCCATGGCTTACAGGCCCAGCCACTCCGTGGCATGTGAGATCTTCCCAGACTGGGGCACGAACCCGTGTCCCCTGCATCAGCAGGTGGACTTTCAACCACTGCGCCACCAGGGAAACCCCCTTTTTTTCTTGATGAGTCTGGCTAATGGTTTATTAATTTTGTTTATCTTCTCAAAGAACCAGCTTTTACTTTTATTGATCTTTGCTATTGTTTCCTTCATTTCTTTTTCATTTATTTCTGGTCTGATTTTTATGATATCTTTCCTTCTGCTAACTTGGGGGGTTTTTTGTTCTTCTTTCTCTATTTGCTTTAGGTGTAAGGTTATGTTGTTTATTTGATTCTTATTTCTTGAGGTAAGATTGTATTGCTATAAACTTCCCTCTTAGAACTCTTTTGCTGCATCCCATAGGTTTTGTGTCCTCGTGTTGTCATCGTCATTTGTATCTAGGTATTTGATTTTCTCTTTGATTTCTTCAGTGATTTCTTGGTTATTTAGTAGTGTATTGTTTAACCTCCATGTGTTTGTATTTTTTTACAGATTTTTTCTTGTAATTGATATCTATTCTTATAGCATTGTGGTCAGAAAAGATACTTGATATGATTTTAGTTTTCTTAAATTTACCAAGACTTGATTTGTGACCCAAGATATGATCTATCCTGGAAAATGTTCCCTGAGCACTTGAGAAGAAAATGTATTCTGTTATTTTTGGATGGAATGTCCTATAAATATCAATTAAGTCCATCTTGTTTAATGTATCATTTAAAGCTTGTGTTTCCTTGTTTGTTTTCATTTTGGATGATCTGTCCATTGGTGAAAGTGGGGTGTTAAAGTCCCCTACTATGATTGTGTTACTGTCGATTTCCCCTTTTATGGGTGTTAGCATTTGCCTTATGTATTGAGGTGCTCCTTTGTTGGGTGCATAAATATTTACAATTGTTATATCTTCTTCTTGGATTGATCCCTTGATCATTATGTAGTGTCCTTCTTTGTCTCTTGTAATAGTCTTTATTTTAAAGTCTATTTTGTCTGATATGAGAATTGCTACTCTAGCTTTCTTTTGATTTCCATTTGCATGGAATATCTTTCTCCATCCCCTCACTTTCAGTCTGTATGTGTCCATAGGTCTGAAGTGGATCTCTGGTAGACAGCATATTTATGGGTCTTGTTTTTGTATCCATTCAGCCAGTCTCTGTCTTTTGGTGGGAGCATTTAATCCACTTACATTTAAGGTAGTTATCGATATGTATGTTCCCATTACCATTTTCTTAATTATTTTGGGATTGTTATTGTAGTTCTTTTCCTTCTCTTGTGTTTCCTGCCTAGAGAAGTTCCTTTAGCATTTGTTGTAAGGCTGGTTTGGTGGTGTGAATTCTCTTAGCTTTTGCTTGTCTGTAAAGGTTTTAATTTCTCCGTTGAATCTTAATGAGATCTGGGTAGAGTAATCTTGGTTGTAGGTTTTTCCCTTTCATCACTTTAAATATGTCCTTCCACTCTCTTCTGGCTTGCAGAGTTTCTGCTGAAAGATTAGCTGTTAACCTTATGGAGATTCCCTTGTGTGTTATTTGTTGTTTTTCCCTTGCTGCTTTTGTTTGTTTGGGTTTTTTTTTTGCGGTACTCGGGCCTCTCACTGTTGTGGCTTCTTGCGTTGTGGAGCACAGGCTCCGGACGTGCAGGCTCAGCGGCCATGGCTCACGGGCCTAGCCGCTTCGTGGCATGTGGGATCTTCCTGGATCGGGGCACGAACCCGTGTCCCCTGCATCGGCAGGTGGACTCTCAACCACTGCACCACCAGGGAAGCCCCCTCCCTTGCTGCTTTTAATATTTTTTCTTTGTATTTAATTTTTGAAAGTTTGATTAATATGTGCCTTGGTGTGTTTCTCCTTAGATTTATCCTGTATGGGACTCTCTGCACTTACTGGACTTGTTTGACTATTTGCTTTCCCATATCAGGGAAGTTTTCAACTATAATCTCTTCAAATATTTTCTCAGTCCCTTTCTTTTTCTCTTCTTCTTCTGGGACCCCTATGATTCAAATGTTGGTGCATTTAATGTCGTCCCAGAGGTGTCTGAGACTGTCCTCAATTGTTTTCATTCTTTTTTTTTTTTTAATTCTGCTCTGTGGTAGTTATTTCCACTATTTTATCTTCCAGGTCAGTTATGCGTTCTTCTGCCTCAGTTATTGTGCTCTTGATCCCTTCTAGAGAATTTTTAATTTCATTTATTGTGTTGTTCATCTTTGTTTGCTGTTTAGTTCTTCTAGGTCCTTGTTAAATGTTTCTTTTATTTTCCATTCTGTTTCCAAGATTTTGGATCATCTTTACTATTATTACTCTGAATTCTTTTTCATGTAGACTGCCTATTTCCTCTTCATTTGTTATGTCTGGTGCGTTTTTACCTTTCTCCTTTATCTGCTGTGTTTCTCTGTCTTCTCATTTTGCTTAACTTACTGTGTTTGGGGTCTCCTTTTCGCAGGCTGCAGGTTTGTAGTTCCCATTGTTTGTGGTGTCTGCCCCCAGCGTCTAAGTTTGGTTCAGTGGGTTGTGTAGGCTTTCTGATGGAGGGGACTAGTTCCTGTGTTCTGGTGGATGAGACTTGATCTTGTCTTTCTGGTGGGCAGTACCACATCTGTTGGTTTGTTTTGGGGTGTCTGTGACCTTATTATGATTTTGGGCAGCCTCTCTGCTAATGGGTGTGTTTGTGTTTCTGTCTTGCTGGTTGTTTGGCATAGGGTGTCCAGCACTGTGGTTTTTGATCCTTGAATGGAGCTGGGTCTTAGCGTTGAGATGGAGATCTCTGGGAGAGCTTTCGCCATTTGATATTACATGGAGCCGGGAGGTCGCTGGTGGACCAATGTCCTGAACTGACCTCTCCCACCTCAGAGGCACAGGCCTGACACCCAGCCAGAGCACCAAGACCCTGTCAGGCACACAGCTTTGAACTGGTGGAACACAGCCCAGAGCTCTGTGATATTGGTCACAGAGGTGATGTCTGTGTCAAGGACGATGACCGTCTCCAGGTTGGCAGGAAGAGTCTTGGTGAGGAAAAGCTTCATCAGACCATAAATCACAGAGTAATGTTTGTTGGGGATTCAGGAAACTTCAGACTTGAGCTCATCTGCATTGTAGAAGTCTACTCGCACAGCAGGCACCATCCAGGTCTGGAAGAGCGTCGCCATAATCTGCTCAGCAATGAAGTCGGTGATGAGGTGGAAATGCAGGGGGTTCTGCCTGTGAAACAGGACAGCCTTCACCAAGGTGACAATATCCAGGCTGACGTTGTATCTGACACAGACAGTAGCAACGTGGATTGTCTCGCACTTCTCCGCGACTGGCTGCTGCCCACGCTCGGAGCTGTTGCCTGCCATGATGCCAGCTCAGAGGTTCTCGCTGTCGCCAGTGCCCTCCTCTTTGATTCTCAAATTCTGCTGGCTTAACTTAAGATTAACACCATTCTGTTCTTTCATCTGTCGAGGGGTCAGCAATCTTTTACTGTAAAGGTCTAAAAAGTAAATATTTTAGTCTTTGTGGGCTATAAGGTCTCTGTGTATCAAACTGTTCAACTCTAGCATTGTAGTGGAAAGCAATCATAGACAGTATTAAAATAAATTGCTGTGACTGTATTTTAAGAAAAAATTTATGTCCAGAATTAGGAGGCAGGCTGGATTTGGCCCATGGAATGTATCCTTGATCTACAGCATCCCTGAGGAAATGACAATGGGATTAGTCATCCTGGTGTCACACACAACCTCCGGAGGAGATAGTTTTAAGCATGAAATCCTAAAAGGGTCATAGTCCCATGGGAAAAGCAGCTGTGTTTAGGGTCTCCTCTAAGAGTGGGCAACATCAAGGAGAGGGAGGTATGCCAGAGCCTTTAGGGGAAACAGAGCACTGGGAAGGAGCAGGGAATGTAGGAAACAAGGTGTAGTGCTGGCTCGTGTTGGTTCAGAGTCAGGGTGGGTGGTTTGGAGAATAAACAGCACAGCCAATGGCAATGACAGTGTGCTCGTGTGGGGAGATCATGTTGGTGGTAGCTTGAGTGAGAGCTCAGAGATGTGTTCCAGAGGCATTGAGTGTGGTGCACTATGGGCAGCACAGAGCTGAGTGATTCTGGGGCCATGGGCAGCAACCTGCTCTAACACGGTTTAGGGTACCACTGAGCTGACAAAGAGCCCTGGTGGGGAACAAACCTGGGAAGGTTTGTGTGTATGTCAGGGGTGGGGGGTGGGAGATGAGATTCTGTAGGGAGTTTTGAGCTATCAAACTGCTGATCTAACCATTGATGGGATACTTCCTGTACCCACAAGTGATGGGTAAGGGCGCTGTATGAGGTCCTGGGGCACATGAAGATTCTATAAGTAGCTGATTTACTTTTCCTTACATGTGCTTCCCAACATTTACCTACCCTGAAATGCCAGTTTGCTATTTTTTCTTTTCTTTTTAAAATTTGTGATTTAGAAGAGTTCTATGAAACACATCCTGCAGTATGTTCTGCAATACAGCAAAGGATTTCCATAATCAGAGTTTTTAAAACAAAGACATTTCCCTCTAAAAGAAGAACTCAATTCCTGGGTATAAGATACTGAATTATTTTAGCTTTGTGGCTAATAGCCAAATCTTGAGTTCTTCTGTTAGAGGAAAGTGCTTTGTTTAAAGTAGTTGGGAGTGGATTGGCATGGACTGGAAGGGGAAAAAGAAACAATCTCTTCTTATGGATCTCAATGCCTGTTTAAAAATTATGAGAAGTCTTAAGAGTAGAAATAGAAACAATAGTGAAAATCTGTTTAATTGTGTTTAATCTAGAATTTTCCAAATTTATTTGGCCATGTTTCTCTTTTCTAACACCCACTGACATATTCTGTAGAACCATTGTTCTAAGGAACAGTTTTTGCCATTAAACCATTTCTCTAGTTGTGATCAAACCCTTCATTTAAAAGTAATCTTTAAAATAGACTTTATTATAGGTTTCTGCAAGTTACTGATATTTTTGAACCTCACTTCTAAGAAATTCAGACTGAATTAAAAGGGAACATGAGGATCATCTTCATAGAGCATTGACAGGGCTTGATAATCACCTAGGTTTGGAGAATGGGGGAAGAACAGAATCAGGTGATGCTCAGGCTGCTGGCTTGAGCTCCTGCGCAGATGGTGAGGCATTTCCTGGAATGAGGAGGCTTGGAGAAGACACAGGTCAGGGGTGTATCGTCAAGAATGAAGGAGAGGCCAGCTGGGTCAAGAGCTCTGAGAGGTCATTTTAAAACATGGGGAGCTTCCCTGGTGGCGCAGTGGTTGAGAGTCCGCCTGCCGATTCAGGGGACACGGGTTCGTGCCCTGGTCTGGGAAGATCCCACATGCCGCGGAGTGGCTGGGCCCGTGAGCCATGGCTGCTGAGCCTGTGCGTCCGGAGCCTGTGCTCCGCAACGGGAGAGGCCACAACAGTGAGAGGCCTGTGTATCGCAAAAAAAAAAAAAAAAAAATGTGGGAAAGAGAAATATTATTTAGCTCTGTGCTGAATGAGGCACTATGCTTAATGCTTTAATACGTATAATTCTTATAAAAATCATGGGAAGAAGTTATTACTTTATAGATGAGAGAATAGGCTCAGAGAAATTATGTAACATACCCAAAGACAAACATCTAATTGCTGGTAGCAGGAATTCAAACAGAAGTCTTTATTCTCTGAGGTATCCTTCCTTCCAAAGCTCTATATTACAATATCAGTGTTTGCATTTTCCTATGGCTGATCATCAAGTCTTGACAATTCACATTGTAGAGGATTATAATTCTTTTTAAAATTTATTTATTTATTTATGGCTGTGTTTGGTCTTTGTTGCTGTGCACAGACTTTCTCTATATGTGGCGAGTGGGGGCTACTCTTCGTTGAGGTGCACAGGCTTCTCATTGAGGTGGCTTCTCTTGTTGTGGAACATGGGCTCTAGGTGGGCGAGCTTCAGTAGTTGTGGCACGTGGGCTCAGCAGTTGTGGCTCACCGGCTCGAGCAGGCTCAGTAGTTGTGGTGCATGGGCTTAGTTGCTCCACGGCATGTGGGATCTTCCCAGACCAGGAATTGAACCCGTGTTCCCCTCATGGGCAGGCAGATTCTTAACTACTGCGCCACCAGGGAAGTCCCAAGGATTATAATTCTTAACTCTAATTTCTTAGTCTACTAATGCTGCCTTTCGACCTTGTTATTCCTTGATGGAGGGTGGGAAGAGACAAGATATTTCCTATAAAGATTTTTGAAGGAAGACTGATGAAATTGTAACTTATTAAAAGGCTATAAAATGTAACTGTAGGTGACTTCATCCTCTATTAACACAAAAAAATTATGGTATGTCATAGTTCATTCTGAAGTTTATTGCCACAAATATTGAATAAAGCATGTTATAACATTATATTGACATCCTACATCCATCAATAACTCAAGTACTAGAAAATTCTGCAATGCTGCCAGTCAAGCCGTAATTCTTGGTATAATTCCCAATAAATGTCAAAAAACTGATAGAAGAAAGCAACATGATATAGTTGAATATTTGAGCAAAGAAGAGGTCTTTCATGTAGCCACACTGTTCTAGAAGGTGTTTAAAATTTGGTTTAAAAAATGAGTCTGGGGCTTCCCTGGTGGCGCAGTGGTTGAGAATCTGCCTGCTAATGCAGGGGACACGGGTTCGAGCCCTGGTCTGGGAGGATCCCATATGCCGCGGAGCAACTAGGCCCGTGAGCCACAACTACTGAGCCTGCGCGTCTGGAGCCTGTGCTCCGCAACAAGAGAGGCCACGATAGTGAGAGGCCCGCGCACCGTGATGAAGAGTGGCCTCCGCTCGCCGCAACTAGACAAAGTCCTCACACAGAAACGAAGACCCAACACAGCAAAAATAAATTAATTAATTAATAAACTCCTACCCCCAACATCTTCCAAAAAAAAAAAAAATGAGTCTGACCTCTTTAGATGTTTTCCTTAGGATGTTCTAATAATTTGCAGTATAAATAGTTCTAGGTTGGCCAGGTTGACGAGTGTCAGGTGAAACTTCTCAGTTTTGTCATAGGTAGGCTGTGAAGTAAACTATTACCAGCTGGTTATTCCTGTGTGTGCAACACCATTTGCTTCTACCAGTTGTTCAGTTATTTCACAGATGATTATATTTGGCTGCTTAAGCACTGGATTTTTATAGAATCAATTAACTTAAGATTCTGCTACCCAGCAGGCTGAATACAAGGGTATCATTTTAGTTCAGTTTTTTTTTTTAAATAACAAAAAACCTTTTGTGTAAATTTCAGGGAAGGAATTATGGAAAAAATAAAATCCTGGCTCTACAGCTGCTATGCTCGGATTAATTGTTTTAAAATAGCACAAACCGGCACATAGTGGAAGCTCAATAAATGCAGTGGTTGATGCTGCCGATGTTATGGAGAGCATTTAGCATTTTAGATGACTGTTTATCTTTCACCCTTCCCACAAAAAATATCTCCTGATTTGAGCCATGACACCCATGGCTCCCAGAGGCAACTGCTGTCTTTCTAGGGGAAGCGGTATAATGTAATGTTGGGAGAAAGACCTCTGGAGCTAGCCTCGGTTTGAATCCCAGCTCCTGCTAGAATAGCTGTGTGACTTTGGCAAGTTGCTTAACCTTTCTGTGTCTCAGTTTCCTCAACTGTAAAATGAGGCTGATGATAATAATAGTTCCTACCTTGTAGGGTTGTTACGAGGTTGTTATGCCTGGCACATAATAAATAAAGCCCTGGGAAACGTACAGTCACTATCCTGGCTTGGAATTCCTTTATCTCAGTTCATTGTCTGTACTTTCACTCTGCTTCTGGAACTCACTCTGATGGTCACACCTTGGATCCAGTCACCATTAGGAACTCATCTGCTTTTGGACCACTGCCTTTCTCTTTTTAGCTGTCCCACTTTCTAAGTTCCATCATTTATTATTTATTTATTTATTTATTATTAAAATAATAATCCATGCCTCTACTCCAGTATGTCAAAGGAACTAGGTATTAGATCTCTACGAAGTTTTTTCTTCTAGAAAAGTTTTTCCTCTATGATTAGTACAAAAGCATAGAAATATTCAGTAATTAAATAAATTCTCGACTGCGTTAATTGACGAGCGAATTTACTAACACTGGTAATTTACATGGAAATCAGAGAAATAGTGAACCTAACATTGCATTCCAGTAAGTTTTTTTTAGACAGAAATGATTAAACATGTAAATTCAAATTTAAATTATTCAAACTATAGTAGTTGCAGTATTAACTTCAAGAATTATTAAAAGTAACTGTTTTGCTAATTTGATAAACCATATATTAAATTTATGATAAATCAAAGCATTTCAGATCTTTAATATGAGCCTCCTGAATTTTTAATAACACGATGAGGACTGGATTCTCCCCAGTGAATCTTTCTTTGTGAAGACATTTTCCAAGGGGGAAATAAGTCCAGAAACGAGATTAATGCTATTCTGTCCATCATGCTTAATATTTTAGCACATGTGTTTGGTTTTTTTCTTTCTGTTTCTAAATTCAGAGCATAGGCTATTTTTGTTCAACTTACAACCTCAAACAGCTTTGGAAAAAAACCCAACTTTATATAATAATCCAAAATTGGAACTGTAGTGTCTAGTTGGTTGCCGCAGATGCAAAGGTGGAGTGCATTCACCCATGTCTGCAGAGCAAAAGCTAATCTGTTATGTATCTAACATAGGAAATAAAAGACATTTCATATTCAACAATTTTTCTCTTTTGACACCATTAAAGGATTTGTTTTGTGTCTATCATAGATAAAGTCATAAGTCAATTAATGTTGCTTTATAATCAGCACATCAAAAGATTGATTTTGGGTACCATTTTATTAGGAGATCTTAGCGCTTTAAGAGGTTATTAATATTAACTCTTAGCCTTGGGAATTAGAGTATGCACAAACATAAATGATCATTTTGCTAAGTTTAACAAAATTGTGGATGTACAAACTACCTGAGGGATGAAATTAGCCACAGAGTTTTAGAGATGAATCAGTTAAACCTTTAAGTTGATATCAGAAGTGTCAATATAAGCGAAGTACGCTGATTTGCCTATTAAAGATGGACATCAGCTGTTGCAAAGACATTACACCTGACATTTCTACTTGTACTGTTAAGGCTGACCCATGTTCATCTGAAATACTCAGATAATAAAGGCTATGCTTCTTTTTCACTGTCTGAAGACAGCGATTTTTGCTTTGTGTTTCCATACACAGAACCTATGGCTTTACAGATGAACATATCAAGTGATGGATTAGTGACAGCCTGGATCTTTGCTGAATTACCAGCCTGGGAGTTTCTTTTGGTTTGTAGATGGTTTTGTGCTAGCTTGTGGAATGCATTTTGTGCTAGCTTGTGGAATGCATTTTGTGCTACTGTAGACTTGAAATATTGAGTATATCTTTCTCAACTTGCTTGTTGGCTAGGAGGAAGTAGACAAAATTGAACTTAACCAACAAAGGGATTAATTTCAAAGGTTATGGGAAGAAATTTATGTGTGGTATGTTCAGGTATAATAACAGAGCTTAGAGGGAAAGTACAATTCATTGTTATGGAGGAACAGTTTCTCAAGGAAGAGGTGTGTTTAAAGAAAATAAAAGGCTAAATTAATTGGGAACATAAAATTTTACAGAGTCTCTTACTGTTGAATCAAGCCATGATATCTGAGATTTTCTTTTCTCAGCCACCTATGGCACACACAGCTGAAGAAAGCAATGTGGGAAAGTTCACGCCAACATAGCAGGAAAAAATCATGTTCTTTGGGGTGACAAAATGTGAAAGAGTTCTTGCCTGGCTGTTTTGGTTTAACAGAATTTGGTGAAAGGAAGTTTGAGCTGCAAGGAAAATCTACTTTTCTTCTTGAAAGGCTGATTTTCCCTATGAGAAACTCTGAAGTGAAAATTGCTACTTTCATGCTACCCTTTACAGAAATATTAATAAATGCCATTTAAGTATTAATTAAAATAGTACTTGTTCAATTTTATTTTATTACATATTGTAAGAAGAGTGGAGATAAAGCTCTCGCACTCTCTTTTTGGATGTGTTAATCTATCGGACATGTAAAAGTATACAAGCAAATTGGATTCTCTAGGAGTTGTTATATTCATTCATTCATTCATTCATTCAGCATTTATTTATTGAGCAGTAGGTACTGGGAATATCATGATGAGAGATAGTCTGTTTCCTTGGGAACCCACAGTCCAAAGGGGGAAGACAGACATGTAAATAAATTGAAATATAATGTTGGAGTTCTTCCTGAAGTATGTACAAGGCAATTGGGAAGGATTATCAGGGAATGATTCAGAATTACATTTTTAGGGGAGACTGAGGTATTGCCAGTCAAGCTAGACCTTCAAGGTCAAAGGATTTTGTTGGATGAAAATATGGGCTAGGCATTCTAGGCAGAGTAAAACCCTGGAAGCATAAAAAGGCTGATGGGTTAAATGCTGCGACAGGGTTCCTTTTCCGCTTGTTAGGGAATTGCTTCTTGAGGGATGTATAGTTTTAAAAACACCTTTAAATTCTGAAATGGGCTTGGTTATGGAAGAGAGCAGCAGGAGTTGTCTGGTCGTGGGGACCCATGTGGGACGGTAAATTTTCACTGGGGACAGCAAGTAGGCACATAACAAATATTTGTTGCTTTGATGTTGGTGAATTTTATTTGCCCAAGCAGAATGGAGGAAAACAGTGTAGAACTATGTCTGGGAAGTAAGGGTGAGGCATTGGGGGAGGGCTTTTGTCCTTAAAGGTTTGTGAAAGAGATTATTAGGACCACAGCTCTAAAAGAGAAGCAATTCAAATGCCAAACATCCTAGTGTTTACCAGCAGGAGATTTAGTTTGTACTGCAAGAGAGTGTGGACTTACCCCCAAAGCAAATACACAGTTGTGTGTGTTTTACTCTGCTGAAGGCTCTTGAAATCAATTTCTAACCCATAAAATAGAAGTTTCCCAAACCAAACCCACTATAAAATTTATCTCTGTAGAAAGGCCATAGCTGTTACAGGACGGCAGGATGGTAGATCAGGAGGCTTTTCTGTTTAAATATTTAAATAGATTTCTATTTGAACAGCTAAATGAAACCAAACTCCCTTTCTTATCTCAATAATTAAAAAGAAAATTGCTGAGCTTTCTTTGCCAAGTGTTCATCTCATTTACCCCTTTCTTGAGCATTCTTAGGGTATTCAAGTGCCTTTGGTTTGGTTTCTTTTTGGAATAACTCAAAGCAGTCTCTCAGCAAGCCATATTTCCAGAGCCCTGACTTCATTGGCTTCTTAATGAAGAACAGACTGGCTTAATGATTAATTGCTGCATAAATGGGACTGAACCATTCCTCAAAGGGCCTGCTCCCCGAGAGGACAGCTTTCTGGGGCTCAGCACGTTTCTTCCTGTAATTGACAGCTATAGATCTGTTTCTCTTAGTGCTGTTTGCATTGGAAGATGCCTCCTTAACTTATACTAGGCAGGAGAGCTTTATTATTATTTAAAAATTTTTTATTGGAGTATAGTTGATTTACAATTTTGTGTTAGTTTCAGGTGTACAGTGAAGTGAATCAGTTATGCATATACAAATATCCACTCTTTTTTAAATGCAGTCACAGAACCTGCTTCCTGGAGAAGCCAGCCTATGATAATGATCCTTTTTTAAAATTCTTATTTTATTTTTTGGGTGCATTGGGTCTTCATTGCTGTGAGTGGGCTTCCTCTAGTTGAAGCGAGCAGGGGCTACTCTTTAATTGCAGTGCGTGGGCTTCTCATTGCAGTGGCTTCTCTTGTTGCGGAGCATGGACTCTAGGCACATGGGCTTCAGTAGTTGCAGCATACAGGCTCAGTAGTTGTGGCACATGGGCCCTAGAACACATGGGCTTCAGTAGTTGTGGCACGTGGGCTTCAGTAGTTGTGGCACGTGGGCTCAGTAGTTGTGGTTCATGAGCTCTAGAGCACAGGCTCAGTAGTTGTGACTCATGGGCTTAGCTGCTCCACGGCATGTGGGATCTTCCCGGACCAGGGATCGAACTCATGTCCCCTGCATTGGCAGGCAGAGTCTTAACCACTACACCACCAGGGAAGTCCCTATCCACTCCTTTTTGATTCTTTTCCCATATAGGCCATTATAGAGTATTGAGTAGATTTCCCTGTGCTATACTGTAGGTCCTTATTAGTTATTTATTTTATATATAGTAGTGTGGGAGAGTTTTGATGTTAGGTCTTACCTATCAATGTTTCCCCTAGTAACATTATCTGTGAATTTTTCTCTCTTCATTTTTTCATTACTCTAGTAATTCATGGTTACTTCAGAAAAAAATTAGAAAGATATAGATACACAAAAAATTAAAAGCAGCTGAAAATTTTGCCATCTACTGATTACAATCATTAGCATTTTGATATATTATTCTTGACCTTTCTTCCTACAGATAGGTGTATATAAAATACGTATTTACAAAATTAGATGCACACCACATATATGTATCTATATCTATTTATATATACGTACATGCACTGTATGTGTAATACTGTTTTAATCTATTGTTAATGTATTTTCAAGTCAATACATATATATTTATTTTGTAGTTTTGTAGAATCAAAGATTGGGACCATCAGTTACTTGAAGCTCTTCACTTTCCCTGAGATCATGGAACTTCGGTGACATTAATATTTTATATTTCTTTGGTATGGTTATATGGTCCCAGCAAGACTGGCATAAAGCCACTTAAAATTATGGCCATAATAAAAATGATATAAATATTAAAGCAAGTCAGGGCCACTATAAAACAGCTATAAAGAGATTTACCAATCTTTGTTTCCTATTTAATATCCTGCCTATCATTTACAGACTAAAATGAAAGTGAACATTCTGCACTACTGGCCTTTTGTAAATAGTTTATGACCATGTGGTTATCTGGGGTCCAGCACACCAGGGGGTTTAGAACCACCACTTAAACAAAGGCCAGCCTTGCACTGTAGGTACCAAATTTGTGCTTGTTTAAAAAGACACCAGCAGAGGGCACCACGCCTCCAAGACATAATCCACTGCAGTCAAGGGCTGCTCTATAAATACAAACCGACACACTATTTTATTGGAACATTATTCATCTCTTAGTGAAATATTTTAAGAATGTAAAGTCCTAACATTATACGATGCGGGCAATATAGCAAAAGTGAAATATTTATTCATGTAATAGACTTATTGGCCACATAAAAATGCCGTGCAGTAGAAATATATATATATATTTATATAAATATAACACCAAATATAAACATAAGACCGAATCCCTGCCACAGATCAGGAAATGAAGATGTATTAAAAGGGTCCAAAGCTGCCATGACAACACTCATGATGGATGAGTTAATTCTATTATACAGGAAGTCAGACAAGACTCAGCAGAAGAGTTACATTTGAACTGAGTCTTAAAGGATAGTAGGAATTCTCTAGGTAGGTGGGATCAGGGATGCAGGAAGGGAGGTACACAGGTGAAAAGGTGTGGTTAAAATGTTGGGGCGATGGTAGGTGATTTTGTTTTTTAGTATCCCAAAATTTAAGCCTAAATTTCCAGAAGAAGGTTCCAGATCACAACAAAACAGTAGTGAGAAAGATGCTATTTGCTACTGGATTTTCACACTGCTGTTTAGAACCAGTGGCTGAAATGTAATAAATTCATTAAATGCAAAAAGTACCAGCATCAACAATGATGTTTATTACCACCTGCCTTCAGATAATCACCAACTTCTGACTAGTGCCTTGTCTTCTGGTGGCCTCAGTTAGTCAGCCAGTATTTACATATACATGTACTGTGGTTTCTTCTGACATGCACAGGAAAGGGGAAGTGAAATCTGTGTTCATCTTGTATCTTCATTGTTCTTACAGCTGGTGGACTCCTGGTACAATTGGGGTTTTCAGCAGTGATATGTTCCTGTGACCTGCTTATTTCACGTATTGTTTCACATTCCCTGAGAGCCTGTAATGCCTTTGGATCTGGACAGGAGTCTGTTTTTCCTTTGTATTTTCCCACAGTGGCTAGCCAATACAACATACATACACAGCACAGCCATAAATGTCAACGGACTTTATCTATAAGGCCATGCTCTCTTCTCACAAAAAAGAAAATAATGCTAGAGGAAGAGAGGATGATGGAGAATACGTAGGGAGGCTACAGTTAACTTGACAGGACACATGACACATGACAGGACAATCCTAATGTTAGATCTGAGTTGTAGCCTGGAGGAATAATTTCTGGGGGGAAGACAATGTAGAACTTTCCACTGAACTATGCCTTCCGTGTTTCCAGCTGCTCAAGCCTCTTGCTTAATTAACAAATGTTTGTATAGAATGGTGAAGACATTCAATCTGCTAGACGAACTAATTATTTATGATTATTTTATATTAAATCCCTCTCTGCAGCTGCTTTAAGTCTGTATTCTGGAAAGTATTCACAGAAATTACTCAAAGGAGCTAGAGTGGTTTGTGTTCATGGCTCTTACATAAATTTCCTTTGTCTTCCTTTTCCTTTTTTGGTCTATATCAGGAAGTAGCTGGCAGCCAGTCATAACCAAGGTGACAATATTTGTTTTCTTTTGACTAGTCTTTCCATAATTGGATAATCACCTGCTGTAGAGTTTTAAATGAAATTTAGGGGATCTTCCTAAGCAAGGCAGGAACCCCAGAAGCCGAGGAACGGAAGACTACTGAAATAGGACAAAAAACCAAACTGCTATTGCAAAGAGCCTCCTCCTCCAAGTGACTCAAAAAGCACAAAAGCTTATTTATCTCTCATGTTATGTTTCAGGTGGTGGTGGGCTGTGGGTGGACCATGTGGTCGTTCAGGAACTCAAGCCCTTTCCAAGTTAAGTCGCAGCGTGCCAGTTATCACTTTATTGCCACATTCACATTATGTGAATACGTGTTCTGTGATGGTGAATAGAATTCCTTTAGCATCTTTCCTTTATAGCATGCAAAATATTAAGCTTTCTCAACAGGGGGTGCGGGACAGACATTGCTGGAAGAAGGGGCATCTGTGGTTTCTGGTGGTTGTATGGTGGATCATCAGTGTGGGTATGAGGACATCCAGTAGAGTTCCGCCCCAAATGTGCACCCAGAATGAGAGATCCTTGGCAACCTTACAGCCTCAGATTGGCTTGGCGATAACTTTCCTGGAGCCTACTTCACACAGAAACCGGCTCTTGAAGGCCTCCCGCCTGTGAAGGTGCCACAATTCCCTTTGCAGACCTGTGCCCCAGGCCCCACCCCCTCTGCATGCCTCTGCCACCAGGCTACCAGTTGCCAATCACCTGTGCCTGCCTGCACTCTGGAGGACTGCTTCCTGCTCTTCCAGTGACATAGACCAGCTCTGGCTTGAGCAAACAAGTAAAATTCTCTCCTGTCTAGTGGGCTGAACTTTACTTCTAAATGAGGTCTGACCCCAGCCTTAGGAAAGGGGCTCCTTTCTAAGTTGGCCTTGGATGCCCTCCCTCAGCTCTAGGGTCCCATATAGTGTTTCGTTATAGTTATTCATTTATCAGAGTTTAATAATCCTTTATATTAAATTTATCCGTGGTTTCTGTTTCCTGATTGGACCCTGGCCGATACATGTGCCTTTGTCATCTCTTAAGATTTTGTCCCCTCCGTGGTCAAACTGGGCTGTAATGTTCAGGTTCCAGCTGGTGGAAGGAGAAACAGAACTTGGAAGAAGCGTGGCTACTTTTTAAGGCCTCAGTCTGAGAAGAGATGTACACTACTTCTGCTGACATTAGACTGGTGAGAGTAGTCCCAGGCCACACCTAACTGCAGGGGAGCAGGAAAGTATAGTCCAACCATGTGTCAAAGAAGAAAGCAGAATGGATTTTAGTGGGTGACTGGTAGTCTCCGCCATAATTATATAAAAAAATTTAAAACTATATGGCAAAAGATATCATAAAGAAAAGCAAACCATAGACTGAGAAGTAAGCTTATAACACATATAGAGATTTGTAGAAGAGTTTTGAGGGATATTAACCACTTACCAGATGAAGGGTTAATATCCCTCAAAGATCTCCCACAAACTGATTAAAATAAAACTCAAGTTAGGAAACTGAAAAGGCTAAACAAACCAATAAAAAACAAAACAGTAAATACTGTAGAGGAGATATTCAACCTCAGGAGTAGTTAGGGAAATACAAATTAAAGCAGCTATGAGATACTACTTTCTGTCTGTCAGATCAGCAAAAATTAAAGAGTAACAATAGCCATTGAGAGAATATGCACTCATTTCTTCCTAGTAGAACTATAAATTTCTATAACATTTTAGAAAAGTAGGCTGTATATCTAAAAAAAATAATACATGGGACTCTTACTGAGGAGCCCCGTTTTTGAAAATCTATCCTATTGAAATAAAAACTCCATTATGTAAGAAGTTTATCGATGTATTACGTGTAGAAGCAAAAGTCTGAATGTAGCCTGAATGGACTTTAATGCGGAAATGATTAAATAAATTGTATTACATGCATACTATGATATATTATTCAGCTGTTAACAAGAATGAATCTGTCCTATTTTTCTGATCTTTATATCCACTATATATATATATATATATATATATATATAAAATCAGTAAAAGTAATTTTCAGAATAATATGTATAAGAAAATTCCATCTGTGTACAAATAAATAGCCAAGAAACTCTATTACATGTATACCTGTGTTTCAGTATGTTTGTATGAAAAAGATATGGGAGGATGTATACAGGGCTCTCATGGGGAGGGAATAGAGAGGGTTTGGAGGATGCTTAGTTAGAAAAATAATTTCAAAAATAGTGAATCTTTTTCCCCTCCATTATTTTTGCAAAAGAGAAAAAAGAAAAGGAAACTTGCCCCTTGACAGGTGAAAATTTCTGCACACCCTACCTGCAAACCACCAAGGCCTAAAGAGAAAGAGCTCATCTGAGTTTCACAGTTTAGTTGTAAAACTTTGACGTGTTTAAGGAATGGTTAATTTTCTAGAAGTCCGATTCAATGAAACCCTTGATCCTTGGGAAAGCAAATCAATACCGGTCTGTCTGCCTTGGTGGTTGGTTTTGTTGATACTGTTATAGATATGTTATTTTGCTGATAAGGAGAAAAAGTAAGCACTTCCTAAGAGTAGTGGTGAACTAATTGCAGATCCAGGATTGAAACTCTCCATCATCAGTTGCCTGAGCTACCCCTTGTTTTCAGATTCTTCTCTTAATCACAGTGTATGTTCCTACAGGTGAAATGAGATCACTGAAGGAACCCTGAGTCAAGAAAAGCACATTTGACATTCTTTTTCTTGTTGTGGTTGAAAATTTTTGCCGTTTGCTAGAATAAGGACATGGATTGTTTTGTCAAACTTCTGGCAAACTTTTTGTCAGACTTCTGGCACACATGCTGAGGGGATCCTCCTGCCTCTCGTGCTTCAGGGGCAACAGGGAAACTGATGGAAGTCAAAAGGCCATGCCTGTAAGCAATAGGTAGGAACTGGGGCAGCCACCCTGCAGCCCAGGATGCTGAGCCGGGGGAGTGAAACAAGGACACAGCCCGCCTAACAAATGCAGCAACAAATCTTCTGTTGAAGAGCAACACTTCCTCTTAGTGGTTTTCAACAATTCAGTTAGTGCAAGATGATCTTAATTGTGTCACTGGTAGCACTGAACAGAGAACCTTGGCTGAGCAAATCTGGGGAGGCACATGAAACAAGTCCAGTACATTATCTGTCGTAAAAATTTAATTTTGTTTTGTCAGCTATTCAATACCTTTTTTGAGTAATTTATTCTGAGGATATATTTGTAAATTACTTAAATATTAAATTATTTGAGACATATATAGTCTGAAAATGCAAATTGAATAATAATTTAATAACGAATTAGCCCAACCCCCTGTTCCCTCAACTCCCTCCTAAAAGAAAAAATATATATATCAGATTATGAAAGTTGTGTTCAATTAGTCAGTATTTGACTATTTTTTTGCATTAGTTTCAATAATTGAGAATCAACCTATTTCTGTAACTATTGCAGAAACTGAATCAGTAATTACAAACCTTCCAACTAAGAATAGTCCAGTCCCCTAACACTTTACCCATGGTTTCTATCAAACATTTTAAGAAGTAAATCATCCCAATCCTGTACCAACTATTCCAGTGAATAGACAAGGAGCATTTCCTCTCCAACTCTGTGCAGATAGCCTAACCTTGATGCTAGAAATAGGAAAACTAAACATATCATTAGGTCTGAATATCTAGGTGGTAAAACTATAAAGAGACGTAAAGAAGTGATTATCGTTAACACTCAGGATAATACTTAGCTCTAGGCAGGCAAGAGTGGACACTTTGATCAGAAAGGGCACATTGTGGCATGTGTGCTTGACAGTAATGATGACTTTCGGGAGATTTTTCTTCTTTCCCCTCACTTCCAAGTGTGGGAGGTTCTCTGTCATTCTCACAGTGGTCTTCTCTATTCCTAAATGTATATGCCCAGCTCAGATGTCTTCTTTGACCTCTAGATTCATGTATGTGAGCACCTAGATGACAGTCTCACAGGCATTCCAAACTCGACATGTTCAAAACTGAATTCTTGGTTCCGTCTCCCAAACCTGCTCCTTTTCCTCCACCTTAGTCAGTGGCACCATCATCCAGCCAGTTGTCCGAGTCATCACACTGGGAGTTATTCTTTTTTTAAAATTTATTTATTTATTTTTGGCTGTGTTGGGCCTTTGTTGCTGCACGTGGGCTTTCTCTAGTTGTGGCGAGAGGGGGATACTCTTCTTTGCGGTGTGCGGGCTTCTCATTGCAGTGGCTTCTCTTGTTGCAGAGCATGGGCTCTAGGTGCGTGGGCTTCAGGAGTTGTGGCACATGGACTCAGTAGTTGTGACTCGCGGGCTCCTAGAGCTCAGGCTCAGTAGTTGTGGTGCACGGGCTTAGTTGCTCCACGGCATGTGGGATCTTCCCGGACCAGGGCTCGAACACGATTCCCCTGCATTGGCAGGCGGATTCTTAACCACTGCTCCACCAGGGAAGCCCCTGGGAGTTATTCTTGATTCCTTCCTGTCCATCACGTCTCTATTCCAATCTGTCCTTAATTCCTGTCAGTTTTATCTCAGATATCTCTTGAATATATCCATCTCCTAATTTCTCAGCTGGATTGTTCAAAGAGCCTCCTTCCGTGTCTTCTGTCTTCTATTCTTGCCACTTACTGAGTATCTGGAGTTTGCCAAGCTCTGTGCTATTTATTCTCTATACAGCAAAAAACATAAAATTTTAAGCAAGAAAATTAGATCATGTTTCCCAGTCTAAAGTTCTTCTTCAGCTTCCCATTGTGCTCAGACATAGTTCCCAACTTTGTGGTGCCCTAGCAGGCTTGCTCAGTCTTGCTCCTGCTATTCTTGGCAGCCTAATCCTGTGCCTTTCTTGTCTTCCCTCCCTTCGTACCATGCAGAGTGGTCTTTTCCTTCAGTTCCTTGAACATGCTGGGGCTTTCTTGTCTTAGGGTATTTTAACCATGCATTTTGGCAGAAACATTCTCTCTTCCAGTTCTTATAAAGTTGGTTGTTTCTCATCCTAAGATCTCAGCTTAAAGGTCAGCTTCTTAGAGAGGGCTTCCATGCCCACCCTATCTAGAGTAGATGTCCTCTACTCATTATTTTCTATCACAGCATCTTTTGTTTGTCTCACTTACTTATTTGTTGGTTTCCTTATATTTTGTCTATAATCTCCCTGTGAGTATGGGTCATATGTTTTTTTGCTTCTCCAGTGCCAGTGTCTGGTCTATAGCAGGTGCCGCTGAATGAAGGAGGCTACACTTTTCCTTTAGCATTATCTATAACACATTCTTCTTCTGGTTAGTAATTTCTGTATCTGTATTAATTTAATAATTGAGAGTTCCATTTTTTCCGTTCAGAATAAGAAGAACTTTCAAATGGTGTTCTTACAGTTTTCCAGAGTGCATAATTTAACATGTATAACTAGATATCCTAGTGGCCTTAAAAATATTAGTCAACTTTGACCTAGAAATTTGCACATTCCTTTTTAAAAGTCATTATATTTACAATGCTTCTTGTTATACGTTCTGCTTAGTAAAATATGTGCACTTGGGGACATACACAAGCTTTATTTTCCCTTTTGAATCAGACAGAGCACTAACCTGTGGGCCCCCTGTAGGTCCTTGGTCTATTTTCCAAGGCAGACATCTCCACCCCTCTCCAAGATTCCCCAGGACAGATGAGCTGGGGAAAAAGTTGTCCTGTGTCCCAGTCAAGACTGTGGCTTGTGGCTTATTCAACCTCAAATCGTGGTGCTTTCTGATTCCTCAGGGGATCCATACATGTGACCTGTTGAGATGTTATTAAGTATGTTTAGAGTCTTTCCCCCCACCATTTTTCCTTTGTCTTCCCCCGGACTCCCAGCTCAATGCTATATACCTTAGGCTGAGATATGAACTGGCTCTGAGACTTCTCAAGCAAGAATGAAGCATCTTTGTGTAGCAGGCAAGAATTCAGATTAACCTGGCATAAATCAGCTTCTCAAACTGTTATTTTCCTTAAGTCCACCTCCCTTCCAACTTAACTATCTCTGTTAATGATGTCTCTCTCATCTTAGTCACCCAGGCTCAGTTATTTTTCATTTATTCTTTTCACCCGTATGTGAAATCAAGTGTTTAGAACTTTCAATTCTATCTTGACAAAGCTTATACTTCTGTTTCTTTTGTTTCTTGCCTCTATTCAATTTTGTATTATTATTATTATTATTTTCTTGGACTACTACAGTGACTTCCTAACTGTTTTTCACCTTCTTTTCTGTTTCTCTCCTTTCCCCAAGCCACGCTACATACACTGACACATTAATCTTCCTAAGCTTGGCTCTGATCAAATCACATGTTGCCAAAAGGAGTTCAATAGCTGTTTATTAGTTATGGGTTAAGTCAGAGCTCCTTAGGCTGCTCTGCTCCATATGGCTTCAGCTCACATTGTAGTCTTACCTCCCTCTATTCCATACACACTTTGTGGCATGTTCAAATTGGACTTCCTGGTGTTTCCCAAACATGACCAGCCTTTTCCTACTGCTCCCCATCACTCATGCGGTATTTGTCTACTGGGTTGTCTTCTATCATCTCAACTTATTGAAATAATATCTGATTATTAAGATACAGTTCAAATGTTGCTTGCTTCATGATACTTTCCTCCAGTTTCCTCAATGCAGGCTCATCTCTGCCCCTTGTTCCCATTCTCAAGGCAGGTCTCTTAGTTTTCTAGTGTTGCCATAACAAATTACTACAAACTTGGTGGTTTAAAACAGTAGAAATTTATCACAGCTTTGAAGCCTATTCTGAAATCAAGGTGTTGGCAGGGCCATACTCTCTTAAGAGGGGGTCCTTCCTTGCCTCTTCCTAGCTCCTGGTGGTTGCTGGCAATTTTGGTGTAGACACATCGCTTTGGCTTGTAGACATGTCACTCCAATCACATGTATTTCTCTGTATGTCTTCATATCATCTTCCCTCAGTGCATGTGTCTGTGTCTCTTCTCTTCCTATAAGGACACGAGTCATATCAGATTAGGGTCCACTCTAATCCATTGTGGATCTTAACTTGATTACATCTACAAAGACCCTATATTGAAATAAGGTTACATTCATAGGTACCAGGAGTTAAGATTTCAATGTATCTTTTCGGGGGCACGATTTAACCCACAACAGGAGGAGTTTGTTTATTCTCATTCCTGGTTTAGTCTTGACTTTGGAGATGCAGTTCAACTTCATGCTTTGGACAGGAAACGAGAGTTGATTCTGCATAGCTCAAAGTACAACTCCTTGGGTCCAGAGTGTTTTCTAGACCCATTCTGATACCCAGGCTCAGAGAGTTTGACCCACTCCAAGTCATTGCCTAGCAGAGCCAGCTGGCACCCTGTCTAGACTCCACTTACGTTCCTCACCAGGGAGTCTCCAGGTCTATGGGTATTTTTAGTAGAACTTGATCTCTTTCTCTCTCTCACTCTCTCAAGGCTGAATTGCAAAAAACCTCATTTCTGCCTTGTCAACAGTTTATCTCCATTTCCTCTTAGCAAAAATATTTTTATACCAAAATACCGCATTTCTGTGTTCTATGGTCACTGCCCATATTGTTCCAGAAACATTTCTCTGGCCGTGATGGAAGTATGCAGGCCTCAAGGCAGCCCTTGAGGATATTCACAGTAGGGGACCCAGGTGGGGGTGTGGCATATCACAAATGGACTCTACAGTCCAGGAAACTGCCTCTTTCAGCATCTTTACTTGGGGCATGAATCAGGTTAATGTTTTGAAAGAAAAACAAACTAAGTGTGCACTTAGGTGAGACTTAGATGTCAGAAATAATTTATTGTTGGTATTCTTTGTTAGTTATCAATCTTTAAGGACTATTTTGACATCCTTTCTTAGTTTTGAAAACTTGATAGGATGCACTAACTAGTATGGCTTTTGTTGAATAAGACACAGAATTCCCTTCTTAGTACAAAAATGCACAGTCTTATCCTTACATATTCGAAGAGTTACACAGAAATTGGGGCATAATCATATACAAGTACATGGAAACATTCCAGTAGAAAATGAAAACATATGCCTGATGAAAACAGCAGGAAACATGTCAGTGCTTTTAATAGAAAATAGTTTGAAATAACTAAAAATGGGCTTTCACAGTGTAAACAGTATACAAGTTCTGTTAAAATCAACAGCTTGCATTTTTTGTTTTCATGTTCAGTGACAGTTAAACATCAGTTTAAGTTAGCTTCCTGTCTATGACAGAAAGAGGAGTCATTTCATCCTGAACTATGTATTTTCAGCCTCCTCTTTTTGGTATGAATCCTTAACATTAAAGTTGCTGTTGACAAAATAAAAAGCAGAACTAGGAATGGAACACATTAAAGAAAATGCTGTGTTGCACATGTAATGTGGAATTCTTAAATAGATGAAATAAAGCTGCTCTTTTGCAAAAAGCTATTCTTCATGAAGCTTAGTGCCAGGAAAAGATCAATGCCCTCTATTTTTAGTTCTCTCTGCTTTGTTCCTCTAAGGGAAAAAGATGCTACACAAGTCCTAATAGAGTGAGACAGTAAATCCAATGTAGTCATTTTAGTTTTTTGGTACCTCTCCTGGGCAGTTATATTAAAGTGTCCAAATAAACATGGCTGACTTTCATACATTTGGAAAAGCAGATGACTTTTCTTTATCAATTGACTGTTCTGAGTAGTGGGGACCCCAGATGTAGCTAAGGACCTTTTCAAAGAGGGACAGAAGATAATAAAGGAGGTAGTGTGGGCTATTCCACTTCTCAGTAGAAGAAACATAGCACAACTAGGTTTTACAAGGATAATCACATTCATTATGGGTTCACTGCAGTTTTATTTCTTTGAAAAAATGAATGATGATGGAGTTAGGGTTAAAGAAGTTCCTTTGAATTCCCAGTTTGAAGCCAGCAGCCTGGGATTCTAGCCTCAGCGCTAGAATTCTATGATCAGTCATCTTTATTCTTCCTCTTCAGGGACTTAAATTTTGCCCTTAGATTTAGTTAAAAGGTACCTGTATTAATACTATCAGAGGGACTTGAAAATTACTTTGGAGTTTTGGAATCTAATCTGACTGGGAAATAATGGAATCCAAGACTTTAAAATCTAAGTGAAACTAAACTTTTTATGAGGCATGGACTACATTTGAAATCCTTTCCTCTTGCTTTTGCTGAAAATTAAGGCACCCAAATTAGGGTTGTCAATGTAGAAGAGACCATAGGTGATTCTCTTGTCAAAACTCTGATTTTACAGCTGAAGACAGAGAGGAAAAGTGACTTTCCAAAAGCCACAAATTTTTTTTTAGTGGAAGTGACAAGATAACATATAGTTCCTTTGATTCTCAGACCAGTAACCTCTGTGACATGCCTCTTGGTTAGAAGCTTTAGATTTAAAAAATGTTTCCTGTTATTCCTTTGTGGTAGATGCTGAATTATGCTGTCCAAATCCCCTCTCCTCAGGACTAAATCACTCATGTTACCAATTTCTGGGAATGTTGGCAGCTGGCAGCCCTCATCTGAGTCTCTGGGACTTGACCTTGGCTGAAAAGAGCTGCGTTGGCCAAGGTCGCCCTCACTCCCTGGTGGGGAAGGCAGCCCACATCCAAAGATAAGTCCATGTGGGACTATAAAAGCTCTATTTCTTCCCAACACAGGACAACCTCAAAGGGTCATTCCAGCTCCAGAGCTTTTTATGGGGTTAGCTGAGGCCTTTGTTGAGATTGCTACAAAGTTTATCTTCTTCATCTGCCTAATCCTTCTTTCTTCACTCCTTTGCAAGTACTGTATTGGTCCTGAGAGCACACCTCAGTAAACTCCCCCACACTAATGTCCTCTGACCTGACCTGTGGTATCTTCTAAATTTGAATTGCTTCATGCTGCATATGGAAAGAATCAATGTATGCTTTTCCCAAGTGGATCTTGAGTGGCGCCTAAATTAGTATTATCAGCCAAAATAGTGTGAAGTGTTCCTACTTGTTAATTTAGTCCGTTATAGAAAGACAACGCCTTTAGAGATTATTTTTTTAGCTTCGTGCCTTAAAGTATGACCCACGCATCACTTTCATAATTAGTGCCGAAAAGAGGAAAATTGTAAAAAGGGGACTAATTAAAAGAATAAACAGAAGAGCAAAGAAGAGAAAAAGAGCTCAACAGCCTGTTTTAAATATAAGAATTCATTTTATTTTTATACTAAAAATAAAAAATATTTTAATCTCTATAGCTTTATATCTGTATAAATCCCAGTGCTAATAGCTTAGTGGCTGGGAACCTGAATACTTAATAAAAAATGATTTTTAAAAAATCTCAACAAAATCGTGATTCTTCCCATATCTATAGAGCCAAGACAGAAGTGATTCAGTATGATCCAAACTCACATTTACATAGCGCACACTGTGTGGTGGGACTGACTTCATACATCAGTATCTACCATGGTTATTTTTGATATTCAAGATAAAATATCATGTGGAAACAATGCCAGCAAAGTGGAAAAGAGAAAAGTTTCAAAGCAAAATTCCCACTCACTCTCTTTGCTGTGTAATTATGCAAATAAAATTATAATCATGGAGTATAGATTTTGTTTTGACCAAGTTCACGCTAGCAGTATGCAATGAAGAATTGAAGCACTTATCTGCACGATCAAAGTAATATATTACTTTTATCTTTAAAAGACAAATTATTATGATTATCAGGATATGTGTTTCAATTACACTGATTACTCTATTGATGGAGATAGGTCAAAAGAATTTCTTTCTTTTGTTCTGATTTTCCCACAGTCAGACAAACAGGGAAATGGTATTTCCATGACTGTAATTCACTACAGCACAAGGTCAGGTCAGGGAGAAGAAAGAACAGTTGTTAGTAAAATGTCTAATGTGGTCAGGGAAATAGGCCAGTACATACATAAATTAACTTGTTTACTTAGGTGAATTTATCAATTTGCCTTTTTCTCCCAATTACACTTAACATTTTGTTTTCAAGGGAGTCCTCCCGGTTGGCTTATATACTTGCTTATGACTCATCTAATTTGAAAGAAAAAACATCCCTAAAACAAACCTACCCAAATCCTGTTTCTCTGGCCATTCCTTTTCTGTCTCCATTGGAGTTTAATAAATGTTATCTGCGGTGGTATTATTATTGTCATTCCTGGTATTTAAAAAATATATTTGCTGCTATTATCAGAGGAAACTTTTTTTCTCATTATCAGTTGCACCTATTTATTGCTGGTATATAGCAATGCTATTTATGTTTGTATATGTAAATTTATCTGCCTATTTATTGAATTCTCCCATTAATTTTATAAAATTTACAGTTGATAATTGTTTCTTTTCAATACTTTTATCTCATTTTTATTTCATGCCTCATTTTATTGGCCAGTATTTCTAGAACAGTGTTAAGTAGTAAGGGAGAAAGCATACTTTCTTATTTTATTCAAGATTTTAATGGGAATGATTCTAGTATTTTACCATTAAGCATGGTATTGGTTTGGATAGATATTATTATGTTGAGAAAGTCTCCTTTTTTATTAATTCATCACTTATTCCAAACATCTTATAATATTATGTGCTATTCTCTTAGGCTTTTTACTCTTTTTTGTATTGGTTGGGTCTCTATTCTTATCCTATATTTTTATTTTTCTTTCTTGAATGGAATTTCCAAGGATATATATTTTACTGGTTTATTAAAGGATCAGATTTTGAATTTGTATATCAATACTATTTTATGTTTTCTAATTTATTTCTCTATTAAGTAATTTCTATATTTATTTTATTATTTCTTCTGTTTTCCTCATTTATTTGGATGTTTTATTTGTATACTTAATTTATTTTTACTCTCTACTTTTTTATGACCAAATCAAAACATTTAAGGTTACATTTGCTTCTACATTTAAGTTTTGTCACATGCCTTAGTTTTGATGAAATAGTGTAGTCACTGTCTTTATAAATAATCTGATGTTGGTGTTTGGATTTCTTTTTCACTCTAGTATTTATGTGGAGAAGTTACGTTTTTTTCTATATGGTTTTTATTTTTGTTTAAACTCTCATGATTAATTTCTAGCTTTATTGCTTTGTGTTCAGAGAATGTGGCCAGTCCAGTTTCTGCTTTTGGGGATGTACTGAATTTATCTTTATGGCTTAGAATATGATTGTTTTTGTAATTGTTTCCCTTTCCAAAGCAAATATATTCTCTGAGAAGGACTAAAGTTTGATATTTGCCTACAAATTCAGTCTTATTCATTATATTTGAGCACATCTTCTTCTCCACTTGATCTGTTTGTTAAGGGCTGAGAGAGTTGTGTAATTATCTCTCACAATTGTGTTTATTTTGAGTTCCAGTGCTTGTAACAGTTCATGTCTTTTATATCTTTATTGTGATTATACTTTCGGTAAAAACTTCTTTATTACATTTAATACTTTTTGTCTTGAATTTATAGTATCTGAAATTAATGATTATTTCTGTTGTATTTTTTGCTAGTTTTCCCCTGAAGTTCGTACTCAATTAAAAATTTTTAAAATCGTCTTAAATTTGTTGTAGGTGAGTCTCTTTTCAGCTTATGATTATATTATTATTTTGTTTTTTAATTTTGATTTTAAAAAATGGTGTTTTGATATGTAATTAACATACCATACGATTCTTGAAAACATGCTAAGTGAAAAAAACCAGTCACAGAAGACCACATATTGTATGATTCCATTTATATGAAAGACCCAGAAAAGGCAAATCTATAGAGATAAAAAGTAGATTAGATTAATTTTATAACATAAATAGTCTTTTATAAAAATAAAAAAAAATTGAATTACAATATTAGTTTCAGGTGTACAGTATAGTGATTCAGTATTTTTATAGATTATATTTCATTTAAAGTTACTACAAAATAATGGCTAGATTTCCCTGTGCTATACAATATATCCTTGTTGCTTATTTATTTTATACATAGTAGTTTGTATTTCTTAATCTCCTATCCATATCTTGCCCCTCCACCCTTCCCTCTCCCCACTGGTAACCACCACTTCTCTGTATCTTTGAGTCTGCTTGTTTTGTTATATACATTCATTTTATTTTTTAGATTCTACATATAAGTAATAATATAGAGTATTTCTGTTTCTCTGTCTGACTTATTTTACTAAGCAAAATACCCTCTAGGTCCATCCACGTTGCAAATCACAGAATTTCATTCTTTTTTATGGCTGAGTAATATTTCATTGTATATATGTACCACATCTTTAAGTAGAATGTTTTTAATAGAGGATTTTATACCTGCTTCTTATATTGTATATAATTAATTTGTGTTTTTGGAATAAAACATTATGGAATAGATAATTTTAAATACATACAGATACAGTGTCTGCATAACATGTTTTATGTTTTTTTGTTTTTTTTGCGGTACGCAGGCCTCTCACTGTTGTGGCCTCTTCCGCTGCGGATCACAGGCTCCGGACGCGCAGGCTCAGCGGCCATGGCTCGCGGGCCCAGCCGCTCCGCGGCACATGGGATCCTCCTGGACCGGGGCATGAACCCGTGTCCCCTGCATCGGCAGGCGGACTCCCAACCACTGCACCACCAGGGAAGCCCTGCATAACATGTTTTAAAGTTGCCTGCCAATATGTGTTGGGTCTTCTGTGGGCTAGATAATTAGGAAACCTGCAAAATCAACGTGAATTGGGTGAAGAGATTTCCCAGACCCCCCCTCCTCCTTTCCAGTTGCCATATGACACTGCATGGTTTGGGGATTCTGAGATTTGTTCTGTGTGGTTAGATGTTTCCTGAGTGTGTTTATTATGTATTTAAAAGTGTCTTAGCCGTTTAAAGAGATATCATGACTGGGCAACACAGCTGATATTGCAGAGAACCCCATTGTGGAAAATATAGAGGATATTGGCTGCACTGAAAAAGGCAAACACATGAGTAATACTGGTCAGTGCTACCCAGTTGGAAGGGGAGGGGTAAGTCTGGGGCATCACTGATATGGCCAGAACTCCTATAATGGGAAATATAAAGAATAAAGCAGCCAGTGATATGACCAGTGCTATTTACAGCTTTCCTGGACATTTTCAATAGATCTTCCACCTACAAACTCCTTATTTAGGGCTCTTATTAAAATATCAGAAAGACATGTCTGCTTTTTCCAACCTACTGAAACATATCCCTTTGCCTTTTATTTATTATAAGAAAATTGCAGTTATTTTGATTTTCTTACTACTTCATATGAATCTAAATGAGGTATAAATTGAGAGATGAGTGTTTTATTATTGCTGATAAATGTCTGATCTTATGCTGGGGCTGAGGCAGCTATGGCAGAAACTGCTGGTAGATTGCTGGCTGCCCAGCCTAAATTCATTTTCTCCTTCTTCCAAGGAACAAAATTCTGAGTGTTTGTGTGCATATATGTGTGGATTTTACAGCTGGCCAAATTAAAGCTAGCCTTCCTTACTGCTGGGTGAATCTATGTAGGTGAGTTGGGACAATGAGAAGTAAGCAGTAAGCTTTGAATGGGACTTTCAGAACATCTTTAGGAGCTGCCTTGGCTGAGAAGTGTGTCCTCTATGACTTTCTGCTCCTCTTCTTTCCTGCTGCCTGTAAGGTGTATGTGAGCTATGGTTCTAGCAGCCATCTTCATCTATGAGATGACCTTGAGAATAGAAGCTATATGTTTAGATAGTGGAACATAACGATAGATGTTTGACCATGGAAAAGCCACTAATAGCCTTGGACTACATATACTTGGACTTCTCTTAACTGACGTCAATAAACTGTTAACTTATTCAATTCTGATTTTATTTTTTTCCTGTTACGTGTGCTGATCTTAACAGATACAGTAGGGCTTGCCTATGGCTATGGGGCACTGAACACAGGCAAGCTAAATCTTATATTCTGTGTGAGGAGAGGTTTTAAACCATCCAAAGTATATAGTGAAAGGCTTTGGGTAAATGACAAAAGATGACTCTGAAGTGATGAGATAAAGATATAATAATATCTCTATGTGATATTACATGATAGAGAATAAGCAAGTCAGAGTCAACAGGTCTGGAGAGAGAGACTAGTAAGGGCTCTGAGAGTCGAAATAGAGAGGAGGGTATGTTTTATGACTCAGCTGTGAATGAGCCTGAGAAGTAAGGGAAACATAGTCTGATCCTTTCCATCATTGAAGCAAATCTTAGAAAAACTTCAGTGTAACATAGGTTGTTCAAAATTGTAATGACATTTCCACTGAATGCTATTTTAGATTGTTCAGGTACTTGGAGTGTAACACAGCTGTGTCAGGAATACACAACCTCCTGTGTTAAACCTGACATTTCCCTAAGGTCAGATAGCAAGGGCCTTGCCACCCTCTCAGTGGGTTGGATAGAATAGTAATTGTTTGAACAGAGAATAAATGTGCCTAGAGAAAAGCAATTGGAAATGAGTCTTGGGGGTGGAAAGTTTCATCACTTTAAAGAAGCCTAAGTACTGCTTCTCCAGCTTTCAGCATGGGCAGGTAGTTTAGGTATTCAGGAAGGAGAGTCAGGCACGACTTCTCCACCTCCATGAATGTCTTCTAAAATTGAGAGCCCAGTGGAGACTGTAGAAGGAAATCAGTTGTCTTGAGAGTCAGTGTGTCCAGAGAGGTAGAGCATGTTATTGATGAATAAACTAGTTAGGGTTGCTATAAGAAAGTGAGCCTTTTGGGTGAGTTGATCTACTCGAGTTCCCTGATGTCTTACTTGAAACCCTTCAATGTG
Source organism: Delphinapterus leucas (assembly GCF_059928025.1). NCBI lineage: Eukaryota > Metazoa > Chordata > Mammalia > Artiodactyla > Monodontidae > Delphinapterus > Delphinapterus leucas. The sequence continues at coordinate 121,690,851 of NC_143130.1, read as the reverse complement.
TTCTGGAATTCCAAAATACTTTGGATTTTAGAAAGGATGAATATTGCATATTATATAATATTCCAGCAGAATATGTGATAATAGGCTGTAATCCAATTTACTAATATTTATGCAACAAAATGATGAATATTAACACTTGTGGGATTAAAAATCCCCTACAAATCATTCCACATCAGTTCACTTTGCCACGAAATGATTTATAAGAACATCTTTCTGTTTTCAGAGTTTCATAGATTTTGACATTGTGGATAAGGCACTATGGGCCATTCCTATTGGGAGAGCATCTGTCCATGTTGAGGGGTAGGGGTCTGATATGCAGTCTGTTTTCAGAGACCAAGATTACATCTACTGGAAAGTTTGGACTTACCAGGAGCTACGTTGGAAGAGCTAGTATCTCCTTATATAACTGACCAAGTTCTAATTTACCTCTCCACATTCTTGAATTTAAAATTTTTATTCATCTGGTTTTTGTCTGGGCTGTGTCTTCAAGGAACTTTCGATGCCTGAGAGTTATATTTTATAAGAATGTTAACACTGAGAATGTCTTTCTACTTCACACATGAATAACAGCTCAGTTGAGTATAAAACAGTTTCTCTTAAAACACTGTAGCCATTTCTCCATTGCCTAACAATGTATATTTATTTATTTGTATATATTATTGTGTATTTCTGTATTTATTTGTAGTTAACTTCTTTGCCTAAATGATTGTTGGATTTTTAAAATTATAATTTAAAAAATTTTCCAGACTATGTCTACTTACTAACTTTGCTTGGAGTATGATGAGTTCTTTAGATATGTATACATTTCAGCTAAATAGGTTTCTTTCCTTGATTTATTGCATTTGTACTAATTGTTGTGATTTATTCTTAGGGTGTATCTATAGTTCTTAGTTTGGAGTTTTGTTCTCCATCCTCCATATCTAGTATGCCTGCATTGTTTGCAGTTATTTATCCCTGTTTTTCATTTTGTGGAATAAATTTTCAACTTTGTGCTTTCTATCACGAATGCATTTTTTCCAGAGCAAATTACACACTAATGTACATTTAACTCTCAGTGCCTTGTTGATTTTCTTACCTTGTATTTTCATTTTCATTTCAGGTTTTTGTTTTTTCATTTGCTTCTCCTTTAATCCTATTATTTTTTTCATTTCATCTCAACATATTCTTACCTATGACTTTCAGGTGTTATATCCTATTGTCAAAAGTTTTCTAGAATGTTATCTTGGTTTCTGTAGTAAATTATTTTCAGAAGTCTGCCTGTCCCCTGAATCTTTAAGATAATTTTTTTGTTGTTGAAGTTAAAAAAATAAATTCCATGTTGTTATTGTTTTTTTTTTTTTAGTTTCTACTACTAGATCTGCTCCTTGGATCGAGATGTCAGTCAGAGCTCTTTCTCAGATTTATAGCAGTAAGGCCAGTTGATGTATGTAGCCCAGTTCTGTGTCAATCAGGTATTTATATGGGCAGCTCTGCTGTATGTAACTGTGATTGTATCCCATCCCAGTGCGTATTTCTCTGATGCCTTGAGAAAACAGGGTATGCAGAAACTACAGCCTTTCACTTGCACTGTTACAGGGCTCTTCCTATCTTGCTTTGCTTGCAGAAGTTCATTTGGGAGAAACATTATTTTAGAGCAATGAGCCATTTTTAGGCCCCTCTAAAAATGGGGTGAGGATGGAGGTATAGTGGGGGTTAAGGATATGTGGGTAGCTCAGTAGGACTTTACTGCTTCAAAAATCAGCAATTTTGTCTAGAGTTAGTTGTCCATTTCTTTAGTTTATATGATGGTCTGTGAGTAAAGGGATACTTTTCAATTTTCCTTCTGGTAGGAGGGAGTTTATGTTTCATGAGGAAAAAAGGGGTTATGCAATAATTGTTTCATTTTTGTCTCAGTGTTTCTCAAACTTTAGTCATTTATAAGCCCCCTTTAAAGGACTGATTCCTCATGGGTCCCCAACATTGACTTAAAAGAATTTTTATGATAATGTTTCTCAAATGTATAAGCCTAAAACTTGGGATAAGCTTGTATTGTAATAACTCTTACATCGCTGTAAAATCAAAATAAATTAGCAAGTTATATACAGGCCTTTCTCAGAAAAAACAATACATTAAAATTAATTTAATGTGATTTATACTTCTTTGCTGAAACTAAACTGTTGCTGGCAAAATAAACACATACTAACTTCTAAGGTACAGATTCTACTTTTTAAAAAATTTATTTATCTTATTTTATTTTTGGCTGTGTAGGACCTTAGTGTGGCACGTGGGATCTTCCGTTGTGGCATGTGGGCTCCTCTCTAGTTGTGGTGCGTGGGCTTCTCTCTAGTTGCAGCGTGCAGGCTCCTCTCTAGTTGAGGCACGCTTAGTTGCTCTGCGGCATGTGGGATCTTAGTTCCCCCACCAGGGATCGAACCCACGTCCCTTGCATTGGAAGGTGGATTCCCAACCACTGGACCACCAGGGAAGTTCCCAGGGACAGATTCTATTCATGTCAGTACATCTGTACTGCTGTTTGCCATATAATAACAGTAGGCAAAATTTTAAAAAAGTTTTATTATGTTATCTATTCTTGGGCTTTTTTAAAAAAATTGAAGTATACTTGATTTACAGTGTTGTGTTAGTTTCAGGTGTACAGCAAAGTGATTGTTATATATATATTTATATTTATGTATTTATATATATGCGTGTATATATATATTCTTTTTCAGATTCTTTTCCATTATAGATTATTACAAGATATTGAATATAGTTCCCTGTGCTATACAGTAGGTCCTTGTTGTTTATTTTATATACTTTATATATAGTAGTGTTTATCTGTTAATCCCAAACTCCCAATTTATCCCTCCCCTGCCTTTCCCTTTGGTAACCATAAGTTTGTTTTCTATGTCTGTGAGTCTATTTCTGTTTTGTAAATAAGTTCATTTGTATCACTTTTTTAGATTCCACATGTAAGTGATGTCATATGATACTTGTCTTTCTCTGACTTACTTCACTTAATATGATAATCTCTAGGTCCATCCATGTTGCTGCAAATGTCATTATTTCATTCCTTTTTTTATGGCTGAGTAATATACCATTGTATATATAAACCACATCTTCTTTATCTGTTCATCTGTCGACAGGCATTTAGGTTGCTTCCCTTTCTTGGCTATTGTAAATAGTGCTGCTGTGAACATTGGGGTGCATGTATCTTTTCAAATTAGAGTTTTAGTCTTTTCTGGATATATGCCGAGGAATGGGATTGCTGGATCTTATGTTAACTCTATTTTTAGTTTTTTAAGGAACCTCCATACGGGTCTCCATTGTGGCTACACCATTTACATTCCCCTCAACAGTGTACGAGGGTTCCCTTTTCTCCACACCCTCTCTGGCATTTATTATTTGCAGGCTTTTTGATGATGGCCATTCTGAGGTGAGTTGATACCTCATTGTAGTTTTGATTTGCATTTCGCTAATAATTAGTGATGTTTAGCATCTTTTCATTTGCCTGTTGGCCACCACCTGTATGTCTTCTTTGGAGAAATGTCTATTTAGGTCTTCTGTTGGGCATTGGGTTTTGTCTTTTCCTTTTTATTTAAGAAAAAAGTGAAAGTAAATGAAGGCAATACTAATATTCAGAATTTGGGTAGTAAATGTACTTTGGTTTAAAATAACGAATAATTCAACAGGACCTGTATACACAAATAATCTGACTTGTTGAATTTATTTCCTTCAGCTAAATAAAGTAGTTGAGTTACTAGAAGATAGTAAATACTTTATCCTCTGTCTGTGTCTTAGGAATAAATAAGCCCTGAGATAGAGGGATCAGTGAGAAGCTAGTTTTGTTCTAATGGACCAGAGTATGTGCGTGTGTGCACATGTGCATGTACGTGTGTGTGTGTCCTGTTCACAGCATGGGACTTCTGTTCTTGGTATTATAGCTGTTCATTAGGATGATGTTGTAATGTCCCTACCTGTAATGGGAAAGATGGGAACCCAAGCAGCCAAGCCATGATGCAGGAGGGGAAGTGTGTCTGGAGCCATAATGATCTACTATTCTGAGACCCAGAGTGGGGTTTGTATGATGGGTCAATTGATGATATTTCTATATTTTCCTTTTGTCCGTATACCCAATATATGGAACCTCCCTTTCATTTTAAGTGCCCAGTGCAAGAACCCTTAAATTTAACCATGTGAGTAAGCTGTAGAGAACCAAAACAGTTGCAAAAATACTGAAGTTAGCCCACAGAAGTCATTCAGCAACATATAGTACCAGGAGTGGGGTGGATTATTATAGAATTGTCGCATTCTAGGGTCTTTAAGACTTCTCTTGTCAGTGTTATTGTACTTGTAGTGACTTTGAGGTAATTCAAAACCTCAATTCTCCAGTTTCAGAAATACTGAAATTGTTTCAACCTGCTTCAGTACAAATTCCTTCTGGACTCCAGCATTGAACTTATTCATTTATTCAGTCAATATTTATTTAGTTCCTACAATGGCTAGGCTGGGTATGGCTTCCAAATGTTGGGGATGTGACAGGGGACAAAACAAAATGCTGTCCCTAATGGAGTTTATAGTCTAGGTAATAAACAGAGAGAAAAGTATGTATAATATAATTTTAGACAACGATAAGTGGTATGAAGCAAATAACACAGGATGAGAGATAAAGACATGGTAGTGGTGGTTGTGGTTAAGGGAGGTCTTTTTGAGAAGATTGTTTGTCAGTCTTAGTTTTTGGGAAAAGTGTGAAAGTTCAAGGTTTTCAGTAGTCACAGAAAGAATGGAGGTGTTGTATCAGGACCTGCTAGGCATTTAAGATGGGAAATATCTGCAGTCATTTTCATGGCCTGAGTTTCGTATCTTCTGTGTGTGTGTCCTTAATTAATTGGTGAAAAATTTAAACGATGATGAGTGATCACATGCTGTGATAATAGCAGAGTTAATATTGGAACCCAGAGCTTCTGAATTCCTGTGTCCTGTATTGAACCATGCTTTGTCCTCTTCCTTTTCACTTTCTCATTAAGCCCATTAAAGCAGTTAGTGTCTTTTCTTCCTTCAGGTTAGATTTTCTCATCTCCTAACTTCTTTGATCTTTCCTCTGGACCATTGCAGAGTGGATGTGGTGCGGTGAACTATGCTGGACTTGAAGAGCTCACACCTTTCAGTGTGTTCCTGTGAAGAGCTCTTGGCTAGGAAGAAAGCTTTTCATGGAGATAAGGGTAGGGCAGATGTTTTTGTCCTACAGTTAGGAGATGTTTTACTTCCATTCCTACCAGAAGGTAGCTCAGAGTTATGAAATTAGTTTCAATTTTCAAAAAAAAGTCTGCCCACAACTCAAATATTTTATGAGCTTTAAGGATACTGTCACATAAAATAGATGTTTCTACAAAATTGCACTTTATAGTGGTGATATAACTTATGATATGGGATTTTTGAGATTCATGGTTTTGAATTTTTGTACTGTGCAGCAGGAGCACATGAATCCTAGCAGGCAGTTCTCATTTCTCTCTAGAACTCCCCCTTTAAATCTCAGCACTGCCTTTTCAATACTGATTACCAGACATCAATCTCTTCTATTGCTTTCTAGTTTGGTCATCACCAGTTGCTCTCATGGTTATGAATTTTCTTTTTCCCAGGATTTCTAGAAAATATCCCATAAATGGACAGGCTCTTCTGTGTGTTCGTGTGCTCTCACAATTGTTCCCTTTTCCCTTTTAGAGAGAAGAGGGGAAAATTAAGTAGTAGAGTGGAATTAGAAAGTTTTCCTCTGGTCTCATATTCATCTATTTTCAGGAAAGCTTTTAAGGTGTGTTTATTAAAGAGAAATATAATACTTGTTTACAGAGATAAAATGCAAAGTAAGTAGTTCTTAAAGTCCATTAATGGAAATGATGTATCTCAGTATTAGATCCTTTTGTGATGTGACTGGGGGGTGGGGGCAGGTAAAAATTGGAAATCTGAGTCAAAGTTTAGAATATGAATATTTTTCTCAAAATTATCCTGGAATCTTAGGTTACTGTTTCTGGTAATGATGGTGCAGCTTATATCAGACTAATTCTCCTGCAGTAACAATGATAAACTCTGTACAAAATATGAAAAACAACTATTTGAAGGCATGGGGGAGCAGGTAAACACAGGAAGAAACACAGACAAAATCCAAACTCATAGTTGAAGATTTTTGTTAATTCTCTTTTTGTAGCTGATAGACCACCTAGACAAAAAATAAGTAAGAATACAGAAGATCTGAAAAACATTATTAACCAACATGACCTCATTGACATAGGATACTGCACCCAACAATAGAAGAATATTTATTCTTCTCAAATGCACATGGAACAGTCATCAGGATTAACCATGTGCTGGACCATAAAATAAGTCTCAATAAATTTCAAAAGATTTAAACTTTACAGAGTATGTTTTCTCAGCATGACAGATTAAATTAGAAATCAGTAGCAATAAGGTATCTGGGAAATCCCCCATTGTTTTAAAATTAAATAACACTCTTCTAAGTAACCCATAAATCACAGGAGGAATTAGAAAACATTTTTAAATGAACAATTATGAAAATATATCAGAATTTGTGGATTGTGGCTAAAAATTGCCTAAAGGGAAATTTATGGCTTTAAATGTTTATATTAGAGAAGAAAAGTTTCTATCTTATTAAGCTACAAAAGAAGACAAAGTGAAACCTGAAGTAAGTAGAAATAAAAAAATAAAGAATAAAATAAAATTAATGAAATCAAAAGTTGTTTCTTTGAAAAGATTATTTAAATAGATATACCTATAGCAAAAGCCATCAAGAAAAAAAAGAGGAAAAACACAAATTTATCAATATCAAGAATGAAAGAGCAGGCTATCACTGCAGATATTTTAGGCATCGAAAGGATACTAAAAGAGTATAATAAATAATTCATTCTAGGGGAGGACAGTCTCCTGTAGCTTTCTGAGAATGATGCATAGCAGGTAATATATTTTTGAAAACTTACATAGTATTTGAAAGTGTCTTATTCATTATCATCCTTGATACTTTGGTTGGGTATAGAATTCCTTAACTGAGCACAATTTCATGTCATATTGAAAGGTATCGCTCCATTGTCTTCTATCGATAGCTTCTATTGCTGTTGAAAAGTCTGGTAGTGTTCTGTTTTTTCCCCCATTAGGTTGATTTATTAGTTTATTATTTTAAATTTCTTAAAAATTTTTTTAATGGTAGTTATTGTTTTCTTTCTAATTTTACAAGCAACACATACTCATTGCAGACAACTAGAAATACATAAACGTATCCAGTAAAAATGAACAATCACCCATAATCCCCATCCCCTAGTGAAAACCATCATTAGCATTTTGAAGCATTTTCTCCAAGTGTCTACATATTGTTTTTTCAGCTGAGGTATAATTGACCTGCATACTATGTTAATTCCAGGTGCATAACACAGTGATTCAATATGGCTGTAGATTACAAAATGATCATCTTGATATGTCTAGTTACCATCTGTCACCATACAAGTATATTAAAATATCATAGACCAAATTCCCCATGCTGTAGATTTCATCCCTATGACTCATTTATTTTGTAACTGGAAGTGTGTACCTCTTAATCTCCTTCAACTATTTCACTCATCCTCACCCCTTTCCCCTCTGGTAACTACCTGTTTGTTATCTGTATCTATGAGTCTGTTTTGTTATTTTTGTTCAATTTTTTTGATTCCACATGTAAATGAAATCATATGGTATTTGTCTTTGACTTACTTCACTTATCATAATACCCTCTAGGTCCATCCATGTTGTCACAAATGGCAAGATTTCATTCTTTTTTATGGCTGAGTAATATTCTATTATACACACACACACACACACACACACACACACACACACAAGTCATATCTTTATCCATTTATTGATGAACACTTAGGCTGCTTCCATATCTTGGCTGTTGTAAATAATGCTGCACTGAATATAGAGATGCATATATCTTTTCAATTTAGTGTTTTTGTTTTCCTCAGAAAAATACCCAGAGCAAAATTTGCTGGATCATATGTTAGTTCTATTTTTGTTTTTTTGAAGACCCTCCATTACTGTTTTCCATAGTGGTGGCATCAGTTGACATTCCCATCAACAGTATAATAGGGCTCTCTTTTCTCCACATTCTCACCAACACTTGATATTTGTTGTCTTTTGATAATAGCCATTCACCATTCTGACAGGTGTGAGGGGATATCTCATCATGGTCTTGATTTGCATTTCCCGGATGATTAGTGATGTTGAGCATCTTTTCACATGTCTATTGGTTATATGTATGTCTTCTTCGGAAAAATGTCTATTCAGGTTCTCTGCCCATTTTTAAAATGGGTGTTTGTTTTTTTGACATTGAATTGTATGAGTTCTTTACATATTTTAGATAGTAACTCCTTATCAGATATATAGTTTGTCAATATCTTGTCCCATTCAGTTGGCAGCCTTTTCATTTTGTTGATAGTTTCCCTCACTGTGCAAAGATTTTTAGTTTGATATAGTCCTATTTTTTTCTTTTTTCTTTTGTTTCCCTTGCCTGAGGAAACATATCCCAAAAAAAAAAATTACTAAGGCCAGTGTCAAAGAGTGTATTGCCTATGGTTTCTTCTAGGAATTTTATGGTTTTATGTTTTAAATTTAAGTGTTTAATCCATTTTGAGAGTTTTTTTTTAATATGGTGTGAGAAAGTAGTCCAGTTTGATTCTTTTTCATGTAGCTGTCCAGTTTTCCCAGCACCATTTATTAAAGAGACTGACTTTTCCCCATTGTATATTCTTCCTTTCATGTACATTTAATCGACCATATAAATGTGGGTTTATTTCTGGGTTCTCTAGTCTGGTCCATTGATCTGTGTGTCTGTTTTTTTGCCAGTACCATACCGTTTTGATTAATGTAGCTTAGTGATATAGTTTGAAATTAGTGAATACTTCCAACTTTGTTCTTATTTCTCAAGATTGTTTTAGCTATTCAGGATATTTTGTTTTTCCATACAAGTTTTAGAATTATTTGTTCTAGTTATGGTATATAATTTTGAAAAGTGCCATTAGTATTTTGATAAAAAATGCATTGAATCTGTAGATTGCCTTGGGTAGTACAGTCATTTTAACAGTATTAACTCTTCCAATCAATGAGTGTGGTATATTTTTCCGTTTGTTTGTGTCATCTTCAATTTCTCTATCAATGTCTTATAATTTTCTGAGTACAGGTCTTTTGCCTCCTTGGTTAGATTTATTCCATGGTATTTTATTCTTTTGGATAAAACTATAAATGGTATTTTTTTCCTTAATTTCTTTGTCTGATAGTTCATTGTTAGAAATGCAACAGATTTTTATGTATTAATTATGTATCTTGCAATTTTACTGAATTCATTGGTTAATTCTAATAGTTTTTTGGTCTTGTCTTTAGGATTTTCTATATAAAGTTTCATGTCATCTGCAAACAGTGACAGTTTTACTTCTTCCTTTCCAATTTGGATGTCTTTTATTTCTTTTCTTATCTGATTGCTGTGGTTAGGACATCCAATACTATACTGAATAAAAGTGGCAAGAATGGGCACTCTTGTTCCTGATATTAGAGGAAATGCTTTAAGCCCTTCACCATTGAGTATGATATTAGCTGTGGGTTTGTCATATGTGGCTTTTATTATGTTGAGGTATGTTCTCTCTATACCCACTTTGCTGAGAGTTTTTATCATAAACATATGTTGAATTTTGTCAGAAGCTTTTTCTGTATCTACTGAGATGATCAGATGATTTTTTTCAGTTAATGTGGTGTATTAATTGATTGCTTTGCAGATTTTGAACCACCTTGCATCCCTGGGATAAATCCCGCTTGATCATGGTGTTTGATACTTTTAGTGTATGGTTGAATTCGGTTTGCTAATCTTTTGTTGAGGATTTTTGCATCTATATTCATCAGGGATATTGGCCTGTAATTTTCTTTTTTTGTTGTATCTTTGTCTGGTTTTGGTATCACAGTAATGCTGGCCTCATAAAATGAGTTCAGAAGTGTTCCTTCCTCTGTAATTTTTTGGACTAGTTTGAGAGCATAGGGGTTAACTCTTCTCTAAATGTTTGTTAGAACTCACCTGTGAAGCCATCTTGTTCTGGACTTTTGTTTGTTGAGAGTGATTTTATTATTGACTCAGTTTTATTACTGGTAATTGGTCTGTACATATTTTTGATTTCTTCCTGGTTCAGTCTTGGGAGATTGTACATTTCTAGGAATTTGTGTGTATCTTCTAGGTTGTCCATTTTATGGGAGTATATTTATTCTTAGTAATTTCTTATGATCCTTTGTGTTTCTATGGTGTTGGTTGTAACTTCTCCCTTTTCATTTCTAATTTTATTGATTTGGGGCCTCTTTCTTTTTTTTCATGATGAGTCTGGGTAAAGGTTTATCAATTTTGTTTATCTTTTCAAAGAACCAGCTCTTAGTGTCATTGATATTTCCTGTATTTTTTAGTCTCTATTTCATTTATTTCTGCTCTGATCTTTATTATTTTTTCTTCTACTAACCTTGGGTTTTGTTTGTTCTTTTTCTAGCTCCTTTCTAGCTCTACATGTAAGATTAGGTTGTATATTTGAGATTTTTCTTGTTTCCTGGGATAGGCTTTTATTGCTATAAACTTCCCTCTTAGAACTGCTTTTGTGGTATCCTGTAGATTTTGGATCATTGTATTTTGGTTTTCATTTGTCTCCAGGTATTTTTTGATTTCCTATTTGATTTCTTCAGTGATACTTTTGTTGTTTAGTAGCATATTGTTTAGTTTCTGCATGTTTGTGTTTTTTTACAGTTTTTTTCTTGTAGTTGATTTCCAATCTCATAGTGTGGTTGGAGAAGATGCTTGATATGATTTCAGTTTTCTTAAATTTACCAAGGCTTGTTTTGTGATCTGGCACGTGATCTATCTTGGTGAATTTCCATATGCACTTGGAAAGAATGTGTATTCTGATGCTTTTGGATGAAATGTTCTATATGTATCTATTAAGTCCATCTAGTCTAATGTGTCATTTAAAGCTGGTGTTCCCTTATCAATGGATAGATCACCCAGATTTTCTGTCTGGGTGATCTATCCATTGATAAGGGGAGTCTTTTTTCTTTTTAAGTGGAGTCTTAAAGTCCCCTACTATTATTGTGTTACTGTCAATTTCTCCCTTTATGTCTATTAATATTTGCTGTAGGTAAATAGGTGCTTCTATGTTGGATGCATATATATTTACAATTGTTAGATCTTCTTTGTGGATTGATCCTTTGATCATTATGTAATGTCCTTCTTTGTCTCTTGTTACAGTCTTTGTTTTAAAGTCTATTTTGTCTAATATAAGTAATGCTATCCCAGCTTTCTGTTTCCATTTGCACGGAGTATCTTTTTTCATCCCCTCACTTTCAGTCTGTGTGTTTCTTTAGATCTGAAGTGGGTCTCCTGTAGGCAGCGTATATATGTGTCTTGTTTTTGTATCCAGTCATCTGCTCTTTGTGTTTTGATTGGAGCATGTAGTCCATTTACATTTAAATTAAGTATTTTTAACTATGTACTTAATGCCATTTTGTGGTTGTTTTCATAGTTATTTTTGTTCCTTTCTTCTTCTTTTTCATCCTTCCCTTGTAGTTTGATGACCATCTTTAGTGTTAGATTTGGATTCCTTTATTCTTTTTGTTTGTGTATTTTTATAGATTTTTGGTTTGTGGTTATCATGAGGCTTATATATGCCAGCCTATTTATATATATGATTATTTTTAGTTGATGATTTCTTAAGTTTGAACAATTCTAACAACTCTGCATTTTCACTACCCCCCACGTTTAATGTTTTTGACCTCATACTTTACACATTTTTGTTTTGTGTATCCCTTAACTACTTATTGTGAATAGATGATTTTACTACTTTTAACCTTCCTACTAGCTTTATAAGTGGTTGATTTACTACCTTTACTGAATATTTGCCTTTACCAATAAGTTTTTAAGTAATTTTCATATTTCTGGTTCTGGCTTTTTCTTTTCTATTTAGAGAATTCTCTTTAACACTTCTTGTAAAGTCTCTTTAGTGGTGCTGAACTCTTTTAGCTTTTGCTTGTCTGTAAAACTCTTTTTCTTTCAAATCTGAATGATAGCCTTGTTCGGTAAGATATTCTTGGTTGTAGATGTTTTCCTTTCATTACTTTAAATATATCATGCCACACTTTTCTGGCCTGCAAATTTTCTGGTGAAAAGTTAGCTAACAGTCTAGTGTGAGTTCCCTTGTATGTAACTAGTTGCTTTCCCTTGCTTCTTTTAAGATTCTCTCTTTATCTTTAATTTTTGCCATTGTAGTTACACTGTTTCTTGGTTTAGACCTCTTTGGGTTGATCTATTTGGGACTCTCTGTGCTTCCTGGACCTCAATATCTGTTTCCTTTCCCAGGTTAGGGAAGTTTTCAACTATTATGTGTTCAAATATCTTCTCTGCCCTTTTCTCTCTCCAACTTCTGGGACCCCTATAATGTGAATGTTAGTATGCTTGGTGTTGTCCGAAAGGTCTCTCAAGGTGTTCTTATTTCAAAAATTATTTTTTCTTGTTTATGTTCAGTTTGAGTGATTTCCACTACTCTGTTTTTCAGTTTGTGAATCCATTCCTTTGTGTCATGTAATCTACCACTGATTCTTTTTATTTTTTTGCTGTATGCGGGCCTCTCACTGTTGTGGCCTCTCCCGTTGCGGAGCACAGGCTCCGGACATGCAGGCCCAGTGGCCATGGCCCACGGGCCCAGCTGCTCCGTGGCATGCGAGATCCTCCTGGACCGGGGCACGAACCCACGTCCCCTGCATCAGCAGGTGGATTCTCAACCACTGCGCCACCAGGGAAGCCCTGTCATGGACTTTTGATGACTTAAAATTGCGTTCTCCATCTAAGTCATTTGGAGCTCTTACAATACTCAGCCAGCCAGTTAGCAATTGTTTTTTAATCACTGATATTGTGCCAGTCTCTGAAAATACCAAAGTAGACAGGAAAGAAAGAGCCCCTTTCTTATAGGAACTGGTGTTCTAGTTTGAGAATTAGACAATAAATGCCCAAACCAAAAAAGTATATAAGAAGCTTTTTAGTTTATCATTTCACAATATATAAGTATCATATCATGCACCTTAAACTTACACAATGTTTTATGTCAATTGTATCTCGATAAAGCTGGGAATTATATACACACACACATATATTATATTTATATATTTGTATAATATATACATATATATTTATATATATATATATACACAGACATATGCAGAAAAGTTAGATTCCCAATATAGTAGTCGTTACAGCAAAATTATGGGCCAGAGATCTTAGTGGGGCAGCAAAAACAGCTCTAAAAGAGGAAGAGCAGAAGGAGGTAAATACAGAAGGTGGATACTGCAAGCTGGGAGATCCAGCTGAAACGACAGATGCTGATTTCCTGTTTGATCACGCCAAATAAGTTTACCTTTTTTTTCAAATCATGTGGCTGACACTTCTTGCTGAGAATAAGAGGAAAGATCGAATCTTTTCCCTATAATAAATTAATCTCTAGTAAAATATAAAATGAAGAGCTTGAAAGTTCTTCCAGATAGCACGTAAATGTCTTTACAGGAAAGTGCTTTGCTATTAAATCAATCTGTACAGTTAGGCCGGTATGTCTCCTTTCTAAGTTGATTTTGTGGCTGAACTTTTATTATGTTTTGAAGGTGTTATGTAAGTAAGACAAATGAAAGGTAAGTTTGAATAAGGATAGTATTTGGCATTATGTTCATTTTATGCAGTTAGATATTTTTTCTACTTTGAAGTTCTATTCTCTTTGTTCTAACATTTATTCCCCATCTTAAAAATTTTATTAGGAAAGAGTTTTAAATAGTTTTTTTACCATGACATCTCAGCCAAGGCACTTGTATTGAGGCAGGTTTTCTAACTGTGGTCAGATGCAGTATTAAGTAGTTCTTCATAATAATAATGATATTTGGCTCTCCAGTTTATCTTTTCATATAATTTTAATGGATGTACTTCATGTTCACTCATCCCTTGTTTTCCTCATTTTTGTGCTATTTTTAACCACTCACTTCCCAGTGGAGCATGAAAAGAATTATCTTCTGAATCACTCATGTCACTCAGCAGGGTCAGTCAGTTATGATTTAGTCAACTGGAGAATGTCCAAAGAGCCAACCTGAATCCTTTGGGCCAGTAATTCCACTTTGTTCTAAAGAATAGCAAGGAAATTATATCTGACTGAAGTGTGGAGGAAGGCTCCAAGCAGGTGGGAATGCAAGGGCTGGTAGAATGGCATGGTAAAATGCATGCCCTCTATAGAGCAGGGGAGCATGTGCTTTTCAAGTACAAGATTTGGAGTCTGGCGTGGTTCACATGCGGTGTCTGCCACTCACCAGTTGAGTGACTTTGGCCAGATCCTCTCTGAACCTCAGTTTCTTCATCTGTAAAACAGAGACCTTAATGTATCTGCTGTATGATGACTCTGTATTCTTTAAATGAGACTATTTGTAAGACACTATATATATAGAATAGCACAAAGTAAGTGCTCCATATGTATAAAGACAAAAGTAGAGAGAGATAGATCCTGTCCTAATATTTTCTAGTTTCCACACTTGATAACGTTGAAAAAACTTCAAGGCTATTGGCTAAATACTCAAAATGGAGTTCAAGGCAGATTGGGCAATACAGCCTAATTAGAAGAAAGATGGGAAGGTAGCAGACAGGGCTATTGAATAAGCAGCAGGTAGCGACTCTTTCATATTGTCTAAATTGGATCAACCAATTTAAATATCTGAATATTTTCAGTACTCCTGTGTAAGGCAGGCATCTGTAATGGATCACTAGTATTTAAATTTTGTATTAATAAAGGAAAAATAAAATCAGAGTATTCCAGAGGAAAAAAGTTATTAATGGGTTGACATAAAAGAGATAAAATCTTATAGTGTATCAGATTCAACAGCTGTCTTTTTCACAAATCACTGAGACGCCTTTTCTTCTGAGTTGATGGACAGTTTTTCTCTTGTTTTCTCCATCTCAGTCTAGGGCAGCACTCAGTGGTGTTCAGTGAATATTCATGATGACTGATTTCTTCCCAGTGACAGCACTGCATGCAGACAGCGAGGTTCTCACTGTTCACTCAAGATATGTAGACCAGAATTAAAAAATCAGCCTGGTTAATTCACACACTGAAAATTAATATGTTTACACATAACACTGTATTTGGAATATCCAGATCTACAAATCATTTTTTAAAAATATTTAAAACATCGCAATCACACTTAAAAAAGGAATTTCCTGAATAATTAAAGTAGCTCACCTACCTTCCCTGAATGTTTGTTAGGAAATCAGCCTCATACATGAAAGGGCTCTGCATTTATTATTCCTGATTTATGGGACAGTAGGAATCTTTAGATAAGGTTTCTCTTTGTTCACATGTTAGAAATGTACTCTGTATTAAGATTTGGTGGACCATTGCTGAAGGATCTGGAAGAACATCATGATGACAACACAACTGGCAAGATAGTTAAATCAACAGCTGATTATAAAATCCAACTACTTATTTGACATGCTACAGATTTTAAAATGCAGATAATGAAAAATTTTCATAATTCAATCATTTATATCTAAACTTGAAAACATTGCCTTGGATTCAGAATATTCCAGCTGAGTAGGAAATGTGAGTGCTGGCAAAACCAGTGTGCATTGGTGAGTTGAGATGTAAATGTTCAGAGAATTTCAGATTTCTCAGTGAAAGGTGCTATTGCAAAACAAAGCAAAGAGGTATGAAGTCTACTGCTACCAGCATGCACGACCATTTATAGTTATTTTAAAAGCTTTCACAATGTCCTACCTACCATGGCTTTTTCATTTTAATTTGTGTGTGTTGTGTGTGTGTGTGTTATGTGGTGTGTTTTGATGGGGTCAGGAAGAGGCTTTGCCAATAAGATCCTACTTCTTTAATTATAAACAAAACCACACCGGAGTAGTATGGCTTAATTAGAAACCCGGGCCAGAGAGTATTAATTCAGGAATATATTTATTTTCAGCTCTACAGAGCTCATAGAAAGATCTTATTATTGGAGAAAACAGTGAAAAAAAAAGAAAATTGTGACAGAAGTATCTAATAGACAATAGATACTGAGTAAGAAGAAAGTTTGGAGAAACCTCAAATCAAAAGTTGATTGTTGTTTGCAAAATATATCTTGAAAACAAATCTTGTTAATACTGGGTTTGGAGATTTCATAGTATTTCTGAGATAATAGGCTGAAATAAAATGTATTACCAGTCTCTGATTGAAATAGTGTAAGTTGTAGTTATTTTTATTTCTTAACAGTAACTTGCTATTACATCTTACAAGGAGAAAGGGAACCTACTGATTTAAATCTGATTTTGTAATAATAAATAGAAAATATTTCAAGCAATACAGAGAATAATGCCCATGTTTTGTAACATAAATTTAACACGTCTGATTTTCCTCAGATTGTTTAATTATCTTTAAAGAAATAAATTCTCTTAGCCCTCTTTGTGCCCATGTCCATTCCTTTGTCTCATTCACCAGCCTGAAGTTGCTGTGCATCATTCACCCATGTTTTTATATGTATCTATTACCAATAGATAACTGTTTTTTGTTTATAAAGCTATATGTTAATGGTATCATATTAAATCGATCATTCTACAGCTATTTTCACTCATTCTTATGTTTTCAAGCATTATATATATTGATATATGTGGCTCTAACTCATTTAAGTGTTGCATAATATCCTGTTGTATGAATAAACTATAATATGTTTGTGCATTTTTTATTGATAGGCAGTACAGTTTTTTCCTATGTTTTTGCTATTATAGACAATGCTGTAATATTGTAGTATACATCTCCTCTCCTGTACTACAGTCCTTTAGGGTACACTTCTAGAAGTGTAACTCTTGTGTCCTAGGGTATATGCATCTCCAGTTTTAGTAGATATTATTGTCCACTTGCATTTGAAAGAAGTAATAGCAATTTATACTCCCACCAGCAGTGTCTGAGATACAGGGAGTTCTTTCCCCACATTTTGCCAACTTTCTTTCGGCTGGCATTTATTTTTTTAGCAACTACTTGTTGAGTTGGGATATTGCCATGGGAATTCTGTGTTTTAGCCCTGGTGATGTATAATAAAAAAGTCCTTTCTCTTATGAAGCTTTCATTCCAGTGGGGAAGAGACAGACACTATACAAACAAGTGTGTATTATAGCAGGGGGTGATAAGTGCCATGGAGAAATGTAATGCAGGGTGTGATGCAGGTTTCCTCTTCTGTGTATAGCTAGTTTCATTTTCAGTTTTTTCTTATTGGTTGGAAGAAGTTCTTTAGATATTTTGGATACTATTTCTTTACCAGTTATATGTGTTCTTTAAAAAATTGTTATTCCTTGCCTGGGCTCTATACCCAAAAGAGCTCTAGCAATTTATTTCTGAATAGGCGTAGAAATCCTTATAAGGCATACGTAAATGCAGGAAGCAGTGATTATGTTAAAAAAACTTCATATAGAACTAAGTTAATCACATAGATAATTTTGGGGGCAACACTTGTATTAGTAATGGAAAAACTTTTTTTGAAAAACAATATGGATTATTTTGAATATTTTCTCAATTCTGTACCTTTAAGTTTACTTGTGTATTCACATTCATAGAAATGGTCTATTTAGCCACAGTTTTCTGGATCATCACGATCCAATAGAAATATAATGTGAGCCATAAGTGGGAGCCACATATGTAATTTAAAAGTTTCCAATAGCTACATTAAAAAAGGTAAAAAGAAACAGGTGAAACTTAATTTAATTATATTTTATTGAACTCAATATATTATTTCAACATATAATCAGTTTAAAAATTATTTATATTTTATATTATTCAAAAATACGAAATCTTTGAAATTTGATGTAGATTTTACACTTACAGCACATCTCAGTTACAGTTAACTATATTATTTTTTTACTTATTTTTATTGAGGTATAGTTGGTTTACAATGTTGTGTTAGTTTCAGGTGTATAGCAAAGTGATTCAGTTACACACACACACACATACGTCTATTCTTTTTCACATTCTTTTCCCTTATGGATTATTACAAAATATTGAGTATAGTTCCCTGTGCTATACAGTAGGTCCTTGATGGTTGGATTGCTGAACATTTTAAGTGTTCAGTAACCATATGAAGTTGATGCCTACTGCACTGGACAGTGGAGCTCGGTATCATTTGACATGATAGGGTGCCTTCTATCCTGCAATTGTCTGTGTGGTTGCATAGATCTAAAAGCACAGAGCTTAACGGGATTCCAAAGTAGCTGTGTTGATATTTTTTCCTTGTAAGAAGTGACATATACTGCTACTCCCAAAAAAAGGATTTGAAATCTGAACTGTTTTATACTGCTGGATAAATGTGGTGCTTGCCAAGAACACAAAAAATATGGTCTTTTTAAAAAAACATATTCTTATAATATCATTTGTATAGCAAAGAATAAAGTAAAAGTTGTCTCTAAGGACTCAAATAGACATTTTTCCAAAGAGTATATACAAATGGCCACTAAGCACATGGAAAGATGCCTAGCATCAATAATCCTTAAAGAAATGCAAATTAAACCACATTGAGATACCACTTCATACCCATTAGTATGGCTATTATCAAAAAAACAGAAAACGATGTGTTGGTGAGGGTGTGGAGAAAGGATGTGGGAATGTAAAACATTGCAGCTGCTATGGAAAACAGTATGGTGGTTCCTCAAAAATTAAAAACAGAATTACCGTAAGATCCAGTAATTCCACTTCAGGGTATAAACCAAAAAGAATTGAAAGCAGGGTCTTGAAGAGATATTTGTATACCCATGTTCAACGCAGTTTTACTTACAGTGACCAAAAGATGGAAGCAAGTCAAGTGTCCACCAATGAATGGATGAATAAACAAAGTATGACATATACATACAATGGAATATTATTCAGTCTTAAAAAGGAAGGAAATTGTGACACATGCTATGACATGGATGAACCTTGAGGACATTATACTAAGTGAAATAAGCCAGGTACAAAAGGCAAATACTGTATGATTCTGCTCATATGAGATACTTAGAGTAGTCAAATTCATAGAGACAGAAGGTGGAGTGGTGGTTGCCAGGGGTGGAGGGAGGGGGAAATGGGAAGATATTATCTCATGGGTACATAGTTTCAGTTTTGCAAGATGAAACTGTTCTGTGAATGGATGGTGGAGATTGTTCCACAACAATGTGAATGTAATTAATGCCACTGAATTGTATACTTAAAAATGGTTAAAATGGTAAATTTTATGTTATGTCTATTTTGTCACAATTAAAAAATAATTTTTAAAAAGTACAAGGTTGCTTTGAAAAAGTCTGAATTATTATCTTTTGTCTCTTCTTTTTTTTTCTCCATACTAACTCATTATCCTCATTTTCATAAGCCAGTTGGTCAGTGTTATTTTATATGAGGAAGGGGTTACTCCTAGAAAATTCCAGGGTATACTTCAATAATTCATCTTGTATAAAGTCTATATGGAAAGGCCTTTGAAAACATGAACAGAAAGCTTTATGTTTTTTTAGCATATTTACTGAAATTACTTTTTACGTGACACCTGTAACTTATGGATGATTTCAAAAAAAAATAAATTCTGCAGGTTTAAAAAGATTAGAAGTATCAACATGCAAACAACTGAATGTTTTCAATTCTCAATATTTTTAGGGCATACTTTTGATAACTTGGAGTAATTATCTGATTTTTCATAAGAACTGTGACTTTGTTTTCTAGCTTATATGTGCTTTGGCAACATAAAATCCATTTTCTTTTTTTTCAAAAAAATTAACGTTAGGTCTTGAATTTGCCTGAAAATTTCCCTTATCTCATGTAGACTTTGATTTCATTCTTGGTTCTTAATCTACTTGGTCAATTACATACTCAGGCAACTTTGAGATGTAGAGCCCTCTTATAAAACAGTCTGAAAAGGCCAGATTTTTGGTGTGCAGCTCAGAGAAGTTCCATAAAGTTTAAAGCAAGCATGAAAAGGTTTTACATGTATAGGTATTCTCTGTTTTAAGCACATTTCAGTATAGCCTATAACATGAATAAGTACAAAACAAGTTAATTTTTTATCCTTCATGGTCCTTTAAAATATATCCACTGGTAGTGGTTTTTCTCTCCCCACGGAAGAAATCTGGGTGGGCCCCAGGACTTTTCTGGTGGCTTTAAGTAAAAGAAAGTCCTAGAGTCACATTAAGCTCTAGATAGTCTCAACTCAGAAAATACATACCCAGTGTCCAACAGTCCTCAAAACTCTTTAGCGTGATTTAATATCAAAATTTTCTTCTCCCCCAGGAAGGACCTAACACAGCTGCTGAGGATAGAGGGCAAGAAACTTTTTGTTTTCTCATATACTGGTAACCAAAATTTCAGAAACGGAGACCTGATTGACATAAAAAGGTGTTTATTTGGGGTTTGTTAGGACTGTAGCCTGGGAGACAGATTCGAGAAGCTCTTGAATTGTGTTCTGCTGAACTGAAAAATGGGGGAGACTTATAAAGGCAAAAAGCTGCAAGGTTCCAGTTAGTTAAATGAGTTGTTTATTAAGGATTATAATTGGATCTGACAAGAAGTAAAGGTGCTTGTTAAGTAAGGATTGGTTGAGGTCTGAAATATTTGTATAGTTACAAGGGGAGATGCTAAGAGGTTGCAGCTGGCAGGTGTTTTCTGAATATGGCTGGTGCTGTCCTTGGGTCTGGTACAGTTCAGTAAAGTTCAAGTTCTCATTGGTGCACAGACTGTCTGAGATCAGATCCTCAGTGGCTACTCAACTCCATTTTCGTATGCCTGAACTGCGATTACTCCACTATAATTTCAGTTTGTCATCATTCCTTATCCATTTGCTAGTTTTGTAGTGTGGAATGGAGGAGGAAGAAGGAGGATCTGGACGTTTTTACTTGAACAGGCAATGGCACAGAATGGTGGTGTGCTATAGTGTAAAAGTGTAACAATTAGCTTTTTTGATTGTAATGTGTCTGACATTAAGCTTCTTTTTCTTTGACATCTTTATTGGAGTATAATTGCTTTACGGTGTTGTGTTAGTTTCTGCTGTGTAACAAAGTGAATCAGCTATATGCATACATATATCCCCATATCCCCTCCCTCTTGCATCTCCCACCCACCCTCCTTATCCCACCCCTCTAGATGGTCACAAAGCACGGAGCTGATCTCCTTGTGCCATGCAGCTACTTCCCACTAGCTAGCTATTTTACATTTGGGAGTGTATATATGTCAGTGCTACTCTCTTACTTTGTCCCAGCTTACCCTTCCCCCTCCCCGTGACATTAAGCTTTTGATTGTGGATCCACTTCAAAGACATCCATCTCAAATAAACCCAATGCCAACTACACAGCTAGATACTTATAAGAGCTAGGTTGGCCCACCTATGTAGTTCCACCTCTGGTTGACCTAGATAACTGACCATTTGGCTGCTTGCTTTTCCCTTCCCATGCTTTGATTCCTGCTTTTATGTTTTAAGCTCACCAATAAAGAGTTAACCTATGAAACCCTAGGCACCTCACACTCAACCCCAATAAATCCAGAACCCAGGTCTGCACTCTCTCTTTTTATCAATCTCTATCCATGATGCCTGAGGCAAGCTGTGTACTCTCCAGGACCTGTGAGTAATAAACCTTGTTTTTTCAAAGTTCCCTAATGGTTGTTGCTGAGGTGCATCTTGCAATCATAAGAACTACTAGGACCAGACCAGCTGCAACACTGGCTTCAGTGGGGGAAATGCCTGTGGCAGCTCTGCACAAGTAGTTCTGGCCCAGCTGAGTGCCCCAGGTATTTCTAGCTGATGGCATCACTGTTGATGGGCTGATACCCATCTAAAACATGTGCTCTCTGGGCCTGGCAGACATATAAAGCTGCCCTTACCCTGCACACTTTTGTGGGCACTTCAAGCCTCCCTCATGGACTCCTCTGGCTCTGTATTGCTACTTCTCAGAGAGCCCCTTACTTCAGACCTTTGTTGATGTGTCATTGCTCCTTCTTTCTGGGTAGAAGTAAGATGGGTAGGACTTAAAACAAATTCAGACTGTTTCACCAGAATAGTCCACATCTGGTCCACAGGAACTCCTCCCACATTCTTGGACCTACTGTGGGAAGGCAGAGCTGTTTCTTTCTACATTAAGCAGCATATCTTCACTTTGCAGCAGCCAAAGTGTTGACCACCTTGTCACTCCTGCTCCGCATATTTTCTGGCAGGAGTGCCTCTGTGTTTCCCAACAAAACAACAAAGTGACAGTATTTTGTCATAGACAACAAGGACTGACGAGACCATGAACCATTTGTCGTATATAATTCATGGTAATTAACTCAATAAAGACATAGAAATAACTTTAAGATAATTTTTATGAGATTTTACCTTAACTATAAATATTCAGGACTCATTGTTTTCTTGGTATGGGTTGGTGGATTATAGATAAACTATAGAAAGGATGATCTCTATAAAACTAATCATATTAAGCTGATGTCCCACCATGGTTTTAGGTATGCCAAGATGTTGATCCCCTCATTTCTCACGGTGGCCAGGGGGGACCTGGTACAAATTTTATTATCTTCTGTGTGTGTAATAAAAAATGTTGGGAAGACTTGTACTATACTTCATGTTAATGAAAGAGACATTAACATGAAGGTTGAAAATCAATTAAAAAAAACCGAATTTAGCAAAATTTCATTATGGGCTCTGGATATGCAAATTGCTGTTAGTAATTACTATGATTAGTGATATCCAGTGTTAACTATATATAAATGTCAGCAATTAATGGTACATGTTATATGTTTTTGTCATCTCCAAAGCTGACTTGTTCCTACTTGTTTTGAAAATGTGTCACTCTTTGAAGACCACTCAGGAAGGACCTATAATTTGTCAGTATCAGTCATTTTCAGATTCTGGTACACAGGGTTTTTTTTTTTTTTAAATCTTTATTGGAGTATAATTGCTTTGCAATGGAGTGTTAGTTTCTGCTTTATAACGAAGTGAATCAGCTATACATATACATATATCCCCATATCTCTTCCCTCTTGTGTCTGCCTCCCTCCCTCCCACCCTCCCTATCCCACCCCTCTAGGTGGTCACAAGGCACCGAGCTGATCTTCCTGTGCTATGCGGCTGCTTCCCACTAGCTATCTATTTTACATTTGGTAGTGTATATATGTCCATGCCACTCTCTCACTTTGTCCCAGCTTACCCTTCCCCCTCACTGTGTCCTGAAGTACATTCTCTAGTAGGTCTGCATCTTTATTCCTGTCCCGCCCCTAGGTTCTTCAGAACCATTTTTTTTTTAAATTTTAGATTCCATATATATGTGTTAGCATACGGTATTTGTTTTTCTCTTTTTGACTTACTCTGTATGACAGACTCTGGGTCCATCCACCTCACTACAAATAACTCAATTTTGTTTCTTTTTATGGCTGAGTAATATTCCATTGTATATAGGTGCCACGTCTTCTTTAACCATTCATCTGTCGATGGACACTTAGGTTGCTTCCATGTCCTGGCTATTGTAAATAGAGCTGCAATGAACATTGTGGTGCATGACTCTTTTTTTTTTTTTGCGGTACGCAGGCCTCTCACTGTTGTGGCCTCTCCCGTTGTGGAGCACAGGCTCCGGACACGCAGGCTCAGTGGCCATGGCTCACAGGCCCAGCCGCTCTGCGGCATGTGGGATCTTCCCGGACCGGGACACAAACCCGTGTCCCCTGCATTGGCAGGCGGACTCTCAACCACTGCGCCACCAGGGAAGCCCAACATGACTCTTTTTGAATTATGGTTTTCTCAGGGTATATGCCCAGTAGGGGGATTGCTGGGTCATATGATAGTTCTATTTTTAGTTTTCTGAGGAACCTCCATACTGTTCTCCATAGTGGCTGTTACCAATTTACATTCCTACCAACAGTGCAAGAGGATTCGCTTTTCTCCACACTCTCTCCAGCATTTGTTGCTTGTAGATTTTTTTGTGATGGCCATTCTGACTGGTGTGAGATGATATCTCATTGTAGTTCTGATTTGCATTTCTCTAATGATTAATGATGTTGAGCATTCTTTCATGTGTTTGTTGGCAATCTGTATATCTTCTTTGGAGAAATGTCTATTTAGGTCTTCTGCCCATTTTTGGATCGGGTTGTTTGTGTTTTTGATATTGAGCTGCATGAGCTGCTTGTAAATTTTGGAGATTAATCCTTTGTCAGTTGCTTCATTTGCAAATATTTTCTCCCATTCTGAGGGTTGTCTTTTGGTCTTGTTTATGGTTTCCTTTGCTGTGCAAAAGCTTTGAAGTTTCATTAGGTCCCACTTGTTTATTTTTGTTTTTATTTCCATTTC
The DNA here is from genome assembly GCF_059928025.1 of Delphinapterus leucas. Lineage (NCBI taxonomy): Eukaryota > Metazoa > Chordata > Mammalia > Artiodactyla > Monodontidae > Delphinapterus > Delphinapterus leucas. The sequence goes on along the minus strand of NC_143130.1, from coordinate 121,666,485 downwards.
TCTAGGAGGTGGGTCAAAAAGGATCTTGCTGTGATTTATGTCATAGAGTGTTCTGCCTATGTTTTCCTCTAAGAGTCTGATAGTGTCTGGACTTACATTTAGGGCTTTAATCCATTTTGAGTTTATTTTTGTGTCTGGTGTTAGGGAGTGTTCTAATTTCATTCTTTTACATGTAGCTGTCCAGTTTTCCCAGCACCACTTATTGAAGAGGCTGTCTTTTCTCCATTGTATATTCTTGCCTCCTTTATCAAAGATAAGGTGACCATATGTGCGTGGGTTGATGTCTGGGCTTTCTATCCTGTTCCATTGATCTATATTTCTGTTTTTGTGCCAGTAGGCATACTGTCTTGATTACTGTAGCTTTGTAGTATAGTCTGAAGCCAGGGAGCCTGATTCTTCCAGCTCCATTTTTCTTTCTCAAGATTGTTTTGGCTATTCGGGGTCTTTTGTGTTTCCATACAAATTGTGAAATTTTTTGTTCTAGTTCTGGGTACACAGGGTTTTATGTGACAGGTTTTGCAGTGCTAGCCAAAGTTTAAATCTCTTATTTGATGACACATAAATTCAGTCACATAGATGATTAGCAATGATCATGTACCTTTGCTAAATCTTTGAGTTTACCAAGCATTTTCATCCATTTTATCTCATCTAATCATATTTCTATACTAAATATTGGGCTAAGTTTCAGCAGCAATATCCAGTTGAATTAAAATTATTCATATTTTATGGTAATGAAATCTTTCTTCATTTTTTTCATGATGGTGTATACAAAAGATATTTATTTCCTTGATTTTATTTGTGCAGAGAGATGGAAAAGGCAATGAATAAGTGTAACCAAAGTGTTTGTATCTTCTAGTAGATCAAATATAGGAACATTTAAAATTTTTTAATGTATTGTGCTATTAAAAAAGAACTCTACATTTCTTTTACCATGGAGACCATTGAATTACCCTGCTGGAACCCAGACTTGATTCTGTTAAAATTTTTTAATCAGGGCTGTGAAGTTAAAAATATCTTTTCCTACCTTATTCTTCTAAGGAGATTGAAGGAGTGTCTCAGTGACAGCTCCTAAAATTTTAGAGAGGAAATAGAGTTCCAGAGCGAATAATTTGGTTCTCATTAAGAATTTTCAAAATCATGAAAGATGGAGAGTCCCCTAAGTTTAGTTTGTTCATTTTTCCTCTGATTCAGAATTATTTCCTGATAGAAACTTAGTTGAACAGATTGACAGGTGTAGTAAACTACTGTCAGGTGGAATGCTTTGAATGTAAAAGTAAATATCCTTTTCCTTTTCTTCATATTCTTAAGAGTGACACACATATATTTCTTTTTGATGCACAAAATAGGCTCAAATGATGTTTGTTGATTGAATGAACTAAATTTTGTAAATCCTGAGTATGCTGCCTTTAAATGACACAAATAATGAAGTACTCTAGTCAGTAGTCCCATGACATCAAGTACTTCCCAAATTGTGCCATTTAACTTAAAGAAATGTTTTGATTATTTTAAATGTAATTAAAGAAGTATAACTTGTATATATGCCTGATACAGATTAAGATCAACAAAATGAATTGCATTCAGTAAAGCATTCCTTTAGTTTCTTCAGAATGTAATAAAAATTACCTCCTCTAATCAATTTTAACACTTATTCAATGTATAAAGTTACAAAGTCCAAATAATGCTGCTTGGAATATATACTGGCAGCTTCACAGTTATACTCTCGTGGCCCAAACAGTTAGTGTGAAAAAGATACCATAAACCTTAGTTCTTATTGATCAGCAATTACATTTTCACACTGTCCTGAAAAAGGGCAGCAAGAAATTTCAGAACTTGGGTGTCTTCTGAACATGTGTATATGAGTCATGAGGTGAAAAAATTGAGAGATTTAATGAAAACTAGGACTTCTCAGAGAAGCATAACAATAGTGATCATCTTTTCCATATAGTCATTAGGTTCTTAATGGCACAAAAGGCAGGTCTGGTTTTCCAGTATGTTTTTTTTTTTTTTAATTTTACTTTTATTTATTTTTGGCTGCGTTGGGTCTTTGTTGTTGCAGGCGGGCTTTCTCTAGTTGCGGCAAGCGGGGGCTACTCTTCATTGCGGTGGCTTCTCTTGTTGCGGAGCACGGGCTCCAGAGCGCAGGCTCAGTAGTTGTGGCGCACGGGCTTAGTTGCTTCATGGCATGTGGGACCTTCCTGGACCAGGGCTCGAACCTGTGTTCCCTGCACTGGCAGGCGTATTCTTAACCGCTGCACTACCAGGGAAGCCCTCCAGTATGGTTTTATACTTGAGAGTACTTATCAAAATGGATGTGTCAAACTGAAGTGTTGGAGTTAACTTTATTTATAGGAGGAGTAGGTGACACAGGTGAATTTTCCCAAGAAACCGAGCCTTTGAAGGATATTCACATGCAGAAAGTTTATTGGGAAGTAATCTAGGGATCAACAGCTATGGGGTAGTGAAAGATGCAGGATTAAGTAGAGGTTGAACTCCAGTGCAGTTTTGTATTGGTTGATTTTATATGTCAACTTTACTGGGCCATGGGGTGCCCAGATGTTTGGTTAAACATTATTCTGAGTGTGTCTCAACCACTGCACCACCAGGGAAGCCCTATTGGTTTGTTTTTACCAATGAACATTGAATTTTATAACAGAGCATGATTTTTCTCTTTGAATTGCCTATTAGATAGGTCAGAAACAGACATGTAACCCATGTTTAGAATTTTGCAAGGAAATGGAACTTCTTGGCATGCATTTTTTTTTTTTTGAGTACTAAGCTTACTCATGACACCAATTTACTTTCCTACCCGCATTTTCCCTTTATCTCCATTTCTTTATTTCTTGCTTTATATTGTATTTTTAAGCCTCCTTAAATCCTTTATGGCACAACGTGGAGTCGACATAAATAAATAATATCAGAGTCTTAACTTCAGCCCAAGAAGATATACAGAGCACTCACTGTAACTGTGGATATGTGATAGATGCTGCCTGTGCACAAGGAATTTAGTAGTTGCTCCAACGTGCTCTCCACGGACAGTTTACAGTTCATGAGCCTAAAATTAAATTGATGTCCTAAAAATCATCTCAGTTGTAAACAAGATAACTAATTGTTGGTAATAACATCCTGGAAAGTAAATAATTATGTTAAAGTATTATGTGATTTCACAATTCAAGGGGCTCAGCCCTGTGGCAGCAAATATTAAAATGTAAAGGTATGAAGCAAACACTGAAATATTTGTCAATTTTATGGGTATGAACAATCAAGTTTGCCACCCACTGTTGCCATAGCAACCAAGCTGCCTATATGAAGTAAGCAACTAAATTTCATTGCTCCTTGCTATAAAAAATAGCAGCTGTTAATGGTTCTTTTCTCTGTTGGAGCACATCATAAAAAAATTTAAATATACCCTCACACACCAATCCCAAACCAAAGCTGATGGTCTGCAAGGGTGACTGACCTTTCCAGTTTGCCTGGAGCTGAGGGGTTTCCCAACACATGGCACTTTCAGTGCTAAAACCAGGACAATCCTGGGAAAACTAGGATGGCTGATCATCCTACCAGCCCTCCTCAGTAGTTAGAATCACATTTTATGTTGCCCACAGTCACACCTTATTTTGTGGAATAGAGTAAGTTTTGAACAGGAAAATGATATGATGAAATGTTATTTGGGGATGATATCATGCAGCCTACAGGAAGGAGAGTCTGGAGGCAGGGAGGCCAGTTAGAAGGCTACTGCAGAAGCCACAGGCTCCTGAAATGGACCCTCACTTAAGTAAATGTGCCATGTCACACACTAGTGTGTGATTGTAAAACAAGGCTACCCTTCCTTTCTCTACCCAAAATTAAGATGGGAACAGGCCTATTAACTTGATTAGATATCTCCAAAGGTGTGCCTCATGTAGGCCCATGCATGAATCAGCCTATTAGCTGCCACATTACATCTGTTTTGTGCTGCCCTGGTGCCCCCTTGTCCATGCCTACTACCTACGAAAGTGATTTTGCTGCTGCCAATCATGAGATGCCAGTGCCTCTGCTGAGAGTGCTACCATTGGGTGCTCCCAAAGCCACTGCTTCTTGGAGTGGTGAGCATTGCTGTTTATTTTTAAAATTTTTAAATTTTGTTGAAGAATAGTTGATTTACAGTGTTGTGTTAATTTCTGCTGTACAGCAAAGTGACATATATATATATATACTTTTCATATTCTTTTCCGTTATGGTTTATCACAGGATATTGAATATAGTTCCCTGTGCTGTACAGTAGGACCTTGCTCTTTATCCATCCTATACATACTAGTTTGCATCTGCTAGCACTTCTGATTAGAGTGGCCTCCTCTCCAGCTCTGGGCCACACTTAGTCACTTTGACCCCAGTGCAGCTATGCTTATGCCAGAGTCACACAAAGTCTCTAACCTCTTTCTCCAAAGGGGCTCAAAGCCAACTCAAGAGATTAGGTGAGGGCCAGATGACATTCTGTCTCTTCCAGGGCCCTCATTTCTCTTCTAGCCCGTTTCCAATAAAACTCTTCCCTCCTCTCCATTTATTGGGTTGGCCAAAAAGTTCATTCGGGTTTTTCCATACGATGTTATGGAAAAACTCGAACAAACTTGTTGACCAACCCAATACAAAGCCAAGGTTCCCAAGCACATTAATGAAGGCAAACAGGTTGGAATGGGGGAAAGGAAAAGGGAGAAATGAGATGCTGTTTATGATTTCTGAGCAAAAGCTCAGCCTGTCAGAATCATCCTGTTTCACAGACTTGGTTAAGGGTAGAGTGGCATTTTTTTTTTAATTGAAGTATAGTTGATTTATAACATCATAAGAGTTTCAGGTATGCAACATAGTGATTTGATAATTTTATAGATTATGCTTCATTTAAAGTTATTATAAAAATTTGGCTATATTTCCTGTGCTGTACATCTTTTTATCTTATTTTGTACCTAGTAGTTCATGCCTTCAATCCCCTCCCCCTGTCTTGTCCTTCCCTCCACCCTTCTCCTTACTGGTAACAACTAGTTTGTTCTCTGTATCTGTGAGTCTGTTTCTGTTTTGTTACTTTCATTCATTTGTTTTATTTTTTAGATTCCACATATAAGTGAAAACATATTGTATTTGTCTTTCTGTGTCTGACATTTCACTAAGCATAATATTTCATTATATATTGTATATATGTCTCACCACATCTTCTTTATTCATTATCTGTTGATGGACACTTAGGTTGCTTCCATATCTTGGTTATTGTAAAAAATGCTTCTATGAACATCGGGGTGCATGTATCTTTTTGAATTAGTGTTTTCATTTTCTTTGGTTATATACCCAGGAGTGGAATTGCTGGATCGTATGGTAGTTCCATTTTTAGTTTTTTGAGAAGCCTCAATACTTTTTTCCACAGTGACTGCACCAGTTTACATTCTGGAGTGGCATTTTTGGCTGGTGCTTCTCATGGCCAGCAGCATGGGTGTTGTGGGCCGGAGGGCACTTGAAGTAATGTTTCACCACTGTCCTGCCCCACTATCCTTCCTAAGAAAAGTGAAATCCCTTCCTGGAGTGTTGATTTTTAGCAGTCCTTGCGGTGGGTGAACAACTGTTTGTTCCGTTCTGCTGTCCCTGGGTGGGAGCCACGCAGTGGTCAGAGCAGAACTGGCAAGAAGTGCATGCATCCATAGAGGCGAGGCTGCTTTATGGCATGAGTCGGGGCGATACTCCATGTTCACTGGAGGCTCTCCTAAGACTGTGAACTGCACGCTATATTCTGCTATGTCTTCTTTCCCTGTTTACATCCATGCAATACAAATATTGAGCTTACTCAAATCAGTGGTGGAAAAAACCTGTAAAGACCCAAGAATGGACACCTAGGCTGTTCCTGTCCTTATGTCTAATTTAAAGCTATTGCATATCCCCAGTGCTAGAGTCAATACTAGTTCTTGAGTAAAGCCCATTTAATGTCCTAATTAATCCCGGGGGGAGATGTTGATGATGTGGAGACAGTTTTTCTTTTTCCTGATTGCCAATCTGCATTTAATTTTGTCTTAATTTCTTCTTACTCTCTCTGTTTAAAGTGTTTGTGGTGTTTACAGTTCTCAGAAAGAGTACTTGTAAGAGGTGTTCTTTCCTTAGGCAAGCTAAGTGTGTTAAATGATGTTTTCACACAAACATCAATTCTCTTTTCCAGATTACTTTTGATGTTCTCCTTGGAGCTTCAGGCAATCTGTGTATTTTGAGGTAGACTCAATTTACAAAATAGATATATTGCTGAAGATTGTGTTCAGAATTCTCAAATTATATCATACTGTTCCATTGACTGACTTATAAAATTGGAACTGTGTTTCCCTGGGGGTGGAGGGAAATCGCATAATAGTCTTAATTAAAACTTTTGTGAGAGAAGGGGTGAACATCAAGGCTACTTTTCTGGGATTATTAGTCTTAGTGTTGGTTTATTTGAGGCTTCACAGTAAAACTAGGGTGTCTCTAAATGTGTCCCATGGTCCTTTGGCATCGCAGAGAGGCTCTGCCTGCCTTTCTAAGCTAGTTTTAGTGCATTTCCTAGTTTTAGCAACCTTTGGCCTTTGGCGCAGGGGAGATGGTGCCAAGGACCCTGGCTTTTTTTTTTTTTTTGACCAGTGCCAATGGTCAAAATGGCATAATGACTACGTTTTGGATTTTTGAGGTTAGCTGGATATTACATACCCTATTCCATTGCCTCCGTGAGAATATTCATTGTTTCTACTGTTGTTCTATTGTTGGGTTCTGAGAGGTAAAACAAAATAATATAAGAAGATGACACCACTGAGAGGTGAATAATGTTTATTTATCAGTCTAGAGATATTTTTCCCTAACTTTATTAATGTAGTTTTAGTAAAATTTACACATAGCTGATTGATTTTTGTTACCAAAAGAATGTTTATTTCTCTTGTGTATGTGTGAATAGGGAGGAAGTAACTATACACTCAGACATAGAAGCCAAGCATAATGACAACTGATAGGAATGAGAGGAAATACTGAGTTTAGAGAACATTCTTGCTGGAAATGCTAGATGGAAATAAGAAAAAAAAAGTGGCTGTTACTTTTTATAAATAACTTTCTAGTCACTTTTCTCGCCTAACTTACTGTTCCACATGCATATTATTTTCTTTTTATTAATCATATTTTTCACTTTTTCTGTCCTCGGCCACATATGTAACTTCCTCAACTCATAGTCCTTCTGAGGGCTTGTATGGGTTAAGTTGGCAATCTTGCACTTTCCTTTATTTTATGTTGAGGGGTTTTAACTACATATTTCTGAGTAATTTCTACATATTTCTGTTAAAATTTCTTAGAAGCCTCTTCTAAGAATAAAATAGAAGGAATATGAAAAAGAGATGGCAAGAAGATGAAGGGATTACTTGGACTGGAGAGCAGAAAATGGGTGATAAAAATGAAAGGGAAATAAACAAGAAGTTCTAGAAGTTTATATCAGTCAGTATGACGGTGGGTCTGGCTCTGAATAGACATAGAGAGGGCTCAAAATATCTCCCTCAGTCAATTGCCATGGGACTTGACATTCCACCAAGACAGACTGATCCTGTAGGATCACTCCCTGGGCATCCTAATTTAAAATGCAGACATTTTTTTACAGGTGCTGGCCCTTTCCAGGAAGGCATCCATCATAAAACACATTTGAGCATGAAGTTGCATATTAGGGTTATTCTTCTTAGGTAGATAGTTAGGATCTGGTCACTGAAGGAAATGAAATTTTGAATAAAGCGATCTCACCTAGCACATGGCTTTAAATACCATCTGTGTGATGACGGCTCCCATTTTATATCTCTGCTTCTAAACCTGAACCATAGACTGCCTAGTAGACATCTTTATTTGGGTGTTTATTAGCATCTCAAACTCAGCAAGTTTGGGTCTGCCAAGAAGCAGATACCGAGAGAGCAGATATATGTGATCCCACTTACTGGGAAGAACACCTGTGAGAAAAAATGGGGGGCTGTTACTGAAGGAGAGTGGGAGACTCAGAGGAGTCTGGAAGAGTTGTCAGACTGTGATGCAGGGCTGACCCATGTTGGGGACAGATGGAAGGAAGGAAGGTTGGGTAGGAGGTCATAGACTTTGGTACAGTTTTAAGACAGTTCCTGCAATGTAACTGTGGAGTTCTTGAGCCAAAGTTGGCATCAGAGGAGTCCTGCATCTCTCAATTATTGTCATGACAGTATCCCTAACAGTCATCAGCTGGAAGTAGTCTGGAAGAAGCATGACGTTGAGGCAAATTTGGTTCAGAAGCTGGGCCATCCATCAACACACTCCCTGCACTTGGAGATCTGAGAGGCATGTTTTCATGGCTGCCTCATGTCCCTAAACAAGCCTTGGATTATTCCTCACACCTATTACTCTAAAAGTTCTCCTCTCCCAATTTCCTCTTTCAGTCAGTGTTGGCTCAACTCCAGTATGTGCTCGTCAGCTCCACTATCACCTAGTGTAACATCTTGCTTTTGCCATTCCTCACGTCTGTTTTTCACAAAAAACTGTGTTCCCCTAAAAATTTAAGTCTCTTGTTACCCCTATGCTCAAAATGCTGCCATGGCTTCCCATCTAATTCAAAATTAAGTCCAAATTCTCTACCAAGAGCTTTATTCTCTTTCAAGAACACAAGCTCATGCTTGCCTCAGGGCTTTTGTACTTCCTGTTGCCTTTGCTTGAAAGTCCTTTTCTCAGATAAAATACCCGGTGCTCACTCCTTCAGGTCTCTGCTCAAATGTTACCTGATCAGAGCATCCTTCTGTGGCCAGTTTATATTACTCAATCTTTTTCCATAAAATTCAATATCATATATTTATCATTTTTATTAATTGTGTATTTCTCTTAATTAGAATGTAAGCCCTATGAGGTCAAAACCTTTATCTGTTTTGTTTATAGCTATTTCCCTAGGGCCTGTCATAAATAGATTTTAAATAAATATTTATTGAGTGAATAAATAGCTTTAAAATGTACAAAATTTGGACTACACTGAACATGTATTCTACTTGATAACATTATATTTTATAATCTGTTTTTGTATAGTGTATCACGAACATTTTCTAATACTAAGTGTTCTTCTACAACGTAGTATTCCATTTTATGGCTGCAGTTGATTACATATTATAGATGTGCTATAATTTAACCCCGATTATATCCAAAATTTTGGCTATTATGTGAATAATATTATAATGAACATCTCTACCCTTAGACTTAATGGGGACATTGACCAAGTATGTCTTGCTTATTATTCTGTCCCAAGTGCCTGGCAAATATTTTTTAACTGAGTGAATGCATAAATAAATACGTAGAAAATGTTTGACTCATTTTTATTGTTTCCTAAGGTAGAAACTTCCAAGTTGAATTGTTACTTTTTAAAAAATTGAAGTATAGTTTATTTACAATATTATGTGTTTCAGATGTACAACATTGTGCGTAACAATTTTTAAGGATTATACTCCATTTATAGTTATTATAAAATATTAGCTATATTCCCTGTGTTGTACAATATATCCTTGTAGCTTATTTATTTTATACATAGTAGTATGGACCTCTTAATTCCCTGCCCCTAACTTGCCCCTCCCTGCTTCTTCCTCTCCACTGGTAACCACTAGTTTGTTCTCTAGATCTGTGAGTCTGTTTCTTTTTTGTTATATTCACTAGTTTTATTTTTTAGATTCCACATACAAGTGATAACATACAGTATTTGTTTTTCTCTGTCTGACTTATTTCACTTAGCATAATACCCTCCAGGTTGTTGCAAATGGCAGAATTTAATTCTTTTTTGTGGCTGAGTAGGACTACATTGTATATATATATACCACATATTCTCTATGTATTTATCTGTTGATGGACACTTAGGTTGCTTCCATATCTTAGGTATTGTAAATAATGCTGTTATGAACATTGGGGTGCATGTATCTTTATTTTGAATTTTTTAGAAAACATTTTATTGGGGGTTTAAATGGCATACAGAAACTGCACATATTTGAAGCATACAATTTGATAGGTTTTGACGTGTCTACACCTGTAAAACCACAGTCATACAATATCCCTTTGTAATCCTCACTCTGTCTTCCTGTATCCCCTCCCTTGACAATCTGCTTTCTGTCACTGGACATTAGTTTGTATTTTATAGAAATTTATATAAAATAAAATCAAACAGTAATTACTGTTTAAAATATTGTGGTAAAAAACATAGAATACAAAATTTACTGTTTTAACCATTTTTAAGTGTACAGTTTGTGGCATTAAGTACATTCACAGTTCTGTGTAACCGTCACCACCATCCATCTTCAAAACGCTTTTCATCTTGCAAAATTGAAACTTTTTTTGTTGAAGTACAGTTGATATACAATACTGTATAAGTTAGGGGTGTGCAACATAGTGATTGACATATATAGTTATTATAAAATATTTGCTATATTCTCCATGTTGTGCAATATATTCTTGTAGCTTATTTTGTACCTAATAGTTTGTACTTCTTGATCCCCTAACCATATATTGCCCCTCTCCACTACCCTCTCCCCACTGGTAATCACTAGTTTGTTCTCTATATCTGTCAGTCTGATTCTTTTTTGTTATAGTCACTAGTTTGGTGTTTTTTTAGATTCCACATTTAAGTGATATCATACAGTATTTTTCTTTCTCTGTCTGACTTATTTCATTTAGCATAATGCCCTCCAAGTCCATCCCTGTTGCTGCAAATGGCAGAATTCCATTCTTTTTTATGGCTGAGTAGTATTCTGTTGTGTGTATATGTGTGTGTGTGTGTGTGTGTGTGTGTGTGTATATATATATATATATATATATATATATATACCACATCTTTATCCATTCATATATCAATGGACATTTAGGTCGCTTCCATGTCTTGGCTATCGTAGACAGTGTTGCAGTGAACATTGGGGTGCATGTATCTTTTCGAATTATAGTTTTGTCTGGATATATGCCCAGGAGTGGGATTGCAGACTCATATGGTAACTCTATTTTTAGTATTTAAAGGAACCTCCATACTGTTTTCCATAGTGGCTGCACCAATTTACATTCCCACCGTCAGGGTACAAGGGTTCCCTTTTCTCCACATCTTTGCCAGTGTTTGTTATTTGTGGTCTTTTTGATGATAGCCATTCTGACAGGTATGAGGTGATGTCACATTGTGGTTTTGATTTGCATTTCTCTGATCATTAGCAATGTTAAGCTTCTTTTCATGTGCCTATTGGCCATCTGTATATCTCCTTTGGAAAAATGTCTATTCAGGTCTTCTGCCCATTTTTTAATTAGGTTGTTTGTTGTTTTTGATGTTGAGTTATATGAGCTGTTTATATATGTTTGATATTAACCCCTTATTTGTCATATCATTTGCAAATATTTTTTCCCATTCAGTAGGTTGTCTTTTCATTTTGCTGATGATTTCTTTTGCTGTGTAAAAGTTTTAAAGTTTAATTAGGTCTCATTTATTTACTTTTGCTTTTGTTTCCGTTGCCTTAGAAGATGGATCAAAAAAAAATATTGCTACTATTTATGTCAAAGAGTGTTCTGCCTATGTTTTCTTTTAGGAGTTTTATGGTTTCCAATCTTTTTTGGTTTTTTAAATTCATTTTGTGTTTATTTTTGTGTATCATGTGAGAGAATGTTCAAATTTCATTCTTTTACATGTAGCTCTCCAGTTTTCCCAGAACCACTTATTGAAGAGCCTGTCTTTTCTTCATTGTATATTTTTGCCTTCTTTTTGTAGTTTAATTGACCATAAGTGCATGGGTTTAATGCTGCTGAGAACATGGAGATGCAATATCTTTTTGAGTTAATGTGTTTGTTTACTTTGGATATATTCTGGAAGTGGAATTGCTGAATCATATGGTAGTTCTATTTTTAGTAAAATGTCCTCTTGAAAATGGTCACTTTATGTTTCCCCTAGCAAGTTATGAGTGCCTACTACTTTGTCAAAAACATTCAACAAGGTAAAACTTCCCTAATTTGACCAATGACAAATACTATCTCATTTTAATTTGCATTCTTTTGTTACCAGAGAAGTTAGATTTTTATCATAGATTTATTGGCCATTTGCATTTTCCCTTTACATATTTCAGACATGGTAAAAAGTACAGTTATGAGACCTGGTTCTGCCATTCACTAACTAACTGTCTTGTTTTCATAAGTAACTTAGCTTATTTGAACTTCAACTTCTTAACCTTAATGTGGGAAAAATAGTGGTGCCCGCCACCTTGGGCCTTTCTGGGCAAGTTGGCAAGGGATCTGGGCTGGAGTCAGCCTCATGCTTATAGTGCTTTCCTTACTGTTAGGATGGCCCAGGAGAGTTGGGTTGTAAAGGAAAAAAGTTTTTTTTTCTGAAGATTGTGGTAAGGAGTAAATGAGAAAAGACATGTAAAATGCACAGCACAGTTCCTGGTACAGAGTAAGTGCTAATAAATGGGAGTTCCTATTGCAGCTGTTACTTTATCTCTGGTTACATTGCGTTGTTCTGGGGGTGGTAACCATATTTCACAAATCATTGGAATCCTGGGGCCTCATGGAGTGCCTGGGATACTAGTAAATATTAGTAGTGCTGTAGCTACTCAATCAATGTTATAAGATAAAAGATTGTATAAACCTTTGGTAACAGGGGGACTCTTTTGTCTTAGCTAATGTCTCTGTCTTCTGATTCAGCTCCCTGTTCATCTTGTCTTAGAGTATCTGCCTCAGTCTTCCAAGCCTGTCTGCTCCTCCAAACCTTGACCTCAGGTCAGCCAAGCTATGGCGTAACAGTTTCATATTACCCAACAGAGTTTTCAGACGTGATTCTTTCGAGAGAGTTGTGGGCTGTTGCTGCCTATGAGTTGTTTAAATGGAGAGTCAACAGAGGTGTCATTTCATCTGTTTTTTTCCTGTCCCATAGGTATTTCATTGAACATTGTTTCTCTGTATCTAAGAATATCCTTACTATATTTTAGTTAATCACTTGGGGAATACTCAGGAGAAAGCAGAGTTGAATTTATCCATAAATAACCAGGAGAGGGCCTTCTTTAGAAGGAAAGTGTTCTAAGGGGACTGATAACTGATGGCATTTTCTTTGCCCCTCAGATATCCTTTAGAGAGATACCCTAGAATGATGTATGATAAAGTATGAATAAGATGGGAAAAAAGCCAAAGACACTAAACATGCTTTGGAAAATAAATCAGAGAAAGGACCTAAATTCATGAAATCGAACGTTCCATTAAAATATTTCCCCCTCCCTGATGCCATTACCCATTTAATTTCACTGTGTGCTGGTCTGTTGGGGTTTCTGGAGGTCTCAGTTTAATTTGAGACTTTCCTATGGCACCAACCAGTAAAAACATAAAGCCCAGCACAATGAATCCTCTGACTGCACTAATTATATTTATTGAGGCCGTGTTGAGAGGGTGGTCAAGCTTCCTTTTGGGAAACCGTTACTTGATGGGAGATTTAACATTTATAGTTGACATTCCTGAATTAACATAACTGTGGCTAGAATCATTTTTCTTTTTTATCATTCTTTGCCATGCCTTACTTAGTCACTAAATGCTGTCTGCTCTGAGCAACCTTGATAGATGAGGCAACACGCTTGTAAATAACAGATATATTTGTACTGCTTGCCAAGTAAGAAAGAAATGCATCTTTGCCATTGCAGTGTAACTGGAACAGAAATCTGAATATTTTAAAACATGGCTGATGTTGCAAATTAAGATTTTGATCATTAGAATAAATTAAAATTTATACCTAATTATTTTATGATGTGATAGTAAACAGTGTGGTTCACATGGTGGCCCTCTTGACAAGTCACCAACCATCTGGAGAAAAAACAAGCACTCCTCTCCAATTAATTATTTAGATGTTTAAAAATATGCGGTATAGAAATACTCAGTCCCCACAAAGAATAATAAATTCAGTAATAATTAACATTAACTCTAACATAGAAAATATAAACTTATTGTACAATAGTACAGAAAATAATAGTACAAAAATGAATCCAAGTTATTTGTGTCATTTAATTAGTTGGTTTATATGTAACATGACTGGTTTCAAAAAAGTTTTAAGAGTATGCAGTTATATATTCCAACAGCAAGATAAGATAGCTTTTTAAAATGTGAGAAAATAGAGGTAAAAGGAAAAGAGAATGCCTGGAAGTAGAATGAAACTCTAGGCAAGAGGCACACAGTAAAAGCATGTGCAGTTTTTTGCCGCAGGTGGGTCATAGACTGAATGCTAAACTTTCTGGCAGCAAATAAGTTGAGGGAAATATGATCAGTTACATGATTCTCCATGTTCACAAGATGAAAACCAAACACATTGTCCTCGAGAAGTGTGACTATTCCTGAAATAGAGACCAGAGAGAGTATTCCTCAGTTGATCCTCACGAGAGTACACTGCATAATTAGGGAACAGTATTTTACCTCCAAAAATATCCTTACATTGAATACAGGGAGTTGCTTCAAGGACAGTTTAAGTTATCCCTAACATAGGCCAAAGGCATCATGCAAGTATGCAAGTACCAGAACTGCACAGTGCATGTGCAGTGTGATTCAGTGGGATCTAGTGTCCTGAGTCCACCAGAGGTTGGCTGTGCGCAGGGGGGAAGAAATTCACCTTGGCTTGTGAGGTGTGATCATGCAGTGCTTCCTAAAAGAGAGGCTTAAACTGAGTAATTGAAAGCAGAGTGGGGGCACCCCAGGTAGATAGCCTGGTATGCTCTTTTGTAACATATTTAAATGATAAGATATTAACATTGCTTAAATTTTCTTTTATTATTTTAGGTAAGGATTTCTGTCAAAATAACATTTGTTTCTTTTCAAAAATTAAAAAAAATACATAGTTTTTAGAACATTTAAAAAGATAAAAGTATAGAGAAGAAAATAAAAATCATCCAGAAATAAAAATGATTAGTGTAGCCATATATTTTCTTCCAGTTTTTTGTTTGTGCATTATATATGTACGTATGTGTTCCAAAATTGAGATCATACTGTATGTATAATCTTGCATCCTTTTTTTTTTAACATCTTTATTGGAGTATAATTGCTTTACAATGGTGTGTTAATTTCTGCTTTATAACAAAGTGAATCAGTTATACGTATACATATGTCCCTATATCTCTTCCCTCTTGCATCTCCCTCCTTCCCACTGT
This sequence comes from Delphinapterus leucas, assembly GCF_059928025.1. Lineage (NCBI taxonomy): Eukaryota > Metazoa > Chordata > Mammalia > Artiodactyla > Monodontidae > Delphinapterus > Delphinapterus leucas. Next base: position 121,651,351 of record NC_143130.1, on the reverse strand, counting down.
CCCTATCCCACCCCTCTAGGTGGTCACAAAGCACCAAGCTGATGTCCCTGTGCTATGTGGCTGCTTCCCACTAGCTATCTATTTTACATTTGGTAGTGTATATATGTCCATGCCACTCTCTCACTTTGTCCCAGCTTACCCTTCCCCCTCCCCATATCCTCAAGTGCATTCTCTAGTAGGTCTGTGTCTTTATTCCCGTCTTGCCCCTAGGTTCTTCATGACCATTTTATTTTTTTTTTAGATTCCATGTATATGTGTTAGCATACGGTATTTGTTTTTCTCTTTCTGACTTACTTCACTCTGTATGACAGACTCTAGGTCCATCCACCTCACTACAAATAACTCAGTTTTGTTTCTTTTTATGGCTGAGTAATATTCCATTGTATATAGGTGCCACATCTTCTTTATCCATTCATCTGTCAGTGGACACTTAGGTTGCTTCCATGTCCTGGTTATTGTAAATAGAGCTGCAGTGAACATTTTGGTACATGACTCTTTTTGAATTATGGTTTCCTCAGGGTATATGCCCAGTAGTGGGATTGCTGGGTCGTATGGTAGTTCTATTTTTAGTTTTCTAAGGAACCTCCATACTGTTCTCCATAGTGGCTGTTATCAATTTACATTCCTACCAACAGTGCAAGAGGGTTTCCTTTTCTCCACATCCTCTCCAGCATTTATTGTTTATAGATTTTTTGGTGAGGGCCATTCTGACTGGTATGAGATGATATCTTATTGTAGTTTTCATTTGCATTTCTCTAATGATTAATGATGTTAAGCATCCTTTCATGTGTCTGTTGGCAATCTGTGTATCTTCTTTGGAGAAATGTCTGTTTAGGTCTTCTGCCCGTTTTTGGATTGGGTTGTTTGATTTTTTGATGTTGAACTGCATGAGCTGCTTGTAAATTTTGGAGATTAATCCTTTGTCAGTTGCTTCATTTGCAAATTTTTCTCCCACTCTGAGGGTTGTCTTTTTGTCTTGTTTATGGTTTCCTTTGCTGTGCAAAAGCTTTTAAGTTTCATTAGGTCCCATTTGTTTATTTTTGTTTTTACTTCCATTTCTCTTGGAGGTAGGTCAAAAAGGATCTTGCTGTGATTTATGTCATAGAGTGTTCTGCCTGTGTTTTCCCCTAAGAGTTTGATAGTGTCTGGCCTTACATTTAGGTCTTTAATCCATTTTGAGTTTATTTTTGTGTCTGGTGGTAGGGAGTGTTCTAATTTCATTCTTTTGCATGTAGCTGTCCAGTTTTCCCTGCACCACTTATTGAAGACACTGTCTCTTCTCCACTGTATATTCTTTTTTTTTTAATTTTTGCGGTACGCGGGCCTCTCACTTTTGTGGCCTCTCCTGTTGCGGAGCACAGGCTTCGGACGTGCAGGCTCAGCGGCCATGGCTCACGGGCCTAGCCACTCCGTGGCATGTGGAATCTTCCCGGACCGGGGCACGAACCTGTGTCCCCTGCATCGGCAGGCGGACTCCCAACCACTGTGCCACCAGGGAAGCCCTCCACTGTATATTCTTGCCTCCTTTATCAAAGATAAGGTGACCATATGTGCATGGGTTTATCTCTGGGCTTTCTATCCCATTCCACTGATCTATATTTCTGTTTTTTTGCCAGTACCATACTTTTAAATGTAACATTACATCTGTTTTTCAAGTAACTAACTTTCTTTGAAAACTTCAGCTACATATTATGAACTTTTATAGTCATTTTGGTTGTTTTTATTTTTTCTAAGTAAAAGTGGGCTTCACTAAACATTCTTAGGCACAATTTTTTGAATAACTTCTGATTATTTACTTAGGATAGGTTTTTCTGATGTGTAATTATTGAGTTAAAGAATCTAAATATTTTTAAATCATTTGATAACTGTTGGCAAATTGAAAATGTTTCTGCCTTAGTTTACATAAAATTTTGTGCTTATACCTGTATATGTTTTTTTTTAATTTTTATTTTATTTTGGAGTACAGTTGATTTAGAATGTTGTGTTAGTTTCAGGTACAGCAAAGTGATTCAGTTATATATATACATATATCCATTCTTTTTCAGATTCCTTTCCCATATAGGTTATTACAGAATATTGAGTAGAGGTCCCTGTGCTATAAAGTAGGTCCTTGTTATCTATTTTATACATAGTAGTGTGTATATGTTAATCACAAACTCCTAATTTATCCCTCCCCCCACCTTTCCCCTTTGGTAACCATAAGTTTGTTTTCAAAGTCTGTGAGTCTGTTTCTGTTTTGTAAATAAGTTCATTTTGTATCATTTTTTTAGGTTCCACATATAAGTGATATCCTATATGTCTCTGTCTGACTTACTTCACTTAGTAGATAATCTCTAGGTCCATCCATGTTGCTGCAAATGTCATTATTTCATTCTTTTTTTTTAATGGCTAAGTAATATTCCATTGTATATATACATGCCACATCTTCTTTATCCATTCGTCTGTTGATGGGCATCTAGGTTGCTTCCATGCCTTGGTTATTGTAAATAATGCTTCAATAAACATTTGGGTGCATGTATCTTTTTGAATTATGGTTTTCCCCAGATATATGCCCAGGAGTGGGATTACTGTATCATATGGTACATATTATACATGTATATGTATTTACTTGTTTATATTTATTTATTTCGGAGTTTATTTTATTCCTGTAATAATCACATGTATTAGTAAAGTCAATTTTTTTTTCACGGAAGAGCAAACCTATAAAGAGAACAAATGATTTGCCCAAAGTCAAAAAAAGTGTTTATGTGTTTTGCTTGAGTTGAGCCATGCTTTGTTTTTCTCCTTCATTCTGCATGAGTAGACATTACAATGGCATTTTAAAAATTGTTTTCTTCTTACATGGAAATCATAAGATGGCTTGGTGATTTGTTTTGGTGTTTCTTTTCATTATTATCTTGTCTTCTAAATGGTAAAGTTATAGATGAATTATAAAGCACCCCTTGGGGGAATGTAATTGCTTAACAGAGATATGACTTTGTCTGCACAATAAATTACCAAGGTGATCTAACAACAGCAGTAACAACCTTGGCTAAAACTGCCCTGAAAGGATCCTTGCACATTTCAGGCATATTGTTGAGTGGCAGTAAAGATGGAGTTTCATTTGGCAAACCCAGGTGTGATGAGAATCTTTATAAAATAGAATAGTGAGAACTACAATCCTGCAGCCTGTGGAACAAAAACCACATTCATAGAAAGATAGACAAGATGAAAAGGCAGAGGGCTATGTACCAGATGAAGGAACAAGATAAACCCCAGAAAAACAACTAAATGAAGTGGAGATAGGCAACCTTCCAGAAAAAGAATTCACAATAATAATAGTGAAGATGATCCAGGACCTCGGAAAAAGAATGGAGGCAAAGATCGAGAAGATGCAAGAAATGTTTAAAAAAGACGAAGAAGAATTAAAGAACAAACAGAGAAGAACAATATAATAATTGAAATGAAAAATACACTAGAAGGAATCAATAGCAGAATAACGGAGGCAGAAGAACGGATAAATGACCTGGAAGACAGAATGGTGGAATTCACTGCTGCGGAACAGATAAAAGAGAAAAGAATGAAAAGAAATGAAGACAGCCTAAGAGACCTCTGGGACATTAAATGCAACAACATTCGCATTATAGGGGTCCCAGAAGGAGAAGAGAGAGAAAGGACCCGAGAAAATATTTGAAGAGATTATAGTCGAAAACTTCCCTAACATGGGAAAAGAAATAGCCACCCAAGTCCAGGAAGCACAGAGAGTCCCATACAAGATAAAACCAAGGAGAAACATGCCAGACACATGGTAATCATATTGGCAAAAATTAAAGACAAAAAAAAAAATTATTAAAACCAACAAGGGAAAAACAACAAATAACATACAAGGGAACTCCCATAAGGTTAACAGCTGATTCCTCAGCAGAAACTATACAAGACAGAAGAGAGTGGCTTGATATACTGAAAGTGATGAAGGAGAAAAACCTGCAACCAAGACTACTCTACCCAGCAAGGATCTCATTCAGATTCGATGGAGAAATCAAAAGCTTTACAGACAAGCAAAAGCTAAGAGAATTCAGCACCACCAAACCAGCTCTACAACAAACGCTAAAGGAAATTCTCTAAGTGGGAAACACAAGAGAAGAAAAGGACCTACAAACACAAAGTCAAAACAATTAGAAAAATGTTAATAGGAACATACATATCAATAATTACCTTAAACGTGAACGGATTAAATGCTCCAACCAAAAGACAAAGGCTTGCTGAATAGATACAAAAACAAGACCCATATATATACTGTCTACAAGAGACCCATTTCAGACCTAGAGACACATACGGACTGAAAGTGAGAGGATGGAAAAAGATATTCCATGCAAATGGAAATCAAAAGAAAGCTGGAGTACCAATACTCATATCAGATAAAATAGACTTAAAAATGAAGAATGTTACAAGAGACAAGGAAGAACACTACACAGTGATCAAGGGATCAATCCAAGAAGAAGATAAAACAATTGTAAGTATATATGCACCCAACATAGGAGCACCTCTATACATAAAGAAACTGCTAACAGCTATAAAAGAGGAAATCGACAGTGACACAGTAATAGTGAGGGACTTTAACACCTCACTTACACCAATGGACAGATCATCAAAACAGAAAATTAATAAGCAAGCACAAGCTTTAAATGACACAGTAGACCAGATAGATTTAATTGATATTTATAGGATATTCAATCCAAAAACAGCAGATTACACTTTCTTCTCAAGTGCGCAAAGAACATTCTCCAGGATAGATCACATCTTGGTTCACAAATCAAGCCTCAGTAAATTTAAGAAAATTGAACTCATATCAAGCATCTTTTCTGACCACAATGCTATGAGATTAGAAATCAATTGCAGGGGAAAAAAATGTAAAAAAACCACAAACACATGGAGGCTAAACGATATGTTACTAAATAACCAAGAGATCACTGAAGAAATCAAAGAGGAAATAAAAAAAACCCGTAGAGACAAATGACAATGAAAACAAGACGATCCAAAGCCTATGGGATGTGGCAAAAACAGTTCTAAGAGGGAAGTTTATGGCTATACAAGCCTACCTCAAGAAACAAGAAAAATCTCAAACAATCTAAACTTACACCTAAAGGAGCTAGAGAAAGAAGAACAAACAAAACTCAAAGTTAGCAGAGGAAAGATATCATAATGATCAGAGCAGAAGTAAATGAAATACAAACAAAGAAAACAATAGCAAAGATCACTAAAACTAAAATCTGGTTCTTTCGAAGATAAACAAAATTGGTAAACCATTAGCGAGACTCATCAAGAAAAAGAGGGAGAGGACTCAAATCAATAAAATTAGAAATGAAAAAGAATTTACAACAGTAACTGCAGAAATACAAAGCATCCTAAGAGATTACTACAAGCAACTCTATGCCAGTAAAATGGACAACCTGGAAGAAATGGACAAATTCTTAGGAAGGTATAACCTCCCAACACTGAAACAGGAAGAAATAGAAAATATGAACAGACCAATCACAAGTAATGAAATTGAAACTGTGATTAAAAGTCTTCCAACAAACAAAAGTTCAGGACCAGATGGCTTCACAGGTGCATTCTATCAAACATTTAGAGAAGAGCTAACACCCATCCTTCTCAAACTCTTCCAAAAATTGCAGAGGAAGGAACACTCCCAAACTTATTCTATGAGGCCACCATCACCCTGATACTAAAACCAGACAAAGATACTACAAAAAAAGAAAATTACAGACCAATATCACTGATGAATATAGATGTAAAAATCCTCAACAAAATACTAGCAAACAGAATCCAACAACACATTAAAAGGATCATACACCATGACCAAGTGGGATTTATCCCAAGGATGCAAGGATTCTTCAATACACGCAAATCAATCAATGTGATACACCATATTAACAAATTGAAGAATAAAAACCATATGATCATCTCAATAGATGCAGAAAAAGCTTTTGACAAAATTCAACACCCATTTATGATAAAAACTCTCCAGAAGTGGGCATAGATGGAACCTACCTCAACATAATAAAGGCCATATATGACAAACCCATAGCAAACATCATTCTCAATGGTGAAAAACTGAAGGCATTTCCCCTAAGATCAGGAACAAGACAAGGATGTCCACTCTCACCACTATTATTCAACATAGTTTTGGAAGTCCTAGCCACGGCAATCAGAGAAGAAAAAGAAATAAAAGGAATACAAATTGGAAAAGAAGAAGTAAAACTGTCAGTGTTTGCATATCACATGATACTATACATACAGAATCCTAAAGATGCCACCAGAAAACAACTAGAGCTAATCAATGAAATTGGTAAAGTTGCAGGATACAGCATTAATGCACAAAAATCTCTTGCAATCCTATACACTAATGATGAAAAATCTGAAAGAAAAATTAAGGAAACACTCCCATTTACCACTGTAGCAAAAAGAATAAAATTCCTAGGAATAAATCTACTTAGGGAGACAAAAGACCTATATGCAGAAAACTAAAAGACACTGATGGAAGAAATTAAAGATGATTCCAGTAGATGGAGAGATACACCATGTTCTTGGATTGGAAGAATTAATATTATGAAAATGAGTGTACTACCCAAAGCAATCTACTGATTCAATGCAATCTCTATCAAATTACCAATGACATTTTGTATGGAACTAGAAGAAAATGTCTTCAAATTTGTATGGAGACACAAAAGAGCCCAAATAGCAAAAGCAGTCTTGAGGGAAAAAAATGGAGCTGGAGGAATCAGACTCCCTGACTTCAGACTATTCTACAAAGCTACAGTGATGAAGATAATATGGTATTGGCACAAAAACAGAAACATAGATCAATGGAACAAGATAGAAAGCCCAGAGATAAACCCACGCACCTATGGTCCACTAATCTATGACAAAGGAGGCAAGGATATACAATGGAGAAAAGACAGTCTCTTCAATAAGTGGTGCTGGGAAAACTGGACAGCTACATGTAAAAGAATGAAATTAGAACACTCCCTAACACCATACACAAAAATAAACTCAAAATGGATTAGAGACCTAAATGTAAGACCGGACACTATAAAACTCTTAGAGGAAAACTAAGGATGAGCACTCCTTGACATAAATCACAACAAGATCTTTTTTGACCCACCTCGTAGAATAATGGAATTAAAAACATAAATAAACAAATGGGATCTAATGAAACTTAGAAGCTTTTGCACAGCAAAGGAAACCATAAATAAGACCAAAACACCACCCTCAAAATGGGAGAATATATTTGCAAACGAATCAATGGACAAAGGATTAATCTCCAAAATATATAAACAGCTCATGCAGCTCAATATTAAAAAAACAAACAGCTCAATCCAAAAATGGGAGAAGACCTAAATAGACATTTCTCCAAAGAAGACATACAGATGGCCAAGAAGCACATGAAAAGCTGCTCAACATCACTAATTATTAGAGAAATGCAAATCAAAACTACAATGAGGTATCACCTCACAGCAGTTAGAATGGGCATCATCAGAAAATGTAGAAACAACAAATGCTGGAGAGGGTGTGGAGAAAAGGAAACCCTCTTGCACTGTTGGTGGGAATGTAAATTGATACAGCCACTATGAGAACAGTATGGAGGTTCCTTAAAAAACTAAAAATAGAATTACCATATGATCCAGCAATCCCACTACTGGGCATATACCCAGAGAAAACCATAATTCAAAAAGACACATGCACTCTAATGTTCACTGCAGCACTATTTACGATAGCCAGGACATGGAAGCAACCTAAATGCCCATCGACAGACGAATGGATAAAGAAGAAGTGGTACATATATTCAATGGAATATTACTCAGCCATAAAAAGGAATGAAATTGGGTCATTTGTAGAGACGTGGATGGATCTAGAGACTGTCATACAGAGTGAAGTAAGTCAGAAAGAGAAAAACAAATATCGTATATTAATGCATATATGTGGAACTAGAAAAATGGTACAGATGAACTGGTTTGCAGGGCAGAAATTGAGACACAGATGTAGTGAACAAACTTATGGATACCAAGGGGGGAAAGCGACAGGGGGTGGTGGTCGTGGTGTGATAAATTGGGAGAGTGGGATTGACATGTATACACTGATGTGTATAAAATTGATGACTAGTAAGAACCTGCTGTATAAAAAAATAAAATAAAATTCAAAAAAAAGAAGAATGGGGAAATAAGGCAAATACTTGAATGGTTCAGCTAAATAAACATTTTCCCCGGAAACACTGCATTATCACAGCAAATGCTATTTATCTCCCTGCATTAGTCTATTTTAGAGAATTTCACAAGTTTCATTTCAGTTTTTTTGTGAAGGCACATATTGAAAGAAACATTTTGTTCCTTGGACATAATCAAAACTTGTGAGACAGCAGTGTCCTGAAGTCTGCCTGTAATACTTTCCTTCTTTCTTTTATTTAATAAAGAAAGAAAGAAAGAAATTTATGGCTGCATTGGGTCTTTGTTGCTGCACATGGCATTTCTGTAGTTGTGAGCGGGGGCTACTCTTTGTTGTGGTGCGCAGGCTTCTCAGTGTGGTGGCTTCTCTTGTTTTGGAGCACGGGCTCTAGGCGCGCAGCCTTCAGTAGTTGCGGCGTGTGGACTCAGTAGTTGTGACTGTCTGGCTCTGGAGTGCAGACTCAGTAGTTGTGGCATATAGGCTTAGTTATTTTGCGGCGTGTGGGATCTTCCTGGACCAGGGCTCGAACTCGTGTCCCCTGCATTGGCAGGTGGATTCTTATACACTGTGCCACCAGGGAAGTCCCTGTAATACTTTCCTTGGTTCTGTGCCAGAGGTGGCTTCATAGGAGAGGCCACTTCATATGAGGTCCCTCTAGTCCTCCAGGACATGAATAGGGCTGCACCTGAGAATTCTGCTCAGGAGTTGAGAGTGGTAAATAAAGTTCACTTCTGCTGCTGTTGATCACAAAAGGCCTTGAAGGTGGGAATATTAAATGTTTCGTGGGGAAAGTGAGGCTGTGGAAAAAGACTCAGACCTTAAATGTGAATCAAAGAGTCTTGATCCATCAGAAATTTATCACCTTGGAATAAAACACTTTGCCATCCATAAAATTTGGAATGCAGTTGCTTGCAGTTTTAAAAGTCCTTCAGGGTACAGTTTTTCTTAGTTCTTTATGCAAATGTATTCGAGTCAGACAAGGGGGATGGTCTGTTATCTTTACAAATTTAATTGTAACAATACATTTTCAGTAGTTTATTAACACTCAATAAAACTATCAGCATATGAGTAGATAAAAGCCGTCTGGAATATCTCTTTGGTCGTGTATAAATGATATTAAAATACAGTATTTCTCCAAATGCAAACTTATTGGGTAGCTTCCCAAAGGAAGTATACAACCCAGTGGTTTCAGTGCATGAATTCATTAGAACTTGGCTCATTTCTGTGTAGCTGAAAGCCAGATACAGGACATCCCTGCCCTGAGTCCATTACAGAGTTTTGGTCTGTCTTGTCTTTGCAGCAAGGGGTGTCACTGAACCTGGTGATCCCAACTCAGTGAGCTGCTGGTCTGTTCCTGTCCCTCCAGAAAACTGTGCCTTAGAATTGTGTGAAGCCACCTGTTCTTCATGCTTCCGGTCTGTTTGGCAATCAATACCAATATGTGCCAGTTGCTGTTTTACCTAGTTCCTAAGAAGTTTGCCTTGTCCTCTCTCAGCAAGTTCCTCTTTCTTCCAGTAAAGCTTGGGATTTCACATGTGGGCGAATCCACACATTTACTTTAATTTTTTTTCTGGATATATATTGGTCCTTTCTTCTGGGAGTCAAGCCACTGTTTTATTTAGAAGAGGAAGCTTTTGTTTGAAAAAAATATATCCTCTGCCTTTACAGAGGCATGAACAAGATCTTGTTATTTTTAAATAATTTAAAATTTTTTAACATGGTTTTCTACTTTTTGCTTTGGTGCATCCTTGTTATTTTGTATTCATTGCAGCTATTGTCAGAAGTTATATCAAATTAACAGAAAATTTCTATGTATGTATAATGCTTGCTGGGCATTGGATGGCAGGTTGCTTCCTTTGGAGAGCTAGTTAGCTAATTAATATGGGTAGAAAAGAATAACATGTATATTCATAATACTAACTGGAAACTCATCTACATCAAATGCTGGATTACACTTTAAATTGTAAGAATTTAGAGATTGTATAGTGGGTGGAGGAGCTTGGAAAGAACATAATCTGTGGGGTGAAGAACATAGTGTGTGGGGTGAAGAAACCAGTTGATTAGGGTGGGGTGAGAATGGCAGAGGTGTATCGGGTTGTGGTGGGAAATATATAGAGAGTTGGTGAGGCCTCCAGTGCTAGGGTCAAAGAGTTTGGTTTTGATTGAAAAATAATAGGAATATATTATAGTTTCTGAAATAGGAAGATGACGTACTGGCTTTAGAAAGATTTATATGAAATTGTTGTGTAAAAAGAATTTATAGAGGGAGAATGTAAAGGCAGAGTGAAATTTAAAAAGTCATTATTCATCTATTTCATGGTCTTCCTAAGGTGTCCTAATTTGCCATTTGGTTTATTGTATATTCTTAGGGTAGAGATATTAAGCTTGGATATTTCAGAGTGTGTTGACTAGGCTTGTTGCTTTATTGTTTGAGATTGTCTGTAATTGCCAAAGTTGATCTCTGTACTTATCAGCTTTCTAACATCATATTTGTGACTTTACCAGTGTATGCTAATTAATTTTTTTATTAAAAATTTTTATTGGAGTTTTAAAAATTGTCATTAATTTTATTGTAGTATATTGTTTTAAAGAATCTTAAATAAATGGCTTACACTCGCTTTGTGAGTAGACTTCTAGAAAGTTCTGGAACCATTAAGAAACTGTATAAGTCAGAATAGGCTAAGTTTGCTGAAGTAACAAGCAGCAGCCAAATCTCAGTGGCTTAACACCATAAAAGTATTTCAGGTGAATATTTATTTGTGCTAACTATCTATTGTGAGTCATTGCAGTGACTCATTGCAGTCACTTGGAGCCCTTATTTCACTGTGTGCTTCCATACTTACCAAGGCAGGAGAAGAGGAACTTAGCAAATTATGTACTGTTTCTTAAGGCTGGAGAGATGCAGGTAACTTTTAGTCACACTTCATTGGCCAAAGGAAATGACCTGGCTGCACCTAACTTCAAAGTGGCAGAGAAGGATTGGACATTGTGAAAATGACTGTACTAAGGACTTGAGGACATGGGGAGGGGGAAGGGTAAGCTGAGACAAAGTGAGAGAGTGGCATGGACATATATACACACTACCAAATGTAAAACCGATAGCTAGTGGGAAGCAGCTGCATAGCACAGGGAGATCAGCTCCATGCTTTGTGACCACCTAGAGGGGTGGGGTAGGGAGGGTGGGAGGGAGGGAGACGCAAGAGGGAAGAGATGTGGGGATATTTGTATATGTAGAGCTGATTCACTTTGTTATAAAGCAGAAACTAACACACCACTGTAAAGCAATTATATTCCAATAAAGATGTTTAAAAAAAAAAAGTGGCAGGGAAGTGCTATGCCATCACATGCCCTAAATAAAGGAAAACAGGATATGTGTTAACATGTCTAATGACCACTACAGAAATATAGCCCCTTTCAAAGCACTCATGAGCATAGCAAGAATAATATCTTTCAAATGAAATTATTTTACCAAGAAGTGTTTCATCCATTTCTTAGGTCTATAGGCTCATAGGCCCAGAACAAATTAGAATTTTAGTATACATGGACAAGGTGACCCACAACATGACTAGAATATCATTCTCCATTACGAATTGGTAAGTATGAGAAGAGATTGTAAAAACTTCTTGTCATGGAGGTTTAGTATTAGTTTCACACTTGTGTTCTGTATATTTGAGTTCAGAAAGACCAGTATCTTTTGAATGTGAACTTTAGATGGCCAAACAGTTTAAATAGTGTATAAGTAATCATAAATATTTATTACATAAACACATGCTGTTTATGCCTATATACTTATATATTACTTAGCTAACAAGTGGAAAATGAATGATCAGTGGTGACTGTGGATCTCTGTATATTTAGCATATATCCTGGATGACCTTGAGAGCACAGTATATGAACTTTTAAAGTTTCAAGTTAGAGTATTAGAATAAGAACCACTTTTGAATTTATTCCGTAATTATTTCAGTAATGTGTAACATATAATTTACCATTCCTGTATACAATTTGGATTGTATCTGTTGTATCCTGAAATCTCAAATTCCTTGAAAAATCATTTTATTTGATGAAATTAAAGTGCGGTCCATAGGGGCTGGCTCGGAAGACAGTCCTAACGGGAGACCGTGGGCTCCATGGCCGCTCTGGCCACGTCTGGCATCTCCAGTCAATGCTGTGTGCTTCAGCTCTTTGTGTCCTTAGGAGCAGCTACTTGAAATCTACTGTGAACACATTCAGTATTCAAGTTTGAGCCTCTGCTAGTGGGTATGAAGAAGTATAAACTTGCGACTTCAGCAATTGTTTACGTATATCCATATATTTATATTGCAAAATATGACCTATTCCATTGATATGACTTGGGTAGGCTTAAGATATATGCTTAGATTTTAGATTTCAGGTGTTGAGATTAATGTTGTTAAGAACTATTGTTTGGAGTGGAAGGGAATACATGGGCCTTCAAGATGGTGTATAGCGGTAGCGGTTGTGTTATTATTGTTCTAATGGCAGTACGTTGACAATAATACTAATCTCAGTATGTCATTCTATTTTATTAATAATTATGTTGGGAACGCTTGTAATAGTTATGAGTTAATAGATGGTGACTGCACTGTTATTATACTATGGTATAATAACAATAAATATAAAAAGATAATTTTATGTCAAGTTTCTGAAATAAACTGAAGTATAAAATTATGAGTCAATAGCTATTAAGGGTGTAAAGTAAAGGGTGCTTGAATGGGTAATGCTTTTAACTTCTCTGTTTAACCTGACTAAAAATGATTTTCAGATACTGAGTAATAAGTGGACACAAAGCTTACCTAAAGCTCTTGAAAATTGTGAAACATCAATGGCACCGAAAAGCACCCAATGCTATGTTATTGGTACCTTCAGTGATGTATTTGAGCTGACCAACTCAGACTTTAGACATTTAACTATGCCACTGTTACCTAGACTTTTTGGATTCTTCATAAAAGACTCAGGAAAATTATATTTTTCAGAACTGTCTCATCAACATGCAATCAAGTATGTTCTGTGTACTTTCACAAGAACTGACTGTCAGTAATGACTACAAAATAATATGTATTTCTGGGTATGCATGTGTGTGCACACACATGAGGATGAAACTGTTATCAGTTTATGTTAAAATATCAAAATTGGTTGTCTCCTTGAGATTTTACACTGCAAAATATATCAGTTTGTTTTGATAGCTTTCAGGTAGGCTTCACAGTGTGGTCTTCTGCCACAGTTGTCATTTCTAGGTTACCATCTTGAGGACTCATATCAAGCATCTACTAACAATGATCTTAGCTCTTGTTTTCCACTTATTCCCCTCTCTAGCTTTCTTCCATTCTCCTACAATACAAGGTGTTCCTGGGAAGTTGCATTATTTTCATTCTCCCTCAGTTCACTGATGTGACCCGTAAGAATGCAATTTAATGTATGTCAGTGTTGCAGATGAGCCAAGGAGGTAGGTGAGGCATAGCAGGACTAGTGTAGGCATGTCTTAGTGCTCATAATAGGGTAGCTATCCTAGTCCCCTTCATACACAAAAATACTGATGGATAGGTGAGGAAGGGAGGTGTTAAAGTAACTAGATTAGGTCCAAGATGGAGTTGCTCATGCTAAGCCCAATGTCGGCAAACCAAAACTTAAGTTTCTATGCTTGACTCCCCCAGAAAAGGAAGGCGCAGGTCAACCAATCAGCTCTTGCTTGCTCAGCACAAGTTACCAGCTCCAAGACTTCCCTTTGCTTGGCATTTGCTGATTGGCTAAAGCAACCCTGCTCTAGCCAATCAGCAAATGCCAAGTATAACTTCTGTGTTGCTGCTCACTTTGGTCAGTAGAAATCTCTTACCTTGTACAGCTCATTGGAGCTCCTTTGTATCCACTAGATTGCATGCTCCCCGATTCATGAATTGTTGAATAAAAACCTATAAGATCAGTAAGCTGTATGTGGAAGAGTTTTCTCTTAATAGAAGCAAGGACTGGGAAGCATTGTAGGTAGAGTGAGGGCAATCAAGGACATCGGAGTGAAATCAAGATGGTTCAGAATGATGATGGTACACTAGGTACCTTTTCCTATGTTGCCAATTAAGGAGATACATCATCTTATTGCATCACTCATATTAAGGCTGAGTCTGCTTAGATTGAAGTATAGAGGCACTTCTGCATATCATTTAAACCAAAAGGAAAAATCCTCCTGGTTTACTTGAATTTTCTAGATAGTGTAGGCAAACGTGTTTTAGGTCATGAATTATGCAGAAAATTTCTTCAGTTCATCATTATACTTTTTTCCCTGAGCTTTTCACAAATACAACTTTTGTGTGAAATATAAAAGGAATAGAAATGTGTATCAGAGACTTATATTTTTCTTAGATTTATGTCTTATTATTCAGGCTGCCACCTAATTTCCTCTGGAGCTATCACGATTTTGTATACACCCTGAATACATAGCCATTTGCGTATTTTCTTTGGCACTGTGTCTGATATTTGCTGTATACTTTGGGAAACCCCTTTCATATTTAGGAAGATCACTGGCCACCTACAAAGAAATAATATTATATTCTTTGACATTTTTAATTTAAACGTTAAACTTTTTCTTTTACAGTAGAATCCCGTAGTGATCGAGGTACAATGTCAGAAAAGCCTAGACTGTCTCCATTGACCATGGAAGTTAAGAGAAGGGATATTGTGAGTAATATAAAGGAACCATGCTTGATTGAGTCTGCATTTTGTCCATTTGTGTTATTACCTATTTGGAGGCATATAATGCTTCTAATAAAACAAAGTCACATTATGGAAACTTAGAAGAACATGGGAAATTGTCTCATTTTCTAATTCTTCCCTTTGACTCTGCAACTCTTCCTCCATCACATGGAGAACATTGGATTTATTCTGCTTAAGCTGAACTTTACCTTTGCCTTGGATTCATTGATTATTTAGTGTACATGTAGTTTAGGAAAGAGGAGGTGGGAGCTGACATTTTGGGTTTTAAAGGTGGGTTTTGTGTGTGTATGTGTGTGGTTGGATATGCAAAGGAAAGACAGATTTCTCAAGTTGTTTACCCTTCCAGCTCCAATTAAGCTGTACACTTTCAACACATTCAAATGAAAAGCCAGTGAGTACCTCTGGTAATTCCCTGCAAACCGCAGACTCCTCTAGGAGATAATTGAGATTTGAGCCTAATAAGATCAAGTGACTCCCACTGAAGACTTTTAAAAAGAACTCAAGCAAGAGGTCTGCTAATCTCTGCATGCTAACTACTCTCTTCCATGACAGAGCTTCATCATATGCTTTGATAAGAGTCAGATGTCTCTTGATACCTAGTGCCACTCTTGCTGATTCCCACTTGCTGGGGACTGGTGAGCTGGGGAAGGAGGAGGCCTGGGCAGGACCTAATGAGCTGTACTTACCTAGAAGTGATTAGAGATAATATCACTGCAAATAATACCAGGCCCCTGTGAAAGAAGTCAAGGTCACACAAGGACACGATTCAAATCGCAAGGGCACAGTTAACGCAAACTAAAGTTTATGCTGGGACCTGTCAATGCTCCCAGTTACCTCTGGATCAAGTAGATGCTGATTAATACCTCCTCAGAGGTCCTCCTTGATCTGGCTTCTGCCTACACCTCCATCTTTTTTCTATCTGATTCCTAATTCCAACTGTCCTCTAGGCCAGTGAACTTCATCCCTTTCCTCAGAGAGTCTTGTCCTCTGTGACCTCTAAGCCTGCATCCACAGGCTCTGCCTGGTTAACTATCTAGCTCAGGGAAGCAGCACTTTATTATTAAAGGGAGAGTCAAATCTCTAAGGAGAAATGTGGAAGAGGCTTTAGCATCCAGCTAAGATTTTCCAGTTGATATCATTAGGAACATTTAAAGGACATGGAAAAAGAGAGAACCTTCAACGAACAATGGGTAGCCTGCTGCATCATTATTGTGTAGCAATAAATGCTTATAATTTTTCCTAATCTTAATCAACCACATAGACATTCTGCATTTTAGGTTCCTGACAGAACTGTTAACCTTGAGTCAGTTCCTTGCTACTCAAGTCTTTCTCCTAGAGCTTACTTAGAGAAATAATCTTCATGGAGGGACATGTGATCTATTTATTTCTATAGGTGAATGTTACCCCTTGGATCAAGTCACATTATCAGAGAGCAATGAATGGCTTTATGTGACTTACAGGTTGATGTCCTGCTCTTTATGCACTATGTGATATCTCACCCTTTATGAAGCAGTTATATGTAAGTGGCTATATTTAGTAAGGGGATGTTGTTAAATATGATCCATACTTGATGATCCAGCAACTCACTCATAGGTATATAACCAAGTTAAACTCCTGTACATTTTGGTTTTTTTGATGTGGACCATATTTTTAAAGTCTTTATGAACTTGTTACTATATTGCTTCTGTTTTATGTTTTGGTTTTTTTGACTTCAAGGTATGTGGGATCTTAGCTCCCCAACCAGGGATCGAACCCTCACCCCTTGCATTGGAAGGCTAAGTCTTAACCACTGGACCTCCAGGGAAGTCTCTCTGTACATTTTCAACAGTAGACATGGGCACAGTATTCATAATACCAATGTTCACAATAGCAAAACCCCCCAAGTAACCAAAACACCCACTAATGAGAAAGTAAATGAACAAATTGTATTATAGTCACACAATGGCAGGTTATAAAGCAATCAAAACAAACATAATAACATACATTAATATGTCTAAATCTTATTTTTGGTTGCTTTAAAACTTTTTAAAGACTATATTTCAGAGCACTTTAAGAGTCACAACAGAATTGAGAGGAAGGTACAGAGATTTCACATATACCACCTGCCCTCACACATGCATATCCATCATTAAAATATCACACAGAGTATTTTCACTGTCCTAAAAATCCTCTGTTCTCTGCCTATTCATCCATCCCCTCTCAAACTCCTGGTAATCACTGATCTTTTTACTGTCTTCATAGGTTTGCCTTAATCTGAATGAATCTTAGCAACATAATATTAAATGAGAAAATAAGTCCTTAAAAATTGCATATAAAATGATACCTTATTTTATTTATTATTTATTTTTTATTATTTTTCGGTATGCGGGCCTCTCACTGCTGTGGCCTCTCCTGTTGCGGAGCACAGGCTCCAGACGCGCAGGCTCAGCGACCATGGCTCACGGGCCCAGCCGCTCCGCGGCATGTGGGATCTTCCCAGACCGGAGCACGAATCCGTGTCCCCTGCATCGGCAGGCGGGCTCTCAACCACTGCGCCACCAGGGAAGCCCAATACCCATTTTTATGAAGTCGAAGACAACTAAAATAAGAAAAAAAATTTAGGAATACATATAAATTCAATACACTTATATAGAAAGGAACTCAGATAATGAGTAACATGTGATTTAGGATAATGGTTACCTTTGGTAGAAGGATTCTGGGTATTAGGTTATGTTGGGACCATTGAGTTGCTGTAGGTTAATGTCAGGGTCCTAGCTGTGATTATGAGTGGTAGATTCATAGCTGCTTATTGCATTATTAAAACTAACCAACTGGGCTTCCCTGGTGGCGCAGTGGTTGAGAGTCCGCCTGCCGATGCAGGGGACGTGGGCTCGTGCCCCGGTCTGGGAAGATCCCACATGCTGCAGAGTGGCTAGGCCCGTGAGCCATGGCCTCTGAGCCTGCGCGTCCCAAGCCTGTGCTCCGCAACGGGAGAGGCCACAACAGTGAGAGGCCCGCATATCGCAAAAAAAAAAACAAAACACTAACCAACTAACTAGAAGTGAGGACAAAAGAATAAAGTCTAGTATAACTCACAGTGTATGAGGACCCATGAGGAGATTTTCCCCCTGATTGAGAAATCTGAGCTTCTCCTGATAAAATGCCAGTTTTCTGTCATATTGACTCTAAGAATTTTCTAACTGATTGCATGTTCCTCTTTTCTTTGGCTGCTAGAAAGCTCAGAGTCAAATTTACAGGCCACCTTCAGTAATTATACAGGAACATATGGTATACATTTCTGTGTCTAACTTGAGTTCTGATTTCATCTTATTCTTCTACCTAGTTTCTCTTAGTTTTGATTTTTTTTGGTCTATGTAAAAATACCTTTTTTGGTATGTTTTTATATGAGCCTCTATAAATTCCCTTTACGTAGGCAGAGAATATAAATGCATTAAAACAGACTTGCCTGTTATTGGACAGTATCCAATATCTTTTTGTGAGAATGAGGATGACATCTGGCAATAGGTTTGTATGTTATTCCACAAGTATTGTGTTTTACAGTTTGCAGGGGAGGAAGTCGGTATGTTTGTTAGGATTCATCTGGGGAAATGTACTAGGTGGGCTCTACTCAAATACAGATTTTTTTGATAATTTTAAGTATCAGTAGTTCTCTGGAATGTCCATCATACTGTGAAAGTCATCATTTAGTTGTACCTAGGTATATAGTTTTTCAGTTAAGCTGAACAAATTAAACTCTAACCTAAGAAAATGGTGTGAGACATTCAAGACTTGAAGGACGGGCACAGGTTGAGAAGTGGAATTGTTCCTTCCTGGGGCAGGCATGTGGTCACTGACAAAACCCAGATCTAACTTCGTGGAGCTAATGTTTCCTTGAGTCTGGATTGCTGGTCCATTGACGATAGACTTTACTATCTGCAAGAGAAAAGTTTCCTCATGGGACATAATCTAATCAGAAGACTGTATTGTCCAGGGTTGGTTTGTTTTCATGGTTTCCCCCC
Organism: Delphinapterus leucas; assembly: GCF_059928025.1. Lineage (NCBI taxonomy): Eukaryota > Metazoa > Chordata > Mammalia > Artiodactyla > Monodontidae > Delphinapterus > Delphinapterus leucas. The sequence goes on along the minus strand of NC_143130.1, from coordinate 121,632,431 downwards.
AAAAGGTGTTTAACTGTCTGGACTCACAGTCACTTTGTACAAAATTAAGAAAACTAACCCTATTTAAAATACTATGTTAAACAGTATTTTGGATCAGAGATGCTAACAGTCAATATTGTATTCACATCCTTTGAGAAATTTATAAATTTCTAGAAAAAACGTATTGGTAAAAATTTGCTAATGACCAGTTGCAGTCTGTTCACTGAATGTGACATCTCTGAAATCATTAGTGAATAAAATTTCTCTTTGATATATCTTTATAACCTTGTTTCCATTTGAAATCAAAGAATTTAGCTATTTCTTGAGTCTCAATAGTTTGGTATATAATTGACATCAAATGCAACAATACTTCTCAAACAAGTAGAAGCATAATTTTATTTTTAAATAAGCAGTAGAGTTTCAGGAGATAATTTTCTCTAAGGTTTTCAATATTTAGGAAAAATTAAACATTTAGATATGTATTTCTTCTTCATCAGAGTGATATAGCAGAAACCCAATGCAGCAGGAAAAAAGCTTTTCTTTAGATTCTAGTGTGTGAAGTAAATTCCTGGCATTTCAAGACACAATTGATACAGATTGGTTAGTTTCGTTGAGAACATGTTGCTAATTAGACTAAAATCCACAAGTAGTAACATTTAAAAGCACATTTTGTTTCTTCACCACTGCCATAGATAGCACTTATCAACCATTCTAAGGGAACAGCATTTTAAATACTTTTTATATGTAAAGCAATGTGGCAGGTATAGTGAAGAATACAAAGATGAGTAAAATATAATTGCTGTCCTTAAAGAGAGCATGATTTTTAGTAATAGGAATGACACAAACATGCACAAATATATTGCAAGGACATAGTAGCATAAGAGAAGTATAAAGTGGAAGTGCTCATAACCAGTTTTACTAATCATAAAGGCTTTTCTGGATAAGGTAAACATATGTCCTGGTTTGCCTGGGATAGTTCTAGTTTATATCTATTGTCCTGGGGTAACTATTAACAGGACGCCCCTCCATTGTCAGAAGCATTCCAGTTTGGAAGGTAAATTGTATGGTCATTGTGTTTATAGAGAAAGCAACATTTAAAATTGGTTTTGAAGACTGGATAGGATTTCAACAAACAGCTTCATACTATGGGGACACCAAAGATGGATCTATCAGTTCATATCTGGATGGGTGTAGACATCAGGGAAAATGCCGAAGAAAGTATTAAAGAATGCTAGGTATTCATCTGTGGGCAATGTGAAGGAAGCAACATCAAGAAAAGCACAGGGATAGGATATGCATGTCACAACTGGAGAAGTGCAAGTAATGGGTAGTAATGGGTAAGTGGTAGGAAATGAGCCCAAGGAAATGGTCAGAAGCCAGGGTCTGTGTACATGCTGTGGAACTGGGAGTCTTTATCTTGCAAGTAATGAGAGAAGTGGTGGTGGGGTGTCATTGAAACACTTTGGTCCAGAGAGTGTCATCCTGAGGTTTGCATCTAAAAATGTGGTGACAGCATGGAAAATAGATGGGAAGGGTATGAGTTTATAGACATTAGGACCAATTAAAAGACCATTGCAGTTGTCACAATAAGAAAAAAATTGAGGTCTGAACCAACATAGTGACACATCAGAGCTATACATCAAAGAATAATATAGAAAACGTATTTCCAAAAGAGTTTATCTTAGCTCTTCGACTGCATATAATTCTGCTTTTAAAACTAATTAGATTTAGAGGAGACCTTCAAGATGGCAGAAGAGTAAGACGTGGAGATCACCTTCCTCCCCACAAATACATCAGAAATACATCTACATGTGGAACAACTCCTACAGAACACCTACTGAACGCTGGCAGAAGACCTCAGACCTCCCAAAAGGCAAGAAACTCCCCATGTACCTGGGTAGGGCAAAAGAAAAAACAGAGACAAAACAATAGGGACAGGACCTGGACCAGTGGGAGGGAGCTGTGAAGGAGGAAAAGTTTCCATACACTAGGAAACCCCTTCACTGGCAGAGATGGTGGGTGGCGGGGGGAAAGCTTTGGAGCCATGGAGGAGAGCACAGCAAAAGGGGTGTGGAGGGCAAAGCGGAGAGATTCCTGCACAGAGGATCAGTGCCGATGAGCACTCACCAGCCCGAGAGGCTTGTCTGCTCACGTGGTGGGGGCAGGTGGGGGCTGGGAGCTGAGGGTCGGGCTTCGGAGGTCAGATCCCAGGGAGGGGACTGGGGTTGGCTGCATGAACACAGCCTGAAGGGGGCTAGTGTGCCACAGCTAGCCAGGAGGGAGTCCAGGAAAACGTCTGGAACTGCCTAAGAGGCAAGAGACCATTGTTTTGAGGTGCATGAGGATAGGGGATTCAGAGCACCGCCTAAACGAGCTCCAGAGACGGGCGCAAGCTGCGGCTATCATCACGGACACCAGAGACGGGCGTAAAATGCTAAGGCTGCTGCTGCAGCCACCAAGAAGCCTGTGTGTAAGCACATGTCACTATCCACACCTCCCCTCCTGGGAGCCTGTGCAGCCCCCCACTGCCAGGGTCCCGTGATCCAGGGACAACTTCCCCGGGAGAACACACGGCGCACCTCAGGCTGTTGTAACATCATGCCTGCCTCTGCCGCTGCAGGCTCGCCCCACATTCCATACCCCTGTCTCCCCCGGACCTGAGTGAGCCAGAGCCCCCTAATCAGATGCTCCTTTAATGCCATCCTGTCTGAGCAGGAACAGATGCCCTCAGCCAACCTACACACAGAGGCGGGGCCAAATCCAAAGCTGAGCCTCAGGAGCTGTGCGAACAAAGAATAGAAAGGGAAATCTCTCCCAGCAGCCTCAGGAGCAGTGGATTAAATCTCCACAATCAACTTGATGTACCCTGCATCTGTGGAATACCTGAATAGGAATCATCCCAAATTGAGGCGGTGGACTTTGGGAGCAATGATATATATACTTTTTCCTTTTTCTCTTGTTGTGAGTGTGTATGTGTATGCTTCTGTATGTGATTTTGTCTGTATAGCTTTGCTTTTACCATTTGTCCTAGGGTTCGGTCTGTCCATTTTTTTGTTTGTTTGATTGTTTTTTATTTTTAGTATAGTTTTTAGCGCTTGTTATCATTGGTATATGAAAATCAATGTGATACACCATATTAAAAAATTGAATAATAAAAACCATATGATCATCTCAATAGATGCAGAAAAGCCTTTTGACAAAATTCAACACCCATTTATGATAAAAACCCTCCAAAAAGTAGGCATAGAGGGATCTTTCCTCAACATAATGAAGGCCATATATGACAAACCCACAGCCAACATCGTCCTCAATGGTGAAAAACTGAAACCATTTCCACTAAGATCAGGAATAAGACCAGGTTGCCCACTCTCACCACTATTATTCAACACTGTTTTGGAGGTTTTAGCTACAGCAATCAGAGAAGAAAAAGAAATAAAAGGAATCCAAACCGGAAAAGAAGAAGTAAAGCTGTCACTGTTTGCAGAGGAGATGATACTATGCATAGAGAATCCTAAAGATGCTACCAGAAAACTACTAGAGCTAATCAATGAATTTGGTAAAGTATCAGGCTACAAAATTAATACACAGAAAACACTTGCATTCTTATATACTTATGATGAAATACCTGAAAGAGAAATTAAGGAAACACTCTCATTTACCATTGCAACGAAAAGAATAAAATACCTAGGAATAAACCTATCTAAGGAGACAAAAGACCTGTATGCAGAAAACTAAAGGACACTGATGAAAGAAATTAAAGATGATACAAATAGATGGAGAGATATACCATGTTCTTGGACTGGAAGAGTCCACATTGTGAAAATGACTATACTATCCAAAGCAATCTACAGATTCATTGCAATCCCTATCAAACTACCAATGGCATTTTTCACAGAAGTATAACAAAAAATTTCACAATTTGTATGGAAACACAAAAGACCCCGAATAGCCAAAGCAATCTTGAGAAAGAAAAATGGAGCTGAAATAATCAGTCTCCCTGAATTTGGACTATACTACAAAGCTAAAGTAATCAAGACAGTATGGTACTGGTACATAAACAGAAATATAGATCAATGGAACAGGATAGAAAGCCCAGAGAAAAACCCCTGTACATATGGTCACCTTATCTTTGATAAAGGAGGCAAGAATATACAATGGAGAAAAGACAGCCTCTTCAATAAGTGGTGCTGGGAAAACTGGACAGCTACATGTAAAAGAATGAAACTAGAACACTCCCTAACACCAGACACAAATATAAACTCAAAATGAATTAGAGAACTAAATGTAAGGGGAGACACTATAAAACTCTTACAGGAAAACATAGAACACTCTGTGACATAAATCACAGCAAGATCCTTTTTGACCCACCTCCTAGGGAAATGGAAGTAAAAACCAAAATAAACCAATGGGACCTAATGAAACCTAAAAGCTTTTGCACAGCAAAGGAAACCATAAACAAGATGAAAAGACAACCCTCAGAATGGGAGAAAATATTTGCAAATGAAGCAACTGACAAAGCATTAATCTCTAAAATTTATAAGCAGCTCATGCAGCTCAATATCACAAAAACAAACAACCCAATCCAAAAATTGGCAGAAGACCTAAATAGACATTTCTCCAAAGAAGATATACAGATTGCTAAGAAACATATGAAAGAATGCTCAACATTATTAATTATTAAGAGAAATGCAAATCAAAACTACAATGAGGTATCATCTCACACCAGTCAGAATAGCCATCATCAAAAAACTACAAATAATAAATGCTGGAGAGGGTGTGGAGTAAAGGCGACCCTCTTTCACTGTTGGTGGGAATGTAAATTGATAAAGCCAGTATGGAGAACAGTATGGAGGTTCCTTTAAAAACTACAAATAGGGGCTTCCCTGGTGGCGCAGTGGTTGAGAGTCCGCCTGCCAATGCAGGGGACATGGGTTCGTGCCCCGGTCCGGGAAGATCCCACATGCCGTGGAGCAGCTGGGCCTGTGAGCCATGGCTGCTGGGCCTGCGCATCCAGAGCCTGTGCTCCGCAACGGGAGAGACCACAACAGTGAGAGGCCCGCGTACCACCAAAAAAAAAAAAAAGAAAAAAACAAAAAAAACTACAAATAGAACTACCGTGCGACACAGCAATCCCACTACTGGGCATATACCCCGAGAAAACTATAATTCAAAAAGAGTCATGTACCACAGTATTCATTGCAGCTCTATTTACAATAGCCAGGGCATGGAAGCAACCTAAATGTCCATCAACAGATGAATGGATGAAGAAGATGTGGCACATATATACAATAGAATATTACTCAGCCATAAAAAGAAACAAAATTTGAGTTATTTGTAGTGAGGTGGATGGACCCAGAGTCTGTCATACAGAGTGAAGTAAGACAGAAAGAGAAAAACAAATACTGAATGCTAGCACATATATATGGAGTAAAAAAAAAATAATGGTTATGAAGAACCTAGGGGGGCAGGACTGGAATAAAGACGCAGACCTACTAAGGAATGGACTTGACACGGGGAAGGGGAAGGGTAAGCTGGGATGAAGTGAGAGAGTGGCATGGACGTTTATACACTACCAAATGTAAAATTGATAGCTAGTGGGAAGCAGCCACATAGCACAGGGAGATCAGCTTGGTGCTTTGTGACTACCTAGAGGGTTGGGATATGGAGGGTGGGAGGGAGGAAAATGCAAGAGGTAAGAGATATGGGGATATATGTATATGTACAGCTGGTTCACTTTGTTATAAAGCAGAAACTAACACACCGTTTTAAAGTTATAATCCAATAAAGATGTTTAAAAAATAATGATAAAGGGAACAAAAAAAGAGAATTCTACATATAAGTCATTAACTACACTTGAAATAAAATGTGGGAGTTACTGCTGACATTTCAAGGGCTATATTTGCTAATAACTGAGCCTTGACAAATTGAAATTATTTACAAACTTGGAAAAGAAAATACTAATTAGATTTAAACAAAACTTCAAGAATTGTAAAAACTTAGCTTGAATTCATGAATTTATAAAAATAAACCATATATTTATTGATTGAAATGAAATTAATTTTGTCATGCCAATGACTTTAAGAAACTTAAAACAGCATTCAATGTGTTGCTTACCTTACGAACATGGGAAACAGAATAAATTATGTTCCCAAATGAATCCTTTAGTTAAGGTATGTCTATCTATACATGAAAAGTGAAGTATAGTTTTTACAATTGTGATAATGTCTGTGTAATTCAGAGTTAAAGCACTTAGACTTTTTGGAGGACTGCAGGAGTTTTAGATCTCAACTGGTTGAATAGTAGCTTCAATTCTCCATTCTATTTTGTGTACAGCCACTGCCTAAGAGTACATACTAATAACAGAAAATGGACCTTTGAATAAAACAGACTTTGATGGGAAAGGCCTTAGGATTTTCTCTATTTCTTCTGCCTCCCACCTGATAAATAGCTCTGTATAGTGTGTGGGTGGAAAAAAAGAGTGAAACTGTATTTCCTTAACAACTCAGAGGCCATAAAGTTTGGATATGTTCTTTAGGTTGATCCTAAAGCTGTAATATGCTTTGAGCCCTGGATGACTCATAAAAGTGCACTATAACCTTAGATTTGTGCTTTCCTGATCTGCCTTTTTTTTAAACTAATTTATTTATTTATCCTTGGCTGCGCTCGGTCTCCATTGCTGTGTGCAGGCTTTCTCTAGTTGTGGTGAGCGGGGGCTACTGTTCGTTGTTGTGCGCGGGCTTCTCATTGCGGTGGCTTCTCTTGTTGTGGAGCACCGGCTCTAGGCACATGGGCTTCAGCAGCTGTGGGACACGGGCTCAGTAGTTGCGGCTTGCAGGCTCTAGAGCACAGGCTCAGTAGTTGCGGCACACAGGCTTACTTGCTCTGTGACATGTGAGATCTTCCCGGACCAGGGCTTGAATCCGTGTCCCCTGCATTGGCAGGCGGATTCTTAACCATTGTGCCACCAGGGAAGTCCCTCTTGATCTGCCTTTAACCAAATGGTTTGATTGCTTTTTACATTGCTTTTTCATGACTACAGTACAACTAAGCAACCATTTTGTTCTTTGTGGGATCTCAGAGAAATAGGGTGTATTGATATATGCAACACATGAACTGTGGAACTGAAGAAATTAGTGAAAAATTGAAGATAATAAACACTCTTCCTGAAATATCTGGATATTTGAAGAAAGAGAAACCCTTTTCTGTTGGCATGAATTATCTAAATTATTCTTTTTAACCTTTCATTTTGCTTGGTGTGCATACACAGCCAAAGTGTTTACTCAAAGGCTTGCTTTAGTCTTGCTTTCAAATCTCATTCATTGCTTTCTGACCATCTCTACTTCCTCATGAGATATAGGTCGTTGTAAGCCTAAGATGCTATGATTTTTCCCACTAATCTTAGAGTCTGCCTAACAATGTTTATTCAGTTTTTCTTAACCCAAAACTTCACTTTAATCTTATTCAACTCTCCTAGGGATTGATTTAATATTTCACATACTCATCTCAGTTAAGCAATAAATAAATTTAATTGAAAAAAGCCTCAGAAAAAAAAAGCACAGAAAGTATGATAATATATACTCTTTACTGAGCATCTATTATGTGCCGGGTGTTTTACACGAGTTATCCAAAGTAATCTTCACAACACCTTTATTAGATAGGTATTATTATCACCATTTTATATTGAAAGAGCAGAGACTCTCAGGACAGGGATAGAACCCATGACCTAGTTTGTTTTGACACTCTGCCCTCCCAAACACTAGGCTCTACCCCAAGCAGGCTTTTGAACCAATGAGAGGTAATGAAACCGATTTTAAAATGTAGCTTGTGGAGTTGGTCTTATGTGAGACCTCATTTTCTTGAGAGCTTTCTGTTCTGTTATCTGCTTATTCTAACACATCCCTAACAGAGATAGCAAAGCCCTTTAGTTCTGCAGTAGCAAATGTGGAAAGATTGTCATTTTGACCTTCTCATATGCACACATAGAATTTATTTGTTGTGGAACAGCACTTGTTTGTCTAGCAGGTTAACTATGCAAAGAGACTCTGACTTTTGTTATTTCAAAGGATGAAAATGAATAGGAATAACCTCAAATCTTTATAACCACTCCTTTCTCTCTTCATAAAACAAGGTATCTTATGTGTTGGGTTGTTACTAGGAGCCTAATAGCTCACACATAAATTGCCCTATCAAAACCCAACATGCTACTGAGCTCTTTGGGATAATTTAAAAAATCAAATCCAGTCAGAAATCCACTTATAGATTAACATTTTTCCTCTGTGTCTCTGAGTTAGATTCATTATCAATTCAGCACTGAAAAAGACATCAGAAAGTTGCCTTAGTAAATATTCTGGCCTTCTTTACTTGAAAGTAAATACACGAGCAATTTGGAAAAGGCTTAACTGATGCACAGGACCATGAGGTGTTAGTTTTTAAATGGGAGAGTTAGCACCAATTCTGAAAAACATGGCCAGAATCTTGGCTTTAAAAATATTGATTTTGGTCAGATTGAAGAGAGTTGATTAGACCATGGCTAGTTGTCAGATTCACATGTCATGTTTGCACTAATCCTTCTTTTTAACTCTTGCTGAGCGAATTAACATCACAGAAAAGGAAAAAACTGGGGTATAAATAACACAGTGGAGTTTGGAAGGTGCTTGTCTACATACATACATATATGTATCCTGAGTATTTAAATCTTGTCTCTGAACCTACAGATAGTTCTTCTGTCCACCTCAAATATTAATTATTTTGGCTGGAATGTTTGCTCTACAAAATGATAAATGAGTCACATTAGCTCATTCTTGCTTGCAGTCTTTCCAGAAAGAGCAGCTCTTGATTTTCTATGGTTTTGAAAGTTAAATATGATTTTTATATCCCACATTAGCAAAACCTGTTCATTTTTTAGCATGATCCTACAGGGTAGAGTTTTTATATAATTGGAAAATTTTAGACTTGGAAGTCTTTGTATTTTAGATAAATTTGTAACTTGTATAAGAATAAGGGAGGCAAAGAACAGGAGATATTTGAAGATGATCATGGAAAGTGAGGAGACCAGAATTACCAGTTATTGAAGAGGAAGCTATCATTGCCATGGCCAGAGCACAGGCTGAAAGCTACAGAGAGCCAAACGAATCACTTACAATCTCTATCCTGTATGTTTTATATTGGAACTCTTCTTAGTTTAAGAGGAGACATCAAATAATAATAATAATGACAATAATAATAATAGAAAATATTCACTGTGTGCTCTGTGCCAGACATCTTTCTAAGCCCCTCACCAATGATACCTATAAGGTAGGAACCATTATTATCCCTATTTCACAGATGAAGTTACTGAGGCACAGAAAAATTAAGTTACCAAAAATCACACAGATTAGTGGACATACCATTAGTATTTAGGGTATTGATTCTGCAGCTTGTATTGGTAACCTCTAAATGTTAACCTCTAAATGTTAACTATGAAGATGAAAAATTTTTATATTTGCTTCTCTTCTCAGTGTACCTTATGTGGAAATGACCCTATTAACATCTTCCAATGCTTTCTGTTTCAAGTCTTGACTTTACTTTTACTGCCATGTCCTTCTCTGCTTAATTACCACCTTGCCTCCTTTCTCCTGTTTGCCACCATCAGAGAGAAGGTTTGGACTTTCCAGATGCTGGGAGGGAGTATGATCTGACCCCAGCAGACTCCCTGATACAGTGCAGCATGGCAACGTGTTCCCTGGCAAGTTCACGGGCTCCACCCTCATGAATAGTAATGTGACCTTCTCATCTAAATTAGGGCTATGAATATGAGTCTAGATAATTTTGTTTCTTTATCTTTATTCCCTATTCAGGTTATAAAGTTTTAAATTTATTATGAGAGTGCAGTAAATAAAACTTGTGGAATCTTTTGGATTGCTCAGCCTGTGGGAGCTAAAGTAAGATATGCCTTAAGAGCGACTTCCTTAGCACAACTGGTAATCGAGACAGATGCTGATTCTTTCTAAGGGCAGAAGCTGAAGCCTGAATATAGTTATGATCAAAACCTAAAACATTTCACATAGCCCACCCACACACTGAAGAATGCAGACCAAGTATTCAACATTTATGCTCTAGGAAAAAAGAAATAACACTTGGAAGCCTCTAATGAGAGTGTGTATGGTGATCCATCTATGAATATGGCTTGTGTACAATAGAATTGTTTGGATTTGGAAAGAAAAGGATTATTTATAGGCCTTTCTTGCAGATGGTGCATGGCTGGCATACGGATGAATTTGCATGCTATTCGTGCTACAATTCATTGGGTTCATGTTTTCATGACAGTAGGTGTTGAGCCATCTGAAGGCTGTGATTAAAACAATAGCAAATTCATTTAGAAAAAAATGTGTACTGTCACATTCACTTGATGATTTCCTTTACTTTGAGAATTATCAGTGTTAAAGATCAGTGAGCTAAGAGACATATCATTTTATTACCTACTTCTCTCCTTTTCAGAACTTTTTTAGTGAAGATTGTGTTCTGTGGCCTCAGCATTCGAGCATCTTAAAATCAATGATGCTTCACATCTCTGCAGGGTGAAGAGAGCTGTAACTCTCTGAAGCTAAACGATGCCTTTTGAAAGGCATAAATTCTGGCCCAGAAGTGGTGGTGAGGAGATGGGATAGGAGAGGATCGTTTTACAGAAAGTGAGAAGACTCTCTGTAGGGAAACTGCATCCCAGATAGAAGTTGAAGAGGAGAAACATTTAGAGTTGGAAAGATCTCTGGGTAGGTGGTTTTGCTGTAATTAACTATGAGAAAATAAGTCAGTTATCCTCTGTGAGCTCTATTAAAAAAAAAAAAGTGAGAGTGATCTGCCTATTTCAGAGGTGTGTTGTGAGGAACAAATGGGACAGTGCTTTATGGAGTGGGTATTGAAATATGTTCTTATTAAATTCAGTGTGCATGAGATCGTGCTAATCACTTCAGGGGATGAAATGTGAATAATACTTGGACTCTCACCTCAAGCTAATTGGGTAGATAAGCACCTAAATAAATATAACTAGTAGATTGCAAAACCAGTAAATTGTTTTATATAAGTTAAAGAGTGATTTTCACCATTTAAGACAGGTTGTCTCTGCAGCAGTGGCTCTCAAATCTGATTGTGCATTGGAACACACATCTGGGAACTTTTAAAACATATCAGTGCCAGTTCCCAGTCGCAGAGATTTTGATTTAATTAGTCTGATATGCCCCACTCACCTCCCCTGCACGTTCTCATTAAAAAAAAGAAAGCACCCCAGGTGTTTCTAATATTCAGTGCTTCTCAAACTTTAACTTCATCAGAATCACCTGGAGGGCTTGTTAAGCCTTCACTTGCTGGGCCCTTCCCTGAGATATTCTGATTCACTAGATCTGGAAACAGGGTGAGAATTTATAGTTTTCAGAAGTTCTCAGGTGATACTGATTGTCTGCAAATCATACTGCAGAGCCAGTACATGCTTTTGATTTTACTGTTAATGCTGTTGTATGCAGTACACATATTATTTATTTAAATTTATTTATTTTTGGCTGTGTTGGGTCTTCGTTGCTGCGCAGGGGCTTTCTTTAGTTGCAGCGAGTGGGGGCTACTCTTCCTTGAGGTACCAAACTTCTCATTGCTGTGGCTTCTCGTTGCGGAGCACGGGCTCTAGGTGCATGTGCTTCAGTAGTTGTGGCGCACGGGCTTAGTTGCTCCACGGCATGTGGCATCTTTCCGGACCAGGGATTGAACCTGTGTCCCCTGCATTGGCAGGTGGATTCTTAACCACTGAGCCATCAGGGAAGTCCACATATTTATTTCTTCTAGGCTGAAGAAAGTGGGTGGACACAAAAGCCTATCCATTGGTCAAGCGGTAGGAATAGTTTCACAGGTGGGAAAATCAACACTGTGACCAAAATGAACACAATATCATGCGATCAAAGAGATAAACCTGCTGACAGAAAAATGTCATGCAAAGGATGCTCACTTAACAGATGTACTAGTTTGAAATTATCCTCTAAGAAGAGAAGGCGTTATTTAGGGATACCTGGTAAGCAATGATGTGTTCAGCAAAGGAGATTTTGAAAGAAAGTTTTAGATTTGGAAGGGAGCTCAGAATCCTTTTCTCTGGAAATATCTCCCTAAGCAACAGAATGAATGATTCACCTTTCCAATTCCTTGGGTATCAGAATAGCTAAAGCAACATAGCATAATTTTCAGAAATAGAACCCTATTAAACTTTCACAGCCCATGTAAGATGCCAGTGAGAAAATGTGCAAAATTGATCATTGTGTCTTTATTACTTGAAGAAGGATAGAAGGGCACTCAAGGTTGATTTGAGTGTTAAAATGTATGAATTGTCTATTTCCCGAGGAGTGTAAATCCTAAATGTCCATGAACAGCAGTTATAGGAGACTCTAGGGCTTCAGTCACCTTGAAATTAGGAAAATGAGAAATTTGCCTTGCCGATTTCTTCCCAAGGGTGAATAGTTGAGAGCTGAGGCTTTGCAGATTTGTGGATGGAATAACATCAGAGAGAAGATCTAATACTTTCCTGTTTTATCACCTTCTTTTCATCATAAATATGTTTTATGAGTGAAAGACAGGAGGCTGTTTGCCAGCGCATCCTTTTTTCTTGCCATGCCCCACCAATCACAGATTGGGGAAAAAGGGTTTTAAATACCTATTAAAGTCAAAATAAAGGAAAATTTCAGTAGAAAAAATATCTGATAAACTTAGTTTTCATCATGAAAAAATAAAACAGCAATATATGAACTTGCCCTTGTATGGCAGTAGAATAGATGAAACCCAAGTAGGATTTTGTAGACTTCTGTTTCTCCATTGAGAGTTGCAGGAGGAACATCTATAGTCTTACCAGACCTGAATCATATTAGTTCAAGATGACACTGTTTAAGGCAAGAATGTTATTAAGGAAGACTGAGATGGTTAATTGGATATAAATGGAGATTATATTATATTTTAAAGCAGGCATTATAGTTTATATAGTCTACAGTGTTCAAAAAGTCTTTTTTAAGGATCACTTAAAGTAACACAAAAGGCTATAGAAATTATAAAACAAATACTAAATTAGCATCACAGGCGCAGTCATATTTTATCTCTATCAAGTTTATAGTGAAAAAGAACTTGCAGCAGCAAAGTTCTGTTTTTAAATAGGGGCTTAAACACTTGCAAACCTCCTTCTCTGGGCTGGATGATATTCAGTCAGATGAGTTGACATAATGATAATACATGTGAAGTTTGGCACTCCCTTTATATTTTGGCCTTCAAAAACACCATTTCCTTCTGCACCTTCTCCCACTTCCTCTTGTTCTTGTCCAGTATACAGACTTCTCTTCTTCCATGGCATCGTTCTTTTCCCCTGTGTCCACACTCTCTTTCAGTTATTCCCACATAACTTCAATAATAACTTTTGTGTTGATGACTCTTTAACTCTATCCCAGACCCAGATAGCTTTCTAAAGCCACTCTGTATGATTGCTTCTTGGTTAATGCCTGGTTAGCACTGGTTTGTGGGCACTTTAATTCAATGTTCTAATACCCAATGCTTGTTGTATCTTCTGCATCCCCTGTTTTGTTTAATGGAGCCATGATTCTTGCTGCTTAAGGCAAAAACTTGATAATCTTAAAGGACTGCCCCTCTTTTACCTCCTACAAATGGCCATTAGCTTCTGTTAGAGTCTACTAAATGTCTCTTGAAGCTTTTACCATTACTCTTTTAAAAAGTAAATTTTTGTTTGTTTTGTCATCAGTGTGGTTAATTTTATGAAAAGGAGTTTAAATGTAGTCAAATTTTTATACAAAGGTATAATGCCAGGTGGTGACCTTAAGAAACAGGTGTTGTCTTTTTCTTTTCACACACACACACACACACACACACACACACACAGTATTTTATTTTTACAAGAGATAAATAAACTGACACCAAGCATTGTAAATGGATGACCACAACAAAAGCAACAATGATTGCAATTACCAAATACGAAACACACTCATACTATGTCATATATTGACATTCAGTCCAGTAATCCTGCACTGTAACAGCTCCTTTACTTTGCAGTGAAAATTGATTTATATATTTTTTGCCTCTGAGTCCTTGTGGGATTTTTTGTTTTATTCAAACAGAAAGTCACAAAAATTATAATCATCCTCAGCAGTTCAGTCAGTCCCATGTAATATTTTTTCATCTTCATCTTTTGTTAGCACTTTTTATGAATTCATCAGTTTTCCATTAGAGTTCTGAAAATGCTTATTCATTCAGTTCAGCAGTATAGTCAGTTACCAGAAACCTGTACTTGTCACAGTCTTTTCCATGAATTCCTTGAAGATGAAACCCTTTTATAGGAACATTTTTGCAAAAGCATCAGAGTACACCCAGAACTGTCTGTAAATGACAAAAGTCTGAAAAATGACCACGATTAAAGATTTGATGAAAGTTCATAATAATGCAGTTGACAAGGAAATTTAGTTATTTCTGAGATATACATTTTAAAGTAATACCTAGAATTATGACTTATAACATTATACCAGAACATATAAGATTTTTAGAAATTTCATGTAATGTCTGAAACATTTATATTAACATATTTCCATACAAATAACACAAAGAAAGTTTAGTGTTAGTTGTCTTTTTATACTTCAGGTTCGTATTAGTCATCAGTTTTATACACATCAGTGTATACATGTCAATCCCAATCGCCCAATTCAGCACACCACCATCCCCACCCCACCACGGTTTTTGCCCCTTGGTGTCCATATGTTTGTTCTCTACATCTGTGTCTCAACTTCTGCCCTGCAAACTGGTTCATCTGTACCATTTTTCTAGGTTCCACATGCATGCGTTAATATACGATATTTGTTTTTCTTTTTCTGACTTACTTCACTCTGTATGACAGTCTTGAGATCCATCCACGTCTCAACAAATGACTCAATTTCTTTCCTTTTTATGGCTGAGTAATATTCCATTGATATATGTACCATATCTTTATCCATTTGTCTGTCGATGGGCGTTTAGGTTGCTTCCATGACCTGGCTATTATAAATAGGGCTGCAATGAACATTGGGGTGCATGTGTCTTTTTGGTTTTTTTTTTTTTTTTTTGCGGTATGCGGGCCTCTCACTGTTGTGGCCTCTCCCGTTGCGGAGCACAGGCTCCGGACGCGCAGGCTCAGCGGCCATGGCTCACGGGCCCAGCCGCTCCGCAGCATGTGGGATCTTCCCAGACTGGGGCACGAACCCGTGTCCCCTGCATCGGCAGGCGGACTCTCAACCACTGCATCACCAGGGAAGCCTGCATGTGTCTTTTTGAATTATGGTTTTCTCTGGGTATATGCCCAGTAGTGGCATACGCTGGGTCATATGGTAATTCTATTTTTAGTTTTTTAAGGAACCTCCATACTGTTCTCCATAGTGGCTGTATCAATTTACATTCCCACCAACAGTGCAAGAGGGTTCCCTTTTCTCCACACCCTCTCCAGCATTTGTTGTTTGTAGATTTTCTGATGATGCCCATTCTAACTGGTGTAAGGTGATACCTCATTGTAGTTTTGATTTGCATTTCTCTAATAATTAGTGATGTTGAGCAGCTTTTCATGTGCTTCTTGGCCATCTGTATGTCTTCTTTGGAGAAGTGTCTATTTAGGTCTTCTGCCCATTTTGGGATTGGGTTGTTTGTTTCTTTAATATTGAGCTTCATGAGCTGTTTATATATTTTGGAGATTAATCCTTTGTCCATTGAATCGTTTGCAAATATTTTCTCCCATTTTGAGGGTTGTCTTTTTGTCTTGCTTATGGTTTCCTTTCCTGTGCAAAAGCTTTGAAGTTTCATTAGGTCCCATTTGTTAATTTTTGTTTTTATTTCCATTACTCTAGGAGGTGGATCAAAAAAGATCTTGTTGTGATTTATGTCAAAGAGTGTTCTTCCTATGTTTTCCTCTAAGAGTTTAATAGTGTCCGGTCTCACATTTAGGTCTCTAATCCATTTTGAGTATATTTTTGTGTATGGTTTTAGGGAGTGTTCTAATTTCATTCTTTTACATGTAGCTGTTTAGTTTTCCCAGCACCACTTATTGAAGAGACTGTCTTTTCTCCATTGTATATCTTTGCTTCCTTTGTAATAGTTTAGTTGCCATATGAGTGTGGGTTTATCTCTGGGCTTTCTATCTTGTTCAGTTGATCTGTGCTTCTGTTTTTGTGCCAGTACCATATTGTCTTGATTACTGTAGCTTTGTTGTATAGTCTGAAGTCAGGGAGTCTGATTACTCCACCTCTGTTTTTTTCCTCAAGACTGCTTTGGCTATTCGGGGTCTTTTGTTTCTCCATACAAATTTTAAGATGATTTGTTCAGGTCCGTAAAAAATGCCATTGGTAGTTTGATAGGGATTGCATTGAATCTGTAGATTGCTTCGGGTAGTATAGTCATTTTCACAATATTGATTCTTCCAATCCAAGAACATGGTATATCTCTCCATCTGTTGGTGTCATCTTTAATTTCTTTTATCAGTGTCTTATAGTTTTCTGCATACAGGTCTTTGTCTCCCTAGGTAGGTTTATTCCTAGGTATTTTTTTCTTTTTGTTGCAGTGGTAAATGGAAGTGTTTCCATAATTTCTCTTTCAGATTTTTCATCATTAGTGTATACGAATGCAAGAGATTTCTGTGCATTAATTTTGTATCCTGCAACTTTACCACATTCATTGATTAGGTCTAGTAGTTTTCTGGTGGCGTTTTTAGGATTCTCTATGTATACTATCATGTCATCTGCAGACAGTGACAGTGTTACTTCTTCTTTTCCAATTTGTATTCCTTTTATTTCTTTTTCTTCTCTGATTGCCATGGCTAGGACTTCCAAAACTATGTTGAATAACACTGGCGAGAGTGAACATCCTTGTCTCATTCCTGATCTTAGAGGAAATGCTTTCAGTTTTTCACCATTGAGAATGATGTTTGCTGTGGGTTTGTTGTATATGGCCTTTATTATGTTGATGTAGCTTCCCTCTGTGCCCATTTTCTGGAGAGTTTTTATCATAAATGGGTGTTGAATTTTGTCAAAAGCTTTTTCTGCATCTATTGAGATGATCATATGGTTTTTGTTCTTCAGTTTGTTAATATGGTGTATCATATTGATTGATTTGCATATATTGAAGAATCCTTGTATCCCTGGGATAAATCCCACTTGATCGTGGTGTGTGATCCTTTTAATGTGTTGTTGGATTCTGCTTGCTAGTATTTTGTTGAGGATTTTTGAATTTATATTCATCAGTGGTATTGGCCTGTAATTTTCTTTTTTTGTAGTATCTTTGTCTGGCTTTGGTATCAGGGTGATGGTGGCCTCATAGAATGAGTTTGGAAGTGTTCCTTCCTCTGCAATTTTTTGGAAGAGTTTGAGAAGGATGGGTGTTAGCTCTCTTCTAAATGTTTGATAGAATTCACCTGTGAAGCCATCTGGTCCTGGACTTTTGTTTGTTGGAAGATTTTTAATCACAGTTTCAATTTCATTACTTGTGATTGGTCTGTTCATATTTTCTGTTTCTTCCTGGTTCAGTCTTGGAAGGTTGTATCTTTCTAAGAATTTGTCCATTTGCCAATTTTGCCATTATTGGCAAAGAGTTGCTTGTAGTAGTCTCTTAGGATGCTTTGTATTTCTGCGGTGTCTGTTGTAACTTCTCCTTTTTCATTTCTAATTTTATTGATTTGAGTTCTCTCCCTCTTTTTCTTCATGAGTCTGGCTAATGGTTTGTCAATTTTTTATATTTTCTCAAAGAACCAGCTTTCAGTTTTATTGATCTTTGCTATTGTTTTCTTTGTTTGTATTTCATTTATTTCTGCTCTGATCTTTATGATTTCTTTCCTTCTGCTAACTTTGGGTTTTCTTTTTTCTTCTTTCTCTGGTTCCTTTAGGTGTAAGGGTAGATTGTTTACTTGAGATTTTTCTTGTTTCTTGAGGTAGGCTTGTATAGCTATAAACTTGCCTGTTAGAACTGCTTTTGCTGCATCCCATAGGTTTTGGATCGCCTTGTTTTCATTGTCATTTGTGTCTAGGTATTTTTTTATTTTCTCTTTGATTTCTTCAGTGATCTCTTGGTTATTTAGTAGCGTATTGTTTAGCCACCATGTGTTTGTTTTTTTTACGTTTTTTTTTCCTGTAATTGATTTCTAATCTCATAGGGTTGTGGTCAGAAAAGATGCTTGATATTATTTCAATTTTCTTATATTTACTGAGGCTTGATTTGTGGCCCAAAATGTGATCTATCCTGGAGAATGTTCCGTGTGCACTTGAGAAGGAAGTGTAATCTGCTGTTTTGGGATGGAATGTCCTATAAATAACAATTAAATCTGTCTGATCTATTGTGTCATTTAAAGCTTCTGTTTCCTTATTTATTTTAATTTTGGATGATTTGTCCCTTGGGATAAGTGAGGTGTTAAAGTCCCTCACTATTATTGTGTTACTGTCGATTTTTTTCTTTTATAGCTGTTAGCAGTTGCCTTACGTATTGAGGTGCTCCTAAGTTGGGTGCATATATATTTTTAATTGTTATATCGTCTTCTTGGATTGATCCCTTGATCGTTATGTAGTGTCCTTCCTTGTGTCTTGTAACATTCTTTATTTTAAAGTCTATTTTATCTGATATGAATATAGCTACTCCAGCTTTATTTTGATTTCCATTTGCATGGAGTATCTTTTTCCATCCCCTCACTTTCAATCTGTGCGTGTCCCTAGGTCTGAAGTGGGTCTCTCGTAGACAACATATATATGGGTCTTGTTTTTGTATCCATTCAGCAAACCTGTGTGTTTTGGTTGGAGCATTTAATCCATTCACATTTGAGGTAATTATTGATATGTATGTTCCTATGACCATTTTCTTAATTGTTTTGGGTTTGTTTTTGTAGGTCCTTTTCTTCTCTTGTGTTTCCCGCCTAGAGAAGTTCCTTTAGCATTTGTTTTAGAGCTGGTTTGGTGGTGCTGAATTCTCTTAGCTTTTGCTTGTCTGTAAAGCTTTTGACTTCTCCATCGAATCTGAATGAGATCCTTGCCGGGTTGAGTAATCTTGGTTGTTGGTTCTTCCTTTTCGTCACTTTAAGTATATTATGCCACTCCCTTCTGCCTTGTAGAGTTTCTGCTGAGAAATCTGCTGTTAACCTTATGGGAGTTCCCTCGTATGTTATTTTTCGTTTTTCCCTTGCTGCTTTCAATAATTTTTCTTTGTCTTTAATTTTTGCCAATTTGATTAGTGTGTTCTTGGCATGTTTCTCCTTGGGTTTATCCTGTATGGGACTAGCTTGTGCTTCCTGGACTTGGGTGGCTATTTTTTTCCCATGTTAGGGAAGTTTTTGACTGTTATCTCTTCAGATATTTTCTCGGGTCCTTTCTCTCTTCTCCTTCTGGGACCGCTATAATGTGAATGTTGTTGCATTTCATGTTGTCCCAGAGGTCTCTTAGGCTGTCTTCATTTCTTTTCATTCTTTTTTCTTTATTCTGTTCCTTAGCAGTGAATTCCACCATTCTGTCTTCCAGGTCACTTATCCGTTCTTCTGCCTCAGTTATTCTGCTGTTGATTCCTTCTAGTGTAGTTTTCATTTCAGTTACTGTATTATTCATCTCTGTTTGTTTGCTCTTTAATTCTTCTAGGTCTTTGTTAAACATTTGTTGCATTTTCTCAATCTTTGCCTCCATTCTTTTTCTGAGGTCCTGGATCATCTTCACTATCATTCTGAATTCTTTTTCTGGAAGGTTGCCTCTTTCCACTTCCTTTAGTTGTTTTTCTGGGGTTTTGTCTTGTTTCTTTATCTGGTACATAGCCCTCTGCCTTTTCATCTTGTCTCTCTTTCTGTGAATGTGGTTTTTGTTCCACAGGCTGCAGGATTGTACTTCTTGCCTGTGCTCTCTGCCCTCTTGTGGATGAGGCTATCTAATGTCTTGATGGGAGGGACTGGTGGTGGGTAGAGCTGACTGTTCCTCTGGTGGGCAGAGCTCAGTTAAACTTTAATCCACTTGACTGTTGATGGGTGGGGCTGGGTTCCCTCCCTGTTGGTTGTTTGGCCTGAGGCATCCCAACACTGGAGCCTACCTGGGCTCTTTTGTGGGGCTAATGACAGACTCTGGGAGGGCTCAGGCCATGGAGTACTTCCCAGACTTCTGCTGCCAGTGTCCTTGTCCCCACGGTGAAACAGAGCCACCCCCCACCTCTGCAGGAGACCTTCCAACACTAGCAGGTAGGTCTGGTTCAGTCTCCCCTGGGGTCCCTGCTCCTTCCCTTGCATCCCGATGTGCACACTACTTTGTGTGTGCCCTCCAGGAGTGGAGTCTCTGTTTCCCCCAGTCCTGTCGAAGTCCTGCAGTCAATTCCCACTAGGCTTCAAAATCTGATTCTCTAGAGATTCCTCCTCCCGTTGCTGGACCCCCAGGTTTGGAAGCCTGACATGGGGCTCAGAACCTTCACTCCAGTGGGTGGACTTCTGTGGTGTAAGTGTTCGCCAGTCTGTGAGTCACACACCCATCAGTTATGGGATTTGATTTTACTGTGATTGCACCCCTCCTACCATCTCATTGTGGCTTCTCCTTTGTCTTTGGATGTGGGGTATCTTTTTTGGTGAGCTCCAGTGTCTTCCTGTTGTTGATTGTCCAGCAGCTAGTTGTGATTCTGGTGTTCTCGCAAGAGGGAGCGAGAGCACGTCCTTCTACTCTGCCATCTTGGTTCCTCCTCTAAAATGTTAATTTTATTAAATTTAAAAGATACAGGAAAGTGCAAGGAAGAACAATAACAATCATCCATCCTATCTTGTTCCCATTCTTACCACCTTTACCGCTACCACCCTTCAGTTCTTCACCTGGATTTTCCCCATAGCCTCCTTATTCTGTTTCTATCCTTGCTTCCCATGATCTGGTCTCTACACAGCAGCCAGGTTATTTAAAAATATAAGTCAAGTCAAATAATTCCTGGCTTGAAATCCTCTCTTAGCATCTTGTCTCATTCAAAGTAAAAGCCAGTCTGCTTACAAGAGAGCCTAAAGGGCCCTTTATGACTGTCCCACTGTCTCTCCTCTCTTTGTCCAACCCCTCTGAGCTCACCTGCTGCCTCCATCCCTCTGAGCCTTCTTTGTGGTCTTGGAAGATGACAAGCATATCCTGATCTAAGGTCTTTGTCTTTGATACTCCTTTTGCCTGGAGTACTCCTTCCCTTATATACCTCCATGGTTTGTTCCTTCCCTTCTTCAAGTCTCTGCTCAAATATTACCTTATCATGTGGACTTTTCTGGCCACTCTCTCTGAATCCCACCCTAGAACACTTCATATCACCCTTACGTGGGTAAACATATAAATTGTCATCCAAAACAGGATAATTTTGAGATTGAAAAGGAACCCCAGTCAGTTAGGAAACAAGAGTCATAAACTGGGACTGGCTCTAGCAAACTGGAACATATGGTCATCCTGCTCTTAGACAGATATTTTTCTTCATAGCTCATCTTACTACTTTCTAACATAGTACATGTTTACTTTCTATGTGTTTTTTTTCTGTTCTCCCCTTCTCACAAGCTCCTTGAAGAAAGGGCTTTGTTTTTTTGCTGTTGCATTTTCAGCACCCTGGACAGTACTTACTACATAATGAGTGCCCAATAAAGATTTTTCAATAAATGAATGGATAAATACATATTCCCAACATCCAGAATTAGCCACTGGTAGTATCCTGGCATATTGGTTTTTATTTTTTTAAATTGATAAACATGCATTATCAAGTCAATGCTGGATAGTACAACCCTCTCCTTCCCATCACATCTCCTAGAAATTCTCATTAAGTAAATATTATCCTACATATCTTCCATGCAGATAGAAGATAGAAAAATAGAACTTGAATAAAAATAAAGTTATATTATTAACGATATTTTCCAAATGAATGGTATTTTGTTAATTGTGCTTAAATTTAAAAGTAGAAAAATAAATGAGTAAAATTGTTGAAATTCAAATAAATATTTTTTTAACATAGGGATTTTATTTCTTAAGTAAACTATTTAAGGATGGAAAAAGAGAATTTTCAAAACACTAAGTGGTTGGAGTCATTAAAAAAAACTGTTTTGATTTCCTGCCTTGAAAAATAAAAAAATTAGTACAATAATTTGTCACTTTTTCACCTCCCTCCTGAGTTTTGTTATATTGTTGTTTTTGCATTGAACAGATATAATAATTATAATTCCCACAGTTGTTTAGGATTGATTTTATATTTAAATTGATTCAATCTCACTGCCAGTCTCTTTATTACAGATACTTTATTCTAAAGATCTTTGTATCTATCCATCTCCAATAGGTTGAATTTCACCATCAGGCAAACTTTCTAAGAAATGCCCATGGCTCCTGTGTTATTTGAGTTATATTTTGAGGTTACACTTTCCTCCTGAACTTACACACAGTGCTTCTTTATTTTCTGGAATTTAATGTTCCAGAAGCAACCTGCCGTCTTTTTCCCTGTGAAGATGATCTATACCCCGCATTCCCTACTCTGGTTTTGGTTTGCATGATTCTAAAGGGTTTTTTTGTGTTTTTTTTTTTAAGTTTAAAAATATAACTGGATTTGTTTTAGAGTTGAGTGTTTTGTTTCAAAATTTCCTAGAACACAGTGTGCTCTTTTTGATCTGCATATATAGTTGTTTATCCATTTCCAGAAAATTTTCTTATAATTATACCTTTGGATGCATCTTTTGTTTCATTCTCTGAATTCTATTTCAACACATTACCCTTGTACTGTATAATTTTTGTATTTCATTTCTATTAGCTTTTGCCTAATAGTTTTACGCTGGTTTTTATTTTTGAAGGCACTGTGATGATCTTATCTCTTTTCTGTGTTAACTAATATGACTTTCAGCATTGTCTATTCTGTTCCTTGTTTCAATTAAATTATCTCATTTCATTCTGTTTTATCAACTAGTCTTTGGACTCTTTTTTAAAATTTTGAGTTTCTTAAGTTGTTTTTATGGCATGAAGCAATTAATTGTATTGGTTTTATTCTATTCTTTAAGTTATGTTTTTCTTATAGCTTGGTTTCCTTTTTGGCTTTTGCATGCATATTCTTTGCTGTAATATGTTTATGTAATGTCCATGCCATTTCTTTCTACCTTGCTTAAGCTTGGCTGGCTCTGACCAGTCGTCTTTACTCCAATATGATACAGGTAACTTGATCCTCTTCCTAGAATACTTTGAAAGCAATTCTTTCTTTTTTCTTCCTCAAGCTGGGGATGATATTTCATTCTCTCCACTTTCCTGTCACAGAAGGAAATGGCAAGGGAGAGAAAACTCAGCATTCTGAGAATATTCAGGCACTGCTCTTTCTCCTAAAAGAGTGTTAAATGCCATGAAACAGAGTTCCTTTCCCTTATCTGGCAGAGGGTGTGCCATTCTAGAGGTTTGGGGTCACTTTTACAATTTAATAAGTAGCTCTGGAGCCTTCACTTCTGAACGAGCGTTAGCACCATTTCTACCTTTCCTGGTTTTACTTGTTTCTCCTCAGTGGTTTCCATTATATCAGAAAAATGAACCAGGTAGGCATATCTATTCTGCCCTCTTTCCAAATTTTTGGGTACAGTGAAGACCTGCCATTCCCTTACATGTTCTTTCTGCCCCATTGAACACCAAACTTCTTGCAGGAAGCTGCTGCCTTATTTTCTTCTTGTCTCTGTACCTCCACAAATTATTTTTCCTGTGCCTAGAATTTCTTTCTCTCCCTCTCTCTGTCCACTTCTTTGCCGTTGCCTTTTTTTATTTTTATTTTTTTGTGGTACGCGGGCCTCTCACTGTTGTGGCCTCTCCCATTGCGGAGAACAGGCTCCGGATGTGCAGGCTCAGCGGCCATGGCTCAGGGGCCCAGCCTCTCCGCAGCATGTGGGATCTTCCCGGACCGGAGCATGAACCCGTGTCCCCTGCATCGGCAGGCAGACTCTCAACCACTGCACCACCAGGGAAGCCCTGAGATATAAATTTTGATTGCTGTGTGAATTAGACTAGTAATGACCGAACTTGATTCAAGTCCTCTTTTTTGGGTTATAGAGACAGCCCAAGATCAATGTGGGTAAATATTTTGAGTAAGCCAGTTTCTCAATGATATCTGGAGCAATTTTTACCCAATAGTATAAACAACACTTGAGACTCTTATCTGATAGTTTAATATGTCTTTAAGTGATCCACCTAACATTATAACCCAGGAACACTTGTTTTTAGATGTCATTTTGAGGTCCCTTTAGGATAAAACTAAGCAAGACCAATGGATAAGATCACTTCACTGTTATGCTTTGGTTGTCAAATAATGTGCACATGATATTCAACCCACTATTTATATTTCAATTTTCAGGATCCAGTAAGATTCATCAGTGGCTTTCATTTCTCAAGAACTTCCTCATACTGATGCTAGAGTATTATTTACAGCAGTAGTTTCTGCTGTCTAATAACTCTGCTGTCAGTAACAGATATCATGAAGATGAACTTGCAAGCCTTTATGTAGCCTGTATTGCTTGTGTAGTAAAATGCTATTTGGTGTCATTCAAGTGAATTTCCATTTGGAGATATGATTTTTAAACTTTCTATTAATTCACCTTACTAGTTAAAGACTATTTCTGTCTTTTATTAAAAGGGTCTCATGCTCTTTTATGTTGTTGTGTACAATGTACTAAATAATTTTTGGCTTGTTAGTTTAACCATTTTTGGAATTAAAAAAATAAGAATAATATGTCACTGTAGAAACAATTTGGAGCTAAATAAACCTGCTGGGATTTAAAAACACCTCATTTCTTCAATTTCTGTCACTAGGCTTCCATATGGATGTCATATTACTCATTATGAATGTGTCATTTGCTGCTTGAATCTGATTTATATATCTGTGGAAGTTGGGCATGTTCCCATTGCAGCCATGAACAATGAAAGTTT
Source organism: Delphinapterus leucas (assembly GCF_059928025.1). NCBI lineage: Eukaryota > Metazoa > Chordata > Mammalia > Artiodactyla > Monodontidae > Delphinapterus > Delphinapterus leucas. The sequence continues at coordinate 121,607,550 of NC_143130.1, read as the reverse complement.
TGAAAATTTAACCAGTAGCATCAAGCTGTTTGGTCATATAAGTAAGGGTAAAAGAGACTTTGAGACAAATAAGCTTTTTTATGATCACATTAAATATGTATGTTGCAATATAAAATATCTCAAGGGTTTACAATGTACATACACATGGCCCTGAAGATGTCACTTTATATAGTACAAAACCTCATAAACTGTTCATCTGACCAAAGACTATCCATCTTCCTTTTGTGGTTGAGGGAGAGAACTGAGTGTAAGGCCGTGTCTAATGTAAACAGTTTTTTCCTCAAGGCATAGTTCTCTGAAATAGTTCACCTTAATGGCTGCCCTTATTTATGTAGTCACTGTACTTTTTTTGATGAATCATGATGACACTGAGAGACACTCTGAGAAGGATGAGGACATTATGGCAGAGCGATTTAACAAATGTAGAAACTTCTGCTCCGTCACGGAATTGGTGCAGGATCAGGCTATGTCCACATACTCAGACCAGACCAATCTGCATGTTTAGATTAACTTGTCCAGAGAAATTGGAAATTCACCCTATCCCAACATGTTAAGACAAAAAACACCCCTTTTGAAACAATCCACAAAGATTGCTTTCTTTGTGTGTTTAGACAGAGCCTTGGCCTGTCAAGGATATCAAACACTGTTCTCATTTCTTTATAGCAATCTATGCATAAGAATGTTCTATGGGTATTTTATCTTATAAATGAGTTAAAATTTGACTCAACAACTATTCAGTAATGCTACTTTTAATTAGGGTTAAATTAAGAATTTTAGTTATAGATAATAGGTAAAAAGTGTCAAAATTGATTTGTGTCCCAAAGATACCTGTTACTTCTCATTGTAAAATTAAAATAACCTGAAACAGGACAATGTTCATTTGTCTGATTTAGCTGAACTGTGAGAAGGGGGTTAAAAAAATAAAGGCCATCACTTTTTCCTACAAGCTGGGTTGATTTTTCCCTAATCCTGTGATGAGCCTCATTCTATGATTATTCATAGTTGGGGATATAAAGTAAGAATATAAAGCTGGAAGAAGAAAAGGATAATTATGTACTATATCTATAAGAAAATATAAGAGGAAGAGTGTTTATCTATGGATTCTTTTTCTAAATAATGTCTGATGACCAACTTGACTGGTTAATTACCCTTCCCCCACCCCCCAGCCCCAGTCCCAGCAACTTAGTTGGCTAAACTTGAACAGTTGTTTTGCTACACAGACATTTTCTATAAGAAAGTTAATGTTGGAGGGGAAAAAATGTGACTCCAGTCTATTTTAATACTTTTATAAACACATATATGTGTTTATAAACAATGTATAGAATTGTTTTGCCTATTTTGAATGTAGAAAAAAGGTATACATATTTACTTTTTCATCAATTTTATGTTTTTAAGATTTATCCTTGTTGTTATATATTACTTTTACTCTTTTCCAAAGAAAGGGTTAAAAAAAAGAAGAGTCAGTGCTTTTTTCCAGAAACTGATGTGCCAAAATTCCTCTGTATCATTCAGACAGTCATTTTCTTATTGTCTGTGCAGTAAAACAATTGCTAAGTTCATTTAACTCATTGGGGAAAACAGTCAAATTTGTTGGAAAAAGTAGATAAAAGGCTGCAGCAGAGTTTGGCATTCTGTACTCAGGGCAAGTCTAACGGCTCCTGCCTATTCCCACTTCTCCAGGATCTTGAGTTTGCTTCTTCTTCTAACCTCCTCTTTGGGCTCCATAACTCACCACCTGCTATGTCCTCATCTGTTCCTCTCCTTCCTTCCTTGATGGGCATTTTGGTTTAGACTAACTTTAGCCTCATCACCAAGGCAAGAGTTATTCTTCTTTCTATTCTGGGACTCAGAATAGGAATAGGAATAGTTCGGGACCCAGGTTAAGACTCCCAGGCATCCTCTGAGTCTGCTATTCCCACCCCTTCCCTGCTTTTGAATTCTTACCCCAGTTGTAAGTATCGGTCACCTAGAGTCATGCAGTCATTGCTGGTGAAGTAGTTTGGATAAGGGTAGCCTAATATTTCTGTCTTTTCTATCAGTTCCTCAATGTATTCTTTTTTTTTTTTTACATCTTTATTGGAGTATAATTACTTTACAATGGTGTGTTAGTTTCTGCTTTATAACAAAATGAAACAATTATACATATACATATGTTCCCATATCTACTTTAAATGAACACTTTTGCTTGTGAAAATCAAACCAAGAGAAAGAAAGAAGCAGATGACTTCAGTTAGGTGTGTGTAAGGCACCTAAAACAGTGCTTGGCACATGGAAAGCTGTTAAGAAGTGGTGGTTATTGTGGAGATCTAAATATAATGAAATGGTAGAGTTTATTTTCAAGTTTTGTTCATTTTTATAAAACCAGGAAAATGTGTATTTTTTTTGCTGTTTAGGCTAAGAAAGAACAGGGTACTGCTTTCTGAGTCACTGCTCTTTTCCGCCTTATTGTTGGAGGCAAACGGGAGGCCTGAGAGCACTGCAACACTAGAGGCAGGGCAAAAAGCAAGGAAGGAAGCTGATGTCACCTCTACAGATATACAGCAGGCCCATGACAAAGAGCAGGTCCATGACTGATGGCAGCTGCTATTTTGAGAAGAAAAAACGTTGCTGGGAAAGAGAATTATATAAGGAAATTTTTTTCTTTTCAAAAATGTGTGAGGGGTAGAAAAATCACTGTAAATATAATATATTTAACTCATATTCTATGATTTATTCTTTAAAGAACAAATATCATCTGGGGCCAGGTATAAAAAAAGAATTAATTTCCATAACTATCAGAAAATTTGCTATAATTGCATACTTTCCAAGTGACCTTTAAGCTATGATAATGTTTGAAGTTGGCTTTCCCAATGGATAAGTTGCAATTATAAGGTAATAGTTATAATAGCTCAGGTCACAAGTGGAATAATTGAATATCATTAACAATGACATTTGATTATGTTTCTTCATTTTTTTCCATTGATATGCCAGGTTCCTCGTGAAATCAGAGACCATGGGGATTCATTATTGCTAGGGTTGATGGTATTGTAATTTTATAACCATGTAATAAATCAGCATTTAATACTGAGAGATGTCATCTTAAACTAGAAGGTTGCTTTTGTTTTAAAGAAGACTTTTGCAAGGAGGTGCAAAAGAAACCATTCAGAAAATTCAGGAGATAAAAACCCTATCCAAGCAAGTGAATCTTGGATTTTTGTAATCGTTTGGTTTGTCACAATATCATTCATGGTTAAAAAAAGTGGGAGGGGGGAATTAAATGTCAAAAATCACTGAGTCAAAATTCTCTTGACTTCAGTTTTGTACTCTTCTGTTTCCAGTTTTTTTTTTTTTTTTTCACATAATTCTTTCTCCATCCTGGTTAGCCTTGTTCTTCTCTAGCTCATTTCCCACGCTAAGAGAATCCATAAATATAAAGTTCTATATAGAGTCAGAATTCTCTCAGAAATGCAGATTTGCATGACTGTCAAAGAAAAAACATATTTATCCCATTTTTCTCATTTGATTCAATGATTATTTTATTAGGTCAGGCTGGTTTGGGTTAGGACCTTCACAGCCTGAGTTTTTTTGTTTTAAATATTCTTTAAATTATCATGTTGACATTTATTATTGGAATTCTAGATTTTGGCTTTCCCACCAACCAGAGTCTATTTTGGGGTGCTTGGAGGCCTTGTTTCTATTTAAAATGAAAGGAACATGTGAATCTGGTTCAAATGGCTAGTGTGTGTGTGCATGTGTGAGTTTGTGTATATACACATATAACTGCTTTCAGCATTATATACACCAACATCTTGGTATAATGGAGGTTTTGGAGTTCATCCTTGATGAAACATAAAATTTCTGACTTTAAAATGGAGGCAACTGCAGAATGCTTTGCATTATTGTTAAATCTAATATTTAATATAAAACCATGTATTTCTCAGTCTCTTACTACATACTTCTAATTCACTTTCTTTCAGAAAAAATAAAGAAAAAAGTGTATCATCAAATATGTGGATGAATATATAATGCAACATTTTACATTTTAGTTATTGACATTTAGTCCTCTGAAAAGCCTGATTAATTTGCTAATAAATGAAAATGGTTTGTTTCCAAAACAGCTACAACACTGTATTTCACTGATACAGCTTCATGCTTTTCTTATCAAGAGCAAGATATTAGGAGGATTTATACTGCATATGGAAATGTCAGCTATGGTGTTCCGATGTCTCAATGAATGTTTACTACCCTAATCATTATTCAATAGTTGCTTTCAGTTTAGGATTACATCTTTAATATCACCAGAAAAATTTAGACAAAACTTGACAAATCTGGTAGTAACTCCTTATGGTTCTTTTGTGGGTGTGGGGCTTGATTTATTTGCATACTTATCTAATGGTCAACATTTTTTATTTTTATGGCAGATAGATTTACTGCTGTAATTTAGTTTGACTACTATATTCAAACCAGTTAATTATGTTGATTTAAAGATACATTTTAAAAGAGACTATAAAGTTAACTATGTTTATAGCAACATGAAACCACATTTTCTAGCATGTTGTTGTTTGACCTTGAGTTACTAACACCAAATAAAGGTGAGGGTGATTCTGAAGTAAAAGCATAACAGGTGATATGGATGGCAAAGCTGGCTACTCATGTATGTCTCAAAAGCATTTATATCTACATCAGTGGGTATTTTTTGAGGCAGCTGAAGACTGGGCCTACAGGACCAGAATAGGTGCACCTTGGTTGTGGTAACATGATCCTTATAGTTGCTTTTAAATATCTCTACAGTCCAACAGATACTTTCCCAAGATTTAGAAGGCATTAAAATATGAATTAGAATTTTTTTAAACTTTTTCATTTTAACCCCAATTCTTAAATATTTAGGGAGAAAGACCTGTGACAAAGTGAGAGAGTGGCATGGACATATATACACTACCAAACGTAAAATAGATAGCTAGTGGGAAGCAGCCATATAGCACAGGGAAATCAGCTCGGTGCTTTGTGACCACATAGAGGGGTGGGTTAGGGAGGGTGGGAGGGAGATGCAAGAGGGAAGAGATATGGGAACAAATGTATATGTATAACTGATTCACTTTGTTATAAAGCAGAAACTAACACACTGTTGTAAAGCAATTATACTCCAATAAAGATGTTAAAATAAATAAATAAAAATAAAATTTAAAAGAAAAGAGAGAAAAAGATTGGCAAATGGAAGGAGAGACACAATTCAAATACTGGTTATTAATATGGTATTTCAAGTATATAGATAGTTTTCTGGAAATGAATATTCATAGTATTAATCTTCTTACATGATGGTAAAGTAATAGATCTATTTGAAACAAAAAGCATTTTTAATATTTTGCCAAAATTGTTATTATATGTCTATCATCTATCATTTGTTGCTGAACCATTTGGATATAAGTTGCAGACATCATGACAGTTCATCTCAAAATACTTTAGAATCCATGTTACATACCATAATGCCATTGTCACACCTAAGATGATCAGTGGTAATTCAGTAGTATCAGTTAATGTACTTTTATATTCAAATTTCTGCAATTGTCCCCAGTATGTTTTTAAGAGCTGAAACAAATGTTTTGATATAATATTTTGCCAAGTGAATCAAATTCTCATATCCATGTCATAATTATATTTTCTCAAAATAGTCATTGGCCATTGAATACGCTTGAGTTTCCATGGTCCCAAGCCACCACTGAACCCACTAGAGTAATTTGCTGGAATGAGAAATGCTAACTGCCAAAACCAAACAATGTTAATCAGCAACCAGCCTGACTATGATTTCCAAGGTGCTAATCACTTGGAAAAATTGCCTCTCATTGGCTCAGTCTATAGATAATTACTAATTGAAAAGCAGCTAGAATAGTGAGAAGGTGTATTGGCATGTTAATAGTTCTTTGCGCCCAGAGGAATGGATTATAAGTTATGAAGCCTGCATTAGCCAGATGGACAGGATTACTTAGCATGCTGGTATTACCTGGCATCCTGTGGTAGTTGAGGGTAAGCAAAATGACCATAACTATTTTGGCATAGTTTGTCATTGCTCTTGGTGGTGGGAGATAGGGTTTTATTCTGTAGTTAGAGCACTAACTGAGAGTAATTCTGGATACTAATAAATAGCAAAGCATTTAGTCCTTTTGTACATTGGCTAAAATCTATCTTCATGCGCTTCAATTTCCTCCATCTGTAATAAATGAAATGGGAAGCTCATTTAATCTCTTTACATATCCGTTTCATCATCTGTAATATAAAGAAGCTGAACTAGAAATTCTCTTAAGATCCTTTCCAGATTTGAGATTTTATCATACTGTGTAGATTCATGCCCAGTAACAGATCTGGAATGGGAGAAAAAGCAGGGTAAAAGCAAATATGTTTCACTAAATCAATATTTCCAAATGAAAACAACATATAAACAAATATACCAGGGATGATTTTATGTTTCCCAAGTCATGCAGCCTGCCTTTTTGGCCTACTATGTGGATATCCTTCTCAGATAAGTAGATGATTGTTTTGTTCTTTCCTGGAGCTGTTACTTCTACACAGGTACTGTGGAAATCCTGAGAAGGAGAGAGGAGAGATTCTCATCTCATCCCATCTGAGAGCCTGGAACACTCTATTGAGCTCAATAGGCAGAAGGGAGGTTACTTTCAGATTTCCTTATTCAGTGGTTTCAATTGTACTAAAGGTAAAACAATTTGACAGAGTAAAATTTTTCTGCATTTGTGGCAATGAAGCCAGTTTGTGTCACAAGAATCTTTTCTTCAATGAGTACGTGGCTTTGATGAGAAATATTTCTACTATTGAACATAATGATAATAACTAACATGAACTGAACACTTCTACTTGACAGGCATTGGGTTAAATGTTTTACAAGAATTATTAGTATATTATAGTTAATCCTCATAAAAATCACCATGGTATTGGACTGCCTCATATAATAGATTAAGAAACTAGAGCTTAGGAGTTTAGGCTACCCAACTAAGGTAAGAGGTAGAGCTGGAATTTAAAGCTAGGGCAGGCTCAAAGTGCTCATTGCTGTTCCTGATGCTATATCTAAGGTTACAGAAGGCTTGGGTCTGCTAAGCAGTACTTACAGCTCCATGCCTCTCAGAAGAGACCTGGGAGTTTCAGAAAATCCTGAAAGTTTTCCTTTGTCTTCCTTGCTGGTTAATTACTCCTGTTGCCTGCAGCATACACCTTGGTAGCTTCTTAACTTTCTAGGCAGATATTTGGCAGTTTTGTTGTAGAAGGCATTTAGGAATTGGGGGTTGGCTCCAAGGTCCACTCTAGTCAGGAATATCTTCAACTCACTTGCAACTCATAGCATACATGTGGGTTATGATTAGTATTTTAGTGCCAGCACTTAGCCTCTTCTCAGTGTGATGCCCCTGACCTGTCACTTTGATGTTTAACAGTTAATAGGTGGCATTGATAAGGCATGTTAAAAAATCAAGTGTGTTGATGTGTTACTTCTGTAGAAGGTCCCTGCTTCTCTGTCACAATGAAATAAGAGACACCACTGCTTATGACCTTGGTTTGGTCAGTAGCTCAGTGTCATACTCCTGCCATGTTTTGTTGGCTCCACAAAGTACCTTTCTCTCTACTCTGTCTAACAATGACTAATTAAACAGCATAACACTTAAAGAGCAGAATTCAGTTACAACTTACAGTTTTATTTGAAAAGGTTTTCTTCTTATCAATCAAAATTTAATCATATAAAAGAATAGAGGGAATTTGAAAGATATTTAAATAACTATTTTGATAATAATTAGTGGTATGTCCATAAAATACATGGTACCTCACTGTTCATCTCAATTGAAGTACTCTGGTATCTGTCCCCAAAACAACTGATTCCATTGCTGTATATCACTGATAACCTGGTGTATTAGCTCAGATATTATAACAAAACACCATAGACTGGGTGGCTTAAATAACAGCAGTTTGTAGCTCTGGAGGCTGGGAAGTCTAAGATCAAGGTGCCAGCAGATCCAGTATCTGGTGAGAATCTGCTTTCTGGTTTGCAGTTGGTCTTTTTGTATCCTCACGTGATGGAGAACAGAGGGAGAGGAAGCAAGTTCTCGTGTGTCTCTGCTTATCAGGGCACTAATCCCATCATGAGGACTCCACCCTCATGACCTAATTACCTCCCAAAGGTCCCATCTCCTAAAACCATCCCACTGGGGGTTAGCATTTCAACATGTGATATGGAGGGGACACAAACATGCAGTTCATTAATCTGGTTAATAATTATTAGTAATAATAATGGTAACTTCCATTTATCAAATACCTCCTTCATCCCAGGCCCTGGGCCAAATATTTTAAGAGTATTATTTCAGTTAATCTGCAAATAACCTGATGAGATAAATACTAATATTAAGTTTTCAAAAATTCCTTCTTAAAAGGAAAAGTAATCGAAGCAGTTAAAACCTATGTTGAACAGTAAAGAACTTAAAATGAACAGCAATTTTGCACACTGTTTCTCTCTACTCCAAATTCCACTCCCTCTCCCCAGAAGCAACCTCTTTTAATGGTTTCTAATTACTTGAGTATTTATTTTCAAAACTTCAGACCTATGCTAATTCTTCTGCTTAATAAATTTAGTGGGCTCTGTATTGTATTATTCCATTTATAGGAAATATCCAGAACTGACAAAGCAATAGGGGGGAAGAGCAGATTAGTGATTGCCAGGGGCTGGGGTAGGGGACAATGGAGAGTGACTGACTGATTGCTTATTGGGTATGGGGTTTCTCTTTGGGATGATGAAAATGTTCTGAAAGTGGGTAGTGTGATGGTTGTGCACATTGTGAATATACTACTGAATTATACAATTTAAAATGGCTAAAACAGTGAGTTTTATGTTGTGTGAATTTTACCTCATCTATTAAAAAAATTAGATGGCTCTCTGGTTAGAAAGTCACCTACATTATCCTTTAACTTATGTATGTTTCATACCTATATTATTATTTTAAATGCCTTCTATCATCCTCTTTTTAGAGTTGAGGAAATTGAGGCAAAAGAGGTTAACTTTCCTAAGGTCTTATAAATAATAAATGCAGGATTTGACCTGAAGTACTGTAACTCCACAGACTGCACACGTAACCCCTGTTCACCATTTCCTTCCAAGATGGCACTTTTGGTGGCTGAAACTATGTAAATGAAAAGGAAGTTGACCTTTGATTAATCCTGCAGTTGTCTAGAGAAAATTTGTCTCGTACATGAGAACTTTTACTTAAAAAAATGCCATTGTATCGTATCACCATGATCACCCCAATTACTGCACGTGAAAATAGGAGTCCACTAGTGGATTGAAGAAATGCCATTAACGGAATTCCCTGGCAGTCCAGTGGTTGGGACACGGTGCTTTCAGTGCCAGGGCCAGGGTTCGATCCTTGGTCGGGGAACTAAGATCCTGCAAGACGAGTGGCACGGCCTATAAATAAATTAAGTAAAGTAAAAAAAAATGCCATTAAATTGATTGAGGAACTAATTAAAGTAGAACCAATCGGTTTGGTGCATGAAGGGTTACGGTAGCTTCCTTCTAATGTCTGTTTAAAGGATTGATTTGAGAATTAAACAGTTACAGCTTTCTATTACATTTATGCATGCCCCTTGACTGCTAATAGTATGAGTCAACTGCATTCCATTAGCGATCTTAGCAGCAAAGCTAAGATGTGTAATTGATTGTTGGTGTTGAGTGAATATGTCTAATAAGCAGCTGGAAGTGAAGTTTCCAAAAGTGATAGAAGTAGCCTCCTTTCATCATTGCAAGGAAGGGCAGGGGAGAAGAGAACCCCCCTTCCCTCCCAGGGCATGCAGCAGTTCTAGGAAATAGTTTTCACTATTGCCAAAGGTCCAGAATGCTTAAGCAAGGAGTGGAAATGGTATCTCAAAAGGAAATGTGTTTTCCAAAAAGGTAACACAGCCCTGTTTATATACAGGGTTATAGCCCTGTTTTGTTCTGTTTCAATGTATATATTTTTAACATTCAGGAATTCAACAAGCAAACATTTATTAAGCATTCGACTCCGACGGTGAAACCACTGAGCTAGGTTTTGTGGGGACAAGGGTGTGGAACACATATCTACCCTTGAGAAATTTTTTTTTTTTTTTTTTGCGGTACGCAGGCCTCTCCCGTTGCGGAGCACAGGCTCCGGACGCGCAGGCTCAGCGGCCATGGCTCACGGGCCTAGCTGCTCCGCGGCACGTGGGATCTTCCCGGACCGGGGCACGAACCCGTGTCCCCTGCATCGGCAGGCGGACTCTCAACCACTGCGCCACCAGGGAAGCCCTACCCTTGAGAAGTTTATAGTCAATTGGATTGGCAGGCAAGGTGTACATACAGTGTAGAACTCCTAGGATTCTTTGATTCAGGATAGAGTTAATCAAGCTCTATTCTCTGTAATGCAGGTGACAGCACTAAAAGAATCTAGAAACATTTTTTTTTCTTTTGCTCTTAGTGCATAAAATACTGTCTTGTTTTATCCCCAATTTAAACAAAATACATCTCCTAACCACATCCCTTCTCACAAATATACCTTTTGAAAAGAGTGTGGCATGATTTTTGGGAGTATGGGCATAGATGGTTTTGAGTCCAGTTTCTGTCTTTCACTAACTCCTGAACCTTGGCTGAATTACTTAACTTCATTAAACCTCAGCTTTCTTATTTGTAAATTGAAGAAAGTAATGATAGTTACCTTACAGAGTTTTTGTGAGGATAGAGGAGATAATGTAAAGCATCTAGCCAATTGCCTAATATATGACAGACACTCAGCGATAGCTTTTATTATTGTTATTAATAATAACATCAAAGAAATTCTTAAAAATGAATTACTCCTAAAGCTAGCTCCCAAACTCAGCAATTGATATCATTTTAGTGTATTCCAGTCTTTGAATATATACAAAATTTATTAACATAATTATAATTTCTCCATTAGCTCAAAATATTGATCTTTGCCAATGGCAAAGGTTCCATCTAATATACTTCCTCAACCCCTTGTGTACAGTGGGAATCTAATATTATTTGTTGACAAAATAAGTCCTCTGTTGACTCTGTCTTCCTTGGTTACCTTTAGCTCTCTCCTGCCTTTCACAAATAAACTTCCTGAGGGGTTACCTGCATCTCTGAACTCTCAGATGGTCCACAAACCACTGTGACTGAACTTTGGTACCCACCACTTCTCTAAGCCTCACTTACCTAGGTCAGCATGACTTCCTAACTCCCACTTCCAACAGACACTTTCAGTCCTTACCTTCTTATTGACTTTGGAGGCACTTGGGTGCTGTTAACTGCCCCCTCCTCCTGGAGATACACACTCTGGGTTTTCCTGTCACTTCTCCTTCCTGTCTTACCTTCTCTAGGATCTTCTCTAGCTTTACAGTCCAAGTGACTTGTATGTGATGAATCGTGTTCCACCAAAATTCATATATTGAAATCCTAACCCCCAGTGGCTCAGGATGTGACTGTGTTTGGAGATAGGGCCTTTAAAAAAAGTAGTTAAATTAAAATGAGGTCATATGGGTGCACCCTAATCCAGTCTGACTGTTGTCCTTTTAAGAAGAGGAGATTAGGACACAAGCACGGAGGGAAGACCAGGCAAAGATATAGGGAGAAGGCGGCTCTCCACAAGCCAAGCAGAGACCTCAGAAGATAGCAACCCTGCTGACACCTTGTTCTTGGACTTCTAGTGTCCAAAACTGTGAGAAACATTTCTGTTGTTTAAGCCCCCCAGTCTGTGGTATTCTGTTATGACAGCCTTAGCAGACTAATGCAGCGATCTTCCAGACAGTGAATCTGATTGTGTCACACCCCAGTTCAAAAATCTTAAGTGTCCCGTACTAAGCTACAGATCAATACTTGTATTCTTGTAGTAGCTCACTTGGCATTCCTGACTTGAGCCCTGATTTGCCACGTCTCACCGCATGCCATCCGTCTTAGTGCTCTGGCCATCTTGCACTGCTTCCTGGGTACTCATGGCTCCTTCGGTCTGACACACTCCTGATCCCCCCTTCTGCCACACCTTCTCTTGGCTAACTTTGGGATCCTTCAGGTGTCAACTTCCTCTTGAGTCTTGCTGTGCTCTCCTAGCCCTAGTCCCTGCATTTACTGCCATCCAGCACCTATCAGACTGCTGTAACTGCCTGGTTACTTGTTTGTTTCTCCTTGTGGCATGTACCCCTACCCCCAACCTCTTCCTGCCCTAAGTTCCTTGCTGGCAGGGAAAACATTCCCTTCACTTGTAACACCAGAGACTGACAGAGTACCTGGCATATAGTAGGGTCTTAAGATTTGTTGGATGAATGAGAGCCTATTGCTTAGCAGAAGAGAAAAACATTTTCCTAATTCTGATGGTTAGCTTAATAACATTGGATAAAAATATTAAAGTTACTTCAGTTCTGTAGATCTGGCTTTGAAAATTGTCCAGTCTTCTGTACTCCAATTCTTGGAGTATAAATATTCCACTTTGCCTACTTCTGTTGGTAAATTTCTCAACCTCAGAACTCTTTGTTCTGTGAAGTACCCATGGCTGGAAAAAAAAATTCAAAACAGACAGCATTTCAATGTGAAATAGTATTTGATTATATTTTATCCTCCCTCCATCCCTCCCTTCTTTCCTTCCTTCCTTCCTCTTTATTTTTGGTCTATGTAAAACCAGTTAAAAAAAATTCAAAATGTGCCATTTTGGAGATGATCAATTTACCTTTTGAAACTACATAAATGGGGACACATTAGAAAAATGAGTCCAAAAAGTTTGGTCTTCATATGGTAAATTTAATTGGTATTTCTAGCACTGGAGGAGTCATTAACCAGTATTGCTGGCATAGAATTTTTTTTTTCTTTTTTGCTGGTGAAAGAGAGTGGGTGAATTTGTGCTTAACAAAGCTCTGAAAGAGTTCCTGTGTGGACACCAATTCTACAAAAGTACTTGGAACCCAGGATATATAACTCTTTCAAAACCTTGGCATTAGAAGTTTGGCATTGCACACCCTTCAAAGGGGAAGAAGGCTCTGCATTAGGAATAGCTGCCTGGCTCTAAAGAAATAGTTTTGGTTCTGGAAATGAGCCAGAATGAGAAAAAATTTCATCTGCTAATGATTAACATGTTTATTGTTAAAGCTGATTTTCTGTTACAGCTGAGAGTTTCTGAATATATATATATATATATATATATATATATATATATATATGCACCTCTAGGCACAGTCAACATTTAAATTTTTTAAAGCATCCCACACACTGAGGATATTTATAAGCATTGAACTAAAGAGAACCAAAATTGGAACTTAGCAAAAATATGCAGATTACCGGAATATTTAAAATTTTTAAATATAAAGAATGGAGATCCTCAAGTAAACTCCATGGTATCACAAGTTACTCTGCATTTTTTGAAATAATAATAAAGGAAATCAGGGAAAATCAAACTACTCTCTTTAGTTTGAAATTAAAAACAAAAACCAAAACACCAACCTCTCAAAGCTCTTACAAAAATACCCTTCTATGTAATTAAAAAGAAATCTGCCTAGCTGAATTTTCTTTGATTTATTTTGTTGACCACACTTGACTTATGGTACCTGTAAAAATTGACATGCTTTGGTGTCTGTGTATTCCCAGAGCAGAATTGTATCAGAGCCTGACACTAAAGCACTCTGTAGTTACTGTTACCAAATGCTGAATCTCGTTTTAGCACTGATAAGAGGCCCCTAGTATTAAAACACTGGGCTTACAGATGATAGAAGAAAAATGTATTTTGTGGTAGAACATGACTTGCTTACTATGGAAGTATCTCCAGCTGCCTAGAAACGTTGCCTAGCAACCCTGGAAATACAGAAAACCTAATATCCTCTTCAAGTTGCTTGTGGGTAAAGGGATTATTAAAAATATCAGTTAGAAAAGAAGGACCACAGAGTTTGTTCTTGGGCACCACAACAACTAATACTTTCTACTTTGATAGTGCCTCTGTGCCCATTTCCCACACAATTTCCAGTGCTTTGCCTGTGTTTCCCCATGAATGCTCTAGTTGATAAGTCTCAATAGTGCAGAAAAGAGAGTGATTTGCAAAGGTCATGCCCTTGCCATAAGAGGATTTGGCTCCTTTCCCCCAGCCCTCTGACTCCAGGCAGCTCTCTGCTTTGGTGGGTAGCAGCCAGCCAGCAGCAGTCTCCAGCTTTGATTGCTGCCTGTTGCCCCAGCTGCCAGCTTCCTTCAGACCCAGCAATTTCTGGGAGGATTGCATGATTTGTCGTTGGCTGCACTGTCTGCTGGTTGGCCAAGGCTGTGGGCAGCTTGTTTCTGGAAGAGCACCCTAACCTCCTGCCCTCTGGTCTGATGCCTTTGTTTCTGCCCACACGTTCCATTCAAGTGATGGCACAAAGCTCTGAAAGGTGATTGCCTCTACAGCAGGCAGATATGTGCTGTGTTGTAAGCAGAGCAAAAGGGCTGAATGGGCTCTGGCTTTATTCAGAGTCCCTGTTTTGTTCACAGGATTAGAAAGTTGTTTAGCTGGACAAATATATTGATGGACTTTTTTTTTTTGCGTGACAGAAAGTAAGTCTTCCTAAATTAATTTGAACAAATGAGTTGTTTCCACGCTGAAATTGAGTACAGCTTCGAGTGTGAATATATTCTCCTGGTCAACTTTCAAAAGCCCATTTCCACTAGAATTGGAACTACTCTTAATAATTGTAATAGCACTGTCAATAATAAAGATAGCACCTTAAATGTCCATATTACTACAGTCTATAGAAGACTTGGATATCTGTGTTCTCATAAGATCTGCATAACTGTCTTTGAGAGAGGCAGTGTTCTCTCTTTTATAGCAGTAAAAGGGATGCTCAAAGAGGTAAGATGACTTGTTCAAGGTCATTAGCTTGTAAGTGGAAGGAATGTTCTTGAACCTGAGTTTTCTGGCTTCCAGTCCAGTGTGATTGTTAACAGGTGTTTGGGTTAATAGACAGGAGGCCTGTCTAAAGGAGAAAGTGCAGAAGTGAGCAGTATAAAGACCCCTGGACTGGAATCTCCTGCATGATTAGGGGGAAATCACAAGCTCTGTGGACATGGATTTCCCCATCTGTTATATTAGGAGTTGAGCTAAATTATCTCCGGATCTTAAAATTCTTAATAAAGAATGAAAGTGGCATGAATAAAGCCACAAACCAGTCACCACTGCTGTGAAAAACTTCAGAAGTAGTGATGGCACGTTGATGGTTCATTAAGGAGTCAATTCCTGGTTTCAGGATCAGTCTTCATTTAATTTCTTTTCTCCTGAAGAAGTAATTTTAGCTTTTCATCAAAAGCCTAAGGAATGAAAATATCAGTCCTAATTTCCTGTTCCTTTAATGTTAATTGAGTGCTCACTTTAGTCCTACCCTGTGCTAAGCACTTCTCATGCGTTCCTGAGTTAATCATTTCAAGAGCCCTGAGAAGGGGCTGGTATAATATGTCCATTTCATAGAAGTTGCAGTTCTGATAGTTGTGTGTCTGGATATGCCCAGAGTTACACAGCAAAGAAGTTTCAGAACCGTACTGAAGCCTGGCAGACTGACTGCCATCCAGGGCTTTTACTCACAGTGCTTCACCGTCTCCGGGGCATGGCTCTGAGGAGGCACTGTGGCTGACTCTTTAACAAAGAGGCCTTCATTTTGGGAGTTCATTTGAGCTTGATTTATTTACAGTCAGGGTGGATTATGCATGAATTCACGTGGATTTCACTATACTTCATTAAGACCTGGACCATATTATATTCCCTCCTTTCACTTCCAATATTTCTCCTAATTAAGGTGGGCCTCCTCCCCAGCCCCCAGACCTTTACATATATACCAGTGATATGCAAGACCTTGACATGGACCCATACATAAATGGGTCCTGAACTAGAAACTTTCTATTAGCCTTCTCATCAGTTTGGCTCACTCAAAGGTGGACTCATTATAGTCTCAAGAAATCCTCAGGCCAAGTAACTTTTATTAGATCATCATAGCCTAGAGTTTCTAACTATGTGGTCAATGGACACCTGTTTTATAGTCATCTGAGGATCTTTTTATCATTCAGATTTCTGAGGACTACACCTCAACCTAATGAGTCATAACCTTTGGGAAGGTGGAACCCTGGAATCTGTATTCTTAGCAAACTGCCCAGGGGACTCCTGAGCACACTGAAGCTTAAGAATCCCCAAAGGGCATCTTATGTCTTTTAAAAAAATTAGATGCCTGCATGGTGCATGATCCCTTCCTTCTCCATTTCACATCTTCCCTCTTTTCTACCTGGAATGGAAACCTTAAGGGCCTCCTCCCCTTCTCTCCATTTATCTCTTGCTCTTTTTCTGCTATCATTTCTTGCTGCCTCCTTTCTGCCTCTTGTGGTTAGGAAGAACCACAGTTATGCAGGAAAGAGCTGTTTGCTTCTTGCATGTGTGCAAAGTTTACATAGCACTTCTATATCTTTCAACTTGGTAATTGTCCAGTATGGTCGTTGAAGAGGTGCTGTGCATACTTCACAGGCTGCTGAATTTCAATTCCACAGAAATCATCAGTCATTCCCCCTTCTGGGCTGGATGCTTGCCTCTCTGTCAGTGAGAGTCACCAGACCTTTAATGTGAACACTCAAGGAAGATGGTATTCCCGTCAGTGTTGCTAGATAGGGTACAGATCTGCAGCACTTTGAGCCTTGTTCAGACTGGCTTCTCAGTCTTTCTCTACTCATTTAATTTCTTTCACTTTCTTTGACTCCCCAGCCCCCATAAGCCATACCCTTACTCATCCATGAATAACTTCTTTCTTGCATGCTTCCTCTGGAACAAGTGCCACAAAGAGGTCCCTTGGAAGGACTTGAGTTTCTATATTCTTATAATCTCTGTGTGTGGCTGTTTACATAGAAACTGTCAGAGCCAGAAAGAGAGAAGTAGGCAAGTTATGATGGACAGAGCCCTACTCCTCTGCCATTGTTTGGGTTTAATCACGTCATGTTTGGTTTCACTCAAAACCCTCATGCCTTGTAGGGTTGAGCTGGCTGTTCACAAACATTGGAGTGTTAGTCTTTTTCTATCTGCTCAGCAGCATAAAAGCATGATCCAGAATATGTTCTCACAGTGCCTTTAGGCTGTCCTGGTGGAAGGGGGCGGTATGGGGAAGGGTACTGAGGGACTGGGACACATTGCATATTTTCTTCCTTTGGAGTATCCCAGTGAGGAATCATTTAAGAGAGGAATGTGGTTAATTTAGTTTAGCCCACAATTATTCTTTTTTTTCTGTTCTTTTTCTTTTCTTAGTTCCAGCATGCGGGATCTAGTTCCCTGACCAGGGATTGAACCTGGGCCCCCTGTGTTGGGAGTGCAGAGTCTTAACCACTGGACCACCAGGGAAGTCCCAACCCACAGTTATTCTATCATCAAATGCTTAGTAACACAGTAACCATCTGTAGAATTCTCTGGGAAATGTAGCTGAAGAACCAAGGAGTTTGTCATTTAACTGGTAGATTAACCATAATTTTTACTCCTGTTCTTCCCTCTTTGGATCCACTACTGGGCATTTGCTCCTGTGTTAGAGGAAGCATGGAAGACAGGTCCCTTTGTTAGGAAGGGCTAACAGGTTTTTCAATTTCCTTCTGATTTCAGGATGCATTTTTTATCTCACCCTGACATTGTAGGCCATGTCTCGTGTTGTACTAACTACCTTTCCAACCATCACCCCTCCTGTGTTCCTGAACATTCTCTCTGCTCTGGCCACCTGCTGCTTCATGTGCTGCATGCTTTCTCAACTTTATGACTTTCCTCATCCTGTTCCCCATGCTTAGAATGCTCCTTATTTTCAACTCTCTCTTTTATGAAGCCTTTCCTGATTGACACCTCCTCTTCTCCCTGCTTAATTTATTTTTTATTTTTTTGATTTTTATTTTATTTTTTTTATACAGCAGGTTCTTATTAGTTATCTATTTTATACATACAAGTGTATACATGTCATCCCAATCTCCCAATTCATCACACCAGCCCCCCCCGCCACTTTCCCACCTTGTGTCCATATGTTTGTTCTCTACATCTGTGTCTCAATTTCTGCCCTGCAAACCGGTTCATCTGTACCATTTTTCTAGGTTCCACATATATGCGTTAGTATACAATATTTGTTTTTCTCTTTCTGACTTCCTTCACTCTGTATGGCAGTCTCTAGATCCATCCACGACTCTACAAATGACTCAATTTCGTTTCTTTTTATGGCTGAGTAATATTCCATTGTTTATCTGTACCACATCTTCCTTATCCATTCATCTGTCGATGGGCATTTAGGTAGCTTCCATGACCTGGCTGTTGTAAATAGTGCTGCAATGAATATTGGGGTGCATGTGTCTTTTTGAATTATGGTTTTCTCTGGGTATATGCCCAGTAGTGGAATTGCTGGGTCATATGGTAATTCTATTTTTAGTTTTTTAAGGAACCTCCATACTATTCTCCATAGTGGCTCTATCAATTTACATTCCCACCAACAGTGCAAGAGGGTTCCCTTTTCTCCACACCCTCTCCAACATTTGTTGTTTGTAGATTTTCTCATGATGCCCATTCTAACTGGTGTGAGGTGATACCTCATTGTAGTTTTGATTTGCATTCTCTAATAATTAGTGATGTTGAGCAGCTTTTCATGTGCTTCTTGGCCATCTGTATGTCTTCTTTGGAGAAATGTCTGTTTAGGTCTTCTGCCCATTTTTTGATTGGATTCTTTGTTTTTTTAATATTGAGCTGCATGAGCTGCTTATATATTTTGGAGATTAATCCTTTGTCCGTTGATTCGTTTGCAAATATTTTCTCCCCTTCTAAGAGTTGTCTTTTCATCTTGCTTGTAGTTTCCTTTGCTTTGCAAAAGCTTTTAAGTTTCATTAGGTCCCATTTGTTTATTTTTCTTTTTATTTCCATTACTCTAGGAGGTGGGTCAAAAAAGATCTTACTGTAATTTATGTCAGAGTGTTATTCCTATGTTTTCCTCTAAGAGTTTTATAGTGCCCAGTCTTACATTCAGGTCTCTAATCCATTTTGAGTTTATTTTTGTGTCTGGTGTTAGGGAGTGTTCTAATTTCATTCTTTTACATGTA
This sequence comes from Delphinapterus leucas, assembly GCF_059928025.1. Taxonomy (NCBI): domain Eukaryota; kingdom Metazoa; phylum Chordata; class Mammalia; order Artiodactyla; family Monodontidae; genus Delphinapterus; species Delphinapterus leucas. The sequence goes on along the minus strand of NC_143130.1, from coordinate 121,588,484 downwards.
GCTGTCCAGTTTTCCCAGCACCACTTATTGAAGAGACTGTCTTTTCTCCATTGTATATCCTTGCCTCCTTTGTCATAGATTAGTTGACCATAGGGGTGTGGGTTTATCTCTGGGCTTTCTATCCTATTCCATTGATCTATATTTCTGTTTTTGTGCCAGTACCATATTGTCTTGATTACTGTAGCTTTGTAGTATAGTCTGAAGTCAGGGAGTCTGATTCCTCCAGCTCCATTTTTTTCCCTCAAGACTGCTTTGGCTATTTGGGGTCTTTGTGTCTCCATAAAAATTTTAAGAGTTTTTGTTCTAGTTCTGTAAAAAATGCCACTGGTAATTTGATAGAGATTGCATTGAATCTTTAGATTGTTTTGGGTAGTATAGTCATTTTCACAATATTGATTCTTCCAATTTAAGAACATGGTATATCTCTCCATCTGTTTGTGTCATCTTTGTTTTCTTTCATCAGTGTCTTATAGTTTTCTGAGTATGGGTCTTTTACCTCCTTAGGTAGGTTTATTCCTAAGTATTTTATTCTTTTTGTTGCAGTGGTGAATGGGATTGTTTCCTTAATTTCTCTTGCATAGGAATGCAAGAGATTTCTGTGCACTAATTTTGTATCCTGTAACTTTACCAAATTCATTTATCAGCTTTAGTAGTTTTCTGGTGGCATCTTCAGGATTCTCTATGTATAGTATCATGTCATCTGCCAACAGTGACAATTTTTCTTCTTCTTTTACAATTTATATTCCTTTTATTTCTTTTTCTTCTCTGATTGCCGTGGCTTGGACTTCCAAAACTATGTTGAATAATAGTGACGAGAGTAAACATCCTTGTCTTGTTCCTGATCTTAGAGGAAATGCTTTCAGTTTTTCACCATTGAGAATGATGTTTGCTGTGGGTTTGTCATATATGGCCTTTGTTATGTTGAGGTAGGTTCCATCTATGCCCACTTTCTGGAGAGTTTTTATCATAAATGGATGTTGAATTTTGTCAAAAGCTTTTTCTGCATCTATTGAGATGATCATATGATTTTTCTTTTTCAGTTTGTTAATATGGTGTATCACATTGCTCGATTTGCGTATGTTGAAGAATCCTTGCCTCCCTGGGGTAAGTCCCACTTATCATGGTGTATGATCTTTTTAATGTGTTGTTGGATTCTGTTTGCTAGTATTTTGTTGAGGATTTTTGCGTCTGTATTCATCAGTGATATTGGTCTGTAATTTTCTTTTTTTGTAGTATCTTTGTCTGGTTTTGGTATCAGGGTGATGGTGGCCTCATAGAATGAGTTTGGAAGTGTTCCTTCCTCTGCAATTTTTTGCAAGAGTTTGAGAAGGATGGGTATTAGCTCTTCTCTAAAGGTTTGATAGAATTCACCTATGAAGCCATCTGGTCCTGGACTTTTGTTGGAAGATTTTTAATCACAGTTTCAATTTATTACTTGTGATTGATCTGTTCATATATTCTGTTTCTTCCTGGTTCAGTCTTGGAAGTTTATACCTTTCTAAGAATTTGTCCATTTCTTCCAGGTTGTTCATTTTATTGGCATAGGGTTGCTTGTAGTAGTCTCTTATGATGCCTTGTATTCTCCCTGCTTAATTATCCAATGAATTCATTCAACACATGGTAACTGAATGCTTATTGTGTGAAAGACTAGGTTGAGCCTTCATGATACAGCAGTAATGAAGAGAGACCTGGTCTCTCTTACCACAGAGATGTGGTTCTCCATCTTTGGAACCCTATCTCACTTTGCTTACATTGCCCTTACAGCAAGTGCTTTTACTTATTGCCTGTTTTTATAATTTTATTTTGAAATAATTTCAAATTTATAGTAAAGTTAAATAGTACAAATGGCTTACATGTGTCCTTCACCCAAAGGCTCTGTTTTAGTTGCCGTCATAGCAACAGGATACAATCTAAGACTATTATTTTACACCTAGTCTTCATTTTGCTCAGCTCTCCAACCCAGAACAGTTCCTCAGTCTTTCTTTAACTTTCCATGACCTTAAAGAGTTCAGAAGATTACAGGCCAGTTTGGGTTTGTTTGATGTTTCCTCATAATAAGACCCAGAATTTTGGGCCAGATTGTCACAGGAGTGATGCTGTGTTCTCATGTCATCCTGTCTGCGGACAGTTGCTTTATCACGTTGTCTCATTGCTGGCTGCCTTAACTTTCATCCTTACTTAACGTGATATATTATTCTGGGTTTCTGCATTGCAAAGTTACCTTTCTTCCCCTTTGTACTAATAGATATTTTGTCAAAAGACGCTTGGAGACTATGTAAAATCTGGTTATGCATCCCACACTGATCTACTCATTTTAGTGTCCATCGATGTTTCTTGCCTGAATTAGTTATTACTCTTAATAGTTGCCAAATGGCAAATTTTCTAATTCACTGTTTACTAATTGGTATTCTGTAGTATGTATGTACGTGTGTGTGTGTATGTATGTATTTATATCAGTGTATACTCAGAAACTTACATTTTATTCAATGAGTTATAATAATTAATTACAATCATTATTTATTTTGATGCTCAGAATGTTCCAGATTTGCCCAGTGGCAGTTTCCTAAAGCTGGTACACCAAAAGACTACAGATGCATCTTCTTTCTTTGCCGTAGCTACTCTGGAATCAGCCACTTGTCCAAGTCCTATTTTGTTTGTTTGTTTTGGTAGAGGAGTGGCATTTAAAAGTCAAGAACTATGTTAGGTGTGCTTTACTGCTACTCAGACATTGCTGCTCTTAGGCCCTCTTAGTGGGCAGAGCAAATATATCTATATAAGTATATACATATATAATACATATATACTGCAGAGATATATATATATATATAATACGTATGTATACACATTTACATCTCTACATATTTCTCCTTTTATATATACCTTAAAAAATCTACCCCTGCTTTCACCAGGTATCTTAAGTTCCAATCTATCACTTCAGGGTTCATTCCTGCTTCCTCCTTTTCATATTTGTACTTCCTTCTTTGAGAGTAAAAAGCCTGGCTCCCATTATCTTCCATGTATTTACATATTTACTCAATTCCCCAGTCTCCTGACTTACTGGGCTGCAACACTGCTCTGACTGTCTCCTTTGTGTTGACCCTGCATGTCACGGGGCTGTCTTCTTTACAGGAAGGGGGAAAGAAGGCAGGGTCATCACCTTTGTGTGTGTGTAAAAAATAAGGTGCTTTTTTTTTTTTTTTTTTTGCGGTACATGGGCCTCTCACTGTTGTGGCCTCTCCTGTTGCAGAGCACAGGCCCCAGACGTGCAGGCCCAGCGGCCATGGCTCACGGGCCCAGCCGCTCTGCGGCATGTGGGATCCTCCCAGACCGGGGCACGGACCCGTGTCCCCTGCATCGGCAGGCGGACTCTCAACCACTGTGCCACCAGGGAAGCCCTAAGGTGCTTTTTTTTTTTTAACATCTTTATTGGGATATAATTGCTTTACAATGGTGTGTTAGTTTCTGCTTTATAACAAAGTGAATCAGATATACATATGTTCCCATATCTCTTCCCTCTTGCGTCTCACTCCCTCCCACTCTCCCTATCCCACTCCTCCAGGCGGTCACAAAGGTGCTTTTTTTTTAAAAAAAAATTACATCTTGACAAACTATAAAATGTCTCTCATCTACCTCTTTTTCATTCATACATAAATAGATATAGATATATGTAAACTTTTTACCTTCCTTTTAAAATCACCCAATAAAAATGATGACTCTGAATGAACATGTTTCATGAGGTTTTTGACAAAAAGGGGTTAGTTTACCTTCTTGGCTTGACACCAGAAGGGCACCGCTTCAAGTCATTTGCACAAGTTTTGTTCCTGCCCCAGGGCTCTAAGCTTCTTAAGGTCAGAGGCTGACTTCTGTCTGTTCTTGAGTCAGTGGAACCCCTTGTACAGTGTTCGGAGCAGAACATGTGTCCAATCTGTTAAATTGATTATTTTCCTCCTCTCAGAACTGACCGGCTATTTTGCAGAATTGATTGAACTTATTCATTATCCTGACATTGCATGCAAGTAGCTTCAGCCCATACAAATATCTTAACCTGAAATGTCTTAGGAAGCTTGTCAGAAATGCAGAGGTCAGAAGTTTATACACTAGAAAATCTTTAATAAGCTGAATAATGTACTTAATTAGGAAAATAAGAAGAAAAAATGTGAATGAAACAAAGAGGCATTATAGAGATGCTTATTTACATAAAATTGTTGGGGTTGCTTACTTTTTCTAGTACATGAAATTCTGTGCAGCAAATAGATTCTGTTCAAAATAGAAATAGTCAGTTGATTAAAGGAGATATATAAATTTCTTTACATTGCAAATTATAAAATGGAATAACAGTAAATTGTAAAAGGTAAGTTTTAAGCTTAACAATGGACTTGTTATAGGTATAATTTGGCTTGAAAATACGCATTTCACACCACTGGCATCATGCCTGGTGTGTCTTCACTAAGTTTTGAGTGCCTGTTTATACTGTGCTCAAGTTATGTCAGTGTCAAGCCCCACAATAGGAATTCCTCTCTCCCAGTAGTTCTCAAGACTATTTGTAAATCAGTTGTCATTCTTACTGTCACAGCCATCTTCTTCTTCTTTTTTTTTGAAATCAGCCACCATTCTGTTTATTCTGAGATAGATAAAAAATCAAGATAGAAACAAAATCCCACTCGGACTACCTGCTAGTCGTCTGTTCCCACCCACCTCATCCCAATGTTCCCATGCCGCTCTCCTCACACCACCCCTGGGGAAAGACTACTTGCCTGTCTTTGTTTGTTTTCCCTCCTCAATTTTTTTTTTTTTCAGCTGTCTTCTTAAGATGACTTCAGAGTGGGTCTTCCTTTAAGTCTTCCTCCATAACCACTGGCTGTTTTCTCCCCTCTCCTGGCCTCATAAATTAGATTTTGGACCCACTCAATTTATAGTCTAGTTGAGACAGGTTAGATAAATGATGACTGACATCTGATAGCACACCAGGCAAGGTTAAAAATGTAGTTTTTGGTTCATTAAACTCCACAGAAAAGGTCAACCTTTAATAATTGTAAAAGCTACTAAGCTAGATTCTCGAGAGGCTTCTGGTAGACTTGCTTGAGATAGAAATGTGCACATTTGAAAAAGATGACCTCTTTATGCTTTATATATATATATATATATATATATATATATATGTGAAGAGACTAAACAAGATATGAATTAATTTCCTTCTTTTTCTTGGCATTAGTGAGGTTGCCTAGGATTGAAAATGGAGACCAATCTGGTCTGCAGAATTATAAAAGATGTATTTATCTCATGGTGTTATCAGCATAATGGGAGTAGACAACACATTTCAAGTTCCGCTTACAGGGATAGGCTTTCATGGAAAGTTATATAGATAAAATGTCTCTCCACAATATAACATCTCTTCCCATTCTCTTGCAATTTAACCTTTTCTGACTACCATGGCAACTCACATCTTATAATAAGTGATGGTCACCACTCTCCATAGAAAGGGAGAATTAAGCTGTAGGTTTGTCCTCAGTTGTCTTTTTTTGGTGATCTTAACTTCCCCTCCTGAGTTCTTTACATGCTGGGATACACAGCCTGCACTGGTGAGAATTAAAAGTTTCCTATCTGGATTAGTGTGTTAAGAATAAGTATTTGCCTTGATGTGTAGTGTTCATACATCAAAGATTTGGTGAAAACTAAATAAATTTAGTTGGTAAAGCATGTTCTTTTAGAGTAAAAAAGATGTGGATTGTAATCTTGATTCTGTTACTTCCTAGGCAAGTTTCTTCACCTCTCCAAGTCTTAGTTTTCTTATCAATCAATTGAGGATAATAATACCAGAGAATGGTTGTGAGACTCACATGAGATAATGTCTGCAGAGTGCTTCACACAGTGCCTTATATAGAGTGAATGTTCAGAAGTGATAGCAGCTATTATAACTATATAACACATTTGTGGAAGAGGAAGAATTTCAACTTTATAATCTACTCATACCCTATTCTCTGAATGAGACTGTAAAATTTTAAGTCAAATGATAATACAAATTATTACAGGGGAAATAAACTCATAGACAAAAATATGGGAAGTTAGTGGTTATTACGTAACCATCTTGAAAGAGGACCAGAAGAGGAGAGGGATGCAGGCAAATGGTGAGGTGGGTTTAGGATATTCACTGCTTTCCTTTTTCCCTCATTCTAGATGCCAGTAGAGCTCTTCCCTTTCAGTTTTGAGTATCACCTCTTCTGGATCTCCCTTGAATCTTTCATGGGGGATTCTTTAGGACTGTAACTTTAAGGCTTAATCAACCCCCATTACTAAAAAACAAAATACAACAAAACAACCCTAAACAGAAGCCTTCAGTGTGCTATGCAGAGGGTCATATTTTCATAACCAGCTCACGCATTTAATTTAAAGTCCTTCTGAGTTTGAGTTCTGTCTATTGGGGTAAAGCAAAATCAAACTGATGTTTTCAACAAGCTTCCTATTGCTTTAAAAAAGAGGCTTCTTGGATTACTTGAATATCTAAATAAAGGTATTTAACTTTTCAGGTCATTGATGATTGTGATAATATTAAGAATACAGTTGTTTAGACTATGCAGTTTGGTTAAACTGTTGCTTGATAATTTCAAAAACCATCAGAGCATTTCCTTATGGCATCACAGTTTAAGACAAAAAATAAACAGCCTGTTAAGCAGAAATTTTAGATGCAATAGATAAGAACGTTAAAAGTAAATAATTTACGTTATTGAAAGGAGCTGTGAATCAATGTAGACTCTCCAAGGCCATACTTGTTAGTAGGTCTGCTAAGGGCTCAGGAGAGATGTAGGATGTACCCATAAGGTCTCAGAAGACCAGACGTCTCTTATGTGCTCCACATCTCCATGTTTCCATTCAGACCACACATCCAGCTACTCAGAAGGCAATGTGCCTCATAGAGATCATGCAAAGAAAGACGTAATTGGCCAAAAGGTTTATTGTTGCCCCTCTCTGTGGGTATCTCATAGCTCTTGTGATATTTCATTTCTTTTTATAAAGAAAAAAATATTTCACCATGGTCAGTACTAGTGTATTTATTCATGTAATAGAAATAGATAATATCCAGCTGTATGTGCCCCTGGAATTACAAAGGGAGGAGGAAAATCAGAGAAATGCAGAGACTTGGAGTCCAAGAGGAGAAAGTACAGTCATCTCTCGGTATCAGCAAGGGATTGGTTCCTGGATCCCTCCCACTCTGCAGATGCTCAAGTCCCTTGTATAAAATGGAGTAGTACTGTCGGCCCTCTGTATCTGTGGGTTCTGCACCCATGGATACTGAAGGCCGACTGTATTCTAAGGAGATGGTAGTTACCAATGTCAAATGGAGCAGACAGGCCTGGAAAGTAAGGGTTAAGAAAATGGTACTCGATTTAGTAGAGGTCATTTGGTGATCCTTGAAAGGTTTCATAAGAAAAGTGGTTTGGGAAGGCTGAATTTTTTTTCAAGTGGATGTGGGGTGGTTATGATGGGAATGTTAAGGTGTGTGAGAACAGGTGCACTGTATGAATATCCTTTAAAGAACTTTGTGAGGGGAATGCTACATTGAGGCTGGTAGCTGGAAAGATCAGTAGAAGCATGAAAGAAACAGCCTTTAAGCCAGTAACACATGAATATCTTTGGAGATTCAGACCTGTGGAAGAAGAGGTTGCAGATTCTGCTAAGAGAATGGATAGATGTAAGAACTAGATCCTCTAGGAGTAAGGAATGAATCTTATTTTATACTTTTACTTCCTAAACATTGAAAATAGTAGCATTTACCAGAATGGTGATGTAGGCTTTGTAAAGTGATACCAGGTGTGCAGAGCACTCTTGTCTACAACTTATGACTAGAAATTAATGCTGACAGTCCTGAGTATGATCTATCTTACAGAGCTTTCTGGCCAGAAACCCTTTTTAAGCAGAATCTAAGCTAATAGGAAAAACTTGTCAAAGTCCTAGGTTAGATTAGTTCTCGGCTGGTTATGGATCGTCTACATCAGCTTGTCACGTTCTGCTGCCCAAATATAGTAAACACACCCATTGGAAAGCATAACTTAAAAATGGCGCCATAAATGACAGTTTCAGGCTGTCAGTGTGGAGTGATCACTGCTCCCACCATCCTGGTTCTACTCTTTCATTCTAAAGGACAAATGAGTTCGGAGAGTATTTATGTTCTATTCAGATTAACTAATTGAGATTTCGGTCTTTTTCTCTAGTTGCCTGTTCCTTTACTTAAAATTAATTTGTTACAAGGTACAGTGAGTTAATTAGTATGGTTAGCTCCCTCATCTCCATGCTTGCATTTTTAAGAACCTTAAAGTCAAGGTACTGCTTACACAGATGATTATTTGCAGACAGTTAATTCTTGAGTTATTGTCTTGGGATGGCCATTATCATATCATTAGCATGTCTTTTATATTTCTTGATTCATTAGGAAGAAGCATCTTACTTTTACATCCGATTTTAGAACTTCCATTGTCAGTAAATATTAGCAATAAGCTTCTGTCAACAATATTTTTGTGTTATATACTTTCAAGACATGAAATTTTAAGTTCCAAAAGAATTGATTTCCTATACATAGGTTTAGGAAGGTGATGGTAGTCAGCTTTTTCATTCATTAATCATAATGAATAATCGGTGAGTTTTCAGCTTGCACCTATTTAAAATTTGAAGCTGAGGGGAAAAGTGCGCCACTAGGGGCCACTCTGATCTTGAAGCATGAACCAACTAATGACAATTGCAACAATGACAATGAAAGTGGTATCAATAGATAATTTATTTATGGTTAAGATAGAGGTAGTTTGTGTGACTTTAATATCCTAAATTTGGGACATCAAGTTTCAGGCTTGATGAGGATTTTTCTTCAGAAATGATTTTTTTCAGATGTTATCCAAATACTTTTTATTAGTTGACATTACTAAATAATTTCTGAAATCAGTAAATTTGGAAATACTTCTAACTTTCATAAAGAAGAAAGGTGTAGTTTGATGATTCTAAGATAGGGAGTCATCAATTTAGTATTGATATCAGTTTTTACTACCAAACTGGGAAAGCTATTTAACTGTTCTATTCTGGCTTGATTCCCCATAAAGAGATAATAAGCTTATCTTCCTCTCGGGAGTGTCATAAGGGAGAGTTGGTTAAAGTGTGCAGAGTGTCCTGATGACAGTAACTGTTGAATATTATTATGTAAAGCAATGTAATGATAGTAAAATCAGTGAAATGCTTGAATGAAGGAGCTGTTTGTTGATCAGCCTCATATTGAAACATCAGTCATGTGTGGTAAGTAAAAGTTAACTCTATGTAGAGTATTTCTATATGAAGAAGGGAAATAAAATTTCCCAAATTGTTGATATTTGGCTTTAAATATAGTCACTGGTTTGCAAAAATCTACCTGATGATCAGACTAATCTGATCGACCTAGCTCTTTTGGCGGAAGAGCTTTGAGGGGGTTCTTTTTACCTAGAAGACTTTGCTGGGAGAAGTCTATGAAATCCTTGATATTGTCAGCAAAGCCTAAACATATATATGCAGGTTAAGCAAATATACATATTTGGAAGTCCATACCTTTCATAAGAATCTCAAAGAAACCCGTGATCCAAATAAAGGTTATTCTCACTGTTCTAGGGTTTTTGATGGTGGCAATAGTTAGTATCATATCAGAGGGCTTGGATGAAGGCAGAATCAAGGGAAAATGACCATCAAAAGCACTTTAAGTTGGGGGGAAAATTGATGAAAGGTTCACTGGTGGTCTGAATAGGAACTTTGGCCATTGTATGCATTGCAGCATATGTGGCTTTACATGTATAAGAGGACCAAGAATTTTTTAAAGCTGTTTTAGACTCAGATCTTCTTTCAACTGCTGCCTTTTTGTCTCTGCCCTTTCACTCTCAGATTTATGCTCCATTATTTTCTAGATTTCCAGAAAGCAAGGGCCTGGGTGTGACCTTTGAACCAAATCACTCTACCTATCAAAGTCATAATGTATTGTTCTATGATGGATGGGCTAGTGGGTGGGCAATAGTTATAGAATAATTTTTCTTGGACTGCGAAGGTTTCCAGGGAGAATGAAGAGGGAAGATATGAATATTGAGGAATAGGCAGAAATTGTGGATTCACTAAAATAAAGAGATGTTTCCTTCTGGAAGCCCGTGTTGGGATGTCCAGAGTGCAGTGTGGGTAAATGAATTGAATCAGAACTTTCTTCAGTCATGGCTGGGATTGTGTCTGCAGACACATGTAAGAGAAAATTCATATTTTCTGATTGGCTGGCATTGAAAAATGAATGCTTTCACGCAATAGTAACAAAGGAATTTTGGGCAGTCATCTCTATCCACATTTGAGTAAATACTGATCCATGACTGGCTTCAGGTTGTTCAGCCAATCAGTTTCAGGGCCCAAACTGCTGCTTCTGACTCTCTGCCCACTCAGGTGGGGCAGCTTCTTTTTGGTTGTTTTTATTAGGTGACTCAGCATTGCCTTTTCTGTGCTTTTTTTCTGTTATGAGCTCCAACACAGAACAGAGCTATTGAGTCTGTGTGTTCCTTGGCATCTAATTATTTTCCTGTCTCACATGCTGCATTGATAAATCCAGGTTTCCAAACATGTTTAATCATAGTTCACTCTGAATTTAATTTACTTAAATCTTATTTTTTGATCAAAGATTTAAAACTTTAATAACAACAGCATGTGAATATTGTACTAAAGATTCTAATTCAAGAGCGTATGTCTACGTAGACTATTAAATAATTATTAATACTAAAGAAAAGAAAATAACAGAAACACATACTAAAATTGAATTAACTACATGCCAGGCACGGTTCTAAGCACTGTACATTTATTTACTGATTTAATCACCACAACAAACATATGAAGACGATACCGTGGAAGGATAGAATTTAGATATAATAGAGTCTTATTATACTAGAGTCTTATTTTAAAAAAGAGAAGCAAATACCTAAATATATTGGGGAATAGCACCTTTAGTTTGGGCTGTATGTCCTTATTTAGTATGTCCTTATTTAGAGTCTCAACTTAAGGTCCCCTGGATTTGCAGCTGTCAGTTTACAGCTGACAACTGTCTCACCTGGTCTGTCAGATCCAGAAAATAACAAATTTTTCAAACAGTTCATTAAAAAATCAGGCTTTAGGAAGCAAACTTCCACACCTGGAATGGCATTTGTCTATTGAGTAAGCAGAAGAGGACTTGAGAGGCTTGATGAGAAAAGAAATGAGTTAAGTGCAAAAGTATACACAATTAGCTCTGAAATAGGAAGAATTCACTTTGTGGTAAGTAACCTTGGAAATTTCTAGTAAGGATCAAAGGTTGCCCCTTAATGAGGGCAACTTGTTAAAAAAAAGTGTGACATATTCTATGGCTCCCTGAAAGGTTTGTATGCATATGTAGAAAGAGTATGGACACATAGAATGAAGAGGGAGAGAATGCAAGTAGACTAAAGCTCAGTTATTTGGCTACCAGAATGTCAGAAAACTATGAGCATAGCACTTGTCCCTAACGTAGGCTAATTGTGGGGTGGCAGAGGCAGGGAACAAAGCACCACATATTCATAGTAACAGTTCCTGGACATTCAAGAGCTACAGTAGTGTTCAAGAGGCATAATATTCAATTAATCAGGTTCTTTTTTTTTTTTTTGAGAGAGGAATTCACTTTATTTTACCACTTTTAAAAGATATAAAGAAATCAGAGAGTGAGCTGAGACAAAAGCCCAAATTTATTCATTAATTCATTTGTTCATCTTTTTGTCACACATTTTTTGGGCTGATTGGGAATTAGTAATAAACCCCTGTTGAGCTTTTTATATGGAGTTTCCATGAGCCAGATGGAAGAACTGTAGGAAGAGAAGTTTTGGTTTGGAGTGGGGAGAAGATTAGGAACTCAGCTTAAAGATGCTTAGTTTGAAGTTTCAATTAGATATCTGTGTTGAGCAGGGGATTGGGTATATGAATTTAGTTTAGAGGGAAGCCTAGGCAGAAGATAAAAACTTGGGAGTTTTGGTAATCATTAGTGCTATTCACCACAAATTTCCATTTTCCCTTCTAATATGGTTTCATCTTAATAATTGTACTTTTCTGCTCATGGTTGTCATATTACTTGCTCTGTCTAATTAGAATGGAAGTGATATGTGTTACTCCTGGGTGGAAGCTGTAGCAATCAATGCATAATTTGCCATGGCAACTGGCTATGTTCCAAATGGTAGCTGCTCTATCAACTCGTGTCCCAGAGAGGGGACAATGTGGGGTAGAGCCCTTAGGCAACCTACAGTTGACAGGTAACATGAATGAGAGCCTTCTATTAAGCTACTGAGATTTGGGGGCGTTTGGTTACCATGGCATGACTTGACTGACAATAGATAGATAGGTAGATGTAGGTAGATATACATATAGACAAATTTAGGAAAGAGAAGTTCCAGAGCTAGAAAGCCTGGAAGTATTCCAACATTAAAAGTTGGGCAATTAGGAGGAAGCAGGCAAAAGACTGAGAAGAAGCTTTTGGGAAGATGTGGTGTCCTGGAAGTCAAGTGAAGAAAGTGTTTCAAGGAGGAAATAATGTTCGACCATGTCAAAGGTTGTTAAGTCAGGTAAGAAGAGGAACATGGATTTACATTGTGGATATCATTGGAGAGCTTGGCAAGAGCACTTTGGCAGGAGCATAATCTGGAGTGAGTTTAAGTGAGAGCAGGAAGAGAGAAATTGGATAGAGCAAGTATATTCATCTTTTTCAAGGTGTTGAAATGGGGCCATAGCAGGAGAGGGAAGTGGAATCATGAGTGCTTTTTTTTTTTAAAGACGATAGAAATACTGCATGACAAGTACAGATGGGCAGATTAATGATGTGGGTGGGAGGAGGGATTGTGAGAGTGCTCTTCTTGAGCAGGAGAGATGGAATTAGATCTAGTGCTCAAATGGAGGGGTCAGCCTTGTTAGGAAAGTGGTGGTCATGAATTTAAAGTGAGATCAGTCAGCACAGTTGTATGTTTTTCTCCAGACACATTCAGCTGTGCGTAGGTGTGGAGTAGATGAAGAGTTGGATTCAATTAGACTTGGAAGTGATGACTTGATTACCATTTAAAAGTGCATTAGTTATTCTCAATGTGGGAATTCAAATAAGAGGAGTGGGTTTTAATGAAGGCTAACAAACCAACGCTGCCCTCCACCTAGGTATTTGAAAGAAGACATTCCTGACCATTTAGGACCAAAAGAAACAGTAACAACAAGAACAATAGCCATGAAATTTTATTCCTCAAGAAGGTTGGGTGGTTTCTCTTCCTGCTGATCTTCAATAAAAGAGTAGATTCTCTCTGGTCAGAAAGGGTTATAGACTCTTAAGTAAAGAAAAATAAGTAATCCAAATATCTGATGATTCTGATTGTGTTAAAAGTAACTAATAGCCTTTTGTGTCTTAGTTACTCTTTTATTCCTGCCCCTCCCAGCATACTTAATCACTTTTTGTTAGTGACCTTTACTGTGTCACGCAGTAATATAAGAATGGGGTATTTGAGCCCAGCTCCAGCTAGTTATTAGCATATGTTTTATATGGTATCTGTATGGGAAATCCATAGTGAGCGAGATTAAGGCAATAAAGTGAGAAAATGAAAAAAATCATCCAGGAGGTGAGTGTCCATGGCCAAAATTGCCAATACTTATGTATATATATAACAATTTAGCATCAATGAGTTTGTTGCAGTAGTTATAACAGGCCTTGGCAAGGAGTTTTAGGTTAGAAGAGGATTTCCATTTATTATAAATCAGAGTGTTATGATGTGTTGTTCAATTTGTTGGAGTTTCATCTGGAACACTGAGTCAGCCCTACTGATGAGGGGAAGAGACATGACTAAAGTGAGCAAATCTGGGTCTAGTTGGCTGTATGAGAGCAGTCAGCTGTGCCACACCTGTTTGGAGTGATGGGCTATTTAGATGAGATAATATTAGGCAGAGAATGCTGGGAGAACGTTGTTGAAACCATGCAAAGCCAAGTGTTTCAAATGTATCTTTGCAATTGGCTAGTTTTATAATGATGAAAAACACGCTTATGATAGCATGTTAAGTGAAGTAACCCAGTTAACAATTTTATGTATAGTATGCTCTCAACTGTTTTTTTTTTTTTTTTTTAAGGTATAGGAAAAAAGGCTAGAAGGAACTGTATGTTAACAGTGTTTGTCTTTGTGTGTGTGTGGTCAGGCCACTCAAGACGACTGTTCTCTTGCTCTCTGTACATCCCCTGCTCAACGTCTCTGCTTCACCTACACCCTACTCACATGACTTTCCAGTCCTCTTAATTATAGGGCTTACTCAGTGATTGGCTATGTGCTTGCCCCCTGCCCCAACTTCTGGTTTCCCTGGTAACTGATAAGCCAACCTGACATCAATTCCCCAATTCACCCTATAACTGGTAACCTCCTCCCTTTTCCCCCCTCCCCTTAGTGAAGACTGCTGCTGTCTGCTCTCCACAGTGGGGTGTTGCTCCAAGACTTTGCTTAGGACTTATAAGATTCCCTATCCGATAAATCGTGGATGTCTCTGTTGCTTTCTCCAGGCACTTTCTTTGGTCTTGTGGCTGGGCAGTTACAAGGCTTGCAGGCATGAGGAATGCAGCCCAACAGTGTGATTGGACCTTGGAGCATTAAATCTCAAAGACAAAATATTTGTCAGACACTTCTATTGAAGGTAAAAATTATTTCTGGATTTAATTTTTGATTGCATATTGTGTGCATTATAATTTGTATGCATATAGCCTGATAATAGAGATTTAATGTATGGTTATTGCCTCCAGTACTATACTAATGATGACAGGATATACTTTTAGATATAAGTACTATAAATTCTGTTTCAGGAAACCCAAAGATATATGTTTATACATCTAACATTTATTGAACAAATGTTATGTGTCACATACTCTTATTAGGCATTGAATATATCAGACACAGTCCCTAACTTCGTGGAGCTTGCAATCTAATGGAGGGTGTACAGGCAGACCTTGAAGATATTGTGAGTTAGGTTTCAGACCATTGCAATAAATGAATATTTCAACAAAGCGAGTCACACAAATTTTTTTGGTTTCCCAGTACATAACAGAGTTACGTTTACACTACACTGTGGCTATATATATATATATATATATATATATATATACACACATACATAATACAGCTAAAAAATGCTAACCATCATCTGACAATGCAGGGTTGCCATAAACCTTGCTGTAAAAACTGCAATATCTGTGAAGGACAATAAAGCAAAATGCAATAAATGGGGTATGCCTGCATTAGTTTTCTGTGGCTGCGTAAGGAATTATAGTACACTTGTAGGCATAAAACAGCCCACATTTATTATCTCAGTTTCTGTGGTTAGGATGGTGGGTCCTCTGCTCAGGGTCTCACATGGCTGCAATCAAGGTGAAGGTTTGGCTGCATTCTCATCTAGAGGCTCAACTGGGCTACAATTTGCTTTCAAGCTCACTTGGTTGTTGATAGAATTTATTTCCTTGCACTGTATTATAGAGAACTCTGTCTTCTTGCTGGCTGTTGGACGTGAGACCATACTCAATTCTTAGAGGCTACCCTCAGCTCCTTGCCATGTGGGCCTCCCAACAAGGCTACTTATTTCTCCAGAGCCAGCTAAGGAGGGAGAATCCCTAGAGTGAGTCTGTTAGCAAGATGGAGTTGCATATGATGTAATGCAATCACAGGAGTGATATCCCATCCCCTTTGTATAGTCTATTGTTTAGAAGAAAGCCACAGCTCCTATAAGCAGCTAGTCATTATTGTTGGCTTCTGGGGCTGTCCCGCTGGGAACACTCTGAGGGGCCTTGTAGAATTCACCTCAGAATTGATTGCAGCTGTCTTTTAGGGTTGGTCAGGGGTTGCCCTATGCAGGGAGAATTCTCACTTCAAGGGGCATAGATGTTTCAGAATGACTGACTAGGTTCTCAAAGGCATCTCTCTTGGGGGTAGCCGAGAAGCCCAGCTTGGAAAGTAATAGCTACCTGGAGCAGCTGAGGTGAGGTGTTGTTAGGTATGTGCAATGCTGCTTACCACAGCAATGACTGGAGTTAAAGGGGGTCCAGAGGATGTGAGTTGGGGAGAAGTATTGATGGGCACAGCAGTGAGTGGCAGAGCTGAAAGTTTTCTTTCTGACTCCACTGCCCCCAGCTTCTGGATCACCATCTCTTGAACTTTAACAACTAACTTTTTTTGGTAACTATTTTACTTTTTCTTTGCACTGAAGTTCTCTATTTAATTCTCATTGCTTTTAGTAAAAATACTTACAGCAGTGCTTCTCAAAATCTAATGTGCATACAGATCACCTGGGGATCTTGTTAAAATACAGATTTTGATTCATTACATCAGGTGTGGTCTTCTAGTCTGCATTTCTAACAAGTTCCCAGGTGATGTCGATGCTGCTGGTCTGCAGACCACACTTTGAGTAGCTTGGTTCTAAGGTAAGAATCGAAATGAAAAGGAATAACTAGGTTGTATGTTTGAATGAATTGAATAAAATACAGGTGTGGTGATGCACCTTGAAGTTGCTAACTCATAGAGCCTTTGTCAAACTTACTTGCTTTTTCTTTGTGGCCTGAAAGTTTATAAAACTTTCTGAGTGTATTTCGAATGATGATTTGAATAACGCTGATGTATAAAACCTTCTCCCAGAGATGTTCAAAGTGCTTTTTATGATCTTGACCATCTGGTCATTGCCTTCTGGGGGCACTTGTTTCCTTATAGGAAAATAGTAATAATATACTTGTAATGTGAAAAATCTAATACTCCCCACAGAACATCATTTTCTTTCTCTGCAAGTACATTCTCATTACAAACTGCATTTCCTAAGCTGAAATAACAGTATCATTAGTGTACATTGAGCCTATTACAGTTTTGTCTCTATTTCCTAAAGGGACAAACATTGAATTTCAAAGTCCTGCATCTGCTAAGAAGTTTCATTCTGAGAACATTGTATTTACTACTGACTGATTCAATTTGATTAGGTTTTCATTCATAGTATTTACAACTCCAAAGAAGAAATAAATGAAGTAATCTCAGAGATCCTATCAGACATTTATGTAGTTCTCTAAAAGGTGTGGTTCACTTCCGCAGTATGGTTTCTGAAGACGCACTTTGGAAGGAAATATGTAAAGCATATTTACTTTACCTCTAAGGTTTAGCTAAATTGAGATTTAATGTTGTGATGTGATACAGCAGATAAGAATGGACTTGAACCATGGAGTCTTAAACCCAGGTTCCTATGAAGGTTTAAAATTTTTTTTAGATACCTTTTATTCTCTTGGGTTTATTATTTATTCACTCAGTGTTTAACACACATCTATTGAACATCCACTGTCAGCACTGACATGGACTCCAGGTATGCAGTGAGGGACAAAACAGAGTTCCTGACCTCATGGAAGTTACCCCTGGGGGGAAGGCGGACATATAAAGCAAATAGCCACACAAATCCATGTATGATTGCTCACTACAGTTAAGTGCTATGAAGTGGAGTCTCTGTGTAGAGTCCTAGGGGCAAGAGGGTGCTCGTCACCTTGAGGAATTAAAGAAGCCATGTGCCCCTGGGGTGTGGAACCAATGAGGATGACATCTTAAATGCTTAAATAATGCTCTCAACATACTAGACCCAGTGCCAAGAGTTTTACTGACCTTAATTAAGTCTTTACTACCACCGTGTGAGATCAATACCATTACTGTCTTTATTTCATAGATCAGGGCACAGAGAGGGTAAGCAAATTGCCCAGTGTTTTCACGGGTAGAGGGTTTGAACACAGAAGGTCTTCATCACTGCCCTGCATTGCCCTCCTACAGAGGGAAGAGGGCAGGGCCCAGACAGGTCACACAGGTTGGCAGCTTGATCTTCCCTTCTCTCTTTATAATAACATGCGGCTTCAAAGTTTTAATCACTATGTGAAAGAACAGGAGGTTAACTGAATTAGAAATAATGGTGAAATAAAATAATACTGTATCATAAGACAATGTGTAGTCCTGTAAGTAAACTTTCAAAATGCATAGCCATATTGCCATTTGCAAAGATTTCTCCATGAGGGGTTACACATGGAAGAAAATAACCATAAACTATTTTCACATCACAGCATGGAAGATTCAGGTCTTCATTTTCTGAACCATGATATTAATATGCCCTTTCTATAATTCATGAGGGATGTGTAACTGGTACAACCCAATGAGGAGACCTAGCTCCTTAGTATTTTCTAAGGCAGGAAAACTGTGCATCAAGAGTTTAGATATCACAGCAGGTTGTGAAGAAATGGAATTTTGTATGGTTTTTTTTGGTCATTCAGAGTAGATTAGTTTCGCTGTGAATTTATTTTTAAGCTTTAAATAATGAATGACTATAAACAAATATATTAAAAATTTTTGATTTAATTACCTACTTATGCCACATACATTTCCCAATGTAGAAACCAAGCCTTTGGATATGTTATTACTGTCACAGTTCTGCAAGTGACAATGCTGTGGAAGAGAGCATAGCAGGCACAGGGCTGCTCCGTATCACACCGAGCAATCCAGAAGTCTCCAAGCAGTGACAGTGTCTGATGAGAAACTCAGAAAGGAATAGATAAGGAGGTTTTAAGTTTCACGGTCTGTGCTTTTCAGGGCTTTGTCTTTTGTGACTGGGTTTTAACAAATGTCATGGTTCATAGTAGGCAGAAAGAGAAGGAAAAACATGAGTAAACCACAAGCTGAGTAATACGTCTTCAAGAAGCTTTAAGTTGCCCATTTGGAGTTTTGATTATTATAGACTCACTTGAATTTTCCCCTTTAAGGATGAAAAACAAAGCTGACACATCAAGTGAATTTAACAAGGTCATATATCAAGGTGGTAGCAGCAGAGCAAGACTTGGTGCCCAGCTCTCCTGACTCTCATGTGGTGCTGTCTGCATTTGGGGTCAGGCATGTGTGTGAGACAGAGTGCATGAAATCAGAAATACAATATCCAATGTTTAAGGAAAACACATATCCAGAGAAAACAGAAAGTCCAAAACTTATGGTATATATTTGTGGTTTATGAAGCAAAGATAGTTGATAGAAATATGATGTTGGAATAATATATGAACAATATCCTACTATTGTTAAAAATAATAAAACATCTTGATAAGGTGACACTTATAGTCCTTCTTTTTGATGTAACCAATCCTTTCAAAGACTAAAACACTTTATGAATAGATTTTTCGTTTGAAAAATATTAGGGTCCGTTCATGAATTCATTATGCCCTTATCCATTCTCAACCATGAAGATCTCCCCTCTTTCCTATGAGAACCCAGGATGATCTACTGGTGTGCTGCTGTGTGAAGCCCACTCAGGCCCCACTAGAGCTGTGGTGTACTGTGGGGATGTGCAGGGTGCAGGGAATAAGTGTATCTGCCTTTTATTATTGCTGTGAGCCTGCAATCATAAGCAATGTCAGTAATAAAATACTTCTCCCTGCTGGAGCTGACTGCACCATCCCCCTCCACCTTGTTATACCACTGCTCTAGGGAACTGTGAACAAACCAAATCCAAGGGCAGGGAAGAGGGAGAGAGGAGTAAGAATTTTCACCTAGATACTAACGTTTGCTTCTCTACTGGTCTTCAGACTGGGATCTAGAACATCCAAGAAAATCAACTGAAAGTGAATGGTACTAACATAAGAAGTGAGATTTTTTTGTTACAAGTAAATGTTAATAAAAAGAATAAAATCATAACTAAAAAGCTTTCCTCTATACAGTAGAAAATCAGGTATAGAATATAGCAAGAAACCATCACTTTCATAGTAACAACAAAAACTTTAAAATATCTAGAAATAAATTTTACCTCAAATGCATAAGATCTATATGAAGGAAAACTATAAAACTTTACTGAACTTCAAAAGAAGACTTGAATAACTGGTGGGGCATACCATATTCTTGGTGGAAAAGGTATTTCTTTCCTCTGAGTCTATCAGTATAATGCAATTCCAATAAAAATCCAATAGAATTTAAAATATTTCTTTTTAATTTGACTTTGGACATGATAATAGCCTCTTTGTCCTTTAGTTCAAGAATAAAGTGATCAATCTTTCTTGAAGACATTTTGGAAATATGAATACTGGCCTTAAAATGCTCATATATCTTAACTCAGTAATTTCACTACTAAGATTTTACTAGATAAGTAATTGGAGATGATCATTAAACTCCATGTGTGAGAGGATTTGTTAATGTTTTATTTAAAAAATTGGCAAAAACCACAGGGTAATTAGCTTAAGTATATTTTCGTATAAACATGAGGTGAAGTATATAGCTATTAAAACTTATATTTTGAATACTAATTAATGACATGGAAAATTAAATAAATGTACAATTACATAAAGTACTCCATTAAAATACATACACATATACACACAAACATGCAAAGAACATCTGTAGGTGAAGAAAATATATGGAAGTATATCTAGTAGTTATGTCAGGTTGGTGAAGTCGTAAATCAGATGTGGGTTTAAATTTCACTTTCCAGCTGTGAGGTCCTGGGTTAAATGGCACTGTTACTTCAGGGCTTAATTTCCTTATGTGTGAAATGAAGTAAATGGCAATAAGGTTTTTGTGAAGGTTAAATTAGCTAATATATGCTTTGCATATAACAAGTATATAACAAGTGCTCAATAAATGGTATTTATCATCAATAATTAATATTATAGATTTTTATATTTTTAAAATTCATTTTGTTATTTTTTCCAGTTTTATTGAGAGAAAATTGACATACATCACTGTATAAGTTTAAGGCATAGAGCATGATGATTTGATTTACATATATTGTGAAATGATAATCATAATACATTTAACTAACATTCATATTCTTGTATAGATACAATAAAAAAGAAAGAAGAAAAGAATAAAGGAAAAAAATTTTCCTTGTGATGAGAACTCTTAGGATTTACTGTTTTAACAACTTTCCTATGTATGATATCATACAGCACTGCTAGCTATAGTCATCATATTGTACATTACATCCCTAATACTTATTTATCTAAATTTATCTTATAACTGGAAACTTGTACCTTTTGACCATCTTCCTTCACTTCCCCCTCACCCCAACCCTCACCTATGGTAACCACAAGTCTAATCTCTTTTTCTATGACTTTGTTTTTGTTTTATTAGATTCCACATATAAGTGAGATCATACTGTATTTGTCTTCTCTGTCTGACTTATTTCACTTAGCATAATGCCTTCAGAGTCCACCCATGTTGTTGCAGATGAGAGAATTTCTTTGACTTTTATGGCTGAATAATATTTCATTGTATATGTATAACACTTCTTTATCCATTCATTTACTGATGGACACTTAGGTTATTTCCACGTCTTGGCTATTGTAAATAGTGCTGCTATGAACATGGGAGTGCAGGATTTTTTTTTTTTTCTTTTTTAACTTCTTTATTGGAGTATAATTGCTTTACAATGGTGTGTTAGTGTGAATCAGCAATACATATACATATATCCCCATATCCCCTCCCTCTTGTGTCTCCCTCCCACCCCCCCTATCCCACCCCTCTAGGTGGTCACAAAGCACCGAGCTGATCTCCCTGTGCTATGCAGCTGCTTCCTGGTAGCTATCTATTTTACATTTGGTAGTGTATATATGTCCATGCCACTCTCTCACTTAGTCCCAGCTTACCTTTCCCCCTCTCCGTGTCCTCAAGTCCATTCTCTATGTCTGTGTCTTTATTCCTGTCCTGCCCCTAGGTTCTTAAGAACCATTTTTTTTTTTTAGATTCCATATATGTGTGTTAGCATACAGTATTTGTTTTTCTCTTTCTGACTTACTTCACTGTGTATGACAGACTCTAGGTCCGTCCATCTCACTACAGATAACTCAGTTTCGTTTCTGTTTATGGCTGAGTAATATTCCATTGTACATATGTGCCACATCTTCTTTATCCATTCATCTGTTGATGGACACTTAGGTTCCTCCCATGTCCTGGCTATTTCATTTCCTTTCGATATATTTCCCAGAAATAGAATTGCTGGATTATATAGTAGTCTTATTTTTAATTTTTTGAAGATCCTTCATACTGTTTTTCATAGTGGCTGTACCAGTTTACAGTCCCACCAACAGTGCACAAGGATTCCCTTTTCTCCACATCCATGCCAGTATTTATCTCTTATCTTTTTGATAATGACCATTGTAAAGGTGTGAGGTGGTAACTCATTGTGGTTTTAATTTGCATTTCTCTAATGACTAGTGATGTTGAGCATGTTTTCATGTTCCTGTTGACCTTTCATATATCTTCTCTAGAAAAATGTCTCTTCAGGTCCTTTGCCCATTATTTAATTGGGTTATTATTATTATTTTGCCATCAACTTGTATGAGTTATTTATATATTTTGGATATTAACCCCTTATCAGACATATGGTTTGAAAATATTTTTTCCCATTCTGTAGGTTGTCTTTTCACTTTGCTGATGATTTGTTTTGCTGTGCAGAAGCTTTTTAGTTTGATGTAGTTCACTTATTTATTTTTATTTTGTTGCTTGTGCTTTAGGTGTCATATCCAAAAAATATGACCCATGTCAAGGAGCTTTTTTCCCATGTTTTCTTCCAGGAGTGTCATAGTTTCAGATCTTACATTTAAGTCTTTAATCCATTTTGAGTTAATTTTTGTGAGTGGTATAAGATATGGGTCCAGCTTCATTCTTTTTCATGTTAATATCCAATTCTCCCCATTATTGAAGAGACTGTGTTTTCTGCATTGAGTATTCCTGCCTCCCTTGTCAAATATTAGTTGACTGTATATGCTTGGGATTTTTCTGGGTTCCTGATTCTGTCCATTGGTCTATTTGTCTTTTTATGCTAGTACCATACTGTTTTGATGACTATAGCTTTACAGTAGAGTTTGAAATCAGGAAGTGTGATAACTCCTGCTTTTGTGCTTTTGCAGGGTTTCTGTGGCTATTTAAGGTCTTTTTTGGTTCCATATAAATTTTAGAAGTGTTTTTTCTACTTCTGTCAAAAATGCCATTAAAATCTTGATGGGATTACATTGAATCTATAGATGGCTTTCAGTAGTTTTGACATTTTAACAATACTGTACTAATTTTTTCAATAAGATGGCTTTTGGGAGTACTGACATATTAACAATATTAATTTTTTCAATCCATGAACATGGGATACCTTTCTATTTACTTGTGTCTTTGATTTCTCTCATCAATGTTTTGTAATTTTCAGTGTAGAGATCTTTAACCTCCTAAATTATATTTATTCCTAGGTATTTTATTGTTTTTGGTGCTATTGCAAAAGACATAAATTTTCTTTGTTTTTCAGGAATTTTGTTGTTAGTACATAGAAATGCTACTGATTTCTGTATGTTAATTTTGTATCTTGCAACTTTACTGAATTTATTGATTAACTCTAACAGCTTTTTTTAACATCTTTATTGGAGTATAATTGCTTTACAATGTTGTGTTAATTTCTGCTGTATAACAAAGTGAACCAGTTATATGCATACGTATATCCCCATATCCCCTCCCTCTTGCATCTCCCTCCCACCTTCCTTATCCCACTCCTCTAGGTGGTTGCAAAGCACCAAGCTGATCTCCCTATGCTATGCAGCTTCTTCCCACTAGCTATCTGTTTTACATTTGGTAGTGTGTATATGTCAGTGTTACTCTCTCACTTCATCGCAGCTTACCCTCCCCCCTCCTAGTGTCCTCAAGTCCATTCTCTACGTTTGCTTCTTTATTCCTGTCCTGCCCCTAGGTTCATCAGAACCACTTTATTTTTTTTAGATTCCATATATATGTGTTAGCATTTGGTATTTGTTTTTCTCTTTCTGACTTACTTCACTCTGTATTACAGACTCTAGGTCCATCCAACTCACTACAAATAACTCAGTTTCATTTCTTTTTATGGCTGAGTAATATTCCATTGTATATATGTGCCACATCTTCTTTATCCATTCACCTGTTGATGGACACTTAGGTTGCTTCCATGTCCTGGCTATTGTAAATAGTGCTGCAATGAACATTGTACAATGAAGAAAAGACAGCCTCTTCAATAAGTGGTGCTGGGAAAACTGGACAGCTACATGTAAAAGAATGAAATTAGAACACTTCCTAACACCATACACAAAAATAAACTCAAAATGGATTAAGGACCTAAATGTAAGGCCAGACACTATAAAACTCTTAGAGGAAAACATAGGCAGAACACTCTATGACATAAATCACAGCAAGCTCCTTTTTGACCCACCTCCCAGAGAAATGGAAATAAAAACAAAAATAAACAAATGGGATGTAATGAAACTTAAAATCTTTTGCACAGTAAAGGAAACCATAAAAAAGACGAAAAGACAGCCCTCAGAATGGGAGAAAATATTTACAAATGAATCAGTTGACAAAGGATTAATGTCCAAAATATACAAGCAACTTATGTAGCTCAATATCAAAAAAGACCAAACAACCCAATCCAAAAATGGGCAGAAGCTCTAACAGTTTTTTGGTAGAGTTGTTATATTTTCTATATATAAAATCATGTTGTCTGTAAATAGAAACAATTTTACTTTTTCCTTTCCAATTCTGGTATATCTTTTTTCTTGCCTGATTGCTCTAGCTAGGACTTCCAGTAGTATGTTGAATAAGCGTGGTGAGAGTGGGCACCCTTGGCTTTTTTTTGTGTGTGTGACATTATATGTATTTTGTTTGTTAATTGAAAAATAAAAAGGTTAATTTGATACATGGCTCTTTCAAAATAATCAAAATGGCTATGTAATACTGGCATGTAGCCATGCTTTTCTTCTTATTCCTTGAGTGAGTTGATGTTGCAGAGACTGATTTTTCAAGTCTATCCTTTAAAAATTAGGTACTGCCAACTTTTCAGAAGTGACTGAAGAGGTATTACTGCAAGACAGTGGTTGGCATACTAATGACTTAGAGAGACTTGAAAATGCAAAAATAAGAGACTTTAATTCCTGAACATGTTAAAATACCACCTCTTCCAAAGATGCCTCCAAGCATCAGAAACTCATTAAAGTTTCCAAGTTTTGTTTAGTTTTGTTTGTATATATCTTTTGAATAAATAATAACAGGCTATTATAAAACTTTATAATGCAAATCGATGGAGGATTAAGTCTTAAGATAAATTAACAACTAAAATAATTTTCACCAGCTGAATTCCCCAGAATACGTCCTCTCCTACTTTAAGGTCTGTGTGGGCACCCTTGTCTTGTTTCTGCTCTTATAAAAAGAGATTTCACCCTTTCACCACTGATTATGTTAGCTGTAGTCTTGTCATAGATGGCCTTTGTTATGTTGAGATATGTTCCTTCTCTGCCTAATTTGTTAATAGTTTTTATCATGAATGAATGTTGAATTTTGTCACATGCTTTATCTGCATCTATTGAGATGATCATATAATTCTTTTCTTTTATACTTTTAATGTGATGTATCACATTGCTTGATTTTCATATGTTTACTTCCCAGGGATAAATCCCACTTGATCATGTGAATGATCCTTTTAATAGGCTGTTGAATTTGGTTTGCTAGTATTTTATTGAGAATTTTTGCATCTATATTCATCAGGGATATTGGCCTGTAGTTTTCTTTTTTAGTATTATCCTTTTCTGATTTTGGTATCTTGACAATACTACCCTCGTAAAATGATTTTGGAAGTGCACAGCCCGCCCCCCCAAAAAAAAACCCACTTCATTTTGAGAAAGATTGGTGTTAAAATTTTATTTAAATGTTCTGTAAAAATTACCAGTGAAGCCTTATGGTCCTGGGATTTTCTTTGGGAGATCTTTGATTACTGGTTCAATCTCCTTACTAGTAAATGAGTTATTCAAATATTCTATTTCTTCTTGCTTCAATCTTGGTAAGAAGAAAGAATGTTTCTAAGAATTTTTTCCATTTCTTCTAGGTTGTCTAGTTTGTTGGCATATACTTGTTCATAGTAGCCTCTTATGATCCTTTGAATTTCTGTGGTATCAATTGTAATGTCTCCTTTTTCATTTATAATTGTGTTCATTTGGGTCCTTTCTCTTTTTGCCTTGGTTTGTCTAGTTAAGGGTTTATCAATTTTGTTTATCTTTTAAAAAACCAACTCTTAGTTTGGTTAATCTTTTCTATTGTTTTCCTGTTCTCAATTTCATTTTTTTCTGTTTTTATCTTTATTATTTCCTTTCTTCTGCTATCTTTGGCCTCAGTCTATTTTTCTTTTTCTAATTCCTTAAAGCATACAGTTATATTGCTTATTTGGGATCTTTCTTGCTTATTAGTGTAGGTGTTCATTGCTACGAACTTCCCTCTTACAACCACCTTTGCTGCATCCCATCCATTTTTGTTTGATTCAAGAGACTTTTTTATATCCCCTTTAATTTCTCCTTTGATCCATTAGTTGCAGGAGAGTGTTGTTTAATTTCCATGTGTTTGTGAATTTTCCAGTTTTCCTCTTGTTACTGATCACTAGTTTCATGCCATTGTGGTCACAGAAGGTACTTGGTATGATTTTAGTCTTCTTGATTTGCTAACACTTGTTTTGTGGCCTAACATGTCGTCTATCCTAGAAAATGTTCCATGTGCACTTTAGAAGCATATGTATTCTGCTGTTGTTGGATAGAATATTTTGTATATGTCTGTTAGGTTCATTTGGTCTATTGTGGTGTTCAAATCCACTGTTTCCTTTGATTCTCTGTCTAGATGATCTATCCGTTGTTGAGAGTGTGGTATTAAAGTCTCCAACTATTATTGTATTATTGTTTATTTCTCCTTTGAGTTCTATTGCTTTTTGCTTTATATATTTAGGTGCTCCAATGTTGAGTGTGTAAATGTTTACAATGTTATATCTTCTTGATGTATTGACCCTTTTATATAATATATAGTATAATATGACCTTCTTTGTTTCTTTTTACTATTTTTGTTTAAAGTCTACTTTGATATAAGTATGTCTGTCCTTGCTTTTTCTGGTTACTAGTTGCTTGAAATGTCTTTTTCCATTCTTTCACTCTTGGTCTGTGTATCTTTAAGACTGTAGTGAGTTAGACAGCACATTGTTGAATCTTATTTATTTTTATCCATTCAGCCATTCTATGTCTTTTGATTGGAGAATTTAATCTATTTACATTTAAAGCAATTATTGATATTTAAATTACTATTGCAGTTTTGTTAATTGTTTTCATGCTGTTTTGTACATTAATTGTTCTTTCTTATTCTGTTGTCTTTTGTGGTATTTTGATGTCATTTGGTATCGGTACACTTCAACTTCTTTATCACATTTTTTTATGTATTACTACAAGAGTTTCCTTTGTGGTTACCATGAGGCTTATATAAAATATCTTAATCTTCTAATACCCTATTTTTTTTTTTGCGGTACGCGGGCCTCTCACTGTTGTGGCCTTTCCTTTTGTGGAGCACAGGCTCCGGACGTGCAGGCTCAGTGGCCATGGCTCATGGGCCCAGCCGCTCTGCGGCATGTAGGATCTTCCCGGACCAGGGCACGAACCCATGTCCCCTGCATCGGCAGGCGGACTCACAACCACTGTGCCACCAGGGAAGCCCTAATACCCTATTTTAAACTAATAACAATTGAATTTCAATATAACTTGTGGACTTTACTTCTTTTCCTCCTCCTAATTTTAGGTTATTGTTGTTACAATGTACATGTTTTTAATATTGTGGCTAATGAATTATTGTAGTTATGGCATTTTTACTACATTCATTTTTTAAACTTTGAAAGCAGAGTTGTGAGTTATGCACCACTATTACCGTATTGCAGAATCTAATTATGACTATATATTTACCATTACCAGTGAGGTGTTTTTATGATGTTAATTAGTGTCCTTTTACTTTGACTCATAGAACTCCCTTTAGCATTTCTTGTAAAGGACATCTGGTGGTAATGAACTGCCTCAGCTTTTGTTTGTTCAGGATTGTCTTTAGCCCTTCCTCATTTCTGAAGGACAGTTTCAGTGGGCATAGAATTCTTGGTTGACAGTTATTTTCTTTTAATATTTTGAATATGTCACCCCATTCTCTCCTGGCCCGAATAGTTTCTGTTAAGAAATCTGCCAGTTATCTTATGGGACTTCCCTTGTATGTAACTTCTCTTTTTTCTCTTGCTGTTGTTAAAATTCTTTCTTTGTCTTTGACTTTAGACAATTTACTCATAATACATCTTGGTGTAGTCCTCCCTATTCAGTTTCACTGTTTTTCATTCTGTTTTCAACTTTTCATTTTTTTTCTTTTTCCTCCTCTGACTGGCTAATTTCCAATGTCCTATCATCCAGGTTGCTGATTCTTTCTTTTGCATGATCGAGTCTGCTTTTGAAACTCTATTGAATTCTTCAGTTCAGTTATTATATTTTTCAACCCTCGACTTTCTGATTTGTTTTTTTTTGATGGTTGCTCTTTTCTTGTCATATTTCTCATTTGTTTGTGCATTGTTTTTCTAATTTTGTTTAGTTGTCTGTCTGTGTTGTCTTGTAATTCACTAAACTCCCTTAATAGAATTATTCTGAATTCTTTGACAGTTTATAGATCTCCATTTCTTTAAGGTCAGTTATTGGGGCTTTATTAGTTTTCTTTGGTGGTGTCATATTTACCTTATTTTTTTGATCTTTGATTCTTTCATTGGTATCTGCACTTTTGGGCAATGGGACTCCTCTTCCAGACTGTATAGGTTTGCTTTGGCAGATACAGTTCTTTACCAGTCAGCTCATTTTGGGTTTCTGGGTGTGTCTGCTGGTAATGTCTTTGGGCCGATGGGGTCTGCTATTATGGTCTGTTTTGGGGAGGTGTGTGTCACTGGCTGTGAACAGTTGGATAAGACTGCTGACTTGGTTTCCTACCCAAGTGAGGCCATAGAACGGGTTCCACGGTTGCCTAAATTCTCTGGTCAGACTTACTAGATGGTCAGGACAGGGTACTGTATTCAGTAGTAGATGGGGTTATGAATTAATGTCTCTGCACTGGCAGGGCAGCAGGCCAAACCTATGGCCTCTATAGCTCACTGTTTGGGGGCCCAAATTAGGCCTGAGTGTGCACTGAATTCCCTGATCAGGTAAGTTTTGCTCTGCAGATGAGGGAAGCCATGGGCTGTGTTCTCTGTTCAGTTCCCACTGTAAGCATGGTTATTGGATGGGCTACACAATTTCCTGTGTGCTCTGGTTAGGTTTGCTGCTTGGGCAGGCTGAAGGCTGTATTTAGCAATGAGCAGGACTACAAATTAGATTCTCTCCCTGGCATAGTAGGAGAAGCAGCTCTAAAACTGGTAAAACTTTTGTTGTCTTAAGTCAAGCTGACATGCACCCCAAGTCTTCTGGCTGAATAGGGCCACTGGTTTTGCTCTGCAGACTGTTGGCTCTGTCTGTCATTCTCTTGGCCTGAGTGCCACTGGGCCACACAGCTTCTAGGAGTTGTTGCCAGTCCTTTTGGTCAGATGGGGCCTGAAGACACTCTCCACAGCAGATGGGGCTTTGTCTCAGCCTCCTTGCCTGGGTCAGAGGCAGGGGAGAGGGGCCACTCCAGGAGATTCTCAATTTCCCAAAGAGTCTCTCTGGTTAGAAAGGGCCAGGAGCTACCCTCAGCTTGGCTATGAATTAATCCCCCTGCTTGTGTGTAGTGCAGGAAACCTCCGTACCTGGTACTGGCTTTGCTGTGGGGGGAGTCACCTCTCCCTGCCTGCCTCTTGGCTTGAGTGCTGCTGGAGCACACAGCTCCCAGGAGTTGTCACCAGTCCTCTGGTCAGATGGGGCTGGAAGGCACTGTCATAGTGGATAGAGCTGTGACTCAGTACTTTGCTTCGATGTGGGCAAACCAGGCTCTAGGGTCAACAAAACTCATTTGAGGATCTAAATCAGGCAGATCTGCACCCCACTGAGTTCCCTGGTCAGACTGCACCCCCAACTTGGTTCTGCAGATGAGCAAAGCCACTGGTTGGATTTACTGTTTGGGTACTGCAGGTGTGAACTCGATCTGCCAAGTTCTGTGTGTTGGTTGTTGCAAGCCCCTCTTCCCTTCTCTGTCACAATCAGACTCACAGTGTCTGAGCCCTGCAGATTCCCCTGAAACCCCCCATGGGGTGAGACCAGAGTAGGGGCTTCCAAAAAGTGACCCACAATGCTAGGGGAAGGTTATTGTTCCCCTTGGGTTCTGTTTGTCTACTGGAAGAACCAGAGGCTCAGTTGGTCCTGTGCTGTCTTGGGGGAGGAGTAACAGTGCAGCCAACATGTAGCCAATTCTCTTACCCTTCTAGTGCAATCTGTTCTCGTCTATGAAGTGCAGGGGGTGCTTCAGCTTAACCCCCGTGTTTGAAGAGTCTCTCAGTAGTGTCTTGTTCTTGAATAGATGTTAGTTCTTTTTGTGAAGGGGAGTGAAGTCAGGAACACCTCATGTTGCAGTCTTGGTGATGTCACATCCTATGTTATTATTTTTTGAATTGAGATATAATTGACATATAATGTGTAAGTTTAACATGTTGTACAGTGTATTGATTTGGTACATTTATATATTGCAATATGATTACCACTGTAGCATTAGCTAATACCTCCATCACGTCACCTAATTATCATTTCATTTTGTGGTGAAAACATTTAAGATACAGTTTCCTAGCAACTTTGAAGTATATAATACAGTATTGTTGACTATAATCGCAATGCTGTGCATTAAATCTCCAGAACTTACTCATTTTCTAACTGCAAGTTTGTACCCTTTGACCACCATCTCCCCAATACCCCCATCTCCTAGCCCCTGGTAACCACTATCCTACTCTGTTTCTATGTGTTTGGCTTTTTCCACACATAAGTGAGATCATATAGTATTTGTCTTTTTCTGTCTGACATCTCACTAAGCATAATGCTCTCAAAACCCATCCATGTTGTCGCATTTAGACATTGCAGATTTATTAATTTCATAATCAGGAACAGATGACGACTATTATATATATTTAAAAAGTAGAAGTTCAGAAAGTTGAGGCAAAGTAAAAATCAAGTACAAGAAGCATTGGGAAATGAGCAGAGTACACAAAATACATCCCATGGAGTAGTAGCTTTAACTAGTCCAATTAAAAGAATACCATAGGGCTTCCCTGGTGGCGCAGTGGTTGGGAGTCCGCCTGCCGATGTAGGGAGCGCGGGTTCGTGCCCTGGACCGGGAGGATCCCACATGCCGCGGAGCGGCTGGGCCCGTGAGCCATGGCCGCTGGGCCTGCGCGTCTGGAGCCTGTGCTCCACGGTGGGAGGGGCCGCAGCGGTGAGAGGCCCGCGTACCGCAAAAAAAAAAAAAAAAAAAAAAAAGAATACCATAATATAACATTCATTGAGTTCTTTCTCCATGCTAAGACTGCTTTAAGTGCTATGTAGGTGGAATTCATTTAGTTCTTCATATCACCCATGAGGAAGGTACTATTCTTTTTTTTTTTTTTGGAAGGTACTATTCTTATCATAATTTTACGGGTGAGGAAACTGAGGTACAGAAAGTTTAAGTTATGCATTCAAGGCTACAGAGCTAGTAAGCAGCAGAGCTGGGCTATGAAGCAGTCTAGATCAGTCTAACCATTGTACTAGACTACCTTATTACAGAATGAGCTCTACGTGAGTCATGTAAGATAAAAGCAAATGAATTTCTTAGGATAGGCACAACAATTCTTGATGCTAAGACAAGAAATACATTCCTCCTGAATGGCCTCATGAAAGTGACACTTCTCAATTTAATGATGAACATCCTCAACAATATCCAAGCAGACACACTGATAAGTTTCATAGAACTGCTTATTATAGTGCTCTCTCAATGTGAGTCTGTGGCCTTGCATTACAGCACAATTTATTAAAAGCCTTTATGTCCTAAAAGAGCCCATAAGTGGAGAGTGAACTGAATTGATTAATGGAGGAACACTGACACAACGAAAAATCTTTAAAATATTCTCTTTTGTACTGAAACATCTTTAAAATAATTTAGAGGAATCAAAGAATGATTGGGGGCTTTGCCACAAACTTGAAACTCAAACAGGACTTCTGAAGGAGTAAGAAATCTCAAACACAAGAATAAGATCACAATTAGTAGGAAGGACTGTTTGTGTTGGGACAAAATGGCCTGATAGTTATGCATATGCCTTGCTCTGCTGGATGCAGACTGCCCTGGGAAGGGTGTGGTCTGGGGAGAAGCAACTCTCTCCAGCTGAGGCCGATCCTGAAGGAGCTGACACCTGGAGGCTGTCTGCTGACTGTGTTTCCCACAACTGGGCATAAAGTCTTTCCTTAAAAGGGGATGTGGCACATATATACAATGGAATATTACTCAACCATAAAAAGAAACGAAATTGAGTTATTTGTAGTGGAGTGGATGGACCTAGAGTCTGTCATACAGAGTGAAGTAAGTCAGAAAAAGAAAAACAAATACCGTATGCTAACACATACATATGGAATCTAAGAAAAAAAAAAAAAAGGTCCTGAAGAACCTAGGAGTAAGACAGGAATAAAGACACAGACCTACTAGAGCATGGACTTGAGGATATGGGGAGGGGGAAGGGTAAGCTGGGACAAAGTGAGAGAGTGGCATGGACATATATACACTACCAAACGTAAAATAGATAGCTAGTGGGAAGTAGCTGCATAACACAAGGAGATCAGCTAGGTGATTTGTGACCACCTAGAGGGGTGGGATAGGGAGAGTGGGAGGGAGGGAGATGCAAGAGGGAAGAGATATGGGAACATATGTATATGTATAACTGATTCACTTTGTTATAAAGCAGAAACTAACACACCATTGTAAAGCAATTATACTCCAATAAAGATGTTAAAAAAAAAAGGGGATGTGGGTAATACATCTCTGTCCCTATAAAAATATGATAAAGAATTCTCTGGACTATTTATAAGAGATAGTAGAACATTAGATTTTTGTGTAAGTTTCAAATCTGAGGTAGGAAGTGACCTTGAGAAATTTGGGCCTTACTATGCTTGTTGTATAACTGTAGTCAATAATAACCTATTACTTTAATCTCTTGACACATATGTTGGGAGTGGGTGGCTGTTCATACTGAATGAAGAATCCTGATTGTTGTGGGTATGTAACAGCATGTGGTCAGTCTAGTGGGATTAGTGGCTGTTTTAGTCTGCTCGGCTTCTGTAACAAAATACCATAGATTGAGTGCCTTAAACAACAGAAACTTATTAGAATTCTAGAGGTTGAGAAGTCTAAGAACAAGATGCTGGAGAGAGAGTTTTCATTCTGAGGCTTCTTCTGTCGGCCTATATGTAGCTGTGTTATCTTGCTGTGTGCTGAAGTGGTCTTTCCTCAAAACATGTGCATGGTGCATGGAGGAGGGGGGAGAGAGAGAGGCAGGGGAGGGAAGGGAAGGGAAGGGGAAAGAGAGAGAGAGAGAGAAAGAAAGAAAGAATATGAATGAGAATGAGGGATCCCTCCCTTCCTCTTCTTTTAAGGCTACCAGGTCTATTGAATTAGAGCCCCACCCTTATGATATCATTTAACCTTAATTATCTCCTAAATACAGTCCTATCTCCAAATATAGTCACACTGGAGGTTAGGGCTTTGACATATGAATGTTGGAGAGATACAATTCAATCCATAACAGTTGGTAAGCAGTTGGGCAACAATGCTTACAGCAGAGATAAGCAAACTGTAGCCCATGAGCCAAATCCAGCCGGTGGCCCATTTTTGTATGGCCCATGAGCAAAGAATGTTTTCTTATATTCCTAAATAATTATAAACAAAAACTCAAAGAATATGTGACACACTATATGGGGCCCACAAAGCCTAAAATATTTACTCTTTGACCCTTTACAGAAAAAGTTTGCCAATACCTGGCTTAGAATCAGGATCAGACTTAGTTTCAGATAAATATTCTGAACCCAGTTTCTGTAGCTCAGAAAAAGAGGATTAGAAATTATGTTTATTACACTCCTTAGGAGGAAGGGATTAGTCTGCTTATCAGTTGGGGCAGGAGATATTTCTTAAATGGACAATCAGAGTGAGAGGACCAACCCAGATGAGGCCTCTTGAGTTGGATTCCTAGTCACTTTGGGCTTTTTGTTCTCTCCGTTCTGGAGAATGATGGCACATGCACCTGGTCAACAATGGGTGAGCAACATGCAACCTATTGTGAGTAGTGATGGAGATGCCTTGGAAGGGCTGGTTAGGGAGAGCACCTAAACCAAGTTAGGTGCCCAGGATATTGGTAATATGAGTGACAGGAATATCAAGGAATGATGGAAGTATAGATGATACTAGAGTAGATGGTCTAGGTGATGGTCTAGTTGGGTGACCACAATGAAAGAAGGAGGTCATGTGATGAGAAACTTGATTGTATTGTGGCTGATAAATTTAGAAACCCAGATATATCTGAGTGCTTTGGGATGGTCTATTTTGGTGAAATTTTACTTTGTTCCTTTGAGGCAGTCAGAAGTTACTGGAAAATTATAGGCCATTCACATTCAAAGGGCTTTACTCTGTTGGCCTCAAATGGTCAGTGCAACCACCAGGTAGGATGTCTGGTCTCTAACATCTTGCTATTCTAGAATCAATAAGTAAATATTTAAAGGCTAATTGGGAGTCTCTAATGAAGAAAAAGAATAACAATCCAAATGATGGGATAAGATAATCTCTGACTTATTGTACAGTTGTAGGCTATGAAATCAAGGATAAATTCATCTGTAAATTCCAGGCACACTCAACAGGGTTTAAGAAAGATATAATTTCAGATCTAGTATGTTTAAAATACATTCCTTTAAAAATTTCAATTATA
This sequence comes from Delphinapterus leucas, assembly GCF_059928025.1. Taxonomy (NCBI): domain Eukaryota; kingdom Metazoa; phylum Chordata; class Mammalia; order Artiodactyla; family Monodontidae; genus Delphinapterus; species Delphinapterus leucas. The sequence continues at coordinate 121,553,753 of NC_143130.1, read as the reverse complement.
GCTTCTGTTTTTCTTTAGGTTGCTTTATTAAGGCAACCAAGAATTTGAGACCATGACTACAGCTCAGCTGAACAAGAACTTCAGTCCTGTAAAATGTTATTTGCTTCATGGTAGAATGCTGCTGATACTGCTTTGAGTTTATATCAGCTTCACTGAACTTAACTTGTTTAAGCAGAAAGGATCCTGCTGAAATCCCTGTTGCTTGACAACCCCATAAATGCATGCTGGGTATTGACTGTTCCTTTAGAAAGAACTCCTTAGTTGATCATTTGGTTCAGCGACCTGTGTTATAATTTTTTTTCTCTCCTCATGCCTTATTACCCAGTTAAAATACTTTTATTAGAACAGAGAACTGTGTACATTTTGTTTTTGGGTTTTTACTCAGCAAGACTCACTATTTCCTCTTAGAGGAGATTTCACATTAAGGAAAATGAAAATGAGTATGACATTTTATTTTATTTAGTTCTTGGTTGATACTTTCTACCAACTGAGTTTCAAGGGCATTCACCCAAAACTTACACATTTATACATTAGCTATGTGAAAGTGAAGGTGCCAGAAAAGAATCCAACATAAGCTTTCAAAATAGGGGAAAATTTACTGAGTATTAAAGGTCATCTAGCTTCCTGAAGAGTTGTATAGAAAAGGTCAGCTCCTGTATGAAGCAGGGTGTAGAGGTGCATGAAGTTGTCCATGTTTCACCTTTAAATCCTCTACAAGGATGGCAGACAGTAGAAAATATTAAGGCAAAAGACAAAATAATATATGATATCTTGAATGTTTTGCCAGAAGTGTAGACTTCTCTCTGCTTGTTGAGGATAATAGGACTGGAAGGAAAGCTTCTGTTACTGGGCTGTGGTCAACCATGGAGGGAGAGGATGATTCAGTGCTCACAACTGATGCTGTCATGCATCCTCTGTTGTTTTCTTAGAACTAAAAACAAGAGAATGGCAAGTTATGAGTTCTCAAACAAACAAAATCACAGGAGATTAAAGATTTATCATTAGCAGAGATACTTGCCCAGGGATTTAAAAAAAATAAAGTATAATTTTAAAAGATTGTATCTTATGTTGGCTCAGATACATTTTTGGTTAATTTTTTTTTATATAAGTAACTCTCAATTGTGTATGATAATGGGGTCAGGGGAAACATGGGAAACAAATCCAAAGACAGGAAATTCTCAGTTCTTAATGGAGCCCATGATCCTGTATCCTCCAGCATAAACATGTGACTCTGAGCTGCTGATAGCTGTGTCTCATTTCTTTTTTACTTCTTTGTTCATTCCCTGTTAGAGATAGTGGTGGATAATAAAATAGCCAGAAGACTAGGGACAGAGGGCTAGATAATTAATCAGTTAACTGGGTAACCATTCCTTAAAATTTGATGATTCATTCTGCAGTGAAATACTGCATTTTAAATACTGACTATTCATTTTATAAATTATAAAGTAGTTTTAGATCCTAACCCAGTCTTTATTTTCTAGAGCAACTTTGTACTTGGACAATACAAACTCTTAGTTTTACCCAAGGAGAGGCTATTGTCTCAAATCATATAATACATTTCATGAAAGTAGAGATTAATTTTAGATTGCTAAAGGAAAAAATCTAGTGCCATTTTCCCCATCCATTGGTGCAAAACAGTATTTATTGAGGCATTTTCTGTGTACTAATGCATTACAGAAGAGTTAATGAATTTGAATGTCTACCATGATGGACCTGCAGGAGAGAACCTGCCAGACCCTGTGTGGGTTTTGCATTTAACAATAAAAAAGGAAGGAGTGATTATTATGTCTAAATCTTTGTGGAATTTAAATAATAAGGATTATTATCAATTATTAGTATTACTTCAAAGTTGGTTCTAGACTCTTCATCATGACCTTTAAGATCCTTCAATATCTCATCCTTATTTTCCAGATCATGAGAACATATCTGCTACCACCTTCATTTGAGTTTTGTCAATTTTAGTTGAGATTCTGCTGGAAGGAAGTGACTTCTGGGGTTCCTGGTACTCAGAATATAGAATAGGGCACCAACTTAATGATTGTGTGTTCTTGACATAGGGGATTTGAAGCTCCATGTTGAATGAAAAGAACTGCACTGAATGAACTTTGTTAGTAACTGCTCCTACCCATTTTGGTAGGATTACAATTATGGGTTCTGGGTCCTTTTGAGCTAGTGTCTCCAGGATTTGAATCTTGAATATACTAAACTGAATTTCTACTCTCTGATGAAATAGTTAATACAAACTAGAGTCAATTTACATGAAACTGTCCACAGAGAATGTGTTGTTATTCTGCAAAAGAATCATACCTGCCTTAACATCAAAAGTATTTTCTCTAAATGTGGCTGTCATGATTTTGGAGTAAAGATTAAAAAATGGAAGTTAAATGGATATAATTTCTCAAATCTTTAAGCGTCAGCTACCTCTACTGAGCCTACACTCCCATTTCAAGATATTGAGGCAGGGAATTCAACTGCCACAAACTCATAGTAATACTCCTTCAACATTTATAGTCCTTGGCACTTACTCCAAGTGCCAGTTAGGACATCTTAATTGGCATTATTTTGGTTTCCAGATTAAAGAGGAGGTAATTAGGAAATTTCCCCCAGACTTTTAATTTTTCTATCAGAAAACACATACAAAAGTAGAAAGAATAGTATAATGAACCCCCATGTACATCTTATCCAGTTAAAACAATATTAAACCCATGGGTGATTTTGTCTCATCAAGTCCCCATCCTGAGTTATTTTGAAGAAAATCTCAGACATAAATTAATTTCATTTTAAAGCAATTCAGTATGTATATCTAAAGACCCCTTTCTCTTTTATATTAAAAGGAAGTGACAGGTTATAAGTTTTTAAATACAACCCAAGAAAATGTGTACCATTAACATATATTTTAACTTTTATTGTATAAATACAAATTAGTGGGATTGCTGAGTTTTATAGTTAGTGTATATGTAACTTTATAAGAAACTGACAAACTCTTTTTCAAGTGGATGTACCATTTTGCATTCCCACCAGCAAAGTTGAAGAGTTCCATTTTCTCCATATCTAGTTCAACACCTGGTGTGATCAGTCTTTTTAATTTTAGTCATTCTAGCGAGTGTGTAGTTTACATCTCATTGTAGATATAATTTGTCTTTCTCTAATGAATAATCATGTTGGATGTCTTATATTCCGCTTATATATCTACTTGGTAAAGTGTCTGCTAAAATCTTTTGCTAATTTTTATCAGAGTGTTTGATTCTTGTTGTTGAATTGGAATACTTAAAAAACAAACAAACATATTCTGGATACAGGCCCTTTATTAGAGGTAAGTTTTTTCCTCTTATTTATGTTTAAATTGAGGTATAGTTGACATATAACATTATGTTAGTCTCAAGTGTACAACATAATGATTCTATATTTGTATATATTTCAAGATGATCACAATAATTCTAGTTAATATCTGTCATCATACATAGTTATAAATATTTTTCTCGTGATGAAAACTTTTAAGATATATTCTCTTAGCAACTTTCAGATATACAATACAGTATTATTAACTATTGTCACCATGCTGTACATGACATCCTCATGACTTATTTTATAACTGGAAACTTGTACCTTTTGACCCCCTTCACCCATTTGCCCCCCCACCCCCACCTCTGGCAGCCACTGATTTGTTCTCTATGAGCCCAGCTTTTTTTTTAAAGAAGATGTTGGGGGTAGGATTTTATTAATTTATTTATTTCTGCTGTGTTGGGTCTTCGTTTCTGTGCGAGGGCTTTCTCTAGTTGTGGCAACCGGGGGCCACTCTTCATTGCGGTGCGCGGGCCTCTCACTATCGTGGCCTCTCTTGTTGCGGAGCACAGGCTCCAGACGCGCAGGCTCAGTAGTTGTGGCTCACGGGCCTAGTTGCTCCATGGCATGTGTGATCCTCCCAGACCAGGGCTCGAACCCATGTCCCCTGCATTAGCAGGCAGATTCTCAACCACTGTGCCACCAGGGAAGCCCGTAGCTTTTTTTTTTAATTCCACATATAAGTGATATCATGTAGTATTTGTCTTTCTCTGTCTTATTTCATTGAGCATAATGCCATTAAGGTCCATCCATGTTGTAATAAATTACAAGATTTCCTTCTTTTTTCATGGCTGAATAATATCCCATTGTATGTATATACCACATTTTCTTTATCCGTTTAACTGTCAGTGGACACTTAGGCTATTTCCATGTCTTGGCTATTGTAAATAATGCTGCAGTGAACATGGGATGCATTATCTGTTTGAATTAGTGTTTTCATTTTCTTTGGACAAATACCCAGAAGTGGAATTGCTGAGTCATAGGATGGTTCTATTCTTAGTTTTCTGAGGAATCTTGATACTGTTTCCACAGTGGTTGCACCAATTTACATTCCCACTAAAAAGGTAGAAAAATAAGGGTTCCCTTTTCTCCACACCCTCACCAGCACTTGTTATTTCTTGTCTTTTTGATAATAGCCATTCTGACAGGTGTGAGTTGATATCTTATTGGGGTTTTGATCTGCACTTCCCTGATGATTAGTGATGTTGAACATCTTTTCTTGTAGCTGTTGGCCATCTATCTGTCTTCTTTGGAAAAATGTTCAGATGCTCTGCCCATTTTTAAACCAAATTGTTTGTTTTGCTATTGAATTGTTGCGTTCTTTATGTATTTTGAATATTAGCCCTAATCAGATATATGATTTCCAAATATTTTCTCCCTTTCAGTAGGTTGCCTTTTTACTTGTTGGTGGTTTTCTTTGCTGTGCAAAAACTTTTTAGTTTTGTATAGTCCTGCTTGTTTATTCCTACTTTTGTTGCCTTTGCTTTTAGTGTCAAATCCAAAAAAATCATTGCCAAGACCTATGCCAAGGAGCTTATTGTCTGTGTTTTCTTCTAGAAATTTTATGATTTCATGTCCTATGTCCAAGTCTTTAATCCATTTTGAGTTAATATTTTTTTATGGTGTAAGATACTGATCCAGTTTCATTCTTTTGCATGTGGCTGTCCAGTTTTCCCAGCACCATTTATTGAAAAGACTGTCTTCTCTGATTGTATATCCTTGACTCCTTTGTCATAAATTTTGTGTGAGTTTATATGTGTGGGCTTATTTCTGGGCTGTCTGTTCTATTCCATTGATCTATGTGTCTGTCTTTATGCCACTATCATACTGTTTTATTTCTATAGCTTTGTAATATAGTTTGAAATCAAGAAGCATGGTACTTCTAGCCTTGTTCTTTCTCAAGATTGCTTTGGCTATTCAGGGTCTTCTGTGGTTCAACACAAATTTTAGGTTTGTTTGTTCTATTTCTGTGAAAAATACCATTGGTATTTTGATAGGGATTGGATTGCATCTGTAGATGGCTTTGTGTAGCATGGACATTTAAAAATATTATTTCTTTAACCCATGAGCATGGAATATTTTTCCATTTATTTGTGTCTTCTTCATTTTCTTTCATAATGTCTTATAGCTTTCAGTGTATAGGTCTTTTACCTCCTTGGTTAAATTTATTCCTAGGTATTTTATTTTTCTTGATGAAATTGTAAGTGGGATTGTTTTCTTCATTTATCTTTCTGATAGTTTATTACTAAAAAAAATGCAACAGATTTTTGTATGTTGATTTTGTATTCTGCAACTTTAATGAATTTGTTTATTAGTTTTAATAGTTTTTTGGTGGTATCTTTAGGATTTTCTATATATATCACATCATCTGCAAACAATGACAGTTTTACTTCTTCCTTTCCATTTTGGATGCCTTTTATTTCTTTGTCTTGCATAATTGCTCTAGCTAGGACATCAAATACTATGTTGAATAAAATTTGTGAGAGTGGACATCTTTGTCTTGTTTCTGATCTTAGAGGAAAAGCTTTCAGCTTTTCATCATTGAGTATAATGTGGACTACAGGCTTGTCATATATAGCTTTTATTATGTTGTGATATGTTTCCTCTGTACTCACTTTGTTGAGAGTTCTTATCATAAATGGATGCTGGATTTTTTCACATGTTTTTTCTGGATCTATTGAGATGATCATATGATTTTTATCCTTCATATTTTTCAGTGGTGTGTCATGTTGATTGCTTTGCAGATATTGAACCATCCTTGCATCCCTGGAATAAATCCCAATTGATCATGATGTACGATCCTTTTAATGTATTGTTGAATTTGGTTTGCTAATATTTTTTTGAGGATTTTTGCATGTATGTTTATTGGGGATATTGGCCTGTACTTTTTCTTCTTATGGCATCCTTGTCTGGTTTTGGTATCAGGGTAATTCTGGCCTCATAGAATGTATTTGGAAGTGTTTCCTCCTCTTGTAATTTTTTGGAAAAGTTTGAGAAGGATTGATGTTAGTTTTTTTTAAATGTTTGGTAGACTTCTTCTGTGAAGCCGTCTGGTTCTGGATTTTTGTTTCTTGGAAGGTTTTTGATTACTGATTCAATCTCCTTACTAGTGTTGACCTGAAAAGATAGGTTACCAATTATTTCTCCAGAAAAGATTCTCTTTTTAAGGATCAATAAAGAATTGCAATTAGGTGTCTGCAACCACGGTAAGCCACATTGCAAGTCTCTACATGGCAAGAGAAGGGGAACACTTTTATAAGAGAGAAATGGAGGTTGGGATAACTATAGTAAACAGAGTCCATGGCTTTTCATTGCCTGAGTCCTTGCCAGGAAAGAAGAAAAGCCTTTTGCCTTCCTGTAGGGCTCTGCTGTCATCACAGGGCGCAAGAACTCTCCATTCAGGTCTCCCAACTCTACTTAATTGAGGTTTCTGTTAATTGATTTTTTACATTTCCCTCTCTTGATCAAGCTCTTTCTCTGAAAGCATTGCTGATCAAGAGCCAGGTCTTCTAGTTTTAGCAACTTTTCGTCCCTCAAGGTCAGGAGGACCTTTCTTGGGTGTAGGGTCTCATGTTGGAGGGAAAGTACACAGATTGGAAACCAATTAAAGTCACATTTAAGGAACAAGGAGGGTTAGGAGGGAAAACTCTCAGACACTTCTTATCTAAAGTCCATGTGTTATCATTGACATTAGAGAGCATCTAAAGTGTTTTTCCATCATCAAAGATTTGGTGACAGACTTCCCACAGACATGGTCTGGCTGTCTTGGGAAAGCTGTCTCATCAGATGTTGTCTGCTTCAATTCCAGGAAATCTTTACTTTCGGGTTACCAAAAGATATGCAGGTCCAGTCAGGGTTCAGTGCTTTCTCTTAGTATGTCACATCCAGGAGTCTATTCCTTGGAATTTGATGGCACAAGGTTTGGTGAGCAGTACTTGATAGGGTCCTTTCCAAAGAATTTGAATAGAGTTCTTCTGGGGGTATTCTTCCAATAGATGAATCTCTAGGTTGCAGGATGTGATGCTTAAGGTCTTTTTCTCCTGAGGGTGTACTGTCAAAATATGTTTATTTTTAGTAGAAGCAGTTAGGCCTTTATAATATTGGAGTATCTCTCCTTTTATCAGCTGTGGGTCAAAAGAAGCAAGAGCCAAGTGCATTGGGCATCCTGTGACTGTCTGAAAGGGTGAGAGTTTGTGAAATCCGAAGAGGTGGATCTGGGATTTAGAAGAACCAGTGGCAATGCTTTTGGCCAAGGTATTGGGAGTGCATCTACAAATTTTGCCAACTGAGTCTTAGTGATGCTGTTAGTGTGTTCAGTTAAACCAGAGGATTGGAGATGGTAAGCACAGTGAAAGTGTTGTAGAACCGGGAAAAAGCACAGGCTTTTGAAGCACTTGGCCAGTAAGATGGGTTCCTAGATGACTATGAAGTTTGAGAGAAGTTCCCCAAGTAGGGATAATCTTTTCCAAAAGGACTTTAGCCACTGAGGAGGCAGTAGCCTGCCTGCAAAGGAAGACTTCAGTCCAGTGTGAAAACACACAGACCATGATAAAAACATATTTATATCCATTAGATGTAGAGTTGTGTGAAATCCATTTTCCAGACCTTGAATTATCTATTAGGCAGTTTAAGATGTCTGTGAGCAGTAAGAACAGGCTTCCCTGGACAAGTGGGACAAGCGAGGTAGGCACTTTCTGTGGCCTTTTTAATGTTTCCTCACCAATATTGATTCATGAAGGCTATAATTTTGTCAGTAGATCAATGATTTAATGCATGTATAGTGGTGAGGAGTGGGAAATTAAGTCTCTTGGACTTAATTTCTGGGTCCAAGGACTGGGTTCTTATTTAGTCCAAAACAGAGCTTTCCCTTTTTATCAAAAAAACAATTGTTGAATTGTTTTATCTTTTGTTTTCCCATCTTGTTTTTCCTTTTCTGAGGCCAATTATTGGGCTAGTTTTTTTCTAAATTATCATTTTGGGAAATATTCCTTTGGACCATGACAGAAATTTGGCTTCCATTGGTTCCTTTAAGGTCAGCATTTCTTACAGAAATGTCAGCAAGGTGTTTTGATTTCCCTTAGCTTCCAGGGAGTCAAGATTAGAATGCCCTGGAATCTTAATAATAGCTAAAGTGACAGGTAAAAGGATGCCATTCAATAATTTCTGAACACAGGGACCATTTTTAATTGTGTTTCCACTGGAAGTAAGGAAGCCACATTATTTCCACAGCATTTCAGAATCATGAGCAACTCCAAAAGCATATCTACTATCAGTATTAATATTGACAATTTTGTCCTTGGCCAAAGTACAAGCCTTTGTAAGGGTGTATAATTCAGCTTGCTGGGCCAGAGTAGCCATAGGTAAAGATGCTGACTTGACAGCATCAAAAGGAGTTGCAATAGCATACCCAGCACAGTATTTGCCATTGTCATCTTTAAATAAGAACCATCAGTGAACAATGAGCAGTCAGTGTTACACAGTGGAATTTCCTGTAGATCATTATGAGGAGGTGGTCCATCAGCATTAAGCAGTCCTGAGGTATTTTGTTGGTGACAGAGGGGGAGAAGAGTAGCCAGGTTAAGGTTATTACAACATAAATGAGTTATGTGAGGATCCTTTAACAAAGGGCGAGGCAGCTGACTGAGAAGTGTTGAGTGAGATGAGAATTCAGGAGGGCTTCTACTGCATGAGGTACAAAAATGGTTAAAGGGGATCCCACAATGATTTTCTTAGTCACCCTAACCAAAAGGTTAGTGGCTATAATGGCTCTAAGGAAAGGGGGTGTCCCTGTGCCACAAAACAGTTGCTGACTACAGTACCCTATGGGTCAATAGTGATCCGCATGTTGGGGTAAGTACCCGAAGGACATTTGTTTCCCTTTCATATACAAAAAGGAAAAAGGGAATCTGATAATTGGGATGCCCAAGGACAGGTGGGTTCATCAAACTCTACTTTAAGGCCTTGGAAGCTTTCCTCCAGTTCTTCCCATAAAATTGGGTCAGGGTTTTTATTGCTGAGTAAAACTTATAGAGGTTTGTCCATAAGAGAGAAATTTGGAATCCAATTTTTGCAATAACCAATTAGCTTGAGGAACCCTTGCAGTTGGTTCTTAGTTTTGGGTTTTAGGAAACGTAGGACACTAGGAAGTCTATCTGATCTAGGTGTGGCCCTTGCTCTTATATCAGATGCCCTAAATATCAAACCTGGGTTTGGGCAAACTGTAGTTTTTCTTTGGTGACCTTTTGTCCCATTAAGGCATAAATCAACTACAGTACAGAATTTACTTTCAGTGGGAATGGATGTTAACAATGTATGAGGGTTAGGAACAGCAAGGCTTCAAAGGATAACAATGTTGTTTATTGCTTGGAGGTCCTGGACAAACTGCCACCCTTGCCTCTTAGGTTTTCGCATGAGGCCTTGAGTCTTATAATCTTCTATCATGGGCTTTAGGCCTTGAAGGACTTCTTATAGGTCATTTATTAATTCGTTGAAGAGGTTTTAAGGGGTCTACTTGAATTTTTTTTTTTTTTTTTTTTTTTGCAGTATGCGGGCCTCTCACTGCTGCAGCCTCTCCCGTTGCGGAGCACAGGCTCCAGACGCGCAGGCTCAGTGGCCATGGCTCATGGGCCCAGCCGCTCCGTGGCATGCGGGATCCTCCCGGACCGGGGCACGAACCCGCAGCCTCCGCATCGGCAGGCGGACTCCCAACCACTGTGCCACCAGGGAAGCCCGGTCTACTTGAATTTTGATGGGAGGTGTGCTGTGAATTTTGCCAGCATCAGTTGGAGATTTTGCCCATAAGGAAAGTGGTAGCTGATTCAATAGGGACAAATGATCAGTGTTTCCAGAATCTGCTCTAGTAGAGATTTATTTGTTCAGAGATGGAAAAAATAAAAGATGTCAAAGGGTCATTTAATTCACCTGGTGGAATACTTTGATGACTACTATCAATTTCTAGAATTATTTCCCTCTTTTGGGAGAAAAAAATTCTAGCATGATCCTTCTCTTTGAAGTTTTGGCTTAATAAATGGATAGGAGTGGATGGACTAAGGAGAAAAGAGTGTGTATCTCTCAAAGGGTCTAAACAAAGGGAATAGGTTCGGAGACAGGGACTTCTTGAAGTTCATTAGACATTCCTGCTATTTGAACTGTTTTGGTACTCTGAGGCAGGGGCGTTTTATAGTAGTGGCTTTGAACACCGAGAGTGTGGCTCCTGTGTCAGTTAGGTTGGGAAGAGGTTCACCCCCAATCTGGAGAAATCTTTCTGTGAGCCAATCAAGGGAGAGGATTGGGAAGAGCCCCTGTAGTTCCTCAGAGTCACATCATTGAGAATTGGGAGAATGATGGAGAGTCTGGTTAGAGGCTGAAGGCACCTAAAATGCTTAAATTTCTAACAATCCATTTTCCAGTGCCCCAGCTTTTTACAATAATAAAAAGGATGGTTTTGATTTCATTTAGGAGCCTTCATTTTCTGGAGTTGAAGACTGAGAAACCTGACGGGCTTCCTTGGAGGTGACTTATCTAGAGTATGAGATAGCTGGTTTGCCAGGTTGACTGGAGTGGACATAATTTCCCACCATGGTCCCTTTTATTAGAAGTGAAAGGTCCCAGTTCAGCACATTAATAAACACAGAGTTAAAAACTCCTCGGGTGGAGGTTTTCCCCAGTGGTGCAGTGGTTAAGAATCCGCCTGCCAATGCAGGGAACATAGGTTTGAGCCCTGGTCTGGGAAGATCTCACATGCTGTGGAGCAACTAAGCCCATGCACCACAACTACTGATCCCACGTGCCACAACTACTGAAGCTCATGCGCCTAGAGCCTATGCTCTGCAACAAGAGAAGCCACCACAATGAGAAGCCCGTGCACCGCAACAAAGAATAGTCCCCACTTGCTGCAACTAGAGAAAGCCCGTGCACAACAATGAAGACCCAATGCAGTGAAAAATAAATAAATAAAATTTAAAAATAAATAAATAAAATAAAAACTCCTTGGGTAGAATCATCGTCTGAATTTTCATTTAAAAACATTCTGAAGTCAGTTGTAATAATGATGAGAAGTTGATCATCAGATTTTTGTGTACAAGCCTGAATTTTGTTCCAATTAACAGATTTTGGAGAAGCCCTAGGAATTGCTTGATGAAGTTGCCTAGCAATTGCCTGAGCCTGAATATATAATATGTTAGGGGGCTGGTCTCCCAGTTGTAATTCTAGAGACCTTTCTGGACTTTCCCAGTTAGTGGTTTTCATATAATGCTGGGCCTGGCCTTCCCCAAGAAGCATATGAATTAGCTGATATAAGTCAGAGAAACCAGTCTGATAAGTTCGAATGACTATATTAAATTCCTCAGCAAATCTCTGAGGATCTTTGGTACTTTGGGAAAATCTTTGACTATGGCTTGCAGTTCGACTTTAGTCCAGGGGGTAGAAAAATTAAAGGTTTAACCTCTGGATCCTTGGAAGGCTTAAAGCAACAGATTCTGATAGGTTCAGAGGAAAAGGGAGTGGGAAGAGTTTCAGAGAAAAGGGGAAGTTTGGTGAGAGAATTAGTATGAAAGATTTGAAGGTATAGTGGAGACAGGTGGTATAGTAGGGAAGGAGGAAGATGGCACCAAAAGTGGAATTTGGCCACAAGGAGCCAAGCCAAGGGAGGGAGAGAAGATGGCACCACCACACGGCCTGAGACAAAGAAGGCAAGGAAGAAGAGCCTGAGGTAGACATTCATCTTTCTTTAATCATTTGTTTGCCTCAGTTAATCTTAAATTCTTATTTTTCATAGAGGCAATTTTATTTTCTCATTTTTTTCTGTTTTGATTTTTTAAAAACATCTTTATTAGAGTATAATTGCTTTACAGTGATGTGTTAGTTTCTGCTTTATAACAAAGTGAATCAGTTATACATATACATATGTCCCCATATCTCTTCCCTCTTGCATCTCCCTCCAACCCTCCCTATCCCACCCCTCTAGGTGGTCACAAAGCACTGAGCTGATCTCCCTGTGCTATGCGGATGCTTCCCACTAGCTATCTATTTTACGTTTGGTAGTGTATATATGTCCATGCCACTCTCTCACTTTGTCACAGCTTACCCTTCCCCCTCCCCGTATCCTCAAGTCCATTGTCTAGTAGGTCTGAGTCTTTATTCCCGTCTTGCCCCTGGGTTATTCATGACCTGTTTTTTTTTTTTTAATTTCATTTATATGTGTTAGCATACGATATTTGTTTTTCTCTTACTGACTTACTTCACTCTATATGAAACACCCTAGGTCGATTCACCTCAATACAAATAACTCAACTTTGTTTCTTTTTATGGCTGAGTAATATTCCATTGTATACAGGTGCCACATCTTCTTTATCCATTCATCTATCGATGGACACTTAGGTTGCTTCCACGTCCTGGCTATTGTAAATAGAGCTGCAATGAACATTGTGGTACATGACTCTTTTTGAATTATGGTTTTCTCAGGGTATATGCCCAGTAGTGGGATTGCTGGGTCGTATGGTAGTTCTATTTTTAGTTTTTTAAGGAACCTCCATACTGTTTTCCATAGTGGCTGTATCAATTTACATTCCCACCTGCAAGTGCAAGAGTGTTCCCTTTTCTCCACACCCTCTCCAGCATTTATTGTTTCTAGATTTTTTGAGGATGGCCATTCTGACCGGTGTGAGGAGATACCTCATTGTAGTTTTGATTTGCATTTCTCTAATGATTAATGATGTTGAGCATTCTTTCATGTGTTTGTTGGCAATCTGTATATCTTCTTTGGAGAAATGTCTATTTAGGTCTTCTGCACAGTTTTGGATTGGGTTGTTTGTTTTTTTGATATTGAGCTGCATGAGTTGCTTGTAAATTTTGGATATCAATGCTTTGTAAGTTGCTTCATTTGCAAATATTTTCTCCCATTCTGAGGTTTGTCCTTTCGTCTTGTTTATGGTTTCCTTAGCTGTGCAAAAGCTTTTAAGTTTCATTAGGTCGCATTTGTTTACTTTTGTTTTTATTTCCATTTCTCTAGGAGGTGGGTCAAAAAGGATCTTGCTGTGATTTATGTCATAGAGTGTTCTGCCTATGTTTTCCTCTAAGAGTTTGATAATGTCTCGCCTTACGTTTAGGTCTTAAATCCATTTGGAGTTTATTTTTGTGTATGGTGTTAGGGAGTGTTCTAATTTCATTCTTTTACATGTAGCTGTCCAGTTTTCCCAGCACCACTTATTGAAGAGGCTGTTTTTTCTCCACTGTATATTCTTGTCTCCTTTATGAAAGATAAGGTGACCATGTGTATGTGGGTTTATCTCTGGGCTTTCTATCCTGTTCCAATGATCTATCTTTTTGTTTTTGTGCCAGTACCATACTGTCTTGATTACTGTAGCTTTGTAGTAGTCTGAAGTCAGGGAGCCTGATTCCTCCAGCTCCGTTTTTCTTTCTCAAGGTTGCTTTGGCTATTCAGGGTCTTTTGTGTTTCCATACAAATTGTGAAATTTTTTGTTCTAGTTCTGTGAAAAATGCCAGTGGTAGTTTGATAGGGATTGCATTGAATCTGTAGATTGCTTTGGGTAGTAGAGTCATTTTCACAATGTTGATTCTTCCAATCGAAGGACATGGTATATCTCTCCATCTATTTGTATCATCTTTAATTTATTTCATCAGTGTCTTATAGTTTTCTGCATACAGGTCTTTTGTCTCTTAGGGAGGTTTGTTCCTAGATGTTTTTATTCTTTTTGTTGCAATGGTAAATGGGAGTATTTTCTTAATTTCACTTTCAGAGTTTTCATCATTAGTGTATAGGAATGCAAGAGATTTCTCTGCATTAGTTTTGTATCCTGCTACTTTACCAAATTCATTGATTAGCTGTAGTAGTTTTCTGGTAGCATCATTAGGATTCTTTATGTATAGTATCATGTCATTGCAAACAGTGACAGCTTTACTTCTTCCTTTCCGATTTGGATTCCTTTTATTTCTTTTTCTTCTCTGATTGCTGTGGCTAAAACTTCCAAAACTATGTTGAATAATAGTAGTGAGAGTGGACAACCTTGTCTTGTTCCTGATATTAGAGGAAATGGTTTCAGTGTTTCACCATTGAGAACGATGTTGGCTGTGGGTTTGTCATATATGGCCTTTATTATGTTGAGGTAAGTTCCCTCTAGGACTACTTCTGGAGGGTGTTTAGCTTAAATGGGTGTTGAATTTTGTCACAAGCTTTTTCTGCATCTATTGAGATGATCATATGGTTTTTCTCCTTCAATTTGTTAATATGTTTTATCACATTGATTGATTTGCATATATTGAAGAATTCTTGCATTCCTGGGATAAACCCCACTTGATCATGGTGTATGATCCTTTTAATGTGCTGTTGGATTCTGTATGCTAGTATTTTGTTGAGGATTTTTGCGTCTGTGTTCATCAGTGATATTGGCCTGTAGTTTTCTTTCTTTGTGACATTTTTGTCTGGTTTTGGTAACAGGGGGATGGTGGCCTCGTAGAACGAGTTTGGCACTGTTCCTTCCTCTGCTATACTTTGGAAGATTTTGAGAAGGATAGGTGTTAGCTTTTATCTAAATGTTTGATAGAAGTCGCCTGTGAAGCCAGTTGGTACTGGGCTTTTGTGTGTTGGAAGATTTTTAATCACAGTGTCAATTTTAGTGCTTGTGATTGGTCTGTTTGTATTTTCTGTTTCTTCCTGGTTCAGTCTCAGAAGGTTGTTCTTTTCTAAGAATGTGTCCATTTCTTCCAGGTTGTCCATCTTATTGGCATATAGTTGCTTTTAGTAATCTCTCATAATCCTTTGTATTTTTGCACTGTCAGTTGTTACTTCTCCTTTTTCATTTCTAACTCTATTGATTTGAGTCTTCCTTTTTTCTTTTCTTTTTTTTTTTTTTTTAAGGTACGCGGGCTTCTCACTGCTGTGGCCTCTCCTGTTGTGGAGCACAGGCTCCAGACGTGCAGGCCCAGCGGCCATGGCTCACGGGCCCAGCCGCTCTGCGGCATGCGGGATCCTCCCAGACCGGGGCACAGACCCGTGTCCCCTGTATTGGCAGGCGGACTCCCAACCACTGTGCCACCAGGGAAGCCCCTTCCTTTTTTTCTTGATGAGTCTGGCTAATGTTTTATCAGTTTTGCTTATCTTCTCCAAGAACCAGCTTTTAGTTTTATTGATCGTTGCTATTGTTTCGTTCATTTCGTTTTCATTTATTTCTGATCTGATCTTTATGAATTTTTTCCTTCTTTTAACTTTGGGATTTTTTGTTCTTATTTCTCTAATTGCTTTAGGTGTAAGGTTAGGTTGTTTATTTGAGATGTTTCTTGTTTCTTGAGGTAGGATTGTATTTCTATAAACTTCCCTCTTAGAACAGCTTTTGCTGCATCCTGTAGGTTTTGGGTCATTGTGTTTTCATTGTCATTTGTTTCTAGGTATTTTTTTGGTTTCCTCTTTGATTTATTCAGTGATCTCTTGGTTATTAAGTAGTGTATTGTTTAGCCTCCATGTGTTTGTATCTTTTACAGATTTTTTCATGTAATTGGTATCTAGTTTCATAGCATTGTGGTCGGAAACAATACATGATACGATTTCAATTTTCTTAAATTTACCAAGGCTTGATTTGTGACCCAATTTATGATCTATCCTGGAGAATGCTCCATGAGTACTTGAGAAGAAAGTTTATTCTGTTGTTTTTGGATGGAGTGTCCTATAACTATCAATTAAGTCCATCTTGTTTAATGTACCGTTTAAAGCTTGTGTTTCCTTATTTATTTTCATTTTGGATGATCTGTCCATTGGTGAAAGTGGGGTGTTAAAGTTCCCTACTATGATTGTGTTACTGTCATTTTCCCCTTTTATGGCTCTTAGTATTTGCCTTATGTATTGAGGTGCTTCTATGTTGGGTTTATAAAGATTTACAATTGTTAAATCTTCTTGGATTGACCCTTGATTGTTATGTAGTGTCCTTCTTTGTCTCTTATAATAGTCTCTATTTTAAATTCTGTTTTGTCTGATATGAGAATTGCTCCTCCAGCTTGCTTTTGATTTCCATTTGCCTGGAAAACAATTTCTATCCCCGCATTTTCAATATGTATGTGGCCCTAGGTCTGAAGTGGGTCTCTTGTAAACAGCATATGTATGGGTTTTGTTTTTGTATCCATTCAGCCACTCTATGTCTTTTGGTTGGAACATTTAATCCATTTATAATTAAGGTAATTATTGGTATATATGTTCCTATTGCCATTTTCTTAATTGTTTTGGGTTTGTTATTGTAGGTCTTTTCTTTTTCTTGTGTTTTCTGCCTAGAGAAGTTCCTTTAGCATTTGTTGTAAAGATGTTTTGGTGGTGCTGAATTCTCTTAACTTTTGCTTGTCTGTAATTTTTTTCTAAACACCTTTATTGGAGTATAAGTGCTGTACAATGGTTGTTCGTTTCTGCTATATAACAAAGTGAATCAGCTATACATAAACATATATCCCCTATTTCCTCCCTCTGCAATCTCCCTCCCACCCTACCTTTCCCAACCCTCTAGGTGGACACAAAGAACCGAGCTGATCTCCTTGTTTTATGTGGCTGCTTCTCACTAGCTATCTATTTTACATTTGCTAGCGTATATATGTCCATGCCACTCTCTCACTTTGTCCCAGCTTACCGTTCCCTGTCCCCATGTCCTCAGGTCCATTCTCTACATCTCTGTCTTTATTCCTGTCCTGCCCCTAGGTTTTTCAGAACCATTTTTTTTTAGATGCCATATATATTTGTTAGCATACGCTATTTGTTTTTCTCTTTCTGACTTACCTCACTGTGTGTGACAGTCTCTAGGTCCATAACCTCACATAAATAACTCAATTTCATTTTTTTTTATGGTGGGTAATATTCCATTGTATATATGTGTCACATCTTTGTCCATTCATCTGTTGCTGGACACTTAGGGTGCTTCCATGTCCTGGTTATTGTAAATAGAGCTGCAATGAACTTTGTGGTACATGACTTTTTTTTTTGTTTTACACACACTAAATAAAAGCTATCTGTATTATGTGGTAGATGAAGAAATAGTTTCTTAATATAGCAAGACCCCATCCAAGTAGTTAAGAAAAAGAAGAAGCATGCAAATTTAATATGCATGAAAAGCTTTTCAGCCTCTCTAATTTATGAAATAGAATGTAAATGAAGAACATATTTTCACTTACCAAGATGAAATACAAGAGTACGGTTTTAGTTATGAAAACATTTCCTTGCTTGACAATTATGCAATATCTATCAAAATCCCTTGTCACAGTAATTTTAGTTCTAAACATTTATCTTGTATTACTATGTCTATTCTGCCCTGTAACCATAAATTCCACAGTTGCTTAGTGATGGTTCTATATTTAAATGCATTTGATTCTTACTATCAGTATTTTTTTTTCTTTCCATAGCTTTTTCATTCTGTGGCCTTTGTTTTTATTCATTCCTTAGACAATTGCAACCTGCTGTCAAGTAGGGTTTCTTTTTTTTTTTTTGGTTAAAAATAAATTTTTATCAACTGTATTGAGGTATAATTGATATACAACAAACTGCACATATTTAAAGTATACAATATGAAAAGTTTGGGCACAGGTGAAACCATCACAGCAATCAAGAAAATGAACAAACGTATTCATCACTCTCAGAAGTTTCCCTATGGTTTCTCCTAATCACTCCCCATTGCTTCCCCAGGCACCCACTGATCTGCTTTCCGTCACTACAGATAAGTGTACATTTTCTAGAATTTTTACATAAGTGGAATCATATAGTATGTACTGTTCTTTTGTCTGGATATTTTCTTCACTCAGCATGGTTACTTTGAGATTCATCCATGTAATTACATGTATCAATTTTACATTCCTTTTATTTTTGAGAGCTTTTCTTTCTTTTTTTTTTTAATAGATGTTTACTGGAGTATAATTGCTTCACAATACTCTGTTAGTTTCTGTCGCACAACAAAGCAAATCAGCCATATGCATACACATGTCCCAATATCCCTACCCTCTTGAGCCTCCCTCCCATCCTCCCTATCCCACCTCTCTAGGTCATTGCAAAGCACTGAGCCGATCTTCCTGTGCTATGCTGCTGCTTCCCACCAGCCAACTGTTTTGCATTCAGTAGTGTATATATGTCGATGCTACTCTCACTTCACCCCAGCTTCGCCCTCCCACCCCATGTCCTCAAGTCCGTTCTCTATGTCTGCCTCTTTATTCCTCCCCTGCAATGAGGTTCATCAGTGCAATTTTTTTTTTTTGGTTCTATATATATACGTAAGCATACAGTATTTGTTTTTCTCTTTCTGACTTACTTCACTCTATATGGCAGACTCTAGGTCCATCCACCTCACTACAAATAACTCAATTTCGTTTCATTTTATGGCTGAGTAATATTCTGTTGTATATATGTGCCACATCTTCTTTATCCATTCATCTGTCTATGGACATTTAGCTTGGTTCCATGTCCTGGCTATTGCAAATAGTGCTGCAGTGAACATTGTGGTACATGTCTCTTTTTGAATTATGGTTTTCTCAGGGTATATGCCCAGTAGTGGGATTGCTGGGTCATATGGTAGTTCAATTTTTAGTTTTTTAAGGAAGCTCCATACTGTTTTCCATACTGGTTGTATCAACATACATTCCCACCAACAGTGCAGGAGGGTTCCCTTTTCACCACATCCTTTCCACCATTTATTCTTTCTAGATTTTTTGATAATGGCCATTCTGACTGGTGTGAGGTAATACCTCACTGTAGTTTTGGTTTGCATTTCTCTAATAATTAGTGATGTTGAGCATCTTTTCATGTGCCTCTTGGTCATCTGTATGTCTTCCTTGGTGAAATGTGTATTTAGGTCTTCCTCCCATTTTTAACTGGATTGTTTGTTTTTTTGATATTGAGCTCCATGAGCTGTTTGTATATTTTGGAGATTAATCCTTTGTCCATTGTTTCATTGCAAAAATTTTCTCTCATTCTGAGGGTTGTCTTTCTGTCTTGTTTATGGTTTCCTTTGCTGTGCAAAAGCTTTTAAGTTTAATTAAGTTCCACTTGTTTATTTTTGTTTTTATTTCCGTTATTCTAGGAGGTGGGTCAAAAAAGGTTTGCTATGGTTTATGTCAAAAAGTGTTTTTCCTATATTTTCCGCTCGAGTTTTATAGGGTCTGGCCTTTTTTAAACAACTTTATTGAGTATAATTGCTTTACAATTGTGCGTTAGTTTCTGCTGTATAACAAAGTGAACCAGCTATACATATCCCCAAATCTCTTCCCTCTTGCGTCTCCCTCTCTCCCACCCTCCCTATCCCACCCCTCTAGGTGGTCACAAAGCACCGCGCTCATGTCCCTTTGCTATGCGGCTGCTTCCCACTAGCTATCGGTTTTACATTTGGTAGATTATGTGTGTACATGCCACTCTCTCACTTCGTCCCAGCTTACCCTTCCCCCTCCCTGTGTCCTCAAGTCCATTCTCTAGTAGATCTGCATCTTTATCCCCATCCTGCCCCTAGGTTATTCATGACCTTTTTTTTTTTTCTGGATTCCATATATATGTGTTAGCCTACAGTATTTATTTTTCTTTTTCTGACTTACTTCACTCTGTATGACAGACTCTAGGTCCACCTGCCTCACTACAAGTAACACAGTTTCATTTCTTTTTATGGCTGAGTAATATTCTATTGTATATATGTGCCACATCTTTTTTATCTATTCATCTGCTGATGGACACTTAGGTTACTTCCATGTCCTGGCTATTGTAAATAGAGCTGCAGTGAACATTGTGGTACATGTCGTTTTTTGAATTATGGTTTTCTGAGGGTATATGACCAATAGTGGGATTGCTGGGTCGTATGGGAGTTCTATTTTTAGTTTTTTAAGCAACCTCCATACTGTTCTCCATAGTGGCTGTATCAGTTTACATTCCCACCAACAGTACAAGAGGGTTCCGTTTTCTCCACACCCTCTCCAGCACTTCTTGTTTGTAGATTTTTTGAGGATGGCCATTCTGACTGGTGTGAGGTGATACCTCAATGTAGTTTTGATTTGCATTTCTCTAATGATTAGTGATGTTGAGCATCCTTTCATATGTTTGTTGGCAATCTGTATATCTTCTTTAGAGAAATGTCTGTCTAGGTCTTCTGCCCATTTTTGGATTACATTGTGTTTTTGATATTGAGCTGCATTAGCTGCTTGTAAATTTTGGAGATTAATCCTTTGTCAGTTGCTTAAATCTCAGTTTTGGAGATTAATCCTTTGTCAGTTGCTTCAGAGAAAGTAAATATTTTCTCCTATTCTGAGGCTTGACTTTTCGTCTTGTTTATGGTTTCCTTTGCTGTGCAAAAGCTTTTAAGTTTCATTAGGTCCCATTTGTTTATTTTTGTTTTTATTACCATTTCCCTAGGAGGTGGGTCATAAAGGATCTTTCTGAGATATATGTCAGTTATAGAGTGTTTTGCCTATGTTTTCCTCTAAGAGTTTTATAGTGTCTGGCCTTACATTTAGGTCTGTAATCCATTTTGAGTTCATTTTTGTTTATGGTGTTAGGGAGTGTTCTAATTTCATTCTTTTACATGTAGCTGTCCAGTTTTCCCAGCACCACTTACTGAAGAGGCTTTCTTTTCTCCTTTGTATATTCTTGCCCCCTTTATCAGAAATAAGGTGACCATAGGTTCATGGATTTATCTCTGGGCTTTCTGTCCTATTCCACTAATCTGTATTTCTGTTTTTGTGCCACTACCATACTGTCTTGTTTACAGTAGGTTTGTAGCATAGTCTGAAGTCCGGGAACCTGATTCCTCCAACTCCGTTTTTCTTTCTCAAGATTGCTTTGGCTATTCGGGGTCGTTTGTGTTTCCATAGAAACTGTGAAAGTGTTTGATCTAGGTCTGTGAAAAATGCCATTCGTAGTTTGATAGGGATTGCATTGAATCTGTAGATTGCTTTGGGTAGTATAGTCATTTTCACAATGTTGATTCTTCCAACTCAAGCACATGGTATATCTCTCCATCTGTTTGTAGCATCTTTAATTTCTTTCCTCAGTGTCTTATAGTTTTCTGCATACAGGTCTTTTGTCTCCTTAGCGAGGTTTATTCCTAGGTATTTTGTTCTTTTTGTTGTAATGGTAAATGGGAGTGTATCCTTAATTTCTGTTTCTGATTTTTCATCATTAGTGTATAGGAATGCAAGAGGTTTCTGTGCATAAATTTTGTATACATCTGCTTTACCAAATTCATTGATTAGCTTTTGTAGTTTTCTGGTAGCATGTTTAGGATTCTCTATGTATAGTATCATGTCATCTGCAAACAGTGACAGCTTTACTTCTTCTTTTCTGATTTGGATTCCTTTTATTTCTTTTTTTGTCTGCTTGCTGTGACTAAAAGTTCCAAAACTATGTTGAATAATAGTGGTGAGTGGGCATTCTTGTCTTGTTCCTGATGTTAGAGGAAATGGTTTCGGTTTGTTACCATTGAGAATGATGTTGGCTGTGGTGTGTCATATATGGCCTTTTATGTTGTTTATGTAAGTTCCCTCTATGCCTATTTTCTGGAGAGTTTTTATCATAAATGGGTTTTGAATTTTGTCGCAAGCTTTTTCTGCATCTGTTGAGGTGATTGTATGGTTTTTCTCCTTTAGTTTGTCAATATGGTGTATCACATTGATTGATTTGCATATATTGAAGAATCCTTGCATTCCTGGGATAACCCCCATTGATTATGGTGTATAATCCTTTTAATGTGCTGTTGGATTCTGTTTGCCAGTATTTTGTTGAGGATTTTTGCACCTATGTTCATCAGTGCTATTGGCCTGTAGTTTTCTTTCTTTGTGACATCTTTGTCTGGTTTTGGTATCAGGGTGATGGTGGCCTCGTAGAATGAGTTTGGGAGTGTTCCTCCCTCTGTTATATTTCGGAAGAGTTTGAGAAAGATGAGTGTTAACTCTTCTCTAAATTCTTGATAGAATTAGCCTGTGAAGCCATCTGGTCCTGGGCTTTTGTGTGTTGGAAGATTTTTAATCACAGTGTCAATTTCAGTGCTTTTGATTGGTCTGTTTATATTTTCTCTATCTTCCTGGTTGCGTCTCGGAAGGTTGGGGTTTTCTAAAAATCTGTCCATTTCTTCCAGGTTGTCCATTTTATTGGCATATAGCTGCTTGTAGAAATCTCTCATGATCCTTTGTATATCTGCAGTGTCAGTTGTTCCTTCTCCTTTTTCATTTCTAATTCTGTTGATCTGAGTCTTCTCCCTTTTTTTCCTGATGAGTCTCACTAGCAGTTTCTCAACTTTGTTTATGTTCTCAAGAACCATCTTTTGATTTTATTGAACTTTGCTCTTGTTTCCTTCATTTTGTTTTCATTTATTTCTGATCTGATCTTTATGATTTCTTTCCTTCTGCTAACTTTGGGGTTTTCACTTCTTTCTCTAATTGCTTTAGGTGTAAGGTTAGGTTGTTTATTTGAGTTGTTTCTTGTTTCTTGAGGTAGGTTTATATTGCTCTAAACTTCCCTCTTAGAGCTGCTTTTGCTGCATCCCATAGGTTTTGGGTGTCCTGTTTTCATTGTGATTTGTTTTTAGGTATTCTTTGATTTCCTCTTTGATTTCTTCAGTGATCTCTTGGTTATTAAGTAGTGTATTGTTTAGCCTTCATGTGTTTGTATTTTTTACAGATTTTTTCCTCTAATTGATATCTAGTCTCATAGCATTGTGGTAGGAAAAGATCTTGATACAATTTCAATTTTCTTAAATTTACCAAGGCTTGATTTGTGACCCAGGATATGATCTATCCTGGAGAATGTTCCATGAGCACTTCAGAAGAAGTGTATTCTGTTGTTTTTCGATGGAATGTCCTATAACTATCAATTAAGTACATCTTGTTGAATGTATCATTTAAAGCTTGTGTTTCCTTATTCATTTTCATTTGGATGATCTGTCCATTGGTGACAGTCAGGTGTTAGTGTCCCCTACTATGATTGTGTTACTGTCGATTTCCCCTTTTATAGCTGTTAGCCTTTGCCTTATGTTTAGGTGCTCCTACGTTGAGTGCATAAATATTTAAAATGGGTATATCTTCTTCTTGGATTGACCCTTGATCATTATGTAGTGTCCTTCTTTGTCTCTTGCAATAGTCTTTATTTTAGAGTCTGTTTTGTCTGATATGAGAATTGCTCCTCTAGCTTTCTTTTGATTTCTGTTTGCATTTAATATCTTTTTTCATCCCCTCACTTTCAGTTTGTATGTGTCCCTAGGTCTGATGTGGCTCTCTTGTAGACAGTATATATATGGGTCTTGTTTCTGTATCCATACAGCCAGTCTGTGTATTTTGATTGGAGCTTTTAATCCATTTACGTGTAAGGTAGTTGTTGATATATTTGTTCCTCTTATTATTTTCTTAATTGTTTTGGGTTTGTAATTGTAGGTCTTTTCCTTCTCTTGTGTTTCCTGCCTAGAGAAGTTCCTTTAGCATTTGTTCTAATGCTGGTTTGCTGGTGCTGAATTTCTTAGCTTTTGCTTGTCTGTAAAGGTTTTGATTTCTCTGTCACATCTGAATGAGATCCTTGCTGGGTAGAGTAATCTTGGTTGTAATTTTTTACCTTTCATCACTTTAAATATGTCATACCACTCCCTTTTGGCTTGCAGAGTTTCTGCTGAAAGATCAGCTGTTAACATTATGGGGATTCCCTTGTATGTTGTTTTTCCCTTGTTGCTTTTAATATTTTTTCTTTGTATTTAATTTTTGATAGTTTGATTAATATGTGTCTTGGTGTGTTTCTCCTTGGATTTATCCTGTATGGGACTCTCTGCCTTTCCTAGAGTTGGTTAATGCTTTCCTTTCCCATATTAGGGACATTTTCAACTATAATCTCTTAAAATTTTCAACTATAATCTCTTAATATATTTTCTCAATCCCTTTCATTTTCTCTTCTTCTTCTGGGACCCCTATAATTTGAATGTTGGTTCATTTAATATTGTCCCAGAGGTCTCTAAGACTGTCCTCAGTTTGTTTCATTCTTTTTTCTTTATTCTGCTCTGCAGTAGTTATTTCCACAATTTTATCTTCCAGGTCATGTATCCGTTTTTCTGCCTCAGTTATTCTGCTACTGATTCCTTTTAGAGAATTTTTAATTTCATTTATTGTGTTGTTCATCATTGTTTGTTTGCTCTTTAGTTCTTCTAGGTCCTTGTTAAGCATTTCTTATATTTTCTCCATTCTATTTCCAAGACTTTGGATCATGTTTACTATCATTATTCTGAATTCTTTTTCAGGTATACTGCCAATTTACTCGTCATTTGTTCCGTCTGGTGGGTTTTTACCCTGCTCCTTCATCAGCTGTGTTTTTCTCTGTCTTCTCATTTTGCTTAACTTACTGTGTTTTCGGTCTCCTTTCAGCAGGCTGCAGGTTCGTAGTTCCTGTTCTTTTTGGTGTCTGCCCCCTGTGGCTGAGGTTGGTTCAGTGGGTTGTGTAGGCTTCCTGGTGGAGGGGATTAGTGCCTCTGTTGTGGTGGATGAGGCTGGATGTTGTCTTTCTGGTGGGAGGACCACATCCAGTGGTGTCTTTTGGTGTGTCTGTGACCTTATTATGATTTTAGGCAGCCTGTGTGCTAATGAGTAGTTTTGTGTTTCTGTCTTGTTTGTTGTTTGGCATAGGGTGTCCAGCACTGTAGCTTGCTGTTCGTTGAGTGGAGCTGGGTCTAGTGTTGAGATGGAGATGTCTCAGACAGCTGTTGCCATTTGAAATCACATGGAGCTGGGAGGTCTCTGGTGGACCAATGTCCTGAACTTGGCTCTCCCACCTCAGAGGCATAGGCCTGATACCCAGCCAGAGGACCAAGACCCTGTCAGCCACACGGCTCAGAAGAAAAGTGAGAAAAAAGTAAAGAAAGAAAGAAAGTAAAGTAAAATAAAATAAAGTTATTAAAATAAAAAATAATTATTAAAAATATAAAATAATTTGAAAAGTAAGAAAAAGAAGGAGAGAGCAACCAAACTAAAAAACAAATCCACCAATGATAACAAGTGCTAAAATCTATACTAAAAAAAACAAACAAAGAAATGGACATACAGAACCCTAGGACAAATGGTAAAAGCAAAGCTATACAGAGAAAATCACACAAAGAAGAATACGCACTCACAAAGAGAGAAAAAGGAAAAAATATATATCTGTATATAAAAAATAAAAGGAGGAAGAGAGCAACCAAATCAATAAACAAATCTACCAATGCTAATAAACTATAAATATTTAACTAAAATAAACATAAAACCAGAAACAAATTAGATGCAGGAAGCCAACCCCAAGTCTACAGTTGTTCCCAAAGTCCACCACCTCAATTTTGGGATGATTCGTTGTCTATTCAGGTATTCCACAGATGCAGGGTACATCAAGTTGATTGTGGAGATTTAATCCGCTGCTCCTGAGGCTGCTGGGAGATATTTTCCTTTTCTCTTCTGTGTTTGCACAGCTCCTGGGTTTCAGCTTTGGATTTGGCCCCGCCTCTGCATATAGGTTGCCTGAGGGCGTCTCTTCTCCATCCAGACAGGCCGAGGTTAAAGTAGCAGCTGATTATGGGGCTCTGGCTCTCTCAGGCTGGGGGGAGGGAGGGGTACAGTATGCGGTGCGAGCCTGCGGCGGCAGAGGCTGACATGACATTGCAACAGCCTGAGGCGCAGTGTGTGATTCTCTGAGAGTTGTCTCTGGATCCCAGGACCGTGGCAGTGGCAGGTTGCACAGCCTCCTGGGAGGGGAAATGTGGATAGTGACCTATGCTTGCACAGAGGCTTCTTGGTGGCTGCAGCAGCCTTAGCGTCTTATGCCCATCTCTGGTGTCCCCATTGATAGCTGCGGCTCGCACCCATCTCTGGAGCTCATTTAGGCGGTGTTCTGAATCCCCTCTCCTCACTCACCCAAAAACAATGGTCTCTTCCCTCTCAGCCAGTTCCTCATTTTTTCCCGGACTCCGTCCCAGCTAGCTGTGGCGTACTAACCTCCTTCAGGCTGTGTTCACACAGCTAACCCGTGTCCTATCCCTGGGATATGACCTCCAAAGCCCGACCCTCAGCTCCCAGCCCCCACCTGCCCAGGCTGGTGAGTGCTGTTCGGCACTGATTCCCAAAGCAGGAATCTCTCCGCTTTGCCCTCTGCACCCCTGTTGCTGTGCTCTACTCCAAGGCTCTGAAGCTTCCCCCCCGCCACCCCCCTCCCCCATCTCCACCAGTGAAGGGGCTTCCTAGTGTGTGGAAACCTTTCCTCCCTCACAGCTCCCTCCCACTGGTGCAGGTCCCATCCCTATTCTTTTGTCTCTGTTTTTTCTTTTTTCTTTTGCCCTACCCAGGTACATGGGGAGTTTCTTGCCTTTTGGGAAGTCTGAGGTCTTCTGCCAGCATTCAGTAGGTGTTCTGTAGGAGTTATTCCACATGTAGATGTATTTCTGATATATTTGTGGGGAGGAAGGTGATCTCCACATCTTACTCCTCTGCCACCTTGAAGGTCTCCTCGTTTAGGGGTGATTTTGAATACTTTGCTCACTGTACTTAAACAGTTGTTTTATCAGGAGCACAGCATATATTTTTCTTCAGAATTACTAAGAAAATTGGCTTTTTGAGCAACTGGATTGATTTTATTTTAATTGCCGACATGGTGAAGTTAATTATATTTTCCTTTGTGAATTATTTCCTCAAAAGCACAGAGACCAATTTTCCAGGTATCTCTAACAGTTGTTCAGTTGGTATTTTTGTTTCTTAACTTCATATCTCATATTATTGAAGAAAATATTTAAATCAAAGTGAATTAACTTGGAAAGATGTCCATGATATTATGTTAAAAAAATGAGTCTCAGAATAATGCACAGAGTAGGATACCATTTTTGTAAAACAAACTCCCCCCCTCTGTATTTTAGTATGAGGATAGAGAGAAATTGTAAAATTGACTACAAAGGAAGGGAAGTTAGAAGTGGAGGATTAATATGGGGAGAATGAACTCTTTGTCACCTTGATATTTAATTTTTGACAAGAAGCATGAATTATTTTAGTAATTTAAAGTAAGATTACCCCTCCTAAACAATCCCCATTCTCAAATGAATTAGATAGTTTCTGTCCTTCTAGTAAGGGAGTAGACAAATGTGTAAACTGACAATTACAATGTAATGTGAAACGTAGAGTGGCAGAAAGAGACAGGTGTCCAGAAAAAGTACCTAGGAGAGAGTGATTAACGGGGAGGACACAGAGGAGAACAAGCTTTTGAAGAATGAAGAGCAGTTTGCTAAGTGGGTCAGTGGAAGAAGGGTATTCCTAGAACAGGAAGCAGTTTGACCTGGAGGCATAAAACGGTGTGGTGTATCTGGGAAACTCCCCTGGGATTTGTGGTGTGAGGAATGGTGGGAGATGAGGCTGGAGCGTTAGCCAAGGTCCCAGTCACAGGGCCATACCTAGATTTTTCTTGTAATGTTCCTGGGTTAGCATCTTGCTATGCATACATCTTCCTATGTGTGATGTGTAGGCTGGAACTGAGGGCATGAGATTAAGACAGAGGGACTAGTCAAAAGGGTACTGGAGTCGTCAAGGTGAGAGATGATGAGGCAGTGTTGTGGGGCTGGAAAGTCCTGGACAGATTTTCTTCTCTCCTGCCCTCTCCTCCCTTCCCCTTCCCTCCCCTTCTCTCCAGTGTGACTTTCTGAATAGCTCATGCTCTCCCACTGATTGAAACATCAGCCCAGATCTCAGCCCATCTAGTAACCCATGACTGATCCTTGAAAACTAAGTGTAAATTTTCTTCCTCTGGGAAGACAATCTGGACTTCCTTATCCTCCATGATTTGGTTCAAGTAATACTTCTTTGGGAACTTATATTCCATAAAACCTGCCTGATGGATAACTACATGAGTTCTCCCGGGCTTGACATAATCTCCCCATTCCCTCCAACACACTGTAACCTATCCTAATGCTGAAATTTTATTTTAACCCCTAAGTGAGTGATGTGCCACCTTTTTGAAACCCAGTATTGGAAGACTAAGTGAGGTAGTGAACAAGTGTACAAATACTTGCAATTATAACTGACCTGCAAAATACTAATTAGTCATGACAATAATACTGCAGAATTACTTGCCGCCTCTTTTCCACAATACAAAAAAAGCCCTGCACATTTAAAAAAGTGCAGTTGATCCAGAAATGGTATTGTAAACCTGACATGCCTGCATACTCACACTATCATGGGCACATGTGTTTGGTGCTTCCATTAAGAAAATGACCAAGTGCATAGAGCAGACATCCTTCTCACTCAATCTCTTACACTTTTCCACTTGCACAGAGACTTCCTTTCTACTTAGTTCAATTTTATGTTGTTGGAATTATTTATGTCTGTGTTATTTTTATAGTCATGAAAAATAATAATTAAAAAATCTTTTTCAGGACTACTAAGTTAGTACTGTCTCTCAATACAATCATTATTACCTATGGAACTGTGTCGGTCTATAAATATATATTTTCACTGAGACACAAATAACATGCAATTGAATGTATAAATCTTGAGTACTGAGTGTGATATGTTCTGATAATTGTATACAATTGTGTATCTACCATCCCAAACAAGGTATAGAACATTGCCATTCCCCCAGAAAGTTCCCTGGACTCCTTTGCAGTCTGTATTCCACTCCGTGCCCCACAACTATGCTCTGATTTCTTGTGTGATAGATGAAGTTTGCTTATATTTTGGAATAATGCAGTAAGTATTCTTTGTGTCTGCCTTCTTTCACTTAACACAATGTTTTTGAGTTTTTTTCATGTTGTCTGTACCAGTAATGCGTTGCTTTTTATTGCTGAGTTTTATTCCATTGTATGAATGTACCACAATTTGATTATTTTCCTGTGATAAACATTTGGTATTTTTGTAGTTTTTGGGTATGAGAATAATATGCTTTATTTCTCTTGGGTAACTATCTAGGCGAGAAGTTGCTGTGTAGAAGTGTATTTAACTTTTTAAGAAACTGCCAATCAGTTCTTCAAAGTGGTTGTACTGTTTTGTATCACTCTGTGCTCCTATAGAAATGCTCCACGCCATACCAACATTTGTTCTTGCAGTCTTTTTGATTTTAGCTGGTTTTGTGGGTATGAAAGGATATCTCATTTTGGATTTAATTTGCATTTTCCTGTGATAGCATAATATACTATTCAGTTATTTCTTTTTATGAAATATCTGCTCAATTGTTCTGTCCATTAAAAAACGGTTTGTTCATCTTTTCATTGTAAGTTCTCATAGAATTTCTTCGTATTGGATTGGCCAAAAAGTTCGGGTTTTTCCATAAGACCTTTTTATTTTTAACATCTTTATTGCAGTAAAATTGCTTTACAATGTTGTGTTAGTTTCTGCTGTATAACAAAGTGAATCAGCTATATGTGTACATATATCCCCATATCCCCTCCCTCTTGCGTCTCCCTCCCACGCTTCCTGTCCCACCCCTCTAGGTGGTCACAAAACACCGAGTTGATCTCCCTGTGCAATGCAGTTGCTTCCCACTAGCTCTCTATTTTACATTTCGTAGTGTATATATGTCAACGCTACTCTCTCACTTCGTCCCAGCATACCCTTCCCCCTCCCCACATCCTCAAGTCCATTCTCTATATCTGCGTCTTTATTCCTGTCTTGCCTCGAGCTTCATCAGAACCATTTTCTTTTAAGATTCCGTATATATGTGTTAGCATACGGTATTTGTTTTTCTCTTTCTGACTTACTTCACTCTCTATGACAGACTCTAGGTCCATCCACCTCACTACAAATAGCTCAATTTCATTTCTTTTTATGGTTGAGTAATATTCCATTGTATATACGTGCCACATCTTCTTTATCCATTCATCTGTCGATGGACATTTAGGTTGCTTCCATTTCCTGGCTATTGTAAATAGTGCTGCAGTGAACATTGTGGTCATGTGTCTTTTTGAATTATGGTTTTCTCAGGGTATATGCACAGTAGTGGGATTGCTGTTTCCTATGGGAGTTCTATTTTTAGTTTTTTAAGGAACCTCCATACTATTCTCCACAGTGGCTGTATCAATTTACATTCCCACCAACAGTACAAGAGGGTTCCCTTTTCTCCACTCTCTCCAGGATTTATTGTTTGTAGATTTTTTGATGATGGCCAGTCTGACTAATGTGAGGTGATATCTCATTGTAGTTTTGATTTGCATTTCTCTAATGATTAATGATTTTGAGCATCCTTTCATGTATTTATTGGCAACCTATATATCTTCTTTGGAGAAATGTCTGTTTAGGTCTTCTGCCCATTTTTGGATTGGGTTGTTTGCTTTTTGATACTGAGCTGCATGAGCTGCTTGTATATTTTGGAGATTAATCCTTTGTCAGTTGCTTCATTTGCAAATATTTTCTCCCATTCTGAGGGTTGTCTTTTGGTCTTGTTGATGGTTTCCTTTACTGTGCAAAACCTTTTAGTTTCATTAGGTCCCATTTGTTTATTTTTGTTTTTATTTTCATTACTCCAGGAGGTGGTTCAAAAAAGATCTTGTTGTGATTTATGTCATAGAGTGTTCTTCCTATGTTTTCATCTAAGAGTTTTATAGTGTCCAGTCTTACATTTAGGTCTTTAATCCACTTTGATTTTATTTTTGTGTATGGTTTTAGGGAGTGTTCTAATTTCATTCTTTTACATATAACTGTCCAGTATTCCCAGCACCACTAACTGAAAAGGCTGTCTTTTCTCCATTGTATATTCTTGCCTCCTTTATCAAAGATAAGATGAGCATATGTGCATGGGTTTATCTGAGCTTTCTATCCTGTTCCATTGATCTATATTTCTGTTTTTGTGCTAGTACCATACTGTCTTAATTACTGTAGCTTTGTAGTATAGTCTGAAGTCAGGGAGCCTGATTCCTCCTGCTCTGTTTTCCTTTCTCAAGATTGCTTTGGCTATACAGGGTCATTTGTGTTTACATACAAATTGTGAAAGTGTTTGATCTAGGTTTGTTAAAAATGCCATTGATAGTTTGATCGGGATTGCATTGAATCTGTAGATTGCTTTGGGTAGTATAGTCACTTTCACAATGTTGATTCTTCCAACCAAAGAACATGGTATATCTCTCCATCTGTTTGTAGCATCTTTAATTTCATTCATCAGTCTCTTACAATTCTTTGCATACAGGTCTTTTGTCTCCTTAGGGAGGTTTATTCCTAGGTATTTTATTATTTTTGTTGTAATGGTAAATGAGAGTGTTTCCTTAATTTCTCTTTCAGATTTTTCATCATTATTGTGTAGGAATGCAAGAGATATCTGTGCATTAATTTTCTATCCTGCTGCTTTACCAAATTCATTGATTAGCTGTAGTAGTTTTCTGGTAGCATTTTTAGGAATCTCTATGTATAGTATCATGTCATCTGCAAACAGTGACAGCTTTACTTCTTTTCTGATTCTGTGATTGTTGTGACTAAAACTTCCAAAACTATGTTGAATAATAGTGGTGAGTGGGCATCCTTGTCTTGTTCCTGATGTTAGAGGCAATGGTTTCTGTTTGTTACCACTGAGAAAGATGTGGGCTGTGGGTTTGTCATATATGGCCTTTGATGTTGTTTAGGTAAATCCCTCTATGTCTATTTTCTGGAGAGTTTTTATCATAAATCGGTGTTGAATTTTGTCAAAAGCTTTTTCTGCATCTATTGAGATCATATTGTTTTTCTCCTTCAGTTTGTTAATATGGTGTATCACATTGATTGATTTGCATATCTTGAAGAATCCTTGCATTCCTGGCATAAACCCCACTTGATCATGGTGTATGATCCTTTTGTGCTGTTGGATTCTGTTTGCCAGTATTTTGTTGAGGATTTTTGCACCTATGTTCTTCAGTGATATTGGCCTGTAGTTTTCTTTCTTTGTGACATTTTTGTCTTTTTTTGGTATCAGGGTGATGGTGGCCTCATAGAATGAGTTTGGTAGTGTTCCTCCCTCTGCTATATTTTGGAAGAGCCTGGGAAAGATAGGTGTTAGCTCTTCTCTAAATGTTTGATAGAATTCACCTGTGAAGCCATCTGGTCCTGGGCTTTTGTTTGTTGGAAGATTTTTAATCACAGTTTCAATTTCAGTGCTTTTGATTGGTCTGTTTATATTTTCTGTTTCTTCCTGGTTGAGTCTTGGAAGGTTGTGATTTTCTAAGAATTTGTCCATTTATTCTGGGTTGTCCATGTTATTGGCATGTAGTTGCTTGTAGTAATCTCTCATGTTCCTATGTATTTCTGCAGTGTCAGTTGTTACTTCTCCGTTTTCATTTCTAATTCTATTGATTTGAGTCTTCTCCCTTTCTTTCTTGATGAGTCTGGCTAATGGTTTGTCAATTTTGTTTATGTTCTCAAAGAACCAACTCTTAGCTTTATTGATCTTTTCTGCTGTTTCCTTCATTTATTTTTCATTTATTTTTGATCTGATCACATAATTTCTTTCCTTTTGCTAACTTTGTGATTTTTGCTCTTCTTTCTCTAATTGCTTTAGGTATAAGGTTAGGTTGTTGATTTGAGATTTTTCTTGTTTCTTTAGGTAGGATTGTATTGCTATAAACTTCCTTCTTAGAACTGCCTTTTTGGCATCCCATAGGTTTGGGGTCATCGTGTTTTTATTGTCATGTGTTTCCAGGTATTTTTTGATTTCCTCTTTGATGCCTGCAGTGATCTCTTGGTTATTTAGTAGTGTATTGTTTAGCCTCCATGTGTTTGTATTTTTACAGTTTCCTTTCCTGTAATTGATATCGAGTCTCATAGCATTGTGGTCGATAAAGATACTTGGTACGATTTCAATTTTCTTAAATTTACCAAGGCTTGACTTGTTACCCAAGATGTGATCTATCCTGCAGAATATTCCATTAGCACTTGAGAATAAGTATATTCTGTTGTTTTTGGATGGAATGTCTTATAAATATCAGTTAAGTCCATCTTGTTTAATGTGTCATTTAAAGCTTGTGTTTCCTCATTTATTTTCATTTTGGATGATCTGTCTGTTGGTGAAAGTGGGGTGTTAAAGTCTCCTACTATGATTGTGTTACTGTCGATTTCCCCTTTTATAGCTGTTAGCATTTGCCTTATGTATTGAGGTGCTCCTATGTTGGGTGTATAAAGATTTCCAATTGTTATATCTTCTTCTTGGATTGACCCTTGATCATTATGTAGTGTCCTTCTTTGTCTCTTGTAATAGTCTTTATTTTAAAGTCTGTTTTGTCTGATATGAGAATTGCTCCTCCAGCTTTCTTTTGATTTCCATTTGCATGGAATATCTTTTTCCATCCCCTCACTTTCAGTCTGTATGTGTCCCTAGATCTAAGTGGGTGTCTTTTAGACAGCATATATATGGGTCTTGTTTTTGTATCCATTCAGCCATTCTATGTCTTTTGGTTGGAGCTTTTAATCCATTTACATGTAAGGTAATTGTCGATATGTTTGTTCTTATTACCATTTTCTTAAATGTTTTTGGTTTGTTTTTGTAGGTCTTTTCCTTCTCTTGTATTTCCTGGCTACAGAAGTTTGTTTAACATTTGCTGTAAAGCTGGTTTGGTGGTGCTGAACTCTCTTAACTTTTGCTTGTCTGTAAAAGTTTTAATTTCTCCATCAAATCTGAATGAAAGCCTTTCTGGGTAGAGTAATCTTGGTTGTAGTTTTTTCCCTTTCATCACTTTAAATATGTCCTGCCACTCCCATCTGGCTTGCAGAGTTTCTGCTGAAAGTTCAGCTGTTAACCTTATGGGCATTCGCTTGTATGTCATTTGTTGTTTTTCCCTTGCTGCTTTTAAAATTTTTTCTTTGTATTTAATTTTTGATAGTTTGATTAACATGTGTCTTGGCATATTCCCCTTGGATTTATACTGTATGGTACTCTCTGTGCTTCCTGGACTTTATTCATTATTTCCTTTCTCATGTTAGGAAAGTTTTCAACTATAATCTCTTCAAATGTTTTCTCAGTACCTTTCTTTTCTTCTTCTTCTGGGACCCCTATAATTCGAATGTTGGTGTGTTTAATGTTGTCCCAGAGGTCTCTAAGACTGTCCTCAATTGTTTTCAATCTTTTTTCTTTATTCTGCTCTGAAGTAGTTTTTTCCACTATTTTATCTTCCAGGTCACTTATCCTGGAAGTGCCTCTGTTATTTTCAGTCATTGCCTCAGTTTTCTGCCTTTGATTCCTTCTGGAGAATTTTAAATTTCATTTATTGCGTTTTTCATCATTGTTTGCATTTTAGATTTTCTAGGTCCTTGTTAAACGTTTCTTGTATTTTCTCCATTCTATTTCCAAGATTTTGGATCATCTTTACTATCATTACACTGAATCCTTTTTCAGGTATTCTGCCTATTTCCTCTTCATTTCATCTGGTGGGTTTTTACCTTGCTCCTTCATCTGCTATGTGTTTCTCTGTCTTCTCATTTTCCTTAGCTTGTTGTGCATGGGGTCTCCTTTTTGAAGGCTGCAGGTTCGTAGTTCCCATTGTTTTTGGTGTCTGCCCCCAATGGCTATGGTTGGTTCAGTGGGTTGTGTAGGCTTCCTGGTGGAGGAGACTAGTGCCTGTGTTCTGGTGGATGAGGTTGGATCTTGGCTTTTTGGTGTGTAGGTCCACGTCTGGTGGTGTGTTTTGGGGTGTCTGTGACCTTATTATGATTTTAGGCAACCTTTCTGCTAGTGGGTGGGGTTGTGTTCCTGTCTTGCTAGCTGTTTGGCATGGGGCGTCCAGCGTTGGAGCTTGCTTGCCATTGGGTGGAGCTGTTCTTAGCGCTGAGACGGAGATCTCTAGGAGAGTTCTCGCCGACTGATATTATGTGGGGCCTGGAAGTCTCTGGTGGTGCAATGTCCTGAACTCGGCTCTCCCATGTCAGAGGCTCAGGCCTTACACCAGGTCAGAGCATCAAGACCCTTGTCATCCACACAGCTCAGAAGAAAAAGGGAGAAAAAAGAAAACAAAAAATAAAACAGTTAAAAACTTTTTGAAATTATTAAAATAAAAGAATTAAAAAGTAATAAATATAACAGAAGAGAGCAGCCAAACCAATAAACAAATCCATCAATGATAATAAGCGCTAAAAACTATACTAAGATAAATATAAAAATCGGAAACAAGTCCGTCGCAGACAGCACACCCCAAGTCTACAGTAGTTCCCAAAGTCCACCACCTCAATTTTGGGTTGATTCATTGTCTATTCAGTTATTTCACAGATGCAGGGTACCTCAAGTTGGCTGTGGGGATTTAATCCACTGCTCCTGAGGCTTTTTGGAGAAAGTTCCCTTTCTCTTGTTTGTTTGCACAGCCCTTTGGTTTCTGCTGTGGTTTTGGCCCCACTTCTGCACGTAGGTCACCCTCAGGCATCTGTTCCCCACCCAGACAAGAGGGGGTTAAAGCAGCGGTTGATTAAAGGGCTCCTGCTCATTCAGGTGATGGGTAGGGAGGGGTATGGTAATTATAATTGAAATTCGATGTGAGCCTGTTCTGGCAGAGGCCAGGGTGACTTTGCAACTGCTTGAGGCGCACTGTGTGTTCTCCCGGGGAAGTTGTACCTGGATCACAGGACCCTGGCAGTGGCGGGCTGCACAGGCTCCCGGGAGGAGAGGTGTGGATAGTGACTTGTGCTCGCTCGCACACAGGACTTCTGGTGGCTGAAGCAGCAGTCTTAGCGTCTTATGCCTGTCTCTGCTGTCCATGCTGATAGCCGCGGCTCACTCTGTCTTTGGAGCTCATTTAAGGGATGCTCTGAATCCCCTCTCCTTGCGCTCCCCGAAACAATGGTCTCTTGCCTCTTAGGCAGGTCCAGACTTTTTCCCAGAGTTCCCCCAGCTAGCTGTGGCGTAATAGCCCCCTTCAGGCTGTGTTCACGCAGCCAAACCCAGTCCTCTCCCTGGGACCTGACCTCCGAAGCCGGAGCCTCACCTCCCTGCCCCAGCGGGTGAGCAGACAAGCCTCTCGGGCTGGTGAGTGCTGGTCGGCACTGATCCTCTGTGCAGGAATCTCTCTACTTTGCCTCTGCACCCCTGTTGCTGCGCTGTCCTCTGTGTCTCCGAAGCTTCCCCCCTGCCCACCCCCTGTGTCCACCTGCGAAGGGGCTTCCTAGTGTGTGGAAACTTTTCCGCCTTCACAACTCCCTCCCAGAGGTGCAGGGCCTGTCCCTATCCTTTTGTCTCTGTTTTTTCTTTTTTCTTTTGCCCTACCCAGGTATGTGGGGAGTTTCTTGCCTTTTGGGAAGTCTGAGGTCTTCTGCCAGCGTTCAGTAGATGTTCTGTAGGAGTTG
The DNA here is from genome assembly GCF_059928025.1 of Delphinapterus leucas. Classification (NCBI taxonomy): domain Eukaryota; kingdom Metazoa; phylum Chordata; class Mammalia; order Artiodactyla; family Monodontidae; genus Delphinapterus; species Delphinapterus leucas. The sequence goes on along the minus strand of NC_143130.1, from coordinate 121,517,210 downwards.
TTCCACATGTAGATGTATTTTTGATATATTTGTGGGGAGGAAGGTGATCTCCACATCTTACTCCTCTGTCATCTTCTGGACCCTCCAGGATTCTTATTTTTGCTTTTAGAAAGCCATAGCAATGAAAAGTCATCCTGTGTGTGTGTGTAATACATCAAATAGTAAGACTGAGGCCTAAAATCCCACAGTCCAGGGTTGTTGATTCTGGCTGTACCTGGGTCTCGTCATCAGGTAGCTTGTTAAACACACACATACCTGGGACTCATGTCTAGGAAATTCTGATATGCATCTGGGGTTGAGACACGTTGTTGAGGTTAGGTGAGGAAGCCTGTCTGAAAGCCACCCAAGAGTATATTGATTTTTTTTTTTTGAAATAAAAGAAGAGCCTTGGTATTTTACACATCTCTAATTGGTGGTAATTCACTTATAATGGAAAAATGCTTTGAATATATTTCAGTCTGTGTGTATGTGAGAGAAGAGAGGAATAGCTTGGTATGGTGAAAGTATAACAGGATTTGAACTAGAAGTCCTGAGTTTAAGACTCTGATCTCCTTCTACATAGCTAAGTAACTTTGGGCCACTCTGAGCTCAGTTTTTTCTTTTGTAAAGTGAAAATATTAGCACCTCAGTTACAGAGTTTGACCATCAAATGGGATGATGGTCATACGTGGAACTGCATTGACACCTGAAAAGAACTCTGCTAATGCACAGAGAAGAAGACCATGTGGAGACAAGGGCAGAGACTGCATTGATGCTGCCACAAGCCAAGGAATACTAGGAACCACCAGCAGCTAGAAGAGGCAAGGGGGAGATTCTCCCATAGAGCTTTCTTCTTTAGAGTGTGGCTCTGGAAAGCCTTGATTTGAAGCTTCTGGCATCCAGAACTGTGAGAGAATAAATTTCTGTTAAAGCCACCTGGTTTATGGTCATTTGTTATAGTGGCCCTAGGAAATGAACACAGAGTTTAGTAAGAGAGGCTTTGGGAGGGATAGTGTCATTGGAGGCTGACCATCCCTGAAGGGCAGGCTTCTTTGGGGTCTGACTCCTTACTTCTTCTGGTTTCTTCTTTTCTTCTCCATGGGAGCAGGAGCTGGAGCTCTTGTGTTGCTGGTGTTGGCAGTGAGTGCATTATGACAGAAGGGGGCATAGGCACAATGTGTGGGGTTCATTTGTGAGTCAGAAATCACTTGAAATGTAGAGGAATTTAAAGAAACACAGGCATAACAACTAGCCATTTGTGGTGATGGTTATTCCCTGCTTAACTGTAAAAGTAAATAAGGCCTGTTTGCCAATGGGAGTATCACTTGCACACAAAGAATGAATGAAGGCCTTAAAAAGTGTCTTATAATCATGTTTGCACTATTGATTTGCTTAGTAAATTATTTTGTGGAGACGGTACAAACGTTAGTCCCAACCTGCCCAATTTATGAGTCTAGTTTAGTTCATTCTAAATTATCAACACTGTATTGTACACAAATGCAAATCACATATTTGCTTTTATGTTTGCACTCAACTTTATTGTAGCTCATATAAATAGAATAAATTAAGAGAAAATATCTTGGGACAAATAATGATATGCTTAGATACACTGATGTGTGCCTAGCCTAAAGAGTCATTTTTGCTAACCTGAAATTTTTTAATCCTTCTCTATCTTTATGGGAAATGTATAGCTCTAGTTACTAATTAGAATGCTCATTTTAAGAAATGTCGAATTTTTCTATTTTAGATGTGTTCCGTATAATCAGTGACTACATTCTTTTAAAAAGCAGACATAATCCTAATAAATAAAGGTGATCAGAGCGTCCCTGGAACACTGCAGACTTCTTTCTGTCTCACTGTGGTGTGCTGTGAGCAGCTATGAACAGTTAGGGTCTGTCCCTGAAGTACACATGGCGCTTTGGTTTCATATGGGGCAGTAGCTCCTTTCAACTGCAGAAGAGGAAATTCTGAAGCTCTTTCCTCTGTTTATACAGAACTTTTAATACCTCTTTGCGAGGCGAAAAGTCCAAATGAGTTTCTAATGGCTTTATTATTATTATTACCTTTAAAATATATTATGGCAATTCTTTGCTCTCTATAGTAAGGTAATTTTTGTCATCTTTCTTCTTGCTTTTATTCTTTTATTGTCCTTGGTATTCCATTTGTTTTTCTGACACATGACAATACTTTTAGTTTGGTCCTGCTGTTACCACCGCTGAATTTAAAACTGAATTCTATGAATTAAGATTATTGTTCATGAAGTAGGTAATAAGTAGATGATAGATAGGGTTGGAGAGATGAGAGATAGATAAAGATACATGGGGTAGAGTCTCTTTTTTGATAGTTTAAGACCTTTTTTTCACTTAATTAGGTAATATAGTCTCTATGGTAAGGGTTGCTCATTAGCTACTCTGTTCACTTTATTGATTAAATTTATTTACTTGGTAAGACAAAGATGATAAAATGCAGTACTACCTCATTGAATGTGCCTTATAAACTATGAGCTGTGCTGTAGCATGTTGGTCAAGATCCATTAATCAATCTGGAAAATATTGATTAAGCCTCTGACTTCTCACTTTTAACAATCAACAATACAAGATAAGGCTTAGATATGCAGAGAAGGTCTGGTGTTGGTGAGAGATTGTGAGACAGATGTCTTGTGTCATTTGAAGTCAGAATCATCAGAGAACCAGGGAGTGACATAGTAGACTAAAGACTGGCACTAGCTGGGGGAGAATTAGAAAATTTGATTTCTATAGATCTTTGGAAACAAGATTTTAAATAGTTGTGAAAGAAAGTTGTGCCCTCTTTTATAGCTGCATTATAAATGTAAGAATTCTTGAAAGGTCTTATAAAGCAATGAGACACTTGAGTACCTTAAAGAAAATTTCTTTTTGCAGAGAGATCTGTAGATTCAGTTGACCTTAATAAGCAGCTCTGTAGAAACAAGTTGTAGGAATATTGGAGGTAAGGGAGTGACTCCTGTTGGATATTTGCTTAAGGCTTCTACCTTAGGTGGATGGGCAGATGTCTCTCATTCTTCCAGATGCTGAGGCTGTACTTGGTGGCAGGTGGATCAAAGCAAGGAGAATGCCCCAGGTTGCACTGAGGTAGATCGCCTTCAGAGGAGAAAGTCAGAGTAGCTTAATAACTATATTTATATTCCAGACAGGCCAGACTCCTTATGTTGATTCCATTCTCTGTGGTATTGCTCATTCTCCTTTCCTAATCTTCAGAGATCCATACTAGTGGTTCCCAAAGCATGGTCGCTAGGTCAGCAGCACGAGCTTAATTTGGGAATTGTTAAACATTGCAGCTTCTTGGACCTCACCTCTTATCTACTGAATGCAAAACTCTGGGTGGAACCAGCGGTCTGTGTTTTAACAAGCCCTCCAGGTGATTTTGATCCACGCTAGAGTTTGAGAACCATGGATCTCTACTATTCTCTCTGCCTGATTAATTTTTTTCCTTTTCTTAGAAGCGTCCCACATATATAGCACCTAAGAAAATACCTAATGCATAAGAAGTACTTGATAAATAGTTGCCCTGTGGATGTTCAAAACTCTCATAGAGATTTTGAAGGAAAGGAGAATGTCTTAATCTTACTTTCTAGCACCTTTCCAGCCATGGTACTTCTGATTGCCTGTGCCCATCAGTAGAAGTACTTTTGTGTTTTATGTCATACAAAATTACAGGTGTTCCACAAGTAGTAGTAAAACATAGAACCTGCCCTCAGGGAGCCACAAGTGGATTATGGCAACCATACAAAAGCAAATACACTACAGTGTCCAGGTGATGTGTTTCTGATGAGCATTCTTCCAAAATTTCTTAGGATGGGATCATAATAATTACTTTATATCCTTTTCCTCATAAATAACTGTTTCTCTCTGATTACATGTTCCACATTTTGGTTCAGAAAATACAATGATTATGGTCATAATGAAGCTAATGAAAGAAGGGAAATAGGTATGTAGAGAAATAAGGATTTTAATAGAATCAAATCCTTAAACTCAAGACAAGACACTCAAACCACTCAGGTATTTTGGCTTGGGTTGGAGAGAGGGCAGTAGATTTAGAGTTTGGAGGGCTATGGGATCCTTCCAATTTAATATAATTACTTAAGATAAAGTGAAGTGTGCTGGAATGGTAACAGAGTATGGGTTGCAGTCCCAACTCTACATGTATTTGCTGTATAAACTTCAAGTTGTTTAACTTCTCTGAGCCACCTATAAAATGAAAACATTAATATTCAGGTCAGATTCTGTGAGTTTTCCAATATTTCACTTTGTGACCCACAGAAACAGAAATTTCACATGATTCAAACCCATATCTACCTCAAAGAATTGTTCTGGGGATTTAGTGAAGTCAGTATACAGGATGCCTGTTACATAGTGTGTGCTCAATAAATAGTAGATCTAGTCTCCTCGTATGAAAGCAACTGGCACACAGTGTTCAATAGATGTGTTTGGATAAAATAATCACAGGAGGCAATCATTTTCACTGTCTAAAAGTAGGCTCAGTCCTTGATATTCTCACTTTAACAGCTACTTCCATGCCAAGTAACTGTCTCCATCCTGACTACTGAATAATTTTCCAGAATATTCATAGTGTGGAGGGGGCCTTGTTTTTTTGTTTTTCCTGGATCCTGTATTTACTACTTATGTGGACGTAAAAATGTAATATCGTATACGCATGTTTTTATTATTTAAAGTATTCACAATTTAGTGTTGGTACTTGTCTTGAAATGAATTTTGAATTGCATAGAACACTTTACCCCTATTGTGCTTTGGTTTGCGCAGGAAGAAAAACAACTTATGGCAGTCAGCCTTTGGTATATTAAAAAACATCATTCATGTTTTCGTTTAGGCTCTCCTGCGTAACACAAAGCCTGAGCAGTGAGTGTAGAATGGCTTTAAACCCTCAGCAACAGCTTTGTTTCTGCTATGGAGCATCACTGCTAGACAGGGGCCTGTCACATCTATGTCAGTGCCATACATTCCACATTGATTGAAATTCAGTCCCCAAATACCACTTAATAGTAAAGAATAGTCAGTTTTCGAGGAGTAGGCAAGAATCAGTGATAATGATTTATAGAAAACAGTGTCAAAATCTATGACTAGCTGCATGTTTAGAAAAGAAGGCAGAAAGAGGACTGGGCATGTTGCATGTTTTTATTCACTAAGAGAATAGTCCTTGTGGCATTATTATCCTTGGGTGTTGGCATTGAACAGGGCTGCTGGCAAAGCTTGTCTGCATCTTGAATCTTTATTTTGGAGTCAGGGTTGTGTTAGGCTTTCCACAGCTCAGCAACAACATCCAGTTCCAGGTTGAAAACTCATGGAACGTCTTATGGTTGACAGAAACAACCGTCTAAAGTGTGTCATGCCTGCCATTTGCTCAGGCAGTAGTTTGTTAATACCGGTTCTGTCTTCATTTCTTTTCTTTCTCAGCCAGCATTTAAAAACTTGTTGTTGAAAGAGGAAGATATGTAGCGTCCTCATGCCTATCTCTCTTCTGAATGATCTTTCTTCCCTAGATGGGAGTTGCAAAAAAAGTCTCAGTGGTTGGAAAACATGGCATTTTGGAATCTCAACTCTTTCTTTTTGAAAATGTTGGTTTGCTTCCAACCAAAAGTTGGAAGGTGTAGGTGTGGTGGAAAGAGCATAGAATCAGGTGGCCTCACTGATTCCTATTGATTCCACTGGTAAAATAAGGGAGTTTGGATTATATTATGAATGTATGAATAAATGTTTCATAAAGTCCTTGCTGACTCCAACAGCTCATATTACAATCTAACTCTATTTTAAAGGAAAGGGAAACATTGCTCTTCTCAGTAGCCTTCTTGCTGTGACTCTGGAGACATCACTGTTTCTTTTAGCAGCTAAGGATGCCCTTACTATAAAAACATTTACAACTTGACTCTAAGTAAGAAACAAATAGAAAGAGCATGAGATTTTATGTTCCTTCTGAGTCCTCAGTACCTGACAGATAAAAATGTACCTATTAAATTTTTTGCTGAATAAGTCAGATGGGAAGTTAGAAAGTCTGGGTTATCTGTGTAACCTCAGCCAGGTCACTAGAGTCACCTGGGCTTGTGGTGGGGAGGCTGTCCCAGGTGACCACCAAGATCTTTCCTAGCTTTAAAATTCTATGAACTTGGATTCCAAAACTAATTGCTTTTTGAAAACTCTGTTTACAATTTTCATAGGCACTCACATTTTGAACATTTATGAAATGGAACACAGTTATGTTTTAGTATGAAAGTTTAAAGTGGTTGTGATAAGGGCACTGTGTTAATTAGATTAACCAACTCTCACCTGGAATCTCACAGGATGGAAACACTGGTACTTTAGTTTGTTTCCTTTTTGAGGAGCAGAGCTGATGCAGGGGAGGGAAAAGGAAGCTAGAGGGAAGAAGGGGTAAAATGTAGTGGTGTTGAGGATGGGGCAGTCAGAGCACTAAGAAGTGTGAAGACAGATGCCAGCAGGGTGGGAGGAGAGGTTGAAGAGAAGAGCAGGATACCTCATGATGGTTTTGGCCAAGTTACAATCATGCAGAGGCCTGGTGCTGTGCACCACACGTGCACATGGCTGCTTACTCTTCCTTGTGGGTTTGTGGTCACTAATTCTTAGCAGTCACGGTCTAGTTGTGTGTACTTTCTAGATTTGAGTCCTAGCAATTTTGATGCATTCTTAACCTCATTGTGCTTCAATGTCTTCATCTTTAAATTGGGGATAATAATGGGGATTACGTGACAATACATGCAAAATGCTTAGATCAGTGTGCCATGAATGTTAGCTCAGTATTAATAAACATCAAAACATTGGCTATGATTATTTTTATTATTACTACTACTATCACTCATTCATCAGAAGAAATAGACCAGCTCATTGCTTAAATGGAAAGCAAGCAGAGTGCTGACAAGATTGTTCCTGCTTTCACCACAGAAAACTCCCCAAACAACTTTCCCCCTGAAAAAAAACTTTCCTTTCACGTGACTAATTCAGTTTATGGCAACCTCATTCTCTTGGGCAAAATATTGCCCTCTTACTGTGGTCTTCTTTCAAAATGGAAATATTCACTGAGAGCAGCATATTAAGTTCCTAAGATATGATTATGAAATAATATTTAGAATCTCTTTTCTGTATGACGAGAGAGAGAGAGAGAGAGAGAGAGAGAGAGAGAGAGAATGAATGAATATGAGTGAATTGAGAGGTGAGAGTGAATTAAATCTATAAAGGGAAAAGGATTATATCCTTAAAGGACAAAGGGAAAGTGGAGGTGAGTAGGAAGACTAAAAGGAAAACAGGCGTCACGGAGGGCAAGTGTCCCCTACTTCAGAATTCTGTTCAGCAAAATGGCTGAAAATAGTAGGCTACAATTTTGTGAAAATTTAGATACAAAAGATCATTTCTGGTTTCCACAGTGATAGCCTTGGGGTTTAGGATTTTTATATCTTAACTTGAATCTTCATCTATATTTGCAAGAAAAATCTGCAAACTCTCTTCCTTTGGATATTTTGTTGATAGCTCCAGTTTTCTGCCATTTTTGTATATTTAACAGAGACACAATGGGGCTTGCTCAGTACGGATCTGAGAGTAAAACAGGCTGTAAAAGATCAAAAAGAGGGAGACCAAAACATCACCCAGGGAACTCTTTAGGAAGAGCATATGATTATAGGATCCTACAGAGTTAGAGAACTCTTGAGGATGATTAGTTCTAGTCATAGGAATTACAGAAATATGGATATTGGCAAAGACAGAAGCTATGTAGAATATCTAAAAGGTGGTATCAGGATGGAAAGTCTTTACACGAGAAATGAACTTAAAATCTGATTATTTAAAGTCAGGGCATTCTGGAATTATGTACGACCACGAGTAATTTAAAAGCTAGCCTTTGGTGAAGAGAAGGGTCATCAGTCTTTCCCCTCCTCTAGCATCACCTTTACATCCCAGAAAGCATGTGCTGCTCCTTTCGTCAGACCTGTTACGGTTCCCTCTCATACAGTGCTAAGTCCATTTCCTCCACGAGACTTCCCTTCGTACTTCTAAACAGGGACATTCTTCTTACTTCCTATCTATCTGGACCTCTCCATGGACACTATAAATTTGCACCTGTTATTCTTGTATATTATTTATCTCCACATCTAGATTATAAAGTCTTTGAGAAAAAGAATTACATCTGTGTATCCCATACAGTGTATTGGTGATGTGTGCATAATAAATACTCGAGAAATATTTGTGGTTGAGTAAAAATTCAGTTTTTATAGGGAAAAATTTAAGATTATCAATCCAATTTAAAAGAAATTTGTCTGTCTGGAGTTGGTGATTTGAAAATAAAGAATGTCATCATATTGACTAAGCAATTGCTAGTGATAAACCAAAGTTCAAGTATGGCAGTCAAAAATGTCATTTTAAAGCAAAGCCAGTAAGACAATATTTGAGTCCATTGCTTCATGCATCATAATTATACTTGCATAGTGTATTCTGTTTTCTTTGAACTAAAAGAATTCTGCTGAGGTCAAAGTATTGGAATTTCCAATGTACTAGAATGAATTTTTTTTTTAACCAGTAGACATGGACATGCTTATTTATTTTTAAGGGATAGTTTATATTTTTTAAATTTTTTTGGGGGGAAATGGCTACCTTTAATAGGAAATGCGTACTTTATTTTTTGACAGGTGTTTAATCATATTTATTCATTCAATAAATATTTACATCAAGCACCTCTTATATGGGAGTTCAGCCACAAACATGACCCATATGGTCCCTGTTTTTGACTGAGATGATGCATTGTTCATCAAGCTTCTCTATGGCTAGAGTGAAATATCACTCAAATATCTCTGCCCAGTGTTAAGCCCACCAAAAATGTTTTCTTTTTATTGGAGTATAAAATTGCTTTACAATGTTGTGTTAGTTTCTGCTGTGCAATGAAGTGAATCAGCTATTTGTACACCTATATTCTCTCCCTCTTTGACCTCCTTCTCACCCCACCCCAATCCTACCCATCTAGGTCATCACAGAGCACCGAGCTGAGCTCCCTGTTCTATACAGCAGGTTCCCACTAGCTATCTGTTTTACACATGGTAGTGTATTTATGTCAAATCTAATCTCCCAATTCGTCCCACCCCCTTACCCCCTTGTGTCCACATGTCCGTTCTCTGTGTCTACATCTCTATTCCTGCCCTACAAACAGGTTCATCAGTACCACTTTTCTATATTCCACATATATCCATTAATATATGATATTTGTTTCTCTCTTTCTGGCTTACTTCACTCTGTATGACAGACTCTAGGTCCATCCACATCTCTACAAATGACCCAATTTCGTCCCTTTTTATGACTAATATTCCATTGTATATATGTACCGCATTCTCTTTATCCATTCATCTGTTGTTGAACATTTGGATTGTTTCCATGTCCTGGCTATTGTAAATAGTGCTGCAATTTATTTCTAAAAATTCTCAGAATGCTAAACAAATGCTTTTAGATTTGACACATAGTCTATGCCTCTTTCTCTTAAAACTTTATTTCCTTTCTCACAATCCAGTGATGTTTTCTGAAAATTTATTGTAGGTTAGTGTCCAATATTTCCCTCAATGTCCTAGAACTTGAGGGCTGATTTTAAACAAATACAGTCGCAGGGAAGTCATTTTGCAGCCAGGAGAAGGAGCACCACATTAGAGGGACTGAATCGTGTCCAGAGTCTGGGCCATTCTTCACAGACGGTGGCTGCCCAGGGCCCTGAAGTGGTTTCTCTTTGCTCCATTTCTAAATGAAACTTAGTCAAGCCCAAGAGTATCTGAGGTCTTTAGTGAAGAAGTCTTACCTCACGTGGGTAGACTTAACATATTGGCCTGGGACAAAGGGGAGAACGTAGGCCTCACCCATTCCCAGGAGCACAGCTGGGAGATCAGGCTTGGCTTTATACACATAAGTGCCCCCATGGGGTGGGGAAACATGGCCACTTTCTCTCCCTAACTGCACCACTTAGTTTTTTTTAAAGGACTTATGAGATAGAAGATTCTTGGGTAGTAACACCTGCAAGAGTAAAAATTTAGTAGGAGAGGGACACAGAATACGTGAATTTGTAGCAGTAGGTTTTCTTTTCTTTTCCTTTTTCTATTTTGATAGAGATTTTGCTTTGGACAATCTAGAACAAATTCTATGGTGATTTATATTTTTCAATGTATAAAACTTACTTCACATACCTTTGGACATCCTATAAATGTTTTCTACAGCATTATTTTCCTGTGATGACATCTCAATCAAATCCAGGCCTAAGTTCATTGTGAGCTTGAATTAATCACACCACTGCTCCCTCTGCCCATATGTATTTATGCCATAGGTGTCCTTCCCCTATGAGAGCATCTATCTCAACTTTTCAGAACACCCAGATCAGGGTAGGGGAAGTTCTTTGTCCTGAAGTCTCTTAGCCTCTAGAACTTCTTTTTTTTTTTTTTTTTCCAGTTTTATTGAGATATATAAATGACATATAACATTGTATAACTTTAAGATGTACAGCTTAGTAATTTGATACATGCATATATTTGTGAAATGATTACCACAATACGGCTAGTGATTGCAGCATTATTCACAATAGCCAAGATATAGAAACACACACACGCACAATGGAATATTACTCAGCCATAACGAAGAATGAAATCTTGCCATTTGTGACAATATGGGTAGACCTAGAGGGCATTATGCTAAGTGAAATAAGTCAGACAGAGAAAGACAAATACTGTATGATCTCACTTATATGTGGAATCTAAAAGACCAAATTCAACCTCCAGCATTTCTTTAGTCTCTTAGGAACGCAAATTATTGCCCTTCACTCCTCTCTGCCCTCCCTGCCTCAGTCTCTCAGGGCAGATACCCATACATCTGCCAGCATTCCTTGCTTCTACCTCCAAAGAGAGCAGAATGATGCCCTTTGTATATTTTTAAGCTATTGATTTGTACCTACTAGTTAGTATTTTTGTTGACATTCAAATCTTCTTTAAGTAATTTGAAAGAATGTATTTGAAACAGAAATATGCTGTTTGGAACTCTGTATATAATGTTAAATTTTGTTTAGAATTCTTATTTATTTGTATGCTATGTTGTTGCATTTAAGAAATAAAAAATCAGGACAAATAAGGTAATATATGGGAAAGCACTTCAAACCATTTGGAAAAGCGAGACACCACATAAGTCCAAGGTATATTCATAAGAAGCTGGCAGCCCTCCATGAATGTAAATATTTCTTTCTGTAGAAATCTCCTATGATGCAGTTAAAAGACAAAATTGATTGAAATAGCCATATAAAATGTGACACTAATTAGTCTCATTAAATAAATAAGTCTCCCAATAAATAAACATTTATTCAGTATTTGCTATGTGCCTGGGTACTGTTTTAGAACTAGGGATATTTAAAGAGTAATCATTCTCAAGAGCTCACTGTCTAGCCAGGGATGTCACGAGGATAGAATTAACCATTTTGGGGTAACAGCATAGGAATTCTAAAAAGACTCTTATTTATAAAACTTTGGGAATACTTTATATTGAGACCCGCTCTTTACAAAGCCAAGATGTTTAACTTGAGCAGAAGTGGTTTGATACCCAGATTTAGAGCCAGGTTGAATAAGAAGTCACCAGGTATTTCTCGCTTGTTCTTCCTGCTGAGCCTACGTAGAACTGAAACCCCAAACAGCCCACTGGGATTAAATTTGTTAATTTAATGTCAAACTGGAAGGTAAAAGCCATCCTGCCCTGCAGGTGAGGGCCTACAGCCTGTAAGTGAGCTGAAATTCAAATTTAACTGGATGTCCTATGTTTTATCTGGCAACTCTATTCCAATCCAATACATGACAGATGGTGGTAAGTACTATGGAGAAAATGAAGCGGAAGAGGATGATGAGGAGTGCTAGGAAGGTGGGGAGAAGAGGATGCTATTTCCAGCAGAGTGGACAAGGAAGGCTCACTGAGGCAGTATTTGAGCAAAGACCTACAGGAAGTGAGTCAGTAAGCCCTGTCGCTATGTGGGGGAAGAGCATTCCAGGCAGAAGGAACAGCAAGTGCAAAGGATGCTGAGGTAGGTGTGTGTCTGGTACTTTCAAAGAGTAGCAAGTCGGCTGGGAAGGCTGGAGTGGAATGAGCAAGGGGAAGAATAGCAGCATATGAAGTTAGAGGAGTAATAGAAGCCAGATGGCGTAGAGCACTGTAGGCCATTACAAAAACCTTATTTTTAACTCAGACGCGAAGCCACAGGAGTATTTTGAAAAGAGTAGTGACATGATTTGAATTTATATTTAAAAAGTATCACTTTGTCTGTGTGTTAAGAACAGACTGAAGGAGGAATTTGGGAGACTCTAATTAAAGCCATTGCAGTAATCCAGTAAGTGGTGGTGGTGTGTTGGCAAGACGGTGGCAGTAGATGTGGTGATGATAAATGGTTATGTATCACCTATCTATATCCAAATATATTAGGGAAATTGAGAGAGAGAAGGGAAGCTCTCCTGAAGCCCTCATTATTAAATGAGATGATGGCGGGAGGAGTACATGAATAAGACTGGGGACACCTTACCTACCTGGGGACAGGTAGGTTTCTAGATGGAGGTGATGAGTTGAGCCATGGAAGCTGACTGAAGGTTGTAGTTGTGGAAAAGAGAGAGAGCCTGTCCATTCTGCTTCTTTCTCTTATTGCTACTGGTGAAGGACCCCTCCTTCTATCTAAAGCCATTCTTGTTCCCAGTGTTCTTTAGTTTGTTCCTCTCATCTTCCCAAGGAACTATTGATGACTTATGCTCTTCCATATGCAAGGTTCTGCCTCTAAAAAATAACACTGTTTAAATGATATTTATTATAGATAATATTAAAATAATACTATGTGTCCCGTTTGTTTATAAACATCCTAGCTGTGATTCTCAGTTTTTCCTTCTTATTAGCAGTGTGTGAACTTCATACCTCCCATTACATGCTTTTTTTATGTTATCCCTATTTAGCAGGATAGTATCCTAGAACTGCTACAACTTTTGTACACCATTATACATATGAGGAAATAGTTCTAGAAAATAAAGCCATTTATAACCTTACTTCCTGCCTCTTATAGGTAATAGAAGTTTATGTCATGCATTTTAGTTTTGAATTGTTCTGAAGTCAGTTGCTAGCTGAACAGCCTTTTTTAAAAATTTAATTTTCTCCTGTATACTTTTAGGGCATGAAAAATCTAAAGAAGAAATATATTTCACAATGAGAGATTAGCTGTGACTTAATATTGTCTCCCAAATACACTTTTGATCCCATAAACACTAGTTCACTCCTTTCCTGGTGGGGGAGGAGTTTCTCTCCATCCTAACCCATTTTTCTGCTGCTCTGCCATGTTCATTTTATTCTCTCTAGGCACAGGTGAGGGTGACACTGAAGTTTACTTTTTTTTTTTAACAAATGTGAAACAGATGTGGATAAGCTCGCAACTCAAATTTTCTTTGAAGGAGGAAATACATTTCTGCCTGCCAGAAGATGTTATTAAGAGATTAAATAAATTCAAAAAACATATTTCTTTTAATAAAAAAATCCTATTTAGTTTCTAAAAGAAATGTATGCATATGTGTTAAGCATTGTAAAAGATAGGTGGTACAGCTAACTCTGGGGAATGGATATTTGATCACTCTTCTCCAGCTATATAAAACTCCATAAATGAGTGACAAGCAGATGGTGTCTCGTTATCTCCACCGGAGAGCCTTGAGTGTAGCCTGTAAGCCTTTGAATAGTCTGTTTTGTCTAAGTGAAAAACTTTCAAGCTTAGTCTTTTTTCCCTTTTTTTTTTTTTTTTTTTTTTTGCATAGACACATTCCTAGGCTGTATTAACTCTGAAGATCAAATTGATTCCTATCTCTATACTTGGAAAATTGCTCACTTTGAGAATGACGATATAGATTTCACATCGTGGATTTGAAATCACAATAAACAGCGTAGGAGTGGGAATTTGAAAAATTAAGTCAACAATAAATATGTCTAAAAATAATAAATGTCTATAATAGACACAGGCAAATTAATTAAGTAGAAGCTTATTCAGGTGGGTATTTTATGGGTTTTTGGATGGCAAGGATTAGGCCCATTAAGCGTAGGGCCCATGCCTTACTCATCACCTGATTTTGTACTCCCCCCTGCCACACTCTTGCACACACACACCGCCTAGCACCATGCCTATCTAGAAGCAATTTCATTAAATTCATTGAATTATTGAAAATAATTTGTTTTAGTTGATACTACACTTGAACTTTTGCTGCATTGGATTCTTATGGTTAATCTCAATGCATCATGAAACATGCTTATGCTTAAATTTATGATGACTGCACAGCTTAAAATTTCTAAAGAGAATTCTGTTTTGATGTAGCCTTTTAATAAAAGTATCAATTACAGGCATTTCTAAGTATAGTTCAGATTTCATAATTCTGTAAGCCTTTATATGTAAAGGAATGAGCAAATAAAATAATTCCTGACCTACTCCAGTGCTAGTGGAAGACCCAGAATATTAAAAATTTACCATCATATTCAGATCAGTAGCATTGGGTCTGTTGCACACTGTATTAGTCAGCTCAGGCTGCTATAACAAAATACTATAGACTGGGTGGTTTAAACCAGGGGTCCCCAACCCCCCAGGCCGCAGACTGCTACCAGTCCACAGCCTTTTAGGAACTGGACCGCACAGCAGGAGGTGACTGTGGGCGAGCAAGTGAAGCTTCATCTGCCGCTCCCCATCGCTCCCCATCGCTAGCATTACTGCCTGAACCACCCCCCCCACACACACACACACACCTGTCTGTGGAAAAATTGCCTTCCGGGAAACTGGTCCCTCGTGCCAAAAAGATTGGAGACTGCTGGTTTAAACAACAGAAATTTATTTCTCACAGTTCTGGAAGCTGGGAAGTCCAAGATCAAGGTGCTGGCCAATTCAGTTCCTGGTGAGGGCTCTCTTCCCGCCTTTCAGGTGGCTGCCTCCTCTCTGTGTTCTCACATGGCCTTTTCTCAGTGTATGCACACACACACACGCACACGCACACACACACACACACACAGAGCTTTCACTGCTCTTTGGTGTCTTATAAGAGCACTAATTGCATCAAGAAGGCTCCACCTTCATGGCCTCTTCCATCCTAATTACCTCCTAAAGGCCTCATTTCTGAGTATCATCCCATTGGGGGCATCAGCGTGTAAATTCTGGGGGGCTGGGGCACAAATCCTCAGGCAGAGCTCATTTTTTATATATCTATTGCCACTCTCCCGACTTCAAGTCAGCTTCTGTTGCCTTGACATTCATGCTGACCCATAAAATGAGCTAAGAGAAAAAAAGAAAATAATTGGTGAATGAGGAGAATGAAATGAAAGTACAGTGTTGGAACAATGTTAAGTTAGATGATGGTTGGGAGTAGAACCAATGAAGAGGCCAGATGTTATTAACCAATGAAAAAAATTTAAAGTAAAATCCAAACGCATATGAGGCTTAGTCAGACAAAGAATGACAATCGGTGTACTGGAGTGGTATTGAGATGCTTGCCAAGGGACTTCGGGAGCAGCCTGTCAGATGCCACCAAGGCAGATACCAGCCCCAGGGATGGATGGTCAGGGGTACTCATGGCGCTTCTCTGGCATGAGAAGTGTGGGGTCTGGGTGCTAGGAGGTGCTTTCCCCTCTTCCCTGGGATCATCTGACACTGAAGGATCCCAAGTCCATGTCTGTGTGGTTGTTCACTAGTTATGGTAGCCATGATACCCCAGCAGTTGCTTTGTTTCAATAGTTCAGGCAAATGCAGCCTGAGGAGCATCTTCTTAAACCCCTGAGGTTACTCTGTCTAGGGTATGAAGACAGCTCATTAGCTAAGATTTTTTACCCTGGCTCTGTAGTGATGACATGGACATTGGGATTCTGAGTGTGGCTGCAGGGATGTGCAGCCTCTGTCAGTGAGAACATAGTACACAATATTTTAACATGATAATATAGTTAGTGCAGCGATGTTTCCACTAGATAAAACTTCTGGAAATCTTTGTCAGTCCTAATAGTTCCTCTAGACCTAATAGGACACCAGAATATTATTTCTAATGTGATTTGTCCAGCAAGATTTGAGTTTTCTTTCTTAACATCATTGGTGCAAGCTACCATACCAGAGAAAGGCCAACCACAGGACAAGGATCAAAGAATTAAGTTAGTGAATCCTACCCTTGGAATTCTTCCTGGAGCTAGTCTTTTTCTACTTGATTACTCGGTTTCTGGAATTAAAAGCCTGCAGTTGCGGTTAGGAAAAGCTACTGATGATTTAGTTACTGTGCTATTATCTACACTTATAATTACCTCTGTTAATGGGAAATTCTTTAGGTTATGAATCATGTGTTATTCACCAGTGTATCTTAAGCATTTAGCATTTTAATGAATGGAATAATCGTGAATGAGCTACATTTTTCTGAAAACAGAGGCAAGATTAGGTATCAAGAGAAAAGTTACAGTATTCATAATGTATTCCTGACTCTGAGGCAAGTGAAAAAACCCATCCTTTCAAAACTGGGATCAGTGGCACGCCATGTTCACATCAAAGGTTGTTTTCCTCCTCTCATTTCCTTTCAGTTTCCTGAAATGGGATGATTCTAATAATAGTAACAGATATCATATGGTTCGTGCTTATTAGAGTTTAAGAACTGTGATATACACTTTAAATTACACTAAAGATAATACTACTAGCAGTAGCTAATAGTACTGAGCACTTGCTGTGTGCCAGGCACTAAGTGGTTTATATATAATAACTACTTAAACTGTATCAGTCTCATATTGCAGACAAGGAAACTAAAGTACAGAGAAGAGGGCATGGACCAGTCAGCTGGTAGGTGTGGAGTCAGATATTGAACTTAGCCTCTGTGCTGGCTCTTTACCCTTTTGCAGTGCTGTCTCCTATGAGCTATGCTACCTCCAAGGCTGTCACTGGCCTTTTTGGTCCTTTTGTGCAAATTAGAAAGAAGTGTGTCTTCCTCAGTTATAAGAAATATTATAAACATAAAGCCATTCTTAGAAATTATGTAAATTGAATGATTAAATAAAAAGTGATAGATGTTTTGAATTTTTAAAAAATTTTATTTTATTTATTTTTGGCTGCATTGTGTCTTCGTTGCTTTCTCTAGTTGTGGCGAGCGGGGGCTACTGTTTGGTGTGGTGCGTGGCTTCTCTTGTTGTGGAGCACGGGGTCTAGGCACAAGGGCTTCAGTGGTTGTGGCGTGTGGGCTTCAGAAGTTGTGGCGTATGGGCTTATTTGCTCTGCGGCATGTGGGATCTTCCCGGACCAGGGCTCGAACCCATGTCCCCTGCACTGGCAGGTGGATTCTTAACCACTGCGCCACCAGGGAAGCCCAATGTTTTGAATTTTTAATCAAACTTTGGAAAAATAGCCACTGGGATATAAAAATTTGTTTCAAAATATATATCTTGCTTTAATGGAAATTAAATTACTTATGACAGATTGAATGCTTAGTTTCTCCAATGTCTCTTTTTCAATAGAAATGGTTCCTAGACTTGTGTGACATCTCTTTTGTGACATATTAGGCCTTAAGGAGTTTATACATTTTAATTTTATTTTTCCACTGGTGACTAACACTGGAAAAGTTAAATGTGTCCTGAGAGCTATAAAAGTATTTGGATATATATGTCTGGTAAATTATTGCTGAAAGTATATTGTTATATATATATGTATATATATATATTTTCAAGATATTTATTCTTCTGTACATAATAGCCTTTGAAGAAAAATGTGCCCATACTATACATGCTGTTATAGAATTTTTAAAAAATTATGGTAAATGAAATCTACTCTCTTAACAAAATTTTAAGTGTACTGTTTAGGATAGGCACAATGTGGTACAGCAGATCTCTAGAACTTAATCACCTTGTATAACTAAAACTTTAAACCTATTTCCCCTTCCGTTAGTCCCTGGCAACCACCACTCTACTTTCTGCTTCTAGGTATCTGACTACTTTGGATACCTCATATATGTGGGATCATCAGTATTTGTCCTTCTGTGACTGGCTTATTTCTCATAACAATGCCCTCAGGGTTTATCCATATTGTCTCAAGTGGCAGGATTTCCTTCTTTTTTAAGGCTGAATGATATTCTATTGTATGCATACCACATTTTTAAAATTCATTCATCCATTGATAGACATTTAGGTGTTTCCACATCTTGGCTATTGTAAATAAAGCTACAATGAACAAGTATTTCCTCTAGATCAAGATTTCAATTCCTTTTTTGGGATAAATACTCAAAAGTGGGATTGCTGGATATGTGGTAGTTGTATTTTTAATTTCTTGAGAAATCTTCAAACTCTTTTTCATAGCGGCTACACCGTTTTGCATTCCTACCAACAAGAAATGTACAAGGGTTCCAATTTCTCTACATCCTTGCCAACACTTATCTTTTGTTGTTTTGATAATAGCCATCTCGACAGATATGAAGTGGTATCTCATTGTGGTTTTTGATTTTCCCTGATGACTACTGATGTTGACATGAAAAGATATACAGTATTACTAATCAATCACCAGAGAAATGTCATATTTTAATGAATGCTTTAAGTGATTTTTCAAAAACAACTTAAAGTTACTGATTTCACAACAATATTATAGTCATTAGTTAATATAAATTGTAAAATTTTACGAAGTTGCAGTAATTCACACTTATCATAATTTTCAAATTATATATGTCATTTGAACAGTACTTCTCAAACTGTAGTGTGCATTCAGCTCACCTGGAGATCATGTTAAAATGTAGATTCTAATTCAGTAGGTCTGGTGGGGCCTGATATTCTGTAATACTAACAATCTTCCAGTTAAAAGTGATGTTGCTGGTCCATGAACTATATTAGCAAATATCTGGAACTATGAAGAGGCCATGATATTCTTCATTTTCATAAGCCTTTCTTTTAAAGACAATATTGTCATATCCAGTATAAGAAAAAATTGCTTTTGAAACAGTTTTGGATCATAGCTAGGCTGATAGTGAGATTTATAGGTGAATTAAATCTTCTCCTTTTCCTGGTAATTCAGTGTTAGAGAAGCTGGTGTCAGAGTCAAGAAGGTCTGCAACTGGTTCAACATCAATGATATAATTTTAGTAAACAGCATCGCTTCATGTTTCTTCAAAGAATTTCTTATCCCCTTTGATCCTTTGAAGGGTATTACTGATTAAATTTTGGTTCCTGCACATTTTGCATATAGCATTAAATAATACTGATGTTGCAAGAGGCTAAAATATTTTAATGGCAGTTAAATTTTGTACTGCCAGAATTTCCATAACAAAAAATAATCAATTGCCATATTAAGTCGGTGACAACATAGTAATATCCAGTTTATACCTAAGTAATATTTACTTTGTGTATTATTGATGGGAAATGAATATTTGTTGTTAGGTAATAATTTATGTCATCGTGAAAGTATTTGTAGATTTAAGTGAAGAACTCAGAAATATTATTCTGATTCAGTAAGCAAATAGCAGCTGATATGAACTGCACTGTACAGCATCACATTTAACCTGTGCACTAATACCAATAGAGAACTTTTTGGCTCCCATTTTCAGATACTTACCTATCAGTACACTAGTCAGAAGTGTAATTTCTTGTGTAAAAACACAGGTTATTTTAGATGTTTGACCAGCAAGGCCTTTTAATTATCAGTTATGTTTGTTTGTTGTCAGGCAATGTTTGCAATATTCTGATTCTGTTAGAACAGCAGGCAGTGCTGCTATCTGCTAGAAAATTGTCACTTAATAAACCCATATTTTGAGTCAATAAAGTTAAATAAAAGTGTGACAAAATTGTCTATGGTGTGAGTGATGCCTCTTGAATATGGAGCCCCTGGAAAGTGCATAAATGAACAACCCTGCATGGCAGCCCTGGCTGCTTCCTCAGCCTCTTTCACCCCAGGGCTGCTTTCTCACAGTGTCCCATATTAAGGCTGTGCTTGTACTGGTTGCATCACTCCTGGCATCTTCACTCTCCAAATTAACCTCAAGAATTCAGTCATAGAGAACTAGCTAGGACACTTGAAGTCTTTCCACAAGTAGCAGCGATAAATCTGTTTAGGTTTTTATATGGAGGCCTCTTGGAGAGGGAGCTGCTGTTGGTAGGTTTTCCATCCATGGAGTCTGTAGGTCAGCTGTTGAGCAGAAAGAAGGGGAATTCATGCAGGTCTCTGCACAGCGATCTTTGCATTTAACAGCCCTTTTGTAGTAGCAGATAGGGGCCTATGTCTCAGGCTCTATAAATTTATCCAATGACAGAGCAGATTCTATCACCACCCATTACTCCATGCAAAGGAAGTCTGAGCTGGAGTTCTTCCTTGCCCGAGGGCCACATCCCTGCAACATTTGGGCCACATTACATCTTGATTTTCGTGTCACCTTGACTAGAAATGCCAGTTCGTGGTACCCGTATCATGTCTGGAAGGAACCTGTGGAATCACCTAGCTCAACCTCCTCTCCAGCGCAGGAATCCCCTTTCCAGCTTCCTTGAGTACCTCCCTTTTAGCTGAGGGTTTCCAGCGATGGGCTGCTCAATAGTCCATTTCATTTCAGTGCATTCCAGAGGCCCAGATCTATTTACTAGAAATATTGACCATATCTTAGATTCTCTTATTTATCAGTTAATTAATTATTAGTTTCCTTGTAACTTTATTTATTCAAATTATTTTTTTTCTGAAACAGTAAAACTTTGATCCCCTTCATGTTTATCAAAGGTGAATTTAAAGTCCACATGTAGCTATAAAGAAATATATAGAAGTAGAATATAGGATTATAGAACTTCAGAATTGGAAGAAATTATATAATGATTTATATTTGATTTTCTTCATTTACCCCCTTCCCCCACAGATGTTTAAATATAGTATTCCCCTTGTGTACCAACTTTAAATATCAAAAGAAAATCTCTTCTAGAGCGTAAGAGCTGAACTGCTATCAAAATACCACTGAAAATAAATGCTCTGTGGAATGTAACTGTATAGAAATGTTCAAGGTCGTTTAGTCTTATTAGCAATAAAGTCAATCAATATACACTGAATGCAGTGGATGCTCATGGAAATAATTAAGCTAATTGTCTTTGGGGAATCCATGTTGCAGATTTCTTTTCCAGTTTGCTATGCTCTAAGGCTGCCTTTTCCCCTTCTCTTTCTAGTTCTTTTAATGTTTTCACTTGAGGTCCATAAAGATCCAGTCAGAATTTAAATTGGAAGGATTCTCATGGGAACTCTAACTCTATCCTTTCTTCTTCCCTTTTAACCAGGCCCATTTTTTTTTCATGAAAGATTTGGGCTGAGTTTGAATAAATCATAATCATTGTGGTTCTCTTAGCTGTTAACAAGAACAAAATGAGGGTGCATGCTTTCTGGACAGTTTTGATTGCAGGCTGCATGTGGATGGGCATGCTACTGAGGAAGGCTGTATGCTTGGTAGCTGTCTGACAAATTTGGGCCCACCCTTCCCCTCAATTATCATTGGTGGGGAGGATTATTGACAGAGCGTAAAAAAGGGACAATGAGCCCTGTAATGGCCAATCCCAACATGATCTTGGGTCTATGGATGTGTTTAATGCACTATTTCCAGAGGGCACACAGAGATATCCAGGCTTGAGGTGTTACTCATAGCTTTTCCCCCAAAGTTTTACTTACCGTTCAATTGCATAATCTAGAATAATTGTCAAGACATTTAGTAGGAAAGTTGGAATCATAGTGAAAATAAATCCTCATGGTTCAACTTTTTCTTTGATTCTTGCTTCTTTCAACTGTCTGCACCTGTATATAGAAACAAAATCAACAAATATTAAGTAAACCCTATGGAGGATTCTTGTAGGAAAATGATCAAGCTAAGAAAAAATCCCTACCTTCTATTAATTTATAATCTAACTGGAGGAGAAAAGATGAGAGAATCATGTGTGAAAAATTATTCAGGCTCAGTATGTTTTTCTGAAAAGGCAAAAAAAGGAGGGGGGGTTTACAGCAAAGGAAGTTTTATGTGCATTGTAACAATGTACTTTGAATAGTGCCAGTTTATAATATTGTGTCCCATTAACTCCATAGATTATCTAAATATTCTGATGGTGCCACTTTTTTTTTAACCTCCAAATTCTATTTTTCAGATGATCTTTCTCCTAAAAGTGATGACAAAACCTAGTCAGATTGTATGTTCTCATTTATATTTCAGAAATTTTGGTCACTATTTTAGTTTTAGATTTTCTGCTAACTTGAGCGTGACCCTAGACAATCCTCTTCAGTTCTATAATTCTTGGATTCCTAGTCAGTAAAATGAACTGCTTGATCTGGTTTATCCCTGAAGTACATTGGGGTTCTAAAATGCAATGATTTTGATACTTATATATAATAGGGTAAACCTTTTTGGCCTTAGAGGTTTCTTCATGGTGTCAATCTCAGATGTTGCCAAATCTTGGACACGGATTTTTTTTTAAATGTCTTTTTAATTAGAAAAGTAGTTTATGCTAGTCATAAAAAATTAAGAAAATAGGGCTTCCCTGGTGGCGCAGTGGTTGAGAGTCCGCCTGCTGATGCAGGGGACACAGGTTCGTTCCCCGGTCTGGGAAGATCCCACATGCCGTGGAGTGGCTAGGCCTGTGAGCCATGGCCGCTGAGCCTGTGCGTCCGGAGCCTGTGCTCCGCAACGGGAGAGGCCACAACAGTGAGAGGCCCAAGTACCGCAAAAAAAATAAAATAAAATAAGAAAATACAAATGAGAGAAAAAGGCCCAACCACCAGAATAACTGAATAATCGTATATGCTTCCTTTTCCACTTGTGCCCTGTCCCAGTTCAGCCCAGGTGACGGTCATAATAATTGTGATGTGACAGCACACCTGAGGGGTTACCACCACACACTTTTCATCATCCTGAGGACTGGATGTTGCCTGACCAGTGAGTGATCCGATTCCATAATCACATCCTGAAGAGCCTGCTTTCTAAAACCATTTTAAAAAATTTTATCTCTTTATAATTTATTGATGTGAACACTTATATCATGAATTCTAGATCTTTCCTAATGTAAGCACTTATTTTTCCCTCTAAGCAATTTGTTAGAATGCATCCCACAAATTTTGATATGTTGTAGTTTTAAATTTTTCATTCAGTTCAAAATATATTCTAGTTTTCTTTGTGGTGCTTCTTTGACCCATGGCTAATTTACAAATACATTGTTTAATACCCAAATACTTGGAGATTTCTGGAAATATTTCTTATTATAATTTCTAGTTTAATTCCATTGTAGTCTGATAAATAATTTGTATGGTTTTAATCTTCTGTTTATTAAGACTTTATGGTAAAGAATATTGTTTATCTTTGTGAATGACTTGTGTGCACTTAAACAGAATGTTAATCTGTTGTTTGGGGGCATAGTTTTCTATAAATGTCATTTAAGTCAAATTGGTTTATAGCTGCATTCAAGTCTTCTGTATCCTTACCCATTTGCTGTCTAGTTATCCTACTACAGTTGAGAAACGAATACTGACGTCTCCAACTATAAATTTGGATTTATTTCTTTCTCCTTGTAGCACTATCCATTTTTGCTTCATGAGTTTTGAAGCTCTGCATAAGCATTTAGCACTGGTCTATCCTCTTATTGAATTGAGTTCTTTATCATGATGAAAGGAACCTCTTTATCCCTGGTAATATTTCTTTTTTCGGAAACCTAATTTTTCTGATATTAGTATAGTCATGCCACTTTCCTTATGATTAATTTTTGCATGTTATATTTTCCCCATCATTTAAATTTTAACCTATTAGTCTTTTTATATTTAAAGTGGGTTTCTTATGCATATTATATAGTTGGGTCTTCACATTCTTGACAGTTTTTGCATTTCAACTGAATATTTAGACTATTTATGTTTAATGTAATTAGTGATATGGCAGGGTTTAGAACTACCAGCTTGCTACTTGTTTTCTATTTGTCTCTTCTGTTCTTTGTTCCTTTTTCTTCTTTTTATGTTTTCCTTTGGTTTAGTTGAGATTTTAAAAATTCCATTTTATTTTAAATAACAGTTTTTAACTATACCTGTTTTATTTTTAGTGGTTGCTCTAGGGATAACTATACATCTTTAATTTACCACAGTCTACTTTCAAATACTGTCATAACACTTTCCCTTTACTGTAAAACCTTTACAAAAATATACATCCATTTATTCCCTCCCATCCTTTGTACTGTTATAGTTAGCCATTGTACTTTTCACTGGCTGTAAGTCACACAATCCAGTGTTATTGTTTTTGCTTTAAAGTGCCAATGATCTTTTATAGAGATTTAAAAATAAGATGAAATATATTTGTGTCTACTCACATGTTTACCATTTAGCAGTCTTTATTCCTTTGTGTAGAGTCAGATTTTCCTCTGGTATCATTTTCCTTCTGCTTAAAGAATTTCCTTTAACATTTCTAGCAGGGCAGGAGCTAGGGATAAATTCTCTTAACTTTTATTTTTCTGAAAAAATCTTTATTTCTCTTTATTTTTGTAAGATATTTTTCTGGCTGACAAGAATTCTATGTGACAAGCTTTTTTCTTTCAGTGTTTTAATGTCTCTTTATTATATTCTGGCTTGAATATTTTTTGATAAGTATGCTGTCATTTAAATCCTTGTTCCGTTATACATAACGTGTCTTTTCTCTTTCTGGCCGTTTTTAAGATTTTATCAGTGGATGTTTAACAATTTGATTCTGATATGCCTTGGCATTTTTTTCTTTATAGTTCTTCTGATAGGCATTTATTGAGCTTGAATCTGTGGTTTTATATAGTTTTTCATTAAATTTCAAAGAAGTCACTGTTTATTCCCAAAATTTCTGTTCATGTCCCTCTTCTCTACCAATTACATGTATGTTAGAATGCTGATATTCTGGGCTTTCTAATTTTTTTAAGTTTTTTTTCCCTTTATGTTCATTTTGGATGGTTTCTATGGCTCTGTCTTCAAATTCGCTGATCTTTTCTTTTGCAGTATCTAGTAAGATGTTAATTCCATCTAGTGTATTCTAAATTTCAAATTCATTTTTCATCTCTTAAAGTTTGGTTTGGTTCTTTGTTTTTACCTTGCATTTCTATTCTCAGCATGCTCATGTTTTCTCTCCCTTCATGAAATATGAAGCATTTTTAACATCCTTGTCCACTAGTTCTGTCATCTCTGTTTCTGTGTCTGTTTCTATTGGTTGATATTTCCTGTTATAAGTTATAGTTTCCTGCTTGTTGCATGGCAATTTTTTATTAGATGATAGATGTAAATTGTACATTTCTGGTGCTAGATTTTGTTTTCCTTTTAATACTATTGAATTTTATTTTTGTGTGCAATGAATTTACTTTGTATCAGTTGGAATGTTTTGAGGTTTGCTTTTAATTTTCTTAGGCCATTAATCTATAGCTAATGTAGTCCCACCATTTAGGCAATATACTTTTGAAGATTTTACTTGATTTCTCATCTACTATAAGATCTTTCCACTCTTTCTGATGGGAACACAAGCTCTTCCCAGCTCTGTGTCCTTAGGAAATTGCCCAGCTCTGTGTTGGCCCTCTCCCACTCAGCTCCTCACTGCAGCCTGGTAACTGTCTCCCAGGGCACAAGCTTGGTCAATAGTAGGGCTCATCTTGCTTGTTTCTCTTCTTTCGTGGATCACAGTCTTGTCTTGCTTTTTGTCCAGTGTCTGAAAATTGTCATTTCATATATTTTACCTGATTTTCTAGTTGTTTATAGTAGGAAGGTAAATATAGTGTGTGTTATTCCATCTTGGTTACTAGCAAAATCTGTATTTTTTTTTTTTTTACAAATATACAGTTTCTGATAAAGTATGCTGATTAGAAAACACACTCAGTATAACTTCAGTCTCTTGAAATTGTTGATGCTTGTTTTAGGGCCTTTATGTCTCTTTGCTTTATCAGTTATTGAAAAGGTGTGTTATAATTCACAGAATGATTATGAATTTGTCTATTTTTCCTTATCATCCTTTAACATTTTGCTTTTTATACTTACAGTTTATGTTATTAGTTATTACAGTTACATTATTCCATTATGTTAAATTTAATAACGCTCTATCTTCCTGGTGTATTGAACCTTTTGAAGTGGGTGACCATCTTTATGTTTAGTAATGCTTTTTGCCTTCAAGCCTATTTTTTTCTTGTATCAATATATCTGTTTTCATAGTGTATCTTTTTTTAATATATTACCTGCAACCTTGCACTGTATGTTTTAAATAACTATTTTATATATTTTACATATTTTACATAAATATATATCTGATCTGGTAATTTTTTCCTTTTAATTGGAGCATTTAGGCCATTTATATTAAATGTAATTACTGACATATTCATGTTAAATCTAGTGTCTCATGTAATTTCTGTTTGTTCTGCTTGTTCTCTATTTCTTCTTTTCCCTCTTTTTTGGACTTTTATTTTTAATATACTAATTATTTTTTTAAATTTTACATAAAATAGAAATGAATACAAATGCAAAGTATATCAATCAATGTAAATTTAAATAGAGCCAAACAAGATATTAATATTTCTAAATGAAAAAGTAAAACAGAAAAACTTTTCACCTTATATAAAATTATTCATATTTTAGATGTATGTTGCTTGAATTGTCATTTTTCTCTTAGGATTAAAATAATGCTCTCCATTAAACTTAATTAGGCCATGAATGATTAAATATTATTTGAAAAATCACAAATGCAAACAGATTCTAAAACTTAAGAATTTACAAATAATCACAACTGATTATTGAACTCTTTTCCATGTTTAAAAACTCTAAAAATCTAGAATATGAATTCTGTATGGAAATAACTAGCCAAACACCATGTATCTTAAGTAAAACTCAGCTTCTAAGACGGTATATAAAGCATAAATAGAATCTGAAATATAAAGAAGTTTTTGTGAACAAATGAGTTTTGTCAATTACTTTTAAATATAAAGAAGCTGCAGTTCCTCAGATTCTTCTTAGTCAATGTTAGAACTTAAAAGGACTTCTTAACACAATCAAGGACAAAAAACCCCACCAAAACTCCTTTTCTTTTTCCTGAATTTTATTTATTTACTTTTTGTACAGCATGTTCTTATGAGTTACCTATTTTATACATATTAGTATATATATGTCAATCCCAATCTCCCAATTCACCCCACAACCACCAACACCCCTCCCTCGCTTTCCCCCCTTGGTGGCCATACATTTGTTCTCTACATGTGTCTCTATTTCTGCCTTGCAAACTGGTTCATCTCTAACATTTTTCTAGATTCCACATATATGCATTAATATATGATATTTGTTTTTCTCTTTCTGACTTACTTCACTCTGTATGACAGTCTCTAGGTCCATCCATGTCTCTACAAATGACCCAATTTTGTTCGTTTTTATGGTTGAGTAATATTCCATTGTATATATGTACCACAACTTCCTTATGCATTTATCTGTCATTGGGCATTTAGGTTGCTTCCATGACCTGGCTCTTGTAAGTAGTGCTGCAATGAACATTGGGGTGCATGTATCTTTTTGAATTATGGTTTTCTCTGGGTATATGCCCAGTAGTGGGATTGCTGGGTCATATGGTAATTCTATTTTTAGTTTTTAAAGGAACCTCCATACTGTTCTCCATAGTGCCTGCATCAATTTACATTCCCACCAACAGTGCAAGAGGGTTCCCTTTTCTCCACACCCTCTCCAGCATTTGTTGTTTGTAGATTTTCTGATAATGCCTATTCTAACTGGTGTGAGGTGATACCTCATTGTAGTTTTGATCTGCATTTCTCTAATAATTAGTGATGTTGAGCAGCTTTTAATGTGCCTCTTGGCCCCATGTATGTCTTTGGAGAAATGTCCATTTAGGTCTTCTGCCCATTTTTTGGTTGGGTTGTTTGTTTTTTTAATATTGAGCTGCATGAGCTGTTTATATATTTTGGAGATTAATCCTTTGTCCATTGATTCATTTGAAAATATTTTCTCCCATTCTGGGGTTGCCTTTTCGTCTTGTTTATAGTTTCCTTTGCTGTGCTATTAAGCTTTTAAGTTTCATTAGGACCCATTTGTTTATTTTTGTTTTTATTTTCGTTACTCTAGGAGGTGGGTCAAAAAAGATCTTGCTGTGATTTATGTCAAAGAGTGTTCTTCCTATGTTTTCCTCTAAGAGTTTTATAGTGTCCGGTCTTACATTTAGGTCTTTAATCCATTTTGAGTTTATTTATGTGTATGGTGTTAGGGAGTACTCTAATTTACTCTTTTACATGTAGCTGTCAGGTTTACCCAGCACCACTTATTGAAGAGACTGTCTTCTCCATTGTATATCATTGCCTCCTTTGTCATAGATTACTTTACCATAGGTGCGTGGGTTTATCTCTGGGCTTTCTATCCTGTTCCATTGATCTATGTTTCTGTTTTTGTGCCAGTACCATATTGTCTTGATTACTGTAGCTTTGTAGTATAGTCTGAAGTCAGGGAGTCTGATTCCTCCAGCTCCATTTTTTTCCCTCAAGATTGCTTTGGCTATTTGGGGTCTTTTGTGTCTCCATAAAAATTTTAAG
Organism: Delphinapterus leucas; assembly: GCF_059928025.1. Taxonomy (NCBI): domain Eukaryota; kingdom Metazoa; phylum Chordata; class Mammalia; order Artiodactyla; family Monodontidae; genus Delphinapterus; species Delphinapterus leucas. The sequence goes on along the minus strand of NC_143130.1, from coordinate 121,488,684 downwards.
TTTCTTTTGTTCTAGTTCTGTATAAAATGCCACTGGTAATTTGATAGGGATGGCATTGAATCAGTAGATGGCTTTGGGTAATATAGTCATTTTCACAATATTGATTCTTCCAATCCAAGGACATGGTATATCTCTCCATCAGTTTGTGTCATCTTTGATTTCTTTCATCAGTGTCTTATAGTTTTCTGAGTACAGGTATTTACCTCCTTAGGTAGGTTTATTACTAGGTATTTGATTCTTTTTGTTGCAATTGTGAATGGGATTGTTCCTTTTTTTTTTTTCTTTTTTTTTTCAGTACGCGGGCCTCTTACTGCCGTGGCCTCTCCCATTGCGGAGCACAGGCTCCTGACGCGCAGGCTCAGTGGCCATGGCTCAGAGGCCCAGCTGCTCCGCGGCATGTGGGATATTCCCAGAACAGGGCATGAACCCGTGTCCCCTGCATCAGCAGGCGGACTCTCAACCACTGCGCCACCAGGGAAGCCCTACCACTGATTCTTTTAGTGCGCCACCAGGGAAGCCCTACCACTGATTCTTTTAGTGTATTTTTTTTGCGGTACACGGGCCTCTTACTGTTGTGGCCTCTCCCGTTGCAGAGCACCGGCTCCGGACGCACAGGCTCAGCGGCCATGGCTCACGGGCCCAGCCGCTCCATGGCCGTGGGATCTTCCCGGACCGGGGCATGAACCCGCATCCCCTGCATCGGCAGGCGGACTCAACCTCTGCGCCACCAGGGGACCCCAAGGGATTGTTTCTTAATTTCTCTTTCTGATCTTTCATTGTTAGTTTATAGGAATGCAGGTGATTTCTGTGCCTTAATTTTGTATCCTGCAACTTTACGAAATTCATTGATTAGCTCTAGTAGTTTTCTGGTGGCATCTTTAGGATTTTCTATGTATAGTATCATGTAATCTGCAAACAGTGACAGTGTTACTTCTTCTTTTCCAGTTTCGATTCCTTTTATTTCTTTTTGTTCTCTGATTGCTCTGGCTAGGACTTCGAAAACTATGTTGAATAACTGTGGTGAAGGTGGACATCCTTGTCTTGTTCCTGATCTTAGAGGAAATGCTTTCAGTTTTTCACCATTGAGAATGATGTTTGCTGTGGGTTTGTCATATATGGCCTTTATTATGTTGAGGTAGGTTCCCTCTGAGCCCACTTTCTAGAGAGATTTTATCATAAATGGATGTTGAATTTTGTCAAAATCTTTTTCTGCATCTATTGAGATGATCATACGGTTTTTTTCTTCTAATTTGTTACTATGGTGATTCACATTGATTTGCATAGATTGAAGAATCCTTGCATACATGGGATAAATCCCACTTGATCATGGTGTATGATCCTTTTAATGTGTTGTTGGGTTCTCTTTGCTAGCATTTTTTTGAGGTTTTTTTCATCTATATTCATCAGCGCTATTGGTCTGTAATTTTCTTTTTTTGTAGTATCTTTGTCTGGTTTTGGTTTCAAGTTGATGGTGGCTTCATAGAATGAGTTTGGGAGTGTTCCTTCCTCTGCAAATTTTTGGAAGAGTTTGAGAAGGGTGGGTGTTAGATCTTTTCTAAATGTTTGATAGAATTCGTCTGTGGAGCCATGTGGTCCTGGGCTTTGTATGTTGGAAGATTTTTTTTATTACAGTTTCAATTTCATTACTTGTGATTGGTCTGTTCATATTTTCTATGTCTTCCTGGTTCAGTCTTGGAAGGTTATACCTTTTTAAGAATTTGTCCATTTCTTCCACGTTGTCCATTTATTGGCATAGAGTTGCTTGTAGTAGTCTCTAGTGATGCTTTGTATTTCTGTAGTGTCCGTTGTATCTTCTCCTTTTTCATTTCTAATTTTATTAATTTGAGTCCTCTCCCTCTTTTTCTTGATGAGTCTGGCTAAAGTTTTATCAGTTTTGTTTATCTTCTCAAAGAACCGGCTTTTAGTTTTATTGATCTTTGCTATTGTTTTCTTTGTTTCTACTTCATTTATTTCTGCTGTGATCTTTATGATTTCTTTCCTGCTACTAAATTTGGGTTTTGTTTGTTCTTCTTTCTCTAGTTCCTTTAGGTGAAACATTAGATTGTTTATTTGAGATTTTTCTTGCTTCTTGAGGTACAATTTTGTTGCTATAAGCTTCCCCTTTAGAACTGCTTTTGCTGCATCACATAGATTTTGGTTTGTCGTGTTTTTATTGTCATTTGTCTGTAGGTATTTTTTAATTTCCTTTTTGTTTTCTTCAGTGATCTCTTGGTTATTTAGTAGTGTATTGTGTAGCCTCCATGTGTTTGTGTTCTTTACATTTTTTCCCCTGTAATTGATTTCGCATCTCAAAGCCTTGTAGTCAGAAAAGATGCTTGTATGATTTCAGTTTTCTTAAATTTACTGAGGCTTGATTTGTGACCCAAGATATAATCTATCCTGGAGAATGTTGCATGTGCACTTGAGAAGAAAGTAAATTCTGTTGTTTTGGGATCAGATGTCCTATAAATACCAATAAAATCTATCTGGTCTATTGTGTCATTTAAACCTTGTGTTTCTTTATTAATTTTTTGTCTGGATGATCTGTGCATTGGTGAAAGTGAGGTATTAAAGCCCCGCACTATTATTGTGTTACTTTTGATTTCCTCTTTTATAGCTGTTAGCATTTGCCTTATGTATTGAGGTGCTCCTATTTTGGGTGCATATATATATATATATATATATATATATATATATTTTACATGTTATTGGAGTATAATTGCTTTACAGTGATGTGTTATTTTCTGCTTTATAACAAAGTGAATCAGTTATACATATACATATGTTCCCGTATCTCTTCCCTCTTGCGTCTCACTCCCTCTCACCATCCCTATCCCACCCCTCTAGGTGGTCACAAAGCACCGAACTATCTCGTTGTGCTGTGCGGCTGCTTCCCACTAGCTATCTATTTTACGTTTGGTACTGTATACATGTCCAGGCCACTCTCTTGCTTTGTCACAGCTTACCCTTCCCCCTCCCCATATCCTCAAGTCCATTCTCTAGTAGGTTTGTGTCTTTATTCCTGTCTTACCCCTAGGTTCTTCATGACAATTTTTTTTCTTAAATTCCATATATATGTGTTAGCATACAGTATTTGTTTTTCTCTTTCTGACTTACTTCATGCTGTATGACAGACTCTAGGTCCATCCACCTCATTACAAATAGCTCAATTTTGTTTCTTTTTTATGACAGAGTAATATTCCATTGTATATATGTGCCACATCTTCTTTATCCATTCATCCGATGATGGACACTTAGGTTGTTTCCATGTCCTGGCTATTGTAAATAGAGCTGCAATGAACATTTTGGTACATGACTCTTTTTGAATTATGGTTTTTTCAGGGTATATGCCCAGTAGTGGGATTGCTGGGTCATATGGTAGTTCTATTTGTAGTTTTTTAAGGAAGCCCCATACTGTTCTCCATAGTGGCTGTACCAATTCACATTCCCACCAGCAGTGCAAGAGTGTTCCCTTTTCTCCACACCCTCTCCAGCACTTATTGTTTCTAGATTTTTTGAGAATGGCCATTCTGACTGGTGTGAGATGATATCTCATTGTAGTTTTGATTTGCATTTCCCTAATGATTAATGATGTTGAGCATTCTTTCATGTGTTTGTTGGCAGTCTGTATATCTTCTTTGGAGAAATGTATATTTAGGTCTTCTGCCCATTTTTGGATTGGGTTGTTTGTTTTTTTGTTATTGAGCTGCATGAGCTGCTTATACATTTTGGAGGTTAATCCTTTGTCCGTTGCTTCATTTGCAAATATTTTCTCCCATTCTAAGGGTTGTATTTTGGTCTTGTTTATGGTTTCCTTTGCCGTGCCAAAGCTTTGAAGTTTCATTAGATCCCATTTGTATATTTTTGTTTTTATTTCCATTTCTCTAGGAGGTGGGTCATAAAGGATGTTGTTGTGATTTACGTCATAGAGTGTTCTATGTTTTCCTCCAAGAGTTTATAGTTTCTGTCCTTATATTTAGGTCTTTAATCCATTTTGAGCTTATTTTTGTGTATGATGTTAGGGAGTGATCTAATCTCATACTTTTACATGTACCTGTCCAGTTTTCCCAGCACCACTTATTGAAGAGGCTGTCTTTTCTCCACTGTATATTCCTGCTGCCTTTATCAAAGATAGGGTGACCATATGTGCGTGGGTTTATCTGTAGGCTCTCTCTCCTGTTCCATTGATGTGTCTTTCTGCGTTTCTTTTGCCAGTACCATACTGTCTTGACTACTGTAGCTTTGTAGTATAGTCTGAAGTCAGGGAGCCTGATTCTTCCAGCTCCATTTTTCGTTCTCAAGATTGGTTTGGCTATTCGAGGTCTTTGGTGTTTCCATACAAATTGTGAAATTTTTTGTTCTACTTCTGTGAAAAATGTCAGTCGTAGTTTGATAGGGATTGCATTGAATCTGTAGATTGCTTTGGGTAGTAGAGTCATTTTCACAACGTTGATTCTTCCAATCCAAGAACATTGTATGTCTCCATCTATTTGTATCATCTTTAATTTATTTCATCAGTGTCTTATAATTTTCTGCATACAGGTCTTTTGTCTCCTTAGGGAGGTTTATTACTAGATATTTTATTCTTTTGTGGTATGGTAAATGGGAGTGTTTTCTTGATTTCACTTTCAGATTTTTCAGCATTAGCGTATAGGAATGCCAGAGATTTCTGTGCATTAATTTTGTATCCTGCTACTTTACCAAATTCATTGATTAGCTGTAGTAGTTTTCTGGTAGCATGTTTAGGATTCTCTATCTATAGTATCACGTCATCTGCAAACAGTGACAGCTTTATTTCTTCTTTTCCAATTTGGATTCCTTTTATTTCCTTTTCTCCTCTGACTGCTGTGGCTAAAACTTCCAAAACTATGTTGAATAAGAGTGGTGAGAGTGGGCAGCTTTGTTTTGTTCCTCATCTTAGTGGAAATGGTTTCAGTTTTTCACCATTGAGGATGATGTTGGCTGTGGGTTTCTCATATATAGCCTTTATTATGTTGAGGAAAATTCCCTCTATGCCGACTTTCTGCACAGTTTTTATCATAAATGGGTGCTGAATTTTGTCGAAAGCTTTCTCCGCATCTATTGAGATGATCATATGATTTTTCTCCTTCAATTTGTTAATATGGTGTATCACGTTGATTGATTTGCGTATTTTGAAAAATCCTTGCATTCCTGGAATAAACCCCACTTCATTATGGTGTATGATCCTTTTAATGTGCTGTTGGATTCTGTTTGCTAGTGTTTTGTTGAGGATTTTTGCATCTATGTTCATCAGTGATATTGGCCTGTAGTTTTCTTTCTTTGTGACATCCTTGTCTGGTTTTGGTATCAGGGTGATGGTGGCCTCGTAGAATGAGTTTGGGAGTGTTCCTCCCTCTGCTATATTTTGGAAGAGTTTGAGAAGGTTAGGTGTTAGCTCTTTTCTAAATGTTTGATAGAAATCGCCTGTGAAGCCATCTGGTCCTGTGATTTTGTTTGTTGGAAGATTTTTAATCACAGTTGCAATTTCAGTGCTTGTGATTGGTCTGTTCATATTTTCTATTTCTTCCTGATTCAGTCTTGGCACGATATGCATTTCTAAGAATTTGTCCATTTCTTCCAGGCTGTCCATTTTATTGGCATAGAGTTGCTTGTAGTAATCTCTCATGATCTTTTGTATTTCTGCAGTGTCAGTTGTTACTTCTTTTTCATTTCTAATTCTATTGATTTGAGTCTTCTCCCTTTTTTTCTTGATGAGTCTGGCTAATGGTTTATCAATTTTGTTTATCTTCTCAGAGAACCAGCCTTTAGTTTTATTGATCTTTGCTATCGGTTCTTTCATTTCTTTTTCATTTATTTCTGATCTGATATTTATGATTTCTTTCCTTCTGCTAACTTTGGGGTTTTTTTGTTCTTTCTCTAATTGCTTTAGGTGCAAGTTTAGGTTGTTTATTTGAGGTGTTTCCTGTTTCTTAAAGTAGGATTGTATTGCTATAAAGTTCCCTCTTAGAACTGCTTTTGCTGCATCCCATAGGTTTTGGGTCGTCGTGTCTCCATAGTCATTTGTTTCTAGGTATTTTTTGATTTCCTCTTTGATTTCTTCAGTGATGACTTTGTTATTAAGTAGTGTATTGTTTAGCCTCCATGTGTTTGTATTTTTTACAGATCTTTTCCTGTAATTGAAATCTAGTCTCATAGCATTGTGGTTGGAAAAGATACTTGACACAATTTCAATTTTCTTAAATTTACCAAGGCTAGATTTTTGACCCAAGATATGATCTATCCTGGAGAATGTTCCATGAGCACTTGAGAAAAATGTGTATTCTGTTGTTTTTGGTTGGAATGTCCTATAAATATCAATTAAGTCCATCTTGTTTAATGTGTCATTTAAAGCTTGTGTTTCCTTATTTATTTTCATTTTGGATGATCTGTCCATTGGTGAAAGTGGGGTGTTAAAGTCCCCTGCTGTGAATGTGTTACTGTCGATTTCCCCTTTTATGTCTGTTAGTATTTGCCTTATGTATTGAGGTGCTCCTATGTTGGGTGCATAAATATTTACAATTGTTATATCTTTTTCTTGGATTGATCACTTGTTTATTATGTAGTGTCCTTCTTTGTCTCTTGTAGTAGTCTTTATTTTAAAGTCTATTTTGTCTGATATGAGAATTGCTACTCCAGCTTACTTTTGGTTTCCATTTGCATGGAATATCTTTTTCCATCCCCTTACTTTCAGTCTGTATGTGTCTGTATGTCTGAAGTGGGTCTCTTGTAGACAGCATATATATGGGTCTTGTTTTTGTATCCATTCAGCCAATCTGTGTCTTTTGGTGGGAGCATTTAGTCCTTTTACATTTAAGGTTATTATTGATATGTATGTTCCTATTCCCATTTTCTTAATTGTTTTGGCTTCATTATTGTAGGTCTTTTTCTTCTCTTGTGTTTCTTTCCTATAGAAATTCCTTTAGCATTTGTTGTAAAGCTGGCTTGGTGGTGCTGAACTCTCTCAGTTTTGGTTGTCTGTAAAGGTTTTAATTTCTCCATGAAATCTTAATGAGATCCTTGCTGGGTAGAGTAATCTTGGTTGCAGGTTTTTCTCCTTCATCACTTTAAATATGTCCTGCGAGTCCCTTTTGGCTTGCAGAGTTTCTGCTGAAAGATCAGCTGTTAACCTTATGGGGATTCCCTTGTGTGTTATTTGTTGTTTTTCCCTTGCTGCTTTTAATATGTTTTCTTTGTATTTAATTTTTGATAGTTTGATTAATATGTGTCTTGGCGTATTTCTCCTTGGATTTATCCTGTATGGGACTCTCTGTGCTTCCTGGACTTGATTAACTATTTCCTTTCCCATATTAGGGAAGTTTTCAACTATAATCTCTTCAAATATTTTTTCAGTCCCTTTCTTTTTCTCTTCTTCTTTTGGAACCCCTATAATTTGAATGTTTGTGGGTTTAATGTTGTCCCAGAGGTCTCTGAGACTGTCCTCAGTTCTTTTTATTCTTTTTTGTTTATTCTTCTCTGCAGTAGTTCTTTCCACTATTTTATCTTCCAGGTCACTTATCCGTTCTTCTGCCTCAGTTATTCTGCTATTGATCCCATCTAGAGTACTTTTAATTTCATTTATTGTGTTGTTTATTGTTGCTTGTTTCCTCTTTAGTTCTTCTAGGTCCTTGTTAAATGCTTCTTGCATTTTGTCTATTGTGTTTCCAAGATTTTGAATCATCTTTACTATCATTATTTTGAATTCTTTTTCAGGTAGACTGCCTATTTCCTCTTCATTTGTTAGGTCTGATGGGTTTTTATCTTGCTCCTTCATCTGCTGTGTATTTCTCTGTCTTCTCATTTTGCTTATCTTACTGTGTTTGGGGTCTCCTTTTTGCAGGTTGCAGGTTTGTAGTTCCTGTTGTTTTTGATGTCTGTCCCCAGTGGTTAAAGTTGTTTCAGTAGATTGTGTAGGCTTCCTGGTGGAGGGGACTAGTGCCTGTGTTCTGGTGGATGAGGCTGGATCTTGTCTTTCTGGTGGGCAGGTCCACACCTGGTGGTGTGTTTTGGGGTGTCTGTGGACTTATTATGATTTTAGGCAGCCTCGCTGCTAATGGGTGGGGTTGCGTTCCTGTCTTGCTAGTTGTTTGGCGTAGGGTGTCCAGCACTGTAGCTTGCTGGTCATTGAGTGAAGCTGGGTGCTGGTGTTTAGATGGGGATCTCTGGGAGATTTTTGCCGCTTGATATTATGTGGACCTGGGAGGTCTCTTGTGGACCAGCCTCCTGAAGTTGGCTCACCCACCTCAGAGGCACAGCACTGACTCCTGGCTGCAGTACCAAGAGCCTTTCATCCACACGGCTCAGAATAAAAGGGAGAAAAAGGAGAGAGAGAGAGAGAGAGAGAGAGAGGAAGAAAGGACAGAGGGAGGGAGGGAGGTAGGAGGGACGGAGGGAAGAAAGGAAAGAAAGAAAGAAAGGAAGAAGATAAAATAAAATAAAGTAAGATAAAATAAAATAAAGTTATTAAAATAAAAAATATATGTTAAGAAAAAAAATTTTTTTAAAGAAAAAAAGAAAAACAGACGGATAGAACCCTAGGACAAATGGTAGAAGCAAAGCTATACAGACAAAATCTCACACAGAAGCATATACATACACACTCACAAAAAGAGGAAAAGGGGAAAAAATCTTAAATCTTGCTCTCAAAGTCAACCTCCTCAATTTGGAATGATTCATTGTCTATTCATGTATTCCACAGATGCAGGGTACATCAAGTTGATTGTGCAGCTTTAATCTGCTGCTTCTAAGGCTGCTGGGAGAGATTTCCCTTTCTCTTCTTTGTTCTCACAGCTCCCGGGGCTCAGTTTTGGATTTGGCCCCGCCTCTGCATGTAGGTCACCGGAGGGCGTCTGTTCTTTGCTTAGACATGACGGGGTTAAAGGAGCAGCCTCTTCCGGGACTCTGGCTCACTCAGGCTGGGGCGAGGGAGGGGTACGGAGTGCGGGGCGTGCCTGTGGCGGCCGAGGCCAGAGTGATGTAGCACCAGCCTGAGGTGGCCGTGCGTCCTGGGGAAGTTGCGCCTGGATCCCGGGACCCTCGCAGTGGTGGGCTGCACAGGCTCCCCGGAAGAGGGGTGTGGACAGTGACCTGTGCTCACACACAGGCTTCTTCGTGGTGGCAGCAGCAGCCTTAGCGTCTTATGCCCGTCTCTGGGGTCCACACTGTTAGTCGCGGCTCATGCCCATCTCTGGAGCTCCTTTAAGCAGCGCTCTTAATCCCCTCTCCTCGCGCACCAGGAAACAAAGAGGGAAGAAAAAATCTCTTGCCTCTTCGGCATGTCCAGACTTTTTCCCGGACTCCTGCCCGGCTAGCCGTGGAGCACTAACCCCCTGCAGACTGTGTTCACACTGCCAACCCCAGTCCTCTCCCTGTGCTGCGACTGAAGACCGAGCCTCAGCTCCCAGCCCCGCCCACCCCAGCGTGTGAGCAGACAAGCCTCTCGGGCTGGCGAGTGCCGGTCAGCACCGATCCTCTGTGCGGGAATCTTTCTGCTTTGCCCTCCGCACCCCGGTTGCTGTGCTCTCCTCCGCAGCTCTGAAGCTTTCCTCCTCCACCACCCACAGTCTCCGACTAAGAAGGGGCTTCATAGTGTGTGGAAACCTTTCCTGCTTCACAGCTCCCTCCTACTGGTGCAGGTCCCGTCCCGATCCTTTTGTCTCTGTTTATTCTTTTTTCTTTTGCCCTACCCAGGTACGTGGGGGGTTTCTTGCCTTTTGGGAGGTCTGAGGTCTTCTGCCAGCGTTCAGTAGGTGTTCTGTAGGAGTTGTTCCACGTGTAGATGTATTTCTGGTGTATCTGTGGGGAGATAGGTGATCTCCATGGCTTATTCTTCCACCATCGTCCCCTGGTCCCCTTGGGTGCATATATATTTATAATTGTTATATCTTCTTCTTGGATTGATCCCATGATCATTTTGTAGTGTCCTTCCTTGTCTCTTGTAATATTCTTTACTTTAAAATCCATTTTATCTGATATGAGTATTGCTACTCCAGCTTTCTTTTGATTCCTGTTTACATGGAATATCTTTTTCCATCCCTTTGCTTTCAGTCTGTACATGTCCCTAGGTCTGAAGTGGGTCTCTTTTGGACAGCGTATATATGGGTCTTTTTTTGGTATCCATTCAGCAAGCCTGTGTCTTTTAGTTGGAGCATTTAATCCATTCATATTTAAGGTCATTATCAATATGTATGTTCCTGTTACCATATTCTTAATTGTTTCAAGTTTGTTTTTGTAGGTGTTTTTCTTCTCTTGTGTTTCCCACTTAGAGAAGTTCCTTCAGCATTTGTTGTAAAGCTGGTTTGATGGTGCTGAATTGTCTTAGCTTTTGCGTGTCTTTAAAACTTTTGATTTCTCTATCAAATCTGAAGGAGATCTTTTCTGGGTAGAGTAATCTCAGTTGTCGGTTCTTCCCTTTCATCACTTTAAATATATTGTGCCACTCCCTTCTGGCTTGTAGAGTTTCTGGTGAGAAATCAGCTGTTAACCTTACGGAAGTTCCCTAATAAGTTATTTGTCATTTTTCCCTTGTTGCTTTTAATAGTTATTGTTTGTCTTTAATTTTTGTCAATTTGATTACTATGTGTCTTGGTCTTTTCTCCTTGAGCTTATCCTGCTTGTGACTCTCTGCACTTCCTGGACTTGGGTCGCTATTTCCTTTCCCATGTTAGGGAAGTTTTCAACTATAATCTCTTCAAATATTTTCTCGGGTCCTCTCTCTCTCTCTTCTCCTTCTGGGACTCCTATGATGCGAATGTTGGTACATTTAATGTTGTACCAGAGGTCTCTTAGGCTGTCTTCATTTCTTTTCTTTCTCTTTTCTTTATTCTCTTCTGCAGCAGTGAATTCCAGCATTCTGTCTTACAGGTCACTTATCCGCTCTTCTGCCTCAGTTATTCTGCCATTGATTCCTTGTAGTTTGTTTTTCATTTCAGTTATTGTATTGTTCATCTCTGTTTGTTCTTTAATTCTTCTAGGTGTTTGTTCTTTAATTTGTCTAGGTCTTTTTTAAACATTTCTTGTATCTTCTTGATCTTTGCCTCCATTCTTTTTCTGAGGTCCTGGATCATCTTCAGTATCTTTATTCTTAATTCTTTTTATGGAAGGTTGCCTATCTCCAGTTCATTTAGTTGTTTTTCTGGGGTTTTATCTTGTTCCTTCATCTGGTACGTATTCCTCTGCCTTTTCATTTTGTCCATCTTTCTGTGAATGTGGTTTTCATTCCATCAGCTACAGGACTGTAGTTCTTGCTTCTGCTGCCTGCCCTCTGGTGGATGAGGCTATCTAAGAGGCTTGAGTAAGCTTCCTGATGGGAGGGACTGGTGGTGGGTAGAGCTGGGTGTTGCTCTTGCGGGAAGAGCTCATTAAAAGTTTAGTCTCCTTGTCTGCTGATGGGTGGGGCTGAATTCCCTCCCTGTTGGTTGTTTGGCCTACCGTGACCCAGCACTGGACCCTACAGGCTCTTTGGTGTGGCTAATGGCGGATTCCAGGAGGGCTTATGCCAAGCAGTACTTCCCAGAACTTCTGCTGCCAGTGTCCTTGTTCCTGTGGTGAGCCACAGCCATCCCCCGCCTCTTCAGGAGACCCTCTAACACTAGCTGGTAGGTCCGGTTCAGTCTCCTGTGGGGTCACTGTTCCTTCCCCCGTGTCCTGTCCTGATATGCACACTACTTTTTGTGTGCCCTCCAATAGTGGAGTCGTTGTTTCCCCCAGTCCTGTTGAAGTCCTGCAATCAAATCCCACCAGCCTTCAAAGTCTAATTCTCTGGGAATTCCTCCCCCCGTTGCCAGACCCCCAGGTTGGGAAGCCTGACGTGGGCCTCAGAACCTTCACTGCTGTGGGTGGACTTCTGTGGTATAATTGTTCTCCAGTTTTGCGTGTCACCCACCCAGCAGTTGTGGGATTTGATTTTATTGTGATTGCGACCCTCCTACCATCTCATTTTGGCTTCTCCTTTGTCTTTGGAAGTGGAGTGTCTTTTTTGGTGAGTTCCAGCGTCTTCCTGCTGATGATTGCTCAGCAGTTAGTTGTGATTCCTGTGCTCTTTCAAGAGGGAGTGAGCACACGTCCTTCTACTCCGCCATCTTGAACCAATCATCCACAAAACTTCTTTTAATGTTAAAATTACAAAGAATTTTCTTTTATGAATTTATAGAAATTTACATTCCAGAGCTTCTAGAGAAGAGTCTCTAATATTTATACATTTGTTTTCATTGAAATGTAAATAATTATAAATAATTGTATCTGGGAATTACTATTAACTGCTAAAATTAAGTCTCTGAGAAATTCCCAAAAGAACTTAGGCTTTAGCTTTTACAAAGAAGGTCTTAAAACCACTGTTCTGAAGAAAAATTTCCCCTGCTAGACTACTGTTACTCACTTTCCTTGCTCATTCAAAGTTCAGTTTTGTAGTCACTCAGCAATGAACAATTTTAATTTGGTCACATTGTCTAAACATATAAAGATGCCAGACAAAGGAATAAATATTTGTTTGTATCTAAATAGTTTCAGATTAGTGAATTATGGTTTTATTTATTTAACTTGTTAAAGTTAATAATTGGCAATGTATTCATTGTTTTTCTAAAATTGTATTCAAATTTCACACACCTGTCTTTTCACAAAAGGGATTTCAGTTTGAAGTTAAACTACATGCATTAAAACTATAATTAAACCCCAAACCTCACTTTGACAAATAATCATCCTATTAAAATAATGACACATTTGCTATTTCTTCTCCATTTCTGGTAAAAAATTAGTCAGGAAACAGAAAAAATATATATAATACATAGAATGACTTTCTTTAAAAAAAATCACTCTCTAAGAAGTGCACAAAAAGTGTGGCTTTGGAAATATTTCCTCTAAGAATCCAGCTACATTAAAAATAATGGTGTATATTATTATATCATTTCTTGTCAAAGACTTTCTGATGCGATTTCTGTATTACAATTTCAACTGATAACCTGGGACCTGGAAAGAATAAGTATTTTATCATTACTCAGTCACTTTTAGTTTCTTCTACTTTGCTTTCAAAAAAAAGAGGCAGTGACATTTTAAAGCCATCTCACATGTAGTGGCAAAGAGCAAAATTGCAGAATATTGATGCACACAGAAACAGACATAACAAATTTCAAGGAGCTTTTGATGACAGAAGCAAGTAGTCCTGTAGTCAACATAAATTGGCGGTGAAAGGTTGAGATCTTTGATCATGATCACAAAGGAAAACCTAGAATAAATGTGGCAGAATAGAAAGTATCTGAGGCACTTTACAGGACTCTATTCCTCTGTAATGTTGGAAGATGCTCAAATCAGAGTCTGAATCCTTGATTTCATTCTCTGGTTACCTTTAACTTCCTCAAGTCCTCTATGAATGTAACAAAGCACTTAGGTGAACAGTCCTGCCACCAGATTTTCTGCATGTTGCCTGTTTACATCACTCTTTGTCATTAAATCTTTAATCTCCAGGAATAAGCTAATTTGCTGCCGCTACTAGCTCGTATTTGCCATCTTTACCTCTTGAGGAATGAAAATCAGGAGGAGAATTGCCAGAGTCTCCCTAAAAAAGTCTCCATATCTGCCATTCTTTCCCAGGATATAAGAAGTGACTGTCTTGAATGTGATATGCTTATCATAGCAAGTTTGTTGAAATGATTCTGAATAACTGGGACACTCCCCATGTCATCATAGCACCTATGTATAGAAAAAAGTAAACAGGAATTTCTGAATGCTTGCTTTCCCCAACAAATTGATTTGATATCTACTCTAATAGCTGGAGACCATGGTGGCCCCAGATCCTTAATAGAAAATCTGAGGCCCAGCAGATATCCTCAAGTCCTATGGAATCTGGCCTTCTTAACTTCCAATTGATTTTTTTTTTAATCATTGATTTTTTTGCTCTCTTTTAGTTGTATTATGCTCTTTCCCTATACTTTTAGTGTTCATCCTAGAAATTACAAAATGTATCATTGACTTATCAATGTCTAATATTAATGGATAATTTTACTCTCTTCCTGGGTAATACAAGCTGCTTAGAACACTTAACTTCATTTACATACTTCCTTATGTACATATAATTATTTTTTAATGGATCAGTGTTTATTGAGATTTACTCACGTTTACAACTTTCTTTTCTTTTTATTCTTTTTGTATTTTTGAGCCCTTGATTTCCAGCCATCATTTCCCTTTTCTCTGGAAGAAGTCAGTGAGAATTTAACAGCATATTGGACGAAGAGACAATTAGTGAACTGAAAACATACTTTGCAGATTCCTTTGGATGCAGGTTTCCTAATGGTGAACTCTTTCAATTTTTTATTCATCTGAAAATGATTTTATTTTTGCTAGTTACAAATCCTAGGTTAGCAGTTTCTTTCTGACTTGCATTGATGCTGTTCAAAAGTCACCTGTCAGTCTACTGTTATTCTCGTGAAGGCGAGTTGCTCTGGCTGCACTGAAGATCTTTTTGGTTTTATCCAGTTTCACTATGATCTGTTTAGGTATGGCTTTCCTTTTATTTATTCTGTTTGGGATTTATTTGGATTCCTAAGTTGGAAGACAGATATTTTTCATGAGTTTTGGAAAATTCTAGGCTAAAATCTCCACAAAAATGACCACTGTCCATTCTTATTCTTCTGGATGCCAGAACTTAAGGATTTCTCATGGAATTCTAAGTCTTTTACATTCTCTTCCATGTTTTCCATCTTTTTCTTGTATGCTGCATGCTGGGGAGTGTCTTCTGACCTGTTTTCAGTTCACTAACTGTCTCTTCCACTGTCCAATATATTGTTAAATTCCATTGAATTCTTAATTTTTATTTATTTATTTTTATTTTTTTTGCGGTACGCAGGCCTCTCACTGTTGTGGCCTCTCCCATTGCGGAGCACAGGCTCCGCGGCCATGGCTCACGGGCCCAGCCGCTCCGCGGCATGTGGGATCTTCCTGGACCAGGGCACGAACCCGTGTCCCCTGCATCGGCAGGCGGGCTCTCAACAACTGCACCACCAGGGAAGCCCTGAATTCTTAATTTTTTAAATGGATTTTTCCATTGTAGACTTTCAATTTGTTTCTTTTTTAAAACTGCGAAGTCACTTTTTATAGTTGTTAGTTCCTTCCCCGCTGAAATTTTCACAGCTTATTTTTCTTCTTGAAAACGTTAAGCATAGTTTTACTGTATATGATAATGCCTGACTATTTTGGTTATTTTTATCACTGTTGGTTCTTGCTCATTGTATCTTTTCTCTTCATGCTTTGGTGTATGCTGGGCATTGTGTTTGAAAAAGTATTTGTTGAAATAATTTGAGACTTAGGATGATATTCTTTTCCTCGAAAGAGGGGTACCGACAACCTAGAGTGTTCTCAGGCAGTCTCACAGCCTGAGATTTCATGGGCTATTGATATTTTAAAAAGAAGTGAGTCTACCGTCTGCACAAGGTTGAGTTATTTTTGTTTTATCACTATTCTCAGGGTGTAGCCCTTTGGGGGCCCCAATTCCCAGTATTGGGTGAGCCCTGAACTCTGACTTTTCCCCTTAGCTCTAAGAGGCTATCAAAGCACATATCAGCTACCTCTTTCAGGTCAGCCAGTGATCACAGGGCAAACCTTTTCCCAAGTGTTGGATTTTTGTCCTGTAATTCCTTATTGTCTTGATATATCTTTGATGCTTTTAAGAAGATTTTAAAATAATATATTTAATCAAGCTTTTGTGGTTTTTTTTTTTCCCAGAGTGTGGTTATATTTGGTTAAACTACTCAGTCTTTCATTACCTAAAGCAGAAATCTCCTCATACCTTTCATTCCATATTCTTGGTTTCCCTTTCCCTTTCTTTCTTCCTCCCTCCCTCTCTCCCACTCTCCCTTCCTCTCTCCCACTCTCCCTCCCTCTCTTCCTCCTTCCTTCCTTCCTTCCTCTTTTAAAATATGGCTGGAGTACTTTTTTCAAAAGAGTACATGGCAGGTAAACCTTCAGAATTCTTGCATGTCATTGTTTTGCTTTCATATTTGATTAGTAGTTTGATTATGTATAGAATTGTTGATATAAAGTCATTTTTTTTAGAATTTTACAGGCATTATGTCACTATTTTCAGCACTTATTCTTGCTAATGAGACTAATACAATGCCATCCTGTTTCTGCTTCCTTTCTATCTATAGGAAGTCTCCTGTTTCTTGGGAAAGTAGCACTAGAAAAGTCCTCTTAATATAAATCTATTTAAATTGGATTGTTTGGGGGGGGTACCATTTTCTGCTAAAAATAGATGGTAGAATGATATGATATCTTCCAAGTTCATATTTCACTTTCCTGCACAATCATAAAGATAGTAATTTCAGCAAAAATATTTCAAGACTGCCCTACAAGGGCCTGTCTTAAATTCTTTGATTTTTAAATGAATCTCCCTTGATGACCCTTTCTTATTTACCATTCTCCTGGTTGGTTTTCTCCTCATCCATCCTAAACTGATCTAACTCTGCTAAAATTCTCATTTAGCAGTAGCTTTGTTGGTGACTCAAGTCACCAACACTTTTATCAACCCTATGAAACCTAATATCTTTTCAAGGTTTGCAATTTTACTTTAAAGTCAATTTATGCTATATATTTATTATTATACATTTATTAAATATTTATGGCTTACATATTTTAATCATATATTTATTAAAAATTCAATGAAATTGACCAAAATAGACTCTGATGTGATTGGTGAGGACAGATGTCAGTGTGATATGGGATGAGTATTTGAATCAGGACTAATTTTACAAGTGGCCAGTCAATTAATGAATATTTTTGAGCCATGACTGCTTCCCTATGCAATCTCATGGCTGTAAGAACTCAGATAATGAATACATCAAACAATAGGGAACTTCCATAGCTCTTTCCTGGAAGTTTCTGGCATATCCTCTTTATCTTCGGTGCGTTATGAAATTTCATGGTGATATTTCTAGGTTTTGATCTTTCTCTTCATTCTGCTCAGCATTCACTTTTTTCAGAGCGAAGCCAGGTCTCTTCAGTGCTGGAACATTTACTTCTTTGCTTTTGTTTCATCTGACAGTATGATTCGTCTACTTGCCATTTTCTAAAGATTTTAATAAATCTCTGGTCTGCTGATGGCTCTCTTTCCCCTTTTTAGTGCTGCTCTGTGCTTGCTAGCTTCTGTATTTCTTGATTGTAATTTTTACAGGCATTTTTGAGGAAGAGAAGGTAAGTATCTATGTAAATAGTCTACTACATAGAACTGGAAGCATCAGGATTATTTATGTTAGATACAGAGTGCTTTATTGAATGGAAATCTCATTCTCCATATCTATATCTATATCTGTATCTACATCTACATAGATATCCCCATACCAAATCCCTATTACTGGATATTTAGGTTGTTTATAATTCCTTAAAATTATTTTTAAAACGCTTCCCGTTAATTTTTGAGATTTCTGATTTTAAAATCTCCCCTTTTCTCTGGATGCACATAAAAATTTCTACAAACAAAATAGTATTTTAACTAGAATAAATTTATGTTCTATATCAAATAAATATTCCATTCTTTCTGAATGGGATAACCATTTGAGCACTATTTAGAAGAGACTGTCTTCTTTGGGGCCAAATAAGAAGATTGCATGTGAAGGGCTTTTGACAGCCAATCTGAAGAGGCATGAATACTCAGAGGCCTCTATTTTCCAATACAGTGCAAACTCAGCCTAAAGGAGAGAATGGTGTAACTGCTGACACTGAGAGGCTTACATGCTAAAGGCAACCAAGTTTTCCCTTTTCCTTAGGGTTTGGCAGTCATCCTCAGGAACAGTTGAAAAGGGAGCAAAGAGAGACATTCTGTATTAGGGCGAGTTGAAACCAAATTGTCAGTAATAGGGGTTTTGGGCTGCCTATTAGGAAAGAGACATATTTTAAGATATTATGTATGGATAAAATAAATGTTTTGAATATGAGCCCCAAATCAGTTATACTAAACAATCTAACATTGGTTCAGTTTCTGAAGTTTTCCATCACTGATTTGCACAACAGAAAAATGAGCCTGAAAGTATATGTTGTTCTAATGATAAGGTCTTGTTGGTGTTAATGACTAAGCTGCTGAAATCTTTATTAATGGAGTGACATTCAGAGCTCAGATATTTTAAAAATAGCACCAGGGCCTATAGAAGGGCTTCTCAATGTGATGTGGAACATTAATCCATAGCATCTATTCTTTAATTGCTCCACTGCTCCAAATTAATCAGAAGAGTGAATGTACTGAACTTTAAGTTGTAGCTGAGCTCTTTCTCCCAGGAGGAGCTGTAGATGGTGTGTTCCAGGACAAAGAGTGGCCAAGATTTATTCCTTTGTGTCCACAGATAGTCAAAACTCAAAAATGGTATATAAAGAAGGTTTTGTTAAAAGGTCAAAATTACTATCACTCTAAATTAGTAATTAAAATTATTGAAATTGAGCACAACTCCAGCTTTAATTTTAATTTTTTCTTCAACTTTATTTATTAATAGCTCATGGTTCTCCTGACCAATGGCAGATAATTCTGCTTATCTGTTAAGAGGTACCCCTTTTGAAGTCTAGTGTCTTATCCTGGAACCAGTGCTATGATTCCCAGAGATGTTCTAACTGTGAGCTGACTCAGGAGTGGAAAGATCTCTAAAGCTACTCTCAGTCAGCTGGCATGAGGTGCAGTGTAAGAAGCTTGGGCTAGAAGTCAAAAGTTCTACATCTAATCTTGGCTTAGCCACATTCCATCTCATCTGTAAAACAGGATTAATAATGCTAGCTCTGCCTGACTACAAGATTGTGAAGAATAAATAGGACTATGCATATAAACTGTGTGAAAGCAAGATATTAATATTTTAATATACACTGGGGAATTTCTGGGATCCCACTTGGAGAAAGAGGAAGAAAATGTCTTTTCGTCCTCTCCTCCGTTGATAAGTTCCTGGGTGTATTAGTTGGTTGAGGATGCTATAACAAAGTACTATAGACTGAATGGCATAAACAGCAGAAATTTATTTTCTCACAGTTCTGGATGCAAGAAGTCCAAGATCAAGGTTCTGGCAATTCAGTTTCTGGTGTGATCTCTCTTTCTCACTTGCAGATGGCCGCCTTCTCGTTATGTCTTCATGTCGCCTTTCATTTTCCATGCTTTTTAGTGTCTCTTCTTAGAAGGACACTAATCCTATCAGATCAAGGCCTCACCCTTATGACCTCATTTAACCTTAATTACTTTACTCCAAATACAGCTACACTAGTGGTTTGGGCTTCAACACATGAATTTAGGGGCAGAGGGACACAAACATTCAGTCTATAACTTTAGGAAAGATTGTATTGGTCCAGAACCTATAGAGCCCTCAGCCATGGACTCATAAATGTCACTGGCTCAGCTGAGCCATCAACAGAGAAAAAATGACCATGTGCTACAGATTTGTTTTCCAGAACCTCTCAATTAGATTGTTCGTGAAGACTCTTCCATTCTTGGCTAATGCTTGAAAAAAGAACAGAATACTTAAATTTTGAGTTACCACTGCCAAATATTTTCATACAACTTTGGATGTTGTCAAAGCCTTTTGAGAAATATTGGATTCAGAACATCTGTACTAGAGTCATTGCACTTAATTGTTTTTATTGTTCCATCGCAAATTTCTTAAATAAGATCAATTACCTACTTTATGTTTGTGGAACCTATGCTCTAAGGACAGAGAAGAAAATGATTCAATTTTAATTTTAATCAAAATAAGGCAGTTACTCTATGTCAGCCATGAAAACACTAGAGAAAGATTTATTCTTTAAAAGTAAAAGGATAAAGGAGGAAATACTGTAAACAATGCATTTTTGGAAAGATGCATGCTTTTAGCCCAGTTAGCTCCATTTGGCATTTATGCCGATACCTTGCATGCTTTAGGATCTTGGAGTGGGGCAGGTGCTGTGATTGAAGAGGCAGTGGACCTGTGTCCTGTCCTAGGGTAAGGGTGCAGCTAACAGGGAGCTCATTCTGAGAAGGTGGAGTCCCTAGGAAGACAGTGGTTCCAGGAGTGTGGGGTATTTATGAATCACAGGTGCTTACTTCTGAGAAGTCTTCCAACAGGCACTGGCATCCTCATGCTTGGCTTAAATTCAGAGTGGGTCCTTGTCTTTGGGAGGAGGATTGTCCTGGGTGAACCTGTCTACTAGTCAGGTTAACAAGGTAAGGAACGGGGCAAATAGAACAATGTAGAAGCTTAGTGATCAGAACTGGGGCATAAGGTCAGGCTTGATATGAGTAACTTGCTTCTGAGATTGGGAAGGTGAGAGTTTTAATTCCTCCTGGAGATGTAGAGCGCGATGTCAGGAATTTGGGTTTATTCAAAGGCAGTTCTCCTGCTGCTCTCTGGCTAATTTTTAGTTTTTTGTCTTTTCTGGGCTAGGAAGATTGATGTATATTAGCCTCAAATGACAGAGCTATATTTTCTTGGAGAGACTTTTCAACAAACTTTAAATAATTTTATAGTTCCATATAATTTTAGGTGAAAACACTGAGGACTAATGATTTACTCAGGTTCACAAAGCATTTCTAGGAGCAGAGTGAGAATTAGAAGACAAATCCATTTTCCTTAATAGAAAATATTAGAAAACAACCATATAGAGACAGACAGTTTTTGCTGTGCTATGCATTATTCAGTCTGGTGAGCATCCTTCTTTATGTTTCTGAAACAGAATATTAAATGACACTCTGTCTAGGTTTTGGCTGAAACCTCAAAGACTGAGAACAAAACAATATTTGCTAAACATCCCCATTCAAAGTGAGGTGTTGGGGCACCTATGTTAGACATGCCAAGGATGTGGTCATGTAGGTATGAAAGCACTGAGTGGATGAAGCACAATTGCTGGGGTCTGAGGTACCCTGCTCCCTTCCCCCATCG
Organism: Delphinapterus leucas; assembly: GCF_059928025.1. Taxonomy (NCBI): domain Eukaryota; kingdom Metazoa; phylum Chordata; class Mammalia; order Artiodactyla; family Monodontidae; genus Delphinapterus; species Delphinapterus leucas. The sequence goes on along the minus strand of NC_143130.1, from coordinate 121,467,802 downwards.
TGGAGGAGGATGGCCAGGTGCTTCCTGCTCACCTCAAGCTTGTGGGAGGCAGAGCTTGACAGTGGAGAACGGGGGGCCCAATGGACACATGTCTTCCTCAGGTTTCAGAGCTCTGAGGGTGAGCTGTGTTGGGGGAAGACTGCACTTCCGCAATGGCAGGGTGGTGGCATTTCCTCTGAAGACCATGCAGAGGAAGGAAACGTCAATTAGAGCCTAGAGATGGTCATACCACGTGAAGTGTCAGACACAGAAAGGCAAATATCATATGACATCGCTTATATGTGGAATCTAAAAGAAAGGGTACATATGAACGTATTTACAAAAATGGAAGTAGAGTCACATGTAGAAAACAAACTTATGGTTACCAGGGCATGAGGGGGAATAAATTGGGAGGTTGGGATTGACATATATACACTACTGTATATAAAATAGAAGACTAATAAGAACCTGCCATATTGCACAGAGAACTCTACTCAATACTCTGTAATGACCAAATGGGAAAAGAATCTTAAAAAAAAAAAAAAGAGTGGACAAATAAAAGGGCAAGTCTTCAAAGGGGCTGCAGATCGTGGTGGTGGAGGTTGGCTGTTGAAAGCATTTCGCCAAGAGTCTGTGTGGGGCGGGCCACCGAATGTTGGGGCTGATAGAGGTTGGGGAGAGGCAGTGGAATTGTAGGTACCACATCTGTCCTGGGAGATGCAACGAGAGGCTTCCAGTGGGGGATTCTGAATTTCTGAGAAATCCACAGAAGCGCCTTGTGAGTGTAAACATCCATCGAGTCTGGAGAACAGCCCTCCCCTCACTCCCAGGGGTTCTGAAGCCACAGAGTGAGAGAGAGGAGTGGAAGGCCAGGCAAGGAGTTGAAGCAGGTGGTAGCAACCGTGCTTGCCTCCCTCACTGCAGGCTTCCTGAGCTGCAGCAGGCTTGAGCTGGGGACAGTTTAACTTTGAAGGATGTGCAGGGTTTGATTATTGCTCCAAATTGCACTTTTCAGATACTGAAAAAGAAAGTTCTTTTGGCTAAAAGTGACCTGAGGACTTTTTAGTATTTGAGACTAGTCAGAAAAAAGTTATGAGATTTTACTGAGATTTCATCCTTTGGCAGAGGTGGAACTAGCCAAAAGAGCAATTTAAAGGAATGTGTGTGTGTGTGTGTGTGTGTGTGTGTGTGTGTGTGTAAATGGAGGCAGGGGGCAAAGGATAGTAGTGGTACAAATCTATTTACTTAGTTAAGTAAATGATTATACTTCTGTAGCACCCTAGATAAAATCCATCCAATACCTATCAAGCTATCTTGTTCTTATAGGTAAAATAACCTCACTGTCACTATGAAATAAGCATTCTGAGAATCAATTCGATGCCTTTTTCTCTAATATATAATACAATGTCATAAAATAGGTGCTCAATAAATATTTGTTGGACGAGCAGCTATTTGAAGGTAGTATCACTTAGGACTTAAGAGCTTAGGTTCTGGTTTTAGAGAAATGTGGGTTCAAATCCCCGCTCCACCATTTGCTAGCTCTGTCCTTTTAGACAATTTTTGTATCTTTCTCTGTGCCTCAGATTCATGTATTTAATATAGATATAATAGTAGCTCTGCCTCGCTGGTCTTTTTCAGAACTACATGAGGTAATGCAATATAAGCACATGGCTTGACATGTTAGGTGCTCTCAGTATGTAAATAGACATAGCTTATCAGATTTTGTAAACTGTTGCTGCATTTCAGACTTCTTCCATAAGGAACTTACACTCTGTACAGATATTATTGGTTTGAGTTAAATTTTAGCAAAACTAAATATGTTGCTTTTAAGAGCCAATTAAAATCCTTCCTTCCTCCCTCCCTCCCTCCCTCCCTTCCTTTCTTCCTTCTTCCTTCCTCTCTCTCTCCCACCTTCCCTCCCTCCCTTATTTTTCACCATATTACCTTGGGTGAGGTATGGTGAGGCCAAAACAGATCAATAGAGAGAAGCCAGAAAGGGTTTTGTAGTTTGTTGGACTCACAGTTCCCTGGGGAGAACACAGCACACCGTGCAGGGCCACTCAGGGAAGAACTAGGGTCAGCCACAGGGCAGAGGGAGAGAGGACAAGTGGGCAAGTGCCTTTATACTGCAAGTGGGCAAGTGCCTTTATACTGCAGTTTCTGAGGGAAAGAATGGGCAAGCACGTTTAGGATTGGCTAATGTGAGCAGTGTCAATAGACTCTGGGGCATAGGGGCTGTCCCTGGTTGTCTGGTACCTGGCCCTGGGGCAATTTAGAGCAGGTGTATAGGGGCCAAGAGTGTGAGAGCTGATATTGGAGGTGGTTCAGGGTGTGGGCTTAATTGACTGCTCAAGAAGCAGATATGACCAGCCTCTAGCCAGGGCCTCAAAACTGGGTCAGGACAGCATTTAAAAACCTGTATCACACTATATAGAGTCAAATGTTAGCAGGTACTGAGGCTGAGGTTTTTGCTAGGTAGGAGAATTTATCCTGTGCACATTGTAAATACTGAGTGCTGTAGATGCACTGCATCGAGTCAAGGCTTGAGCAGCCTAATGCCATTATCCTCAATTCTCTTTTAATGTGTGAAAATTTCCACCCAAGGGGTGAGCAAAAGGGTTGTTGTTACTTAATGTTTGCTTAGCACAGCACATTTGGGAAATTTTTCAGAATATTTTATGAATGAATTCTGAGGTACCTAGAATTTGCAAGTATGTCTAAAATATACATATTTATTGAATATTTTTCCACTAAAACCGTTGAGTTTGGGTAAGCCATAGATTGGCTCATGAATATGGAGCCTTTCAGTTTTTCAAGTCAGAGTCTTCTCTCCGCTGTCCTGCTAGAATATATGTCACCGAGCAAAGGGGGCGTTGAGGAAACATGGAGAGACTATTTTATGCTGTTTTGCTTTTGTTTGTTTCTTTGTTTTGTTTTTTTTGGAAAAATGAGAGAACAAGAGGAGGTGGAGATGGGGAGTGAAAAATTCAGTAGTGTGTAGATTTGTAATATTTACCAATTACAGCAGAAAACATAAGTCCTCTTGCCTATTATTTAAAAATAGATCTCCAGGACTTCCTGGTGGTCCAGTGGCTCCACGCTTCCAATGCAGGGGGCACGGGTTCTATCCCTGGTTGGGGAACTAAGTTCCCGCATGCCGTGTGGCACAACAAAAAATATTAAATAAAAATAGATCTCTGAATGTGTCTCCCACATTGCTATGATAAATAACAGCCACTTTAGTGTTCCAAAGAAAATCCTAGTTATTGGATTTCTATAGTGAAGCATTGTTTCAAAAGACCTTACCTTGCTTTTGAAGACTATTTGCAATCTTGATACATTTTCATATTACTGGCACTAAATTATTTTTAGTTCAACTGGCCACAGTCCGCAATAAACCTAGATTCTGTTTTGAATATACATTCTATATAAATACTTAAGTATATTCCCAGTCCAAAGATATGGTCTACGGTTTTTTACATAAACTGTAGTAAGAAGGAATTCAAATATTATAGGACCTATTTTATAAGCTTCCTGTTACCAGACAGATATGTCAAACTCATTCATATGAAAAATGTATTTCATTTCAAAACTTGAAGTCTCTGAGTAAATACTGTTACGGTATGCAAATAATTCAGATAAAATTTGTACACTTACAAATATTCTTACCTACCAAATGAAAACTTAGAATGAGCTGCAGGAATAGTTGTAATAACATATATAGTCTGTATGTTCACAGAGGACATTTTATTCTTAAGGTCTGAAACACTCAAAGAACCAAGTAGTATAAAAAGAGTACTGCCAGCAGCTCTTTCCTAGTCATTACCAATGATGTGACGACCTTGGGCAGATCTACCTCTCTGGAGGCCAATTTCCTCTTCTGAAAAAGAGGGAAATATATTAAATAATCTCTAAGGTTTCCTTTGTTATAAACTGTCATGATTCTCTTTTTATAAGTTATTTTTCATTTAGGAAAAAAGTAGGTAAAATGTATAAAATATGAATTTCATTGTATAACAGGAAATCATAAACTTTGTCGTGGCATGAACTTTTGTTTTTCAAATAAAGTGTATAGTTGGAAAAGTTCTGACATTTGTATGCATCTGTGAAATCATCACCATAGATTTCCTCATGCCTTTTGTATAGTCCCTCTCTTTCTCTCCTCGTCCTTCTCCTGCCCCATATCCATGCAACCATTGATCTGCTTTCTATTGCTATAGTTTAGTTAGAATTTTATAATAAATGAGATCATACAGTATGTGCACCTTTTTTTGGTCTGGCAATTCTGTTACTCAGCATAGTTATTTTCAGATTCAGTTGTATTTTTGCATGTGTCAGTAGTTTAATTATTTATATTGCTGAATATTATTACATTGTAAAAATGTCACAGTTTATTCACCTTGTTGATAGATATCTGCAGTTTCCAGTTTTTATCTGTAACAAGCTGCTATGCATATTCCTGTATGTCTTTGTATGGACATATGCTTTCTCCTAGGTGGGAGATGGGAATGGCTAGCTCATATGTCAGATGTCTATTAAGAAACCACAAAACCCTTTTCCAAAGTGATTGTACCATTTTACATCCCCACCAGTAGTGATGAGAGTTCCAGTTCTTCCACATCCTCACCAACAACTGGTATGGTCAGTCGTTTACATTTTAGCTGTCCTAGTGGATGTGAGGTGTTATCACATGGTGGTTTTAATTTGCATTTCCCTATTGATATGTGATATTGAATATCTTTTCATGTGCTTATTTGGCCTCTGTATCTTCTTCCTTGAAGTGTCTGTTCAGATTTTTTTTCCTATTTTTAATTGGATTGTTTGGTCTCTTATTGAGTTTTGAGAATACATGATTCTTTACATACTGTGGATGTTGTTACTTTTAAGACTTTTTAGGTGTGACCACAGCAGTGCTCAGTCTAGGGCTAATTATCACCCAATATTGAGGTAAGACCCTTCTATGTTCTCTACCAAATGCCCTGTGAATCATAAGTTTCCCCAGTCTGGTTGGTGGGAACAGGCACTAGTCCCAGACCTGTGTGGAAACCAGGCATTGTTACTTCTAATTTTTTGGAGTAGTTCTTTCTGTGGCCTTGAGTACTTTCCTTAAGAACATGCGTTGATCAGTATCAGCTGAACACTTGGGAGGAACTATCTACATTTCTCTGGAGTTCCCTTTCTATGCAGTTTTCTCCTCTCTGGTACTCTATCCTGAGATTTCTAGCTTCTTTGATCCTCTCAACTCAGGGAGTCTGCTGGCACCCCTTGATTTCCCCCTCCCTGCTGCACTGTTGGAAACTCAAGACAGTAAACTGGTGCAATTTGTGAGTTCTCCTTGTTTGTTTCCTGTCTCTTAGGGATCACTGTCCTTTGTTATCTGACATCCAGTGCCTCAAAAATGTTTTGTTTTTTTAACACGTTTTTGTTTTCTTTTCTTTTTTTTTTTTTTGCTACTCCAAGCAGGAGGGTGAATTTGGTCCCTTTTACTACATTTTGGCCTGGAGTGATTTTTAGTTGTTTTTTTTCTTTGAAGTTTGTATATATATATATATATATATATATATATATATATATATATATTTTAGTAGCAACCAATATTTATTAAGCACTCACTCGTATCAACAATTGTCCTGAGAATGTGAAGTTTGCTTAAACTCTTAAGGTGAGCCACTGGCCATGCTCGCAATCTCACTATCATTAACATTTTGGTGTATATTCCTCCAGTTGTCTCTCTCTCTGTTTGTATTTTTCTTAAACAGGTTTATTGAAATATAATTCACATACTATATAATTAACCAATTTAAATCATACAGTTCAATTTAAATCATACAGTTCAATGATTTTAAATATAGTCACAGATATGTGCAACCATCACCACAATTAATTTTAGAATATTTTTATCACTGTAACAAGAAACTATTTATCACCCTTTCATCCCCTACTTCCCTTACAACCTAGTGCCCTGGCACTAAGCAACCACTAATCCACTTTCTGTCTCTATAGATTTACCTATTCCGGACATTTTTTTTTTTTTCTCTTTTGGCCTTGCTGTGCGGCATGTGGGATCTTGTTTCCCTGACCAGGGATCGAACCCGTGCCTGCTGCATTGGAAGCACAGAGTCTTAACCACTGGACTGCCAGGGAAGTCCCTGGACGTTTTATATAAGTAGAATCATATAATATTTAAGCTTTTGTGACTGACTTCTTTCACTTAGCATAATGTTTTTAAGGTTCATGCATGTTCTTGCATGTATCAGTACTTCATTCTTTTTTTTTATAGCCAAATAATATTCTATTGTATGGATATATCAACTTTTGTTTATCCAGTCATCTGTTGACAGATGGCATTGGGGTTGCTTCTTTTAGCTGTTGTGAATAGTACTAGAGTGAACATTCATGCACACATATTTGAGTACCTATTTTTAATTATTTATAGCATATGTCTATGAGTGGAATTGCTGGATTGTATGGTAATTCTATGTTTAACTTTTCAGGAATTGCCAAACTGGTTTCCATACTGGCTGCATCATTTTACATTCACACCAGCAATGTACAAGTGTTCCAGTTTCTCCATATTCTTGTAAATACTTTACTATTTTCCATGTTACAAAAATATAGCCATCCTAGTGGGTGTGAAATGGTATCTCATTGTGGTTTTGATTAACATTTTCCTAATTACTAATGATGTTGAGCATCTTTTCATATGCTTGTTGGTCATTAGCTTATCATTTTTGGAAAAATGTCATTTAAGTGCCTTACCCATGTTTTAATCAGGTTGTTTGTTGAGTTACAAGAGCTCTTTATGTATTCTGGCTACTAAACCCTTATTCCATATATGTTTTGAAAAAATTTCCTCCCATTCTATGGATGTCTTTTCACTTTCTTAGTAGTATCCTTTGATCCACAAAAGTTTTTAAAATTTTGATGAAATTCAGCTTATCTATTTGTTCTTTTATTGCTTGTGCTTTTGGTGTCATATCTAAGAAATCATTGTCAAATCCAAGGTGATGAAGCTTTACCCCTATGTTTTCTTCTAATAGTTTTAGTGCTTAAATTTAGGTCTTTGATCCATCTTGAGTTAATTTCTGGAAGTGGTATGAGGTAAGGATCCAACCTTATTCTGTTGCATGTGGCTATCCAGTTGTACCAAAACCATTTGTTGAAAAGACTTTTTTTTCCCATTGAATGATTTTGGTACCTTTGTTGAAAATCAGTTGACTATAGACATATGGATTTATTTCTGGACTCTAACTTCTATTCCATTGGTCTATATGTCTATCCTTATGCCAGAGCACACTGCTTTGATTACTGTAACTTTGTACTAAGATTTCAAATTGAGGAGTGTGAGTCTTCCTACTTTATTCTTTTTTAAGCTTGTTTTGGCTATTCTGGTTCTCTGACAATTTTATATGAATATTAGAATCAGCTGAAATTCTAGTAAAGATTGCATTGAATCTGTAGGTCAAGTTGAAGAATATTGCTGTCTTAATAATATTGTCTTCTAATTCATGAAGATGGGGTGATTTTCATCTTCTTTAATTTCTTTGGTTAATGTTTATAGTTTTCAGAGCATAAGCTTTACACTTTGCTAAATTTATTCCTAAGCATTTTATTCCTTTTTGATGCTATTATAAATGAAGTTTTAAAAATTTCATTTTTAGATTGTTCATTGCAGGTGTATAGAAATATAATTGATTTTTGTATATTGATTTTATATCTTGCAAGCTTGCTGAACTCATTAGTTTTGATAGTTTTTTGGTGGATTCCTTAGGATTATCCACAGACAAGATTATGTTATCTGTGAATAGAGATGGTTTTACTTCTTCTCTTCCAATCTGGACAAGTTTTATTTCTTTTTCTTCCCTAATTGCTTTCTTTAGAACTTCTAATATGATGCTGAATGGAAGTAGCAAGAACAGACACTCTTATCTTATTCCTGATCTTAGAGGGAAAGCATGCAGTTTTTCACCATTAAGTATTATGTTAGCTTTGGGGTTTTTGTACTTGTCCTTTATCAGGTTGTGGAAGTTCCCTTTGATTTATAGTTTGTTTAGTGTTTCTGTTATGAAAGGGTGTTGATCAAATTCTTTTTCTATTTCTATTGAGATGACCATGCGTTTTTTGTTTTTTTTTTCTGTCCAAAGAGGGTATTACGTTAATTGCTTTTCAGTTGTTAAATTACCCTAGGGATAAATTCCACTTGATCATGGTATATAATTCTTTTTGTATTTTGCTAGAATCAGTTTGCTAGTATTTTGTTGAGGATTTTTATATTCATATTTATCAAAGATGTTGGTCTGTAGTTCTTTTTCCTTATGATGTCTTTGTCTGATTCTGGTACCAGGGTAATACTGGTCTGATAGAATGAGTTGGGAAGTATTCCCTCCTCTTCTAATTTTTGGAAGAATTTGTGAAAAATTGGTATTCATTCTTCTATAAATGTTTAATAGAATTCAGCAGTAAAGCCATCTGGGCCTGAGTTTTTCTTTGTGGGTAAGTTTTTCTTTTTTTAATGCACTTTTCCAAACTGTAATTTATTTCATAATTGCAAGAAAAGATCTTTAAAAAAAAAAAGAGAGAATTGACATTGGAAACAGAAAATGTTCTGTTCTCTTTTATGCCTCAAACATATATCAGTGGATTCCTAAAGGCTAATTTAAGGTATGGTCAAAAGAGGATGTGGGTAACTTTTTGATTACTAATTCAATCTTTTTATTTGTTACAGGTCTATTCAGATTGTTTTTCTTGAGTTGGTTTCAGTAGTTTGAAATGTCACTTAAATATACTTCATATTTTTACATATACTGTGGATTACTTCTAGGCTTTCTAGTCCTTTGTGTAATCATCAGTCTACCGATTCTTAAGACAAATACCACACTGCTTTTACTTCTTATTATTTTAGCATTTTGAAAACCTATAGTAGCTAGAAAAGAAACTTCCCTCTTGTTACTCCTTAAACTTTTTTGGTTGGTTACTTCTGTCAGTTTATATTCCAGCTGATCATTAGAATCACTCTGTCATAACACCTATGTTTCCTCTGCATCCCTCTTCCCAAATTTCCTTTTGGAGTTTATTTGATCTGAGATAAATTCATATACTATCTAAGAAGGATTGACAGTTTTCAGTATTGACTGGACACATTGTGGGTACTCTCCTACCCTTTATTTTTAGTCTTGCTGGCCACTAGACTTCTGAGCTTCTTGAAGTGTAAGTATGTAATGACTCTTGACTCTTTCCTTATTGCAGTATTTCTCTAGCTCTTCTCTTTCTTCTTCCCATCCTCCTACACTAGAGCTTTATCTCTAAACAATCTCTTGCCAATCTGTCTCCTTCTCCTTCAGGCTTCTCGTAGAGTAATTATTTTTGTCTGTTTCCATCTTAGAAGCATGGCGACTACCAATTGCTTAAGTCAGTCAAATAGACCTTTGCTCTGATTCCAAAGATCTTCAGCTGTCATCTAGGATCTCTGTCTCACTCCCACCCTAAGCCCATATACTACTCCACTTCCCCCACAACTCAAAATTTGTATCCCTCTCCTACTACCTATTGGTTTATAATTTCTACTTTAGCAATACAATCTATTCACATTTCTTTATTTTAGCAAAGCAAAACTCACCAGTGTTTACCTACAGAAGATCATACTATCTTGCAGTATTTGTTACATAATCTCTTCCATAAAAATCATATCCTGTCCAAGAACATGGTATATCTCTCCATCTGTTTGTGTCATCTTTGATTTGTTTCATCAGTGTCTTACAGTTTTCTGAGTACAGGTCTTTTACCTCCTTAAGTAGGTTTATTCCTAGGTATTTTATTCTTTTTGTTGCAGTGGTAAATGGGATTGTTTCCTTAATTTCTCTTTCTGATCTTTCATTGTTAGTGTATAGGAATGCAAGAGATTTCTGTATTTTTGTATCCTGCAACTTTACGAAATTCATTGATTAGCTCTAGTAGTTTTCTGGTGGCATTTTTAGGATTTTCTACATATAGTATCATGTCAACTGCAAACAGTGACAGTTTTACTTCTTCTTTTCCAGTTTGGATTCCTTTTATTTCTTTTTCTTCTCTGATTGCCATGGCTAGAACTTCCAAAACTATGTTGAATAATAGTGGTGAGAGTGGACATCCTTGTCTTGTTCCTCATCTTAGAGGAAATGCTTTCAGTTTTTTGCCATTGAGAATGTTGTTGGCTGTGGGTTTGTCCTATGTGGCCTTTATTATGTTGATGTAGGTTCCCTCTAAGCACACTTTCTGGAGAGTTTTTATCATAAATGGGTGTTGAATTTTGTCACACGCTTTTTCTGCATCTATTGAGATGGTCATATGGTTTTTATTCTTCAGTTTGTTAATATGGTGTATCACATTGATTGATTTGCATATATTGAAGAATCCTTGCACTCCTGGGTTAAACCCCACTTGATCATGGTTTATGATCCTTTTAATGTGTTGTTGTATTCCGTTTGCTAGTAATTTTTTGAGGATTTTTTCATCTATTTTCATCAGTGATATTGGTCTGTAATTTTTTTTTGTAGTGTCTTTGTCTGGTTTTGGTATCAGGGTGATGGTGGTCTTGTAGAATGAGTTTGGGAGTGTTCCTTCCTCTGCAATTTTTTGAAAGAGTTTGAGGAGGATGGGTGTTAGCTTTTCTCTAAATGTTTGGTAGAGTTTGCCTGTGAAGCCATCTGGTCCTGGGCTTTTGTTTGTTGGAAGATGTTTAATCACAGTTTCAATTTCATTACTTGTGATTGGCCTGTTCATATTTTCTGTTCCTTCCTGGTTCAGTCTTGGAAGGTTATACCTTTCTAAGGATACTTCCAGGTTGTCCATTTTATTGGCATAGGGTTGCTTGTAGTAGTCTCTCATGATGCTTTGTATTTCTGTGGTGTCCGTTGTAACTTCTCCTTTTTCATTTCTAATTTTATTGATTTGAGTCCTCTCCCTCTTTTTCTTCATGAGTCTGGCTAAAGGTTTATCAATTTTGTTTATTTTCTCAAAGGACCAGCTTCTAGTTTTATTGACCTTGCTGTGCTATTTATTAATCTTTGACCATACTACGCAAAGCAATCTACAGATTAAATGCAATCCCTATCAAATTACCAATGGTATTTTTCACAGAATTAGAACAAAAAATTTTACAATTTGTATGGAAACACAAAAGACCCCGAATAGCCAAAGCAATCTTGAGAAAGAAAAACAGTTGGAGGAATCAGACTCCCTGACTTCAGGCTATACTACAAAGCCTCAGTAGTCAAGACAGTATGGTACTGGCACAAAAACAGAAATATAAATCAGTGGAACAGGATAGAAAGCCCAGAGATAAACCCACGCACCTATGGTCACCTAATCTATGACCAAGGAAGCTAGAATATGCAATGGAGGAAAGATAGCCTCTTCAATAAGCGGTGCTGGGAAAGCTGGGCAGCTACATGTAAAAGAATGAAATTAGAACACTGCCTAACACCATACACAAAAGTAAACTCAAAGTGGATTAAAGACCTAAATGTAAGACCAGACACTATAAAACTCTTAGAGGAAAAATAGTAAGAACACTCTTTGACATAAATCACAGCAAGATCTTTTTTGACCCACCTCCTAGAATAATGAAAATAAAAACAAAAATAAACAAATGGGACCTAATGAAACTTAAAAGCTTTTGCACAGCAAAGGAAACCATAAATAAGACAAAAAGACAACCCTCAGAATGGAAGAAATTATTTGCAAATGAATCAACAGACAAAGGATTAATCTCCAAAATATATAAAAGCTCATGCAGCTCAATATCAAAAAAACAAACAACCCAATCCAAAAATGGGCAGAAGACCTAAGTAGACATTTCTCCAAAGAAGACATACAGATGGCCAAGAGGCACATGAAAAGATGCTCAGCATCACTAATTATTAGAGAAATGCAAATCAAAACTACAATGAGGTATCACCTCACACCAGTCATAATGGCCATCAAAAAATCTACAAACAATAAATGCTGGAGAGGGTGTGGAGAAAAGGGAACACTCTTGCACTGCTGGTGGGAATGTAAATTGATACAGCCACTATGGAGAACAGTATGGAGGTTCCTTAAAAAAGTAAAATTAGAACTGACATATGACCCAGCAATCCCACTACTCGGCGTATACCCTGAGAAAACCATAATTCAAAAAGAGTCATGTACAACAATGTTCATTGCAGCTCTATTTACAATAGCCAGGACATGGAAACAGCCTAAATGTCCATTGACAGAGGAATGGATCAAGAAGATGTGGTACATGTATACAATGGAATATTACTTATCCATAAAAAGGAATGAAATCGGGTCATTTGTAGAGACGTGGATGGACTTAGAGACTATCATGTAGAGTGTAGTAAGTCAGAAAGAGAAAAACAAATGTTGTATATTAACACGTATGTGTGGAATCTAGAAATTGGTACAGATGAACCTTTTTGCAGGGCAGCAATAGAGTTGCAGATGTAGAAAATGGACATGTGGACACAGGGTGGGTGGGAGGAGGTGTGGGATGAATAGGGATTGACATATATATACTACCACGTGTAAAACAGATAGCTAGCCCGAACCTGCTGTATAGTGCAGGGAGCCCAGCTCGGAGCTCTGCGGTGCCCTAGATGGATGGGATGGGGGTGAGGTGTGGGCGAGTTCCAAGAGGGAGGGCATATATGTATACATACAGCTGATTCACTTCATTGTACAGCAGGAACTAACACAACATTGTAAAGCAACTATACCCCAATTAAAAAAAAAAAGTGCATATCCTCTCCATCTTCCAACCCCTGCTCAAAACACACTTGGGACAGGAAGTATGTTCATTTTAAGTCTATTCTAGTCATTCTAACAGTTTTTTGTGATGATATTTATCTAGGTGTATTTGACTGTACAGAGATGCCTTATTTATGAAAATACAATGTACAAGAATGTATAATATATATGATTCAGATTGCTTTTATAAATATGATCTGCCGCTGGATTCATTTAAATGTTAGCTTATATTTCCTGGAAGCTATAAAAATTTAAACAGGGAACTCTTGTTTCCAAGAGTGTGAAATCTCTATGTACTTATAAATCAATACTTACAAATAAATAAAAAGAATTGATTCAAAGACACGGAAGAATATAAACCTTAGTATAATTTTAAATGTGTAAAAATTTGTTATTTAGTGCTTTGGTATTATATCTTCTTTATAAAGCTATTCTTGGGTATTCATATTTGTAAGACAGCTACTGCAGGTATAGTCTTTTAAAAAAATCTCTCTGTAAATTCAGTCCATGAGGGATAATGGATTAAGATCACTGTGCCATTAGAGAACTTTCTCACCTAAATTCACCCTGTGTGGGTATTAACACAGAGATTGCAGAGGACGATAAAAACAGAGAGGGATCTGCTTTATCCTATGGGAATCAGAAGACTTCCAATAGGTGACACTCTGAGTCTTGAAGGAGAAATAGAAGTTAGCTAGATGGTGGGGTGGGAGACGTGAGCGTTCCAAAAATAGCCAGGGATGTGTGTGTGTGTGCACAGACCTGAGAGAATGTGACAAATGTGAGAAACTGCTAAGAACTAGTACTGCTGGAACAAACACTACATAGGAGATCATAGGGGAGATATGGCCAGAAGGCCAAACTGGGGCCATGTCATAAAGAGGTTTGGAAACTATACCAAGGAGTTTGACCTTTATTCTCCAGGCAATGGGAACTTGCTTGCAGTGTAGTTTCTGTGGGTATATTATGAAGGAAAAAACTAAAATTCTTGTTCTTATATAATGGGCAAGGCAACCTTTAAAAAAAAAAAAAGCACAGGCCTCCTCTTTTGGGAAGAGCGTCAGCAAATCAGGTTCACAATTGACTTCAGTTTTTCTGAGTTCCCTAGACTTTGTTCCTTTGCAAAGTACTTTTTTCTTGTTTTCAAAAGATCCAAGTATAGAATTGTTTACTTGTTTCTAGAGCTATTTATTTCCTTCACAGATTGTCTCTGTCTTTGAATGTGCCTTTAGAAATGGTGTTTTCCAATTTGATTCTCAGGAGTAAGGCCCCGAGCATGAAAAACATGAATTTTTTTCGTAGAAGCAAGTGAACTTTCTTTCTTTCCTGATGCACACAGATGGTTTCAGGATGTATCAATGCTGAGAGCCATTTACAGTCAAAAAATTTTTTGACCTTTGGCAAGCCCTAAAGGGAAAATGAGATTAATGTTACATGTCATTCCCAGCATCAGATTGGAGGAAGGATTTGTAACTATGATGTTGTTTTAGTTTCAAATTTAAGAGAAACTTAACACCTCTGACTATATTTGTGCAGTGAGACCATGATGACTGAGAAAGCCTACAGGGCCTCAAGGAGGGGCTGGGAGGCGCACTGCTTGCTGTGTGATGCTGTGGGAAAGAAGTAGTGAGTGTTCCCAAATTTTTTTAATTTATGAAACTTTTAAAAGTTATTTTGTATAATTGTAGAGTTATTTCCTGAGGGTTTACTTGTTTGTTTTTGTTTTTGGCGCAAATTCAAGAAGACTGATAATGAAGTTCTGAGGAAGTAGCTCCAACCACTGGGGAGTGAGGGATGGAGACTTAAGCTCCTGTACCTTCACTGTTAAGGATGCACTCTTAGTAGAACATGAAGGTTGCACTGCACATCAAATCCCCTAGCTCTTCATTTCCTCAGAAGGTCTGAGTGACTAACACTCCTCCTCCACAATGTGACTTGGAAGAAAGGTGACAAAGAGCGTAATAGGAAGAAGGGTTAAACCTAAGAGTTCAAATGTTGATTTTGTGCTTCAAACAGGTATGGAATGGAGTAGGCCTAGGTGAGGTATAAGTGAATGAATTAAGTAGTTCAGGAGAGGAAATAAACACTTTGTAAAGTGGGCCATGCCTTTTGATTTTTTTGATTGTTTCTTTTAATTTTTACATAAAGACCTTTTCAAAATATCAGCTTAAAATGTCTAAAAGAAGATAAGGAAAAGATACTGTGTTTGAATTGAAATCTGGGCCAGAATTTAAAAAGGAGAATGGTGTATCCTTAGGGTCCTAGCAAAATAATTGTCATGGAAAGCACAGTGAGAAAGTTCTGGAAAGTGAAGTTTTGGAAGTAGGGAGGATCACTTGTATAGTTATCCTTTCACTCGGAGATTCTCCCCGAGCTCTTCTCAGCTCAAAACTGGAAGGGATTTGTATTAATATGGGAGGCTATTTCCTTGGAAAAGCCTCTTAGACCTTAAGAAATGTGCAAGAGGCTTTTTTGACAAGGTTCATGAAAATGGTGTCAGGAAAAGGAAATTACTTGCTTTAACAACTCTGACATTATAGGTGTGGAGTGTCTTGTATTCTGTTTGGTGACTTGCATACAGATGGGGCCATGTGGACTCAGAGCTATGTTCCTTTGTGTTTCTTTCCATTTCTACCACTACAAGAAAATGAGTCAGATATGCAGATCAAGTTGCGCTAAAAGAGCCAGTGGTTTTAATTAGTTTTGAGAGAGAAGTTAACCTAAATACAACATTGGAATTAGAGTTGGAAGGATAGTGGTCTGCTTTACTCTTTATAGTGGCCTAGCAAAAATTTATGTTGCCATAGGATTTTAGAGCTCATGGAGCTTAGAAATCATGTAGTCCAAGTGGATCTGGACTTCAGTATTCTGACTTTGAGTTACCTTTTCCCACTATATTGGACTTTCTTTCTTTACAATGTGTAAAACACAGTGGCTATCAGTTAAGTTTAGGGAGCTTAAAAAGTAGATGACCATGGCGAAAGAGACTCATCCCTGCCAATTTAGAATACTTCAGTTCTTCTATGAATGTTGCAGTTAATTCGTGTGTTACTATCTGAATGTAGAAATTGTTGCACTGGACATCTCTGAACCTGTCATTGCAGACTTGAGGGCCCTTGAATCTTTGAAGCCTTTAGGAACACATCTTAACATTTCAAGCATGCAGATACAGAACCTTACCAATGTTAACATTTCTGAGCCTCAAACTTCTCTCTGTAAAATTAAAAATTGTCCTTTTCTCTTTTAAGAGTCTGAGTTTTTTGTTCATCATTCCACTTGTGTAGAATGCTCTCTGCTTCTTTTCTTCACCTTTCCTTCCTTGAAAACTCAGCTCAAATCCCACTTCCTCAAAGTTTACTGATTTCCTCAGCCTCATTTAGATTACTATTCAATTCTTGCTTTTTGTAATTTGATATTTTTATAGATTATACTCCATACAAAGTTATTATAAAATATTGACTGTACTCCCTGTGCTGTACATTATATCCTCGTGACTTATTTATTTTATACCTAGTAGTTTGTACCTCTTAATCCCCTTTATCTATTTCACCCCTGTCTCTACCACTCTTCCCTCTGATAACCACTAGTTTGTTCTCTGTATCTGTGAGTCTGTTTCTGTTTTGTTATATTTGTTGGTTTGTTTTGTTTTTAGTTTCCACATATAAGAGAAAACATACAGTATTCGTCTTTCTCTGTCTGACTTATTTCACTAAGCATAATACCTTCCAGGTCCATTCATGTTGTATTCAATTCTTTTGACAGGTAATGTCACTACATGGTTTTGATGTTGTGGTTATTTTTCTTGCACTGTGGTTATTTGCTGTTAGGTAGCTTTTAACATTTTAATACTTTATTTAAGCTCCAAATTGCAAGCTTTCAGAGAGTGGAAACTATGACCTCTCCAACTTTGCATTTAATTTAATGTATCTCAGAGTGCTTAGTGTATACTATATTCTTAGTAAATAATTGTAATTTTGATTTTATAAGGTCATAGGATTTTTTTTTACAAAAACACTTTAATAAAAGCTTAGAAAGTGGTGGTATACATTAAGACATTTATTTTCAAAGTACAGCACAGTATTTTCTTAACTGGATCTCTTTTATTTCTTAGTCTGAAAGTATATCTATAATATACATCTACAAAATTAATATATTTAATATTAATTTACCTTATGCTTTAAATAAACTTAGCATTATAAAAATATAGTTTATTTTTGGTGACAGTTTCTAAGTTTAAAATTTTAAAACATCTTGAATCTGTGTTCAAATATGGTATTTTTGATACTAAATTTAAAATTCTGCAGACAATAAAATGTAAATGCCTATATAAACAGGAAATAAGGTAAATATATTTTTATTGAAGAGACTCTAGAGAACAAGTCACTTCAAAAGAGATCAAAATAAGAGAATGTTTTGTTCTATACCTACTAGATAAAATAATAAGTACTGCAATTAATACCAAGGTAGCTAGTGTCCATTAGGACTTAGAATCACCTGAAACTTTATGAGGTGATGGACCCTGAAGTTTTACAGGATTTATTTCCCAACCTCTGGTTCACATATGTTTCATTAAGGCATCTAAAGTACTTGCTATTTTTTGCTGATCAGATTCAGTCAGCCTAATGTCATCAGTGTAATGGACCAGTATATTCCTTTCCTATTGCTTCTGTAACAAATTACTACAAACTTAGTGTACTCAAACCACACAAATCTATTATCTTACAATTTTAGTAGTCAGAAGTCCTAAAATCAAGGTGTTGGCAGGGCTACATTCCTTCTGGAGGCTTTAAGGGGAAATCCACTTCCTTGTTTTTCCCAGCTTCTCTAGGACACCTGCATTCCTTCACTTTGTGTCCCCTTCCTCCATCTTCAAAACCAACAGAACAGCATTTTCAAGTCTCTCTTTCTTTCTCCCTCTCCCTGCTTCTCAATCTCTCTGACTTTTGATTCCATCATCATATCTCCTCCACTCTCTTTCTGACTCTGACCCTCCTGCCTCCTCTCATAATGACCTTGTGATTATATTTGAGTCCACTTGGTTAATGCTGGATAAACTCCCTTAATATCCTTAATTACATCTGCAAAGCCTCTTCTGTCACGTAGGTAAAATATCCACAGGTTTTGGGGATTAGGATGTAGGTATCTTTGTGGTATCATTATTCTGCTAACACAACCAGTATGATATTGCATGGAATACCAAGATGATAAGATCCCTGTGCAACATATTATGGCAGTGAATAGAGTTGAAGTAGTTCTGAGGTATACTGGTGGTCCACCTAAGTAAAGCAAACTTTTTTTCATGATTCTTAATTGGTATGGAGAAAAAAAACATTTGCTGGGTCAATAGGTACCTACCAGGTACCATAGTTGCTGTAATTTGATCCAATATAAATATTATATTTGGAATAACAGCTACAATGGAGTCAACACCTGATTAAGTTTATGATATTCCATGTTAATTCCCCAAAATGTATCTACCTTCTGTCCCAGCCAGACTAAATTAAATGAGGATGCCCCCCTTCCCATGCAGAGATCTTACTCTAGGTATGGGTCTAGTAGCAATGAGGGGTTGTTAGGATAATTGGCATCGGGCAGCTATTCTAGGTGATGTTATTACAATTTTATGCAAAGGAAGGCTACTCTCCCCAAACATAGGAGAGCAAGCTTCTTTCACTAGCAAAAGATAGTCAAAGTGACTTGAGTTTTTAAAATTCTCAGTTTCATCCATGTCCAAACAGATGTCACTATTCCTCCTCTGAGCTCCAGCATCATATTTAAAGACCCAAGCTTTTCACTTTCTTTCTTTAAGCAAGTCAGTGCACTCGGGAGAATTGAGCCTACATCACTGTCCTGGTCATTGTCTCTATTGACATCATGCTCAAATGCAGCAGCCACTGGGACCTGCCAAGGAACTCCATCACAATTATCCAGAGATGATAATTTGATTAACTATAATGCCACTACATGTCTTGGATTATTCACATCTCATTTTCCTTTGGCTAGGAACTCAGTGTTACATTCAAGTCTAAAGACAAGATCCATACTGAATCCAAGACCAGAAGCCTCTGTATTGCTTGGGAACTTGTTAGAAAGGCAAATTCTCAGGCCCTGTCCCAAACATGCTGAGTCAGAATTTCTGGTAGGAGGGCCCAGGGATCTGTGATTTATAAGCTCTCCAGGTGATTCTGAGGCATGCTAAAGTTTGAGGAGCAGGAACTACCCCTAGGTTTGCTGAAAGAGCAAAGGGAAGAGGTTGTAATTATTAGAACTTAGAATCTTAGGGTGTGAGACCTCACTGAGCTGAAATTCAGACCTTTGAGGAGGAGGTGCTGCTTGGTGATGTTGGAATCTCTGAATTCAGAGGACCTTCTCCATGGGCTTGGAATCTAGACCTCTCTGGATGGTACTGTTAAGTCCATGGATAGGGGAGATAATGGGGCTGGTTCTACACATTCCAGAAAAACTGCAGTATGATTCAGCTGCTGCTACAGGAAGGAACTACCACTGCTGAGGTGAAGAAGCATGGCTGGGATGATGTTCACAGAAACTGCGAGCCAACAAGTTACTTCCTCCTCCTCTGGACTTTCATTCTCTCTCTGGTGCCCGTGTTAGAATTGCCTAATGTGGATTCAACCTGCAATGCAGAAATATGGTTTGCAGAGTCCCAGCTCAGAATCACTAAGCAGACTATAGAAGGTTAGGTTTGAAACTGAGAGACAATAACTTAATAACTGATAGAGTTAATTGGTGCTTCCTGTCTAATTTATTTACAGGAAGAAATACACGAAGTTTTTAGACATTAACAGAGAATCAATTTTGAAAACATAATTTCCCACTAATATTCTTTCAGCCAATGGAGCCATATAATAAATATATAAATAATTATTTTTGGAGATGTGTGTTAGAGCCTGAGCTGTGGATTCAGCATCCCATAAGACAGAAATGGCCCTGCCCTCAATAGAATACATTTTACTGGAGAGGCATTTTAGTTAATGTGTATCATGTTATTGCACCCCAAATTCTTATCACCTGTACTATTCATATGTGTGAATTGTGATTTTAAAACATTTTTTAAAGCTAAATACAACACAAAAATACCTTGGAAGTAGAAGCTGATAAAATACTGTAACTGATTTCTTGATTTCAACTGCTTGTGATTATCAGAAGGGTTTCATTGTTCTTATTGATTTTAATAAGTAAATGGCATAAATGTATACATATGAATAAATTTAATAGTAAAGTACTGAGAATACAACAGATGGATGCTCTGTAGAGTACATCTAGCTATCTGACTTCACTGGTGATTGCCTGGTACACATACTACTTAAGTTCTTATATAAATCCTTTAGTGAAAACCAAAAACAGACTTGGAAATAAAGATGTCAGCACTCACAGTCCCTTCATAAGGAAGCCGAAGAGCTAGTAAAATAGTTCTATTCCTGTGGCCAGTTCCCCAGTGAGGAAGACCAGGTTGGCTAAGGGAATCACTGGGTGCGGGAGGTGATTTCATAGACTTTGTTTATAAGTGACTCCAAAGATTTGCCTTGAATTTACAGTATATGTTTATTTGAAGCCCTCAGAGACAGGTGTATATGAACATTTTTCTATCATCTTCTAATGAAGGGGGAAATGAACTACAGATTTTCTGATTTCTTTGCCAGCGGTAATAACTACTGTGACAACATGAACACAGATGCAAGGAACCATTCCATCTAAACCTCTTGAAAAAGGAGGGGATATGGGGATATATGTATACGTATAGCTGATTCACTTTGTTGTACAGCAGAAACCAACACAACATTGTAAAGCAATTATATTCCAATAAAGATGCTAAAAATATAAATAAAAAATAAACCTCTTGAAAAGGTCATGGATATTTTCCCTTGAGATGACTAGTTCTGATGCTCAGTTTGGGTTTAAAGGAAGCTATTTTTATATCTATTTCAAGACAGTGGACTTGTATTAAGAGTAAAGCCATAATGAGTAATAAAAAATGTACTTTAACATTCAGCTACAATAAACTATAATACTATTATCTTGAAATGATAAATCACTGGGATATTCAAAACACATTTTCATGTGTTTTGAATAATAACCTTTTTTTGGTTATTGAGACAATCCTATAAGATAGAAAGTGCACCATTATCACCATCATCTTACAGATGAAGAAACCAAGACCTCAACAGGTTAAGTGATTGCCTAAGGACATAAACTGATAAATGGTGGATTTAAATCTGGGGCACAGAGATAAATTTTCAGATACAATTTCTTATTTATAAGTACTTTGCATGTATTTAATAAAAAATAAGAAAAACTGAATATGTTCTTTCCTCAACATAGGATGGAATCAAGGCAAGAACACTGAACCAGAGACTGGGATCTAGTCCTAGTTTTGCCACTGACCAACTGATTTTAGGCAAGCTGCTGTTCTTTCAGGGCCTCAGTTTTATCACCTATACAAAGAGAGTGTCGAATTAAGTTGTCTCTAGTGTCTCTTTTAGACCTAACATTGTATGAAATAATTGCCGTTACTATCTAAGTCTGAGATTTTTCTGACTGATTACATAATTTCCCTCCACCATCCCCTCTCTACTTATACTTCCTGCCCCATACATTCTAACTGAGGAGGTAATTTCAGATACATGAATTATGCAGAACTCAGAAGTCCAGCTACCAAACATACGTTCCCCATGAGCTTACCTCTGTGCTCCTGTCTTATCTAACATGGTCTGAGTTTTCTCTAAGTAGAGCAACTTATAAAGTTGGCAGACACTGTGTATTAGTTTGCTAGGGCTGCTATAACAGAATACCACACACTAGGTGGGTTATTATATAGCAGACACTACATTCCCATGCAGTTACGTTCTGAGGTACCAGGGGTTAGTTCTTCAACATATAAGCTTTGGGGGGACACAGTTCAGCCTACAACATACTTCCTCTAGAAAGACTTCCTTAAAACATTTTTTAGGAGTCGGGAAGAGAGCCGTAGGGTAAACTAACAAAGTGGGGAGTGAATATAATTGGGGAAAATGGTATGAAATATGAAACAGAGAGTTGCTGATGAAGTCGATTAGGGGCCCCCAGAATACCCTTTGCTAAAAGTAGGTCTTGCCCACTGCAGTCGTTATAGATGTGATGACATGGATGAAATGAACTTGTCTTATTGATGTATCTTAAAAATAATTACTCTCTTGTGTCAGTGCTTTTGAGGGGCCTGTCAGAAAAAGGAGGCAATCTTCTGTATTTTCAGCTTAAGAATTCACTGTTGTCACTCATCCAAAAGACATGTACTTAAACCACGTTCAGGACCGCAAGCAATCTTTCAGCTGAAGATTTCGCTCTGGCAATAGAGACAGTCTTAAAACTACTAAAATATTTGGCTGCTTTTTGCAATTTTTGGATTATTACTGTATATTTGTTCAGGCTGAATAAAAGATAATTTATTTGCTTTGAGTAGGTTTATGCAAGTTTTCAGTGTCTCATCCCAAACACCACAGACTTGACATGTATGTCACAACTCACAAAATGTCTAGATTGCACTGTCCAACGTGGTAGCCACTAGCCACCTATGTTTAAAGTTGAACTAATTAAAATTAAATAAATTTAGTTCCTCACTTGCACTACACACATTTCAAGTGCTCAGTAGTCATGCATGGCTACCATATTGGACAACACAGATATAGGACATTTCCATTATCACATAAAGCCTATTGAACAGCATTAATCTAGATTGTTTTTCAGATGACACCAATTGCTAAAATACCATCTCATTTAAAGGAACCAAACTGTACTGTAAAATGTTTTGTTCCTGCATCAGTTAGCAATGCATTCAGCTGTAAATAACAAAAACACTGGAAGGTTAAACTCTGCCTTCTGTGGCGTAAACATAGAAGGGTTTATTATTGTAGATTCAACTGCTCAACAATGTCAGGGCCCCATGTCACCATGATTTTCTTGGCCTTTTTCCTTCATGGTTGAAAGGTGGCTACTTTGGCTCCAGTCTTTATATCCATATTTAAGTTAAGAAGGAGAGAAAATTGTAGCATCTGTCAGGAAGGCAAAAGTTTCCCCAGAAATCCCTTAGCCAGCTTTGGCATGTATCTTAGCCACAGGATTTTCTGTTCCCACTCATGGAAGATGGTTAGGAATAATGGATTGGGAATCATGGTTGGGTCAGCCAACCAACAAACAGTGTTTTCCATAGCTTCCTAATAGAATTTACGAAAAATACTTTCTGACATCACAGGAATTTTAACAAGAAGCAGGAGATTATATTGCACGATTTCTCTAAAGATGATACATATTTAAGGTCTGGGTTTCCTGCCTATTCAACAATCCATATTTCTAATATTGACAAAGTAGGAAAGAGTGACATCTTGTCTCTGAATTACATATGCTTACTGTGATGACTTTGAGCATAGAGAACAGAAATTATGTCTGTTACTGAGAAGCAGTTTGATGAAGTGGAGAGTGGATAGATTTTCTTTTGCCTGTGGTTATAATTAGTAAGTTGAGCAGGTCACTTATACTAAGTTTGATCATCTGTAGGATGGAGATTGTTGTGAAAATCAAATGAGCCAACACATGTGGAGTGTGTCTGGTATGGAATACCACTTCTGTTTACTACCTCTTTATATATGTTGTGCAGAGTGGTCCCAAACTGAGGTCTCATGAATTATCACAGCGAGTGTCATAAAATGTGAAGTATTAACATGAAGCATTAGCCTGATCATATACTCACACAAATATAAGTCCTTTGTTTAAATCTAGTGATGTCAAACTTAGCACAACGTGTTCTTTGTTTCCCTGAAGTTAAAATTTACTGAGAAGGTTAAAGATTTAATTTTTTTCCTTAAATTTCTTTTACTTAGTTAACTTGCAAATCTGGACATAATTTACAATAAAGTTGAACTCCGCTCAGTGAGCTTCAGAAACTAAATTGCCTCAGAGAGGAAGCACATGTGGAATGGGAGGTGACCACAGGAACAAATATGGGGAATTATGAGAGGCAGGCTTTTCTGTATCCTGAGCAACTTTAGGAAAGGAAGGTAGTTGTCAAAGGAAACCAGCGGGGCCCCAGAAGAAGCGATTCTGGAGAAAAAGGAAAGGGCTGATGGAGATTTACAAAAGAATAAAACTTTCCCTAATATTAACAGCAACAACCTTGAAGCCATACAACCATCTTTAGAGTGAACAGGTAGAGAGAAAAGTGCATGGTTAGAGCAATCATTTTGAACTGATACTGGATTTTTTCCTTGGGTATAGTGGCCAACTGGGGCTGCAATCAGCTTAATTATACCTACATCAAAAGGCGTAGCACAAAGGAAACAGGTGTATCTGAGAAAAATCTACCGTAAGTAGTTGCTCTGATGGAGCGGAATCTGAGAATTCTAGGTTTCCCCTGTGAAATTAAGTGGCTTACAAATTCTCCTGGCTCTTTCAATGTAGAAAGGATTTTAAAGAAAGTGGACAAAGGAGCTATTTTCTTCTTTGTTGCTATTATCCAAATTGAAATCTTCTGAAGCCTGTCTTAGGCACCCTGCTTCTGAGATGAGGCTCTGTACTTGGAACGCTTGGTACATGTGGACAGCAAGAGAGAATTCACAGAAGGGCAGTCAGAATGGCTGAGTGATATGACATTAAGAGGAGTGATGAGTAAGTTTGGCTGGACAGTGAGAAAGAGAAGGATAAGCATTTTGTTCTATATTTGGAAAGCAATAAACAGCAAGGGCCAAAGGGAATTATTTGCTGCGTTACTTGGGGCATAATGAAGCATAACAAGGTAAAATGAAAGTAAGGAGAATTTAGTGAGTATTTGAAATGCCTCCTGCCAGGAGCAACTACAGTTTAGCCTTCTTAGAACAGGCCTCATTTAGCACAATGGGCTTTCTCTAGGATTGAATGCCATCCGCCACCCTGTAGAATCCTTTCTTCTAAAGAGGCACTGTGAGCACTTTTATTAGAGATTTAAGATTATTTTAGGCTACAACTAAAAATAATGTTGCAAGAAGCAATTCACCATTGCTTTGCATATTCAACAGTTTAAAACTGCTTGCTTTTTCTTCTTCATTAACAAACATTGCTTTGGTTTGGATACCCACAAAACCAGAGGTTGAAACAAGGATTTAGGTGCATATAGTTTATTTGGGAAGTGAGTTCAGGAAAGACTCCCTTCAAGAAGAGGAAGGGAGGGAGGAGAGTGAGATGGGAGAAGGAAAAGCCAATAAGCTGCATTATAAATGTTCTCGCCACTGTAGACAGTGGGGGCTTAACTCACAGAAGGCCTCCCAGAATTCTCTCTCTTAGGTATAGGAGGCAGGAGCATTTATTCACTGGCTCCCATTGCCATTGGTTGAGGGTTACAGTCCAAGATGTTTACTTCCCAGCACTTCCAGGGCCTGGCTTCCCACAGATTTGGCAAAGGATCTGATCTTTGAAGAAAAGCAAAGGTTTCACGTGGTGGGAGTCTGTCAAGGTACATGGAACTGTCCAGCACAGATGTGGCTAAAATCAGAGGTGGTCCAAGGAGATGGGACTCAAGGCACCAGCAACATCTACTACAAGCCAGATTTACCTCTGTAAGCACTTAACTCATCGGCTTCAGACTTAGCTAGAAGGAGGGCAGAGCACTTTAATATGGCAACTTTGACTCTGCACTGTCAGAGATGGTGCCCTTCTTCAAAGCCTACATTTTTTCCATCCTTGCAGCATCTGCATATTCTTTCTTATTATGCCCCCTTGGGACTTCATTAACTTCCAGACCCTTTTTTTCAATTTTATGCAGAAATTATAATTTTCTATGTTGCCATTAACTTTTTCATACTTGTCTCATCCAATGCAATGCTAAACAAGCAGCCACTCCATGATTGTTTGTGCAACTGTGTACCTAGTAAAGTGATTTGCATTCAGTTTATATTCAATAAATGTGGGTTGATTTGTTTTTCATTTCTATCATTTTTTTTTAAATGGAAAAGGCAATATGTTCCCATGATAAAAATTCAAGCAATGCAAAAGTTTATACAATGGAAGTCCATTCTTCCTCTTACCCTGGACTTCCAAGCTTTCTTCCTTGATATAGTAATTGTTAATAGTTCTGTATTGATTCCAGAAGTTGGATATGCAATCATACTTATATATCCATTAAAAATGCAAATGGGATTATGTTGTATACATGATCTGTACCTTACTTTTCATTGAATATGTCAAAAATGGTTCAGTAACAGCACATACAGACCTACCTCATTCATTTTAATGGCTATCTGGTATTCCACTGTACAGATGTGCTATTTATCAATCTGATTTTTCTCCTTTCCAAAATATTTCTATTACTATAATAATCATAACATAGTTAATATTTTCCCCACTTTATTAACCAGGATAAACTCAGTTATACTGTGATGTATTCATTTTCTATTATAATAACAAATTACCACAAACTTAGCAGCTTAAAACAAGACAAATTTATTATCTCTCAGCTTCTGTGGGTCAGAATTACGGGTATGAGTTTGGTGGGTCCTGTGTTCAGAGCCTTACAATTCTGAAAATCAAGATGTCTGCTGGGGCTGCAGTCCCACCTGAGGCTTGAGGTTCCTTTCCAAGCTCACTGGCTGTTGGCAGAGATCGTTTCCTTGCAGCTGTATGACTGAGATCCTTATTTTCTTGCTAGTTGTCGGCTGGGGACTTCTTTCAGCTCCTAGAAACTGCCCTTGTCCATAAGCAATTAATAACATGACTGTTTGCTTCTTCTAGCCAGTAGGAATGTCTGCTTCTGCTGCTGCGTCTTTTTTAAAGGGCTCACCTGATTAGGTCAAGCTCACCCAGAACACGTTCCCTTTTGATTAACTCAAAGTCAACTGATAAAGGATCTCAACATCTGCATTTTATTTTATTTTTTGCATATCATGAGAGGGATATCCTACCATATTCACAGGTCTTGCCCACACTCAAGAGGATAGGATCATGAAGGCCATTTAAAGAGTCTGCCTATCAAGTGTAGTAAGCCCCTCCAAAATATCATTGGTTTAAAACAATGAAGGCTTGTTTTGCACTTAAGCTGCATGTCCATCATGGCATCTCAAAGGACTTTTGCTCATTCATTGTCATCATGCAGGGACCTATACAGATGGAACACTTGCCCTTTGAACGTTACTGTCAGCCATTGCAGTGGGAAAAAAGAGATCTGGAGGCTCTTGCCTTGTTCTTTGGTCAGAATTACATGACCCCCACCCAACCACATGATGACCAGGAAGTGCAATACCACGATATGCCTGAGAAACTGAAATATCCTGCCAACCATTTTTATTATTTATATACCTAGGTTGTCACAGGTGGACTAATTTGATTCTCAAATAGCTTCCTCAGAAAGCTTCTCTCAAGTATTCACATTTGACAGCCATTGCACTCCTTTTTGAGACCTCTCATGATTAACTAGTGGTAGATTTCAAAGGGTAGCTATAAGGAAGGTAAAATATTTTGAGTCTTTCTTCAAAGAGTAACCTGTTTTTATATGTGAAAGTGTCATGTTTGAGAAAGTTGTCAGTTGGAGGCTGTATGACAGCTTTGAGTTTCTCAGCAATAGGCTCACTATGTGAGTTTCTGCTGTGTAGTAATAGACCTTGTCAGCATCCAAATCTCCAGGGAGGAGATAGGTGATCAGAGAGCAAAAGAAGGTAGCAGATAAGAGACATGATGAGCAGGCAGCAAAAATCTGTCAGTAATAACAGGCTGGGTAGGGGTTATCTTCTCTGAATTACTTTACAATATTTTGCTAGCTTCCTTTGCAGAATCAGAATCTTAGATCCTTGAAGTCCAACATTCTGTTTACTCTGTGATATCTTTTCAAAGTAGACCTCTGGTCTCTGTGTGAACGTATCCAAAAACAGGGACCTCAGTACCCCCCGAGGCGATGTATTTCTTCTGTGTAAGTAAAAATTTCAATTACATACAGATGTAGAAAGAACAGTACAAGTAATCTCTGAGTACTCAACATCTAGCTTAAGCAATGATGAATGTTTTGCTATTCTCCCATTCACATTTTCTTATTTTTCTAATTTAAAACAAATCCTATACATCAATCTATTTAACTCATATATACTCCAGTGAGTGTGTCTAGTATGTAAAGACTTCTTTTACCCATTACTTATCAACCATTTAACTTTTAGCTAACTCTGCTTATTAGAAACTTCTTCCTTGAACATTGTGCTGAAAGTTGGCATCCTATAAATTTGGCTCATTGATCCTGATTTGTCTTTTTGGAACAATGCAGAATAACCACTCTATCTTTCATAAGACTATCTTGTAATCAGCAAATATTTAAATTCTATTTCTGTGGATTATGGTACCTGCCTTTCCTCCCTGCCCATCCTAAAACTTTTGTCATCAAACATAATATATTTTATTTAACCATCAGGGCTATGATGAAATTACTGTCTTAGCAAGGCTTTTCTGAACACATTCCAAATGACCAAGGTCTGTCTTAAAATGAGATAGCAGAACACAACTCAATCATGTAGAGATGGTCTGACCACTGAAAGGTGCAGTACTGTCTCCCTTGATCTGGATATGCATGCAGGGTACATTTTTTTAATAGGAGCACTGCTGACTCGTATTAAGCCTTTAGTCATCTGAAACAACTCGGTATTTTTTACATACATTTTTATAAAAGGACTTCTTTTTATAGGTATGGAATTGATTTTGCTGAATCTAAATGCAGGCTTAACATTTCTATCCTGTTTGAATTTGATCTTATTAGTTTCTGCTTGTCTCAGTTCTTTCATTCAACAAATTAGCCATTTCTCTTGGTTTTATGCCATATCTAAACTTAATAAGCCTGACTTCTAGATCTATGCATAGTTGGTAGAGAGGCAGGGGAATGGGGTGGAAAGAAGCCTGGGTTGGAGTCAGACAGCCTGCGAAAAATCCTGACTCTATGCTCTAGCTGTGTATCTTGGGTGGATGCCCTTACCTTTTTCACCCTCAATTCCTCATCTTTTCAGTGGAGGATATAATAGTACCTACTTCATAGAGTTTTTGTGAGGAATAAATCATTAACATATAAAGTGCTTAAAATTCTTAACCCTAGCCAAGAGTAAGGTTTAATATATGTTACCTATTATTATTAATTAGACATGGTAACAGAGCTGAGTCAAGGGTACAACTTGGAGGCCATGGACCAACACTATTTGGGAAGAGTCGTTCATCCAGCTAAGAATTCACCTAAATGTTTTGTTATCTAAATGTTTCTGTCTTTTATATAAGGTTGCCAGATAAGACTTTGTAAAAATGCCTGTTGATGTCAAGATACACTGTTTTTTTAGCCTTTTGATTAATTTTCACCTTAGTTAATTATTGCTTAACCGATAAAAGAGCCATAATAAAAAATCGAGTCAGTTTACTACCTTTTTTTGAAAATGAGATTGTAAGCATCATATTGGTCCTGAAATAAACACAAATATCTCTTCAATCACTACCCTAGGCCCGAGGGCAGCACTGGGGCATGGAGTGGGGGAGAGGATGGTTGCTTTGAGAGTTTACACAGAAATATCCTGATATCAGTTGAGAGAAATTAGTTGGTAAAACCGTGGCTTAGGTGAGTTCATAAGCTGAAGTTGGTGATATTGGGGAGGGGAAAATTTCCCCCTATCCCTTTTGATTCTTTTGGCTGATCTAATAATTACATTGCCACAAGGCATATTAACAAGAGAAAAAAAAAAAACAAATTTAATTTTGTACACATGGAGGCCTCATAGGACCCAAAGAAGTGACCAAAGCAGGCAGCTTTTATGCATTTTAGACAAAGAAACAATATATTTGTGAATTGACAAGACAAAGGGGTTTGAGCTTGGGATAGTAAATTAGTAAAGGAGGTTTGTTTATACAGCCTTCTTGGCCTTGAATTTCCTATCTCTGATGATAAAGATGTCTCTTTACTTCCTGGTCCAGGGAGGGTGGCTTTCACATAGGAGATTTATTTCCTGCTTTCAGGAAGACAAAGGAGGGTCAGACTGTCCTTCTTGAATTGGCTGTTTCTTAAGTAACTTTAATTCAAAGTATTCAGTAATATGCCAGAGTGGCATATTTGGGGGCAGCCTGCCCTGACCCGCATCAGTGAGTTTCTCTGAAAAGCAGTGCTCATCCCAAACTAAGAAAGCAATATCCTAAGACAGATGGTTTTAAAAAGAACAGTATAGTGTGGACGAAAATTGTTGCCTATCATATCAGTAAACAAAGGATGTTGCAGGCTTCAGGCCATCAGCCACTGCAGCCACCGTCCCCCACCCACTGTGCACCCCGAGGGGATTCAGATGCAGAAAAACAGGATACTGGCCCTAGATAGCTAAGGTGCATATCAAAGGAATGCTTTCAATGAGCCCAGACTCTTGCATCTTCCCATTCACGGAATAGTGCTAAATTCATTAACTTGAGATGTTTGTTTTTTCTTTAATTAGCAGTAATCTTTTGATGCTCTGACTACCTTCTTTTCACTGCAGAAACTCCTGTACATCCTGGCTCCTCCCTTACCTCTTAGGAGAAGTCCCTCAGAGCTATCTGAGAGGCTGCCTCCCAGGCTTAAGTCCTTAGCAAGTCTGCGGAATAAAACATAATTCTCAACTTGTAGGTTGTGCATCTTTTTCAGTTGGCAATAGGATGCATGGAAGTAAATCTGTAGAACATGTTCAATGGAAAGAAGAATCCAGACTATCCCAGAAAAGTAAGACTGCTAAAGGTTATCCCTACTTCCTTTGAGAAGAAGAAGTGTACATCTATACCAGAACTCCAGTGATATACTTTGCAGTTGGATAAGATTAGGTGTCTGTCGTCTGTTTCCACAGAATACCAAAAGACCTGAGTGGCTTTTCACAAAGTAGGGAGGATAACCATATAATAACCATCGTAAATATTGCAGTGGTTTGACTTAAAAGAGAGGCCAAATAGTATGCCAGAATTCACTTTTGGGAGAAACTGGGGGTGAGGAGAAGCTGGTAACTGATAATTAAGAGAGATGATTTTTTTTTTTTTTTTTTTTTTGTGGTACCCGGGCCTCTCACTGCTGTGGTCTCTCCCGTTGCAGAGCACAGGCTCCGGAAGCACAAGCTCAGCGGCCATGGCTCACGGGCCCAGCCGCTCCGCAGCATGTGGGATCTTCCCGGACCAGGGCATGAACCCGTGTCCCCTGCATCGGCAGGCGGACTCTCAACCACTGCGCCACCAGGGAAGCCCGAGAGACGATTTTTATTTTGCATAGGCAGGTATCATAAAGTCCAGTTAGAGGGATGTTTGGCTGCCAACTGATAAAGACACACTATATCTACTAAAAGATTTCAAAAAGAAAAACAAATGGTGAGCCCTACAATTATGCTATTCTGTTTCTGTGCTTTTCTTCCCCCCCACTGATGAGGTTTGAAATGTAAAGCTGGGTTTAAATGGACATACTGTTCCACTGGTAAAATCACATTGGAATACAGTAACACATTAGAATACAATACATTGGAGACGAGAACAGAAATTATTAAGAGTGTAACATTTAGGATCCAGACAATTAAAAAAACCAAAAAACAATTACGGTGTATAGCCCTCTGCATTTCAGTGAGTTTTGGTGATGGCTTGGCTTTGGAGAACATCAATTCCACTGAACCTCTTTTCTTGCAAATATCTGTAGAACCTAGAGAGAATCTGCCTTATTATGACTATAAGGAAATCAAAGAGGCAGATGCTAATACTGAATGTCCTCTTACAGGGGCAACTCTTTGTAGTATGGCCAGAGCAAGGCAGCAGCATGAGCTTATTCATTTGTACACTGGACATAGAATGATAAATGGAGTGACCAAATTGAAAATTATTTCAACCCTACAGTAATTATTAAAATTACAGGAAGTAACTGAAATGACAATATTAATTTTTAAGTATTTCTATTAAACATTATTTAAAAGAGGTTAATGATTCTTGTAATCATGGCAGGTAATAGATCTAGTGTATGTATAATGAGATGCATATAGTTCTTATAGGTTAGTAAAGGAGTACCCATTTTCAGTTAACTTTTATAACATTTTAAATTTAGGGAGCTCTCTAGGTATTGATGTATATAGCTAAATAAAGTATGAATTCTCCTTTGCTGCTTAAGACAACTTTCTGGTGCAGAGTGGCAGAACCTTTTCATGAATTAACAGTGCTTATTCCAGTTGCTATGCAATTTAAGAACAACTCTTATTTTCTAATACATTTCTCATTTCCCATGATTTCAAAAATTGCCATCAGACATTCTATAATTCTAGTTTTCAGTACCCTGTGTGATTTCACTCATTAGAACCCAGGGACTTTGTTTCATTATTATCACTCAACTGCAGTAGGTGAAAATAGCACTACACCAGGCTGGAGCCAGGAGTCTAGTTTTACCCAAGCATTGCCATGTACTTGTGACTGAGCAAGAAACTTAATTGCATTTTTTAAAAATGTGTAAACCAAAAACATTGGACTGTATGATTTTTTTGAGGCTCCTTTCAGTATCAAAATTCAATTCTAGTTTTTGCTTTTTTTTAATAGTATTTATTCTACCCTTTCCAAACTGACAATTATTATTCTTAATGGTATAAAAGGAAGCAAAATAGTTGAATATTTCTATTTCTTTTCTGTCATCAGGCAGTGTTATACCATCTGCTTTAAGATTTAGGCCAACCTCTGCTTATTTTTTTCTCTTTGCCCTAAGTCTAGCTTTAAAAACAAGGTCTTTTTGTGGCTGCAGAAACTTGTGCTAAGCCTTGCTCATAGAGTTTATGAAATCAGACAGAACCAAGGCTTGGATCTCAGTTCTGCTTTGTGCTTGTTGTGTGAAATTGGCAAGGCTATTGAATTCTCTAAAATTCAGTTTCCTCATTATTATACTGGGTTAACAGTGTTTATCTCATGCGATTGTTGTGGGATTACATGAAAAAAAACATAAAAAGGGCTTAGAACAATACCTGGCCCAAAGAAAGCCCGCGAGAAATGTTATTTTCTTATTTTTGCTTCTTGGTGCCATCATCATTATCATCGTCATCATTTTTGTTATCACTTGGGAAGTTATTTTTGAAATATTATTCTGGTTTTTCATTGCTTCTTTCTACTAAAAAGCAACATCAACAATACCTCATATGTGTAGATAATTTCACAGTTTACAAGGTATTTTTACATGTCTTATCTGATCTTTACAATAATGCTCTGAGTTGAGAAGGATTAGTTTCTCCACATTA
This sequence comes from Delphinapterus leucas, assembly GCF_059928025.1. Taxonomy (NCBI): domain Eukaryota; kingdom Metazoa; phylum Chordata; class Mammalia; order Artiodactyla; family Monodontidae; genus Delphinapterus; species Delphinapterus leucas. The sequence goes on along the minus strand of NC_143130.1, from coordinate 121,434,830 downwards.
CAGATCAGAGAGTCTCAGAGAGGTTTAATAACTTGTCCAAAGGATGAACCCAGGGGACTTGGGATGTTTACTTCCCTAGCCCCATAGTCCCTAGTACAGGAAGTGACTAAGGTAACCCACATGGTACTAGCAGGACGGTGATAAACATCAGGTGGCCTTGTGACAGAGTCATCTGCAATGAACATCAGCACTGGAAAGTTTAAAGCTTCTTTAAAGAAAACTTTACATGATTTGAGAGAACACTGCTATTTTATTATAGAGTGTGAATGTCTTGAAATAGAAACAGTATAAGGGTTTTTTTTTTCCCCTTGTATACATTGGCTTGTAAACAAGGTTTATCTCTCAAAATTTATTTTTAATTTTGAATATCATAAGCATGCTACTTTTTAAAAAGACAGTATGGAATGTGGGGTTCTAGAGGCATTCAGAAGGGGGTCCTGAGGTGGGTGTTGGGAGCAGTGAGTGGTCATTGGACATAGAAACGGTCTCTAGTTGTGCCTGGGTGTATTTGCTGGAGGACACAGACCAGTGTAACAAGTCACACTGATTCATTTGTCACATTTCCCTCCTTATTTGTCTTCCTCCAATCAGGAGGAAGACAGCTGTTCTTGTCCTCTAGGGCACTTTACTGTGGGAAGGTTTCCACCAATTTGAAGAAAATGGAAAAAACAAGGACAGCAAAGTGAGCTTTTCATAATGCTAATTTTATGCTTCAATTTAAAAAAAATTTTTAGTTAAGAATTTCCTGTTGTTTTCCTATGAAAAAATGTCCTCTTCTGAATGATAGCAAATAGTAGTTGGCAGTTGATTTTAATTTGCTAATCAGGCCAAATAAAAAGTTGGTAAACACACATTGGCTTTTGAAATTGTATTGGTTTGTGGAATGCGAAGTCTGAGGTGGGAGACATCCCTGGCAGAAGGCACCTAAGACCAGATTTCTGTGTGGAAGCTCTTGGTCACTGGCTTGGCCAGCTCCCTCCACTGACCCAGCTCCCCTTGTGCTGAGCTCTGAATAAATATCCATCTCAGTGAATGAAATGTGATTTAGTTGAGTTCCTCTTGAAAAGCTGTCTGAGGGACTGTGAGATGTGACTGCTTTGACTGACGCCCCCATTTTCTCTCTCTCAAAATAAGTCAGATTGACAGGATTCAAAGGAGACATGAAATTAGTTCTTATTGGCTGATTTAGCAACAAAGCCAGGAAGCAGAATCTGCTAAGTGGAAAATATTCTAAGACTAGGAATGAGAGATTGTGAGTATAAGGCAAGTCTTAACTAGCTGAGGAAGTCTCTCCGTTCCTGCAGCTGATAAGCTACTTTTGTAACTGGATGAAATGTTGGTCCCAGTGAGGACCCCTTTGGCGCAGACACTTTCCGACTGACTGCCAGGTGCAAGAGCAGATAGCATTCAGCCATTACTCATGCACGCACCCTTCATAAAAGAGTTTTCCCAGTAGCTACTGAGGAGGCATCAGCCATTCAGGAAGAATTCAGTGATAGTTTCTGCTTAATAACACGATAACCACTTCCATTACATAGTTATTTCAGACTTTAAAACAAAAATCAGGTGAGATAAAACTGTCTGAAAGGGAATGTCCAGGTTCTTCTCTTCCATTTCCTTATGGTACTGCCGCTGGGCCAGGCTGAGTCTCTGATAATGCCAGTGCTACTCTGAAGATCTACAGAATGAGGAATAGGGATGTTCTCTTTATATTAATACAGATTAATTGGGGGGGGGATCTGCCCTAATTTTCCCTGCTGCAGTTGAGCCCTTTTTCATTAAAGGAAAAGAATTTAGACCTGCTTTCTCCTCTGGTAACTGGAATGGAGAGGATGAGGTGGAAAGAAGGTTTCAGGCATTACCACAGGGAAGTGAACTGGTGTCTATTCTGTCCCACTCCATTCCATATTGTAGGCATTTGCCCTCCCACCCCATCACTTAATAATGAAGTCAGGCAGTACAGCAAAGCCTCAGACAGAAGGCCCATTAGGCATGCCTGTGATTAAAATTGATTAGCTAGAAGTCCAACATGAGTGGTGAATCAAATCCAATTTGCATGAACTACGAGGTGCTTCATTAAGGCTAATCATTTTCTTCTGTCCTTTGGTAATAAATCATCCTTATGTGGGGTTCAGTTAGATCAAGCTTGAGGATTTTGCCTTTAGATTCCTCTGTTAGCTATGCTCTTTGGCTTCATTTTCTAGGATGGTACCTGTCTGGAGCCCCACCTCAGAGCTTCATCCTTGAAAAAACTTCCTAGAAATTTAAGCAATGATTCATTTAGGTCCACGTGCCAGCACACAAGACTCATACGAAATGAAGTGTGCATCTTTTAAAGTACCAGTAGAACAAATCATACTTATTTAAACTGATAAAGTACTCAGGCCACATAGTGCACTGTGTTGAGCCCACTGATCATTAAATAATTTTACATACCCTTCTTGAAATGAGTCTATTTAAATCCAGCAAAATTGACCACATTTAACCTTCCAGAGCTCATGTGTAGATCATTCTTTCTTTGCAGTCTCTTGGAGAATGATGAGATGCTGCTTGTTTTGCCCCAAAGGATTATTTCCGCATATCTCCTGTCATTTGTATACTCTGTTCTCTGTGCCTGAAGCACCCTTCCCATCCCCTCTCACAGTCCTCTGTGCTTGTGTCTGTTGAAACATTTATCACACTGCAATACAATTTCTTTTTTACTTATTTATCTCTTCTACTCCTTGGAAACAGGAATTTCATGCCTAGCCCACAGCTGATAATAAATATATATTGAATAAAATGTTGTGAATTATGAGATGGTAGCTATAATGGACCATTATGCAGCCCATTAAAAGAATGATGTTGATCTCTGTATATTGGCAAGTAAAGATGCCCATATATTTCATAATATAGTTACTGAAAAAAAGAAAGCTAAAAAACATTATACATAGGATGATGCCATTTTTGTTTTTAAAAAAGTGCTTATGCGTGTATCCATAGAAAAGGTAAAAGTGTAAATATGCAGGGGCAGGATCTGGGATGTAAAGGTAGGGCTTTTACTTTTACCTTTATAAATTTCTATATTCTAATTTTACTTTTAACTATAATTTTCCATATTTTAATTTGTTAGACTGAGTCTGTATTACTATTATAAGTTAAAAGCCTAATAAATAGCTTTAAAAACTATAAATTACAGATTCTGGTTGCAAATTTTTATTTTGAAAAATACTATGTTATTTCTAGGGTTGCTTTAACAAATTACCACAAACTGGGTTGTTTAGTACAACAGAAATTTATTCTTTCATGGTTCTGGAGGTTAGAAGTCTGAAGCCACACTCCCTCCAAAGGTTCTAGAAAAGAATCCTTCTTTACCTCTTCTAGCTTCTGGTAGTTGGCCGCAATCCTTGGCATTCCTTGGCTTTTGCACACATCACTCCAGTTTCTGCCTCTGTTTTCACATAGCCTTCTCCCCTGTGTGTCTCCGTGTTTTCACATAGCCTTCTTAAAAGGACACCAGTCAGTGTAATTTAGGGTCCACGCTAATCCAGTATGACCTTACCTTAACTAATTACATCTGTAAAGATCCTATTTCTAGATAAGGTCATGTTCTGAGCTTCTGGGTGGACTTGAATTTGCAGCGGGGAGGAATAAATTTTCCCCAGTACAAACATTAAACAGCACTTACTAACAAAGGCCGGAACCAACAAGCTTTGTGTGTCAAAATGTCTCTTCTGCAGACAGTTTTCTGAGCGGTATCTTACCATTACAGTTTGCGTACCTCGTTGGACTGGCACAGGATGGGAGCATCGGGTGATGTTACTGCTACTACAGGTTTGGAGAACCTAACAACCCTTGAGCTCATCCCTCCTCTAGCCTGAGACCCGAATTCACTTCACTCTACCCCTCCAGTTCTGGGATGAAGCAGCTTTTAGTTCCTCTTCTAATCTCTAGCTTTACTTTTGGTCTTAGGTTTTGTTTGATTTACAAATTCAATTCCCTTATTTCTTACTTTTTCCTTCTTCTTTTAAGATTATTGTCTACTGTGTACAAGCCCCTGTAGGGTACACAAAATGGATTTCCTTGTAGTTTGTTAATACTTACATAATGTTAATGTTACCAACCAGGGTTCTTGGCCTTCCCCAGTCAATAGAAATTGACTAGAGGCCAGACAAGAAATTCAGTCAAGGCTTTATTGGGGCCCCTGCTGCAGCAGGGGGGAGCAAGAACAAGCAACAGGCTCCCTTGCTTGCTTGCTTCCCAAGGGGAACCTTTTTCTTATATGGGGTGAGGGTAGGGATGTGTCCAGGGGTTGGGCCAGAGGGGTGGCTTAGGTGTTTTCCCCACCCCTTAGGTGGTGTTGTGTGGAGGGGACATATGTAGTACCCTGCTTTTGCTCCTGGCACCCTCTTTTTGCTCCAGGCTCCTCAAAAGTGGCAGTTGGGTTTTTTGGTCTTTTTGTATCTTTTGGGTCCAGAATTTGCTTCAGCTGCCCATGCACACAGTTATTTTTAGTCCCATACAGTTTCTCTGTATTTTGTTGCTCGAGGAGAGGTATGTCCAGGTGCAAGCATTGTAGCGCTGCAGCAAAGGGTCCCAGGTCCCAGCCTGTCTCATTAATACTGTACTTACTGATTGAAAGATACACATCAACCTTTGTAAAATTGAGGTTCTTCGTATAGTTCAGGCATGGCATAGTTCAGCTGACAGCATTTAAAATTTCTTAGTGGTAAATAAATTACACATCTTACAGTTAACGTCTTCAGATTCAATGATATATGGTAGCAAAAGAAATTTGGGCAAATCTTCCTGCCATTACACTAGATAAGCACATGTTGTGAGTGATTGTGGGTTAAGAAATAGGAACCTATAGTTCTTTATTTTAATATAGTTTTTAAAATAAAATGTTTATTATTGTTACTATTTTTTAAATTGAGGTAAAATTGACATATAACATTTTATTAGTTTTAGATGTACAACATAATGATTCAATCTTTGTATATATTGTGAAATGATAGCCCCTATAGGTCTAGTTAACATCCATCACCACATAGTTATAAATTATTTTGTGTGATGAGAAGTTTCAATATATATTGTCTTAGCAACTTCCACATATGCAATACAGTAGTATTAACTATAGTCACCATGCTATACATTATATCTCCATGACTTATTTATTTTATAACTGGAAATTTGTACCTTTTGATCCACTTTACCCATTTTGCTCACTCCCCACTCCCTGCCTCTGTCAATCACCAATCTGTTCATTTTTTTTAATTTTCTGTTGTTTTGTTTTTAGATTTCACATGTAAATGAAATCATATGGTATTTGTTTTTCTCTGCCTGATATATTTCACTTAGCCCAATGCCCAAGGTCTATCCATACTGTTGCAAACAGCAGACTACATTCTTTTTATGGCTGAATAATTTTCCATTGTATATAAACACCACATTTTCTTTATCCACTCATCTATCAGTGGACACTTAGGTTGTTTCTATATCTTGGCTATTGTAAATAATGCAGTGACCATGGACTTGCATATATCTGTTCTAATTAGTGTTTTTATTTTCTTCAGATAAATACCAAGGTGTGGAATTGCTGGATCATATGATAGTTCTATTTTTAATGTTTTGAGGAATCTCCATACTGTTTTCCATAGTGGCTGCACCAACTACATTCCTACCAGTGGTGTGTTAGTGTTTCTTTTTTCCACATCCTCACCAACACTTGTTATTTCTAGTTCCCTCATTTCTTATATTCATTCCAGAAATATGATTTAGCACCTACTATTTGCAAGGGATAGAACATATCTAAATGCTCTTATAGAAACAGTATTAGTACTTACATTTACCAAGCAGGAGGTCTGGATATCATTAAAAATTCTATAAGGCAAAAATATATGTGAACCAGGACCGGAGGCAAGCTTATGGTCAATAGTGTACAAAGTTATCAACACTGTACCTTTCCCATTGGCAAGTTTCTTCCAATAAACTGGGTTCTCAGATTTTTTACTAGTGAACCCACAGTCTTTTAGGTGGAAAATTCATTGGTATCAACTTAGTATTTAGCTTTTTCCCAAGCCTGCAATCAGTTATCAATACTTACTGTTCATGGTGTTTGTACCAAGTATCCTTTTTGTAGTGTAGATTTCTGTCCCTCCCCCAAAGGGCTAAAATATCACATGGAGAAGGGAAAGAAAATGCAAGAGGAATTCTAATTCATGAGTTTTTTCTTTTATATAGTATTTGTACAGAAATAAGCCCAGCTAAAATTGATAATTCACCAGCTAAAAGAAAATGGTTTTATGTGGCAGACCTACTGCCCCAGAAAACAAGTAATTAAAGGACCTCTTAAAATAGCCATAAAATTGACATTCTGTGGGAGCCCATGTGTTCATTACTGTTCTTTTTAGTGAGGCTCCTCCCTGGGCACTATTCTGAGACCTGAGGTCTGTTGGCAAAATGAGCAAATCACCTAAGGACTTTGCATCCTCTTCTGGGGAAAGGGTTAGTGTATTTCTGGTGTAGGCAAGATAGTTATATCATGTCAGGTGGAAGTATGACCTTGTTATTGTTTTTATTTGGAGATTCAGTATGATTTGAGGAGATCTGTATGGGTGCCAAGTTGACAAGCGGTGGACTTGTGATGCTTAATTTTATGTGTCAACTTTGTTAGGCCATGGTAACTAAATATTCGACCAAACATTAGTCTAGATGTTTCGGTGAAAATATTCTGTAGATGACATTAACATTTAAATTGGTAGACATTGAGTAAAGCAGACTGCCCTCCATAATGTGAGCAGACCTCATCTAATCAGTTGAAGATCTTAGTAGAAAAAGAACTGAAATCCCTGAAAGAAGAGGGAATTCTGCCAGCAGATGGCCTTCAGACTTGAAGTGCAATGTCGACTCTTTCCTGTGTCACCAGCCTGCTGGCCCACCCTACAGAGTTTGGACTTGTCAGTCTCCACGATCACATGAGCCAATTCCTTAAATAAATTATCTATCTATCTTTCCATCTACTTACTGAATCTATTATCTATCCATCCTATTTGTTCATTTTCTCTGTGATGATTCTTTGGCTAGGGAAAGTTGGGGGCGAACTTCTACTGAGGAGAAAATGGGTCTTCCTCTAGATTCCAAAGCTAATGCTAACAGAATGCCACATTTCCCTCAGTTTCCCCAAATGTGAGCCATTTATTGGTGTTAGTAATGAAACTTCGGTTGTGAGTACAAAGTTTACATTACACTTGCTTAAATGTCCTAGTGTTTAGACGCAGAGGGCTTATCATCATAATGTAAACAAGAAACAAATATGATGGCCCATGTCTTCTTTCCCCGAAGGTAAGACAGCATCACTACCTCAGAAAAAGGAAGCTTTGGACCAAAACCAATGGGGGAAGGAGACAGAGAGTGGCTGGCTGTATTCAAATAGGTCTTCTGCCTTTCTTTTTTTTTTTAACTTAATTTAATTTTTTATTGGTGTATAGTTGTTTTACAATGTGTTAGTTTCTACTGTAGAGCAAAGTGGAGTTCCTTGTGCTATACAGCAAGTTCTCATTAGTTATCTATTTTATACATATTAGTGTATATATGTCAATCCCAATATCGCAATTCATCCTGTCTTCCCTTCCCCTGCTTGGTGTCCATATGTTTCTTCTCCACATCTGTGTCTCTGTTTCTGCCTTGCAAACCGGTTCATCTGTGCCATTTTTCTAGATTCCACATATATGTGTTAATATACGATATTTGTTTTTCTCTTTCTGACTTACTTCACTCTGTATGACAGTCTCTAGGTCCATCCACATCTCTACAAATGACCCAATTTCATTCCTCTTTATGGTTCCTTTAATATTGCATTGTATATATGTGCCACATCTTCTTTATCCATTCCTCTGTCGATGGACATTTAGGTTGCTTCCCTGTCCTGGCTATTGTAAACAGTGCTACAGTGAACACTGCGGTACATGTGTCTTTTTTGAATTATGGTTTTCTCAGGGTATATGCCCAGTAGTGGGATTGCTGGGTGATATGGTAGTTCTATTTTGTTTTCTGAGGAACCTCCATACTGTTCTCCATAGTGGCTGTATCAGTTTCCATTCCCATCAACAGTGCAAGAGGGTTCCCTTTTCTCCACACTCTCTCCAGCATTTATTGTTTGTAGATTTTCTGATGATCGCCATTCTAACCGGTATGAGGTGATACCTCATTGTAGTTTTGATTTGCATTTTTCTAATAATTAGTGATGTTGAGGAGCTTTTCATGTGTTTGTTGGCCATCTGTATGTCTTCTTTGGAGAAACGTCCATTTAGGTCTTCTGCCTATTTTTTGATTGGGTTGTTTGTTTTTTTGATATTGAGCTGCATGAGCTGTTTGTATATTTTGGAGACTAATCCTTTGTCCTTTGATTCATTTGCAAATATTTTCTCCTATTCTGAGCGTTGTCTTTTCATCTTGTTGATGGTTTCCTTTGCAGTGCAAAAGCTTTTAAGTTTCATTAGGTCCCATTTGTTTATATTTGTTTTTATTTCCATTACTCTAGGAGGTGGGTCAGAAAGGATCTTGCTGTGATTTATGTCAAAGAGTGTTCTTCCTGTGTTTTCCTCTAAGAGTTTGATAGTGTCCAGCCTTACATTTAGGTCTTTAATCCATTTTGAGTTAATTTTTGTGTATGGTGTTAGGCAGTGTTCTAATTTCATTCTTTTACATGTAGCTGTCCAGTTTTCCCAGCACCACTTATTGAAGAGGCTGTCTTTTCTCCATTGTATATTCTTGTCTCCTTTATCAAAAATAAGGTGACCATATGTGCAAAGGTTAATCTCTGGGCTTTCTATCCTATTCCATTGATCTGTATTTCTGTTTTTGTGCCAGTACCATATTGTCTTGATTACTGTAGCTTTGTAGTATAGTGTGAAGTCACTTGCCTCCTTGCCTCCTTGCCTCCTTTGTCATAGATTAGTTGACCACTGGTGCGTGAGTTTATCTCTGGGCTTTCTGTCCTGTTCCATTGATCTATATGTCTGTTTTTGTGCCAGTATCATATTGTCTTGATTACTGTAGCTTTGTAGTATAGTCTGTATTCAGGGAGCCTGATTCCTCCAGCTCCGCTTTTCTTTTTCTCAAGATTGTTTTGGCTATTCGGGTCTTTTGTGTCTCCATACAAATAATAAGCTTTTTTTTTTCTAGTTCTGTGAAAAATGCAGGTCTTCTGTCTTTGCTCACACAGTCCTTCTCACCTGGTTTGGCTCAAGCCAAATATATGATGCTTTCTAAACTTGAATGGATTTTTCTTTCTATGCCAGATGCCCCTTAGAGACTGCTCATCTTTCTACTCCCTTTCATAGCAAAACTTCTTGAGTCAGTGTCTCCACATTCTCACCTCACTTTCTTCCATACCTGACTCCATTCAGACTTTTGTCCTTATCACATTGCAGAGACTACCCTAGTCGAGGCCCTTCGTGACCTCCACATTGCCCTCTAGCTTTGTTCAAGATTATCTCTGTGTCTTTGATTTTCTGTGATTTGAATATGGTATGCCTAGGGGAGTGTGTATGCATATGTATATATGTGGTATTTATCCTGCTTGGTATTCTCTGAGCTTCCTGGATTTGTGGTTTGTTATCATTAATTCTGGAATTCTTAGCCAATATTACTTCGGGTATTTATCCTGCTGTTTTTCTTTTCCTTCTGATATTTCAATTATTATATGTTACACCTTTTGAAATTATCCTACAGTTCTTGGATGTTACATTCTTTTTTCTTTTTTATCCTCTTTTCTCTTTATATTTCAGTTTTGTAAGTTTCTATTGACCTATCTTCAAGCTCACTGATTCTTTTTTCAGCTGTGTCCAGTCTACTAATGAACCCATCAAAAGCATGCTTCATTTCTGTTACAGTGTTTTGTTTTGTTTTGTTTAACATCTTTATTGGAGTATAATTGCTTCACAATAGTCTGTTAGTTTCTGCTTTATAACTAAGTGAATCAGCTATACATGTACATACATCCCCATATCTCCTCCCTCTTGTATCTCCCTCCCACCCTCCCTATCCCACCCCTCTAGGTGGTCACAAAGCACCAAGCTGATCTCCCTGTGCTATGTGGCTGCCTCCCACTATCTATTTTACATTTAGTAGTGTATATATGTCCATGCCACTCTCTCACTTCATCCCAGCTTACCCATCCCCCTCCCTGTGTCCTCAAGTCCATTCTGTATGTCTGCGTTTTTATTCCTGTCCTGCCCCTAGGTTCTTCAGAACCTTTTTTTTTTTTTTCTTTAGATTCCATATATATGTGTTAGCATACGGTATTTGTGTTTCTCTTTCTGACTTACTTCACTCTGTATGACAGACTCTGGATCCATCCACCTCACTACAAATAACTCAATTTCATTTCTTTTTGTGGCTGAGTAATATTCCATTGTAAATATGTGCCACATCTTCTTTATCCATTCATCTGTTGATGGACACTTAGGTTGCTTCCATGTTCTGGCTATTGTAAATAGTGCTGCAATGAACATTGTGGTCCATGACTCTTTTTGAATTATGGTTTTCTCAGGGTATATGCCCAGTAGTAGGATTGCTGGGTCATATGGTAGTTCTATTTGTAGTTTTTTAAGGAACCTCCATACTGTTCTCCATAGTGGCTATATCAATTTACATTCCCACCAACAGTGCAAGAGGATTCCCTTTTCTCCACACCCTCTCCAGCATTTATTGTTTGTAGATTTTTTGGTGATGGCCATTCTGACTGGTATGAGTTGATGTTTCAGTGTTTCTGGTTTCTAGCAGTTCCTTTTGATTCTTTCTTAGTTTTCATCTCTCTGTTTATATTACACATTTGTTCTTGCATGTTGTCTGCTTTTTCCATTAGTGCACTTAGCATATTAATCATAGTTATTTAAAATTCCAGACCAGGCCTGATAAAACCAACATCTGTGTCATACTGGAGTCTGATTCTGAAGCTTGCTTTGTCTCTTCACACTGTGTTCTTTCTTACCTTGTATTTTTGTTGTTGAAAGCCGGACATGATGTATTGATTAATAGGAAATGAGGTACGTAGACTTTAGTGTAAATTTTTATGTTAATTTGGCTAGCGGTTGGACTGTGTTTAATGTCATAGCTATAGATACCACAGGCTTCAATTCCTCTCGTATCTTTGTTTTTGTCTCCCCTGTTGTTCTTGGGTTTCACTAAAAATTTCTTCTTAAACAGACCTGAATTCATTATTATTGTACTAAAACCCTGTTGGTGTGGTGGTAAGGAATGCAGGAGGGATAGCATTTTATAATCTTATTATTAAATTTCAGTCTTTTAGTGGCCCTGTGTCTCTGGGCTATGACCCTCATGTGTGTTTCTTAGTTTCCCTCTCCCAACCTTCAAATGAGATGAAGGCTAGAAGGGGAGAAATGCCCTTTTTCCAGATGGGATAAAGCTCTGGAAAGTAGATCTTTGTTATGGAGAGCCTTCTGACGTATTTCACAACGATTATGAGTGCCTATCCCTCGCTATAGCCACAAGGTGATCTTTTTTGGCTCTTCACTGGTGGGAAGAAACTGGTTAGGTTCCTGGAGGTGAAATTCATGAACGTGTAAGGGTCCCCTAAGACCCTGCAGTCCCAGGATTCTCTCACTCTCAAGCTAGTCCATTTTCAGTCTCCAGCAATTCATCAAAATTACCACTTAAATGTTTCTACCAATTTATGGTCCCAATGCTTCTGCTTCAGATTTCAGCTGTGGCTCTCCAGAATCTGGCATGGTGGCTTGCCCTGAAACCTCAGTTCTCTGATGTTTCCAAGAAAAGTCACTGATTATCAGTTTGTTTAACATTTTCTTTTCCTAAGGATGGAAGTGATGATTTCCAAGCTTTTAACATGTTGAATCCCAAACTGGAAGTCTAGGTATCCTTTACAGTACCTAGCACTGTGCTAAACAGGAATTGGCACACCATGTCTTGGCTTGTGTTTTCACCAATGCTACTCAGCCCATTTCCCCAGCACTTCCACAGCTGCACAGGACACTCTTTTTGCCAGGGGAAACTAGTTGGAGCTTTGGCATGTGTGTTTTAATGGCTGCCAATCCTTTAAATATAGGCACTAATTTCATACTTAGAGTGAGTGATGGATGACAGCTGAGATCAAGTGGGGTTGTCCCACTCAGCTTCCTGTTTTCTTCTCCCAGACATGTATATTTGCATTATTGCCAAAAAAAGAAAAATAAATCCAAAAAAAATCCACACTTCTCTGTTGGGCTGGAGCCTTGGCCTACTCAGGAAGGGTCATTTCTGGTGTCTCAGGTGTATAGGATCTTCCCTGAGGCTTGATTTCTGAGATTTAGAGACACTCTGAAGACTTTAATTTTCTTATTTATGGTTTTGCTTTTTGCTGTGTGGGAATACATTTCTCTCACCCTTTCTTTCTTTATTTCCTTCCTTCCTTTTTTCCTTCCCTCCCTCCCTCCTTCCTTTTCCTTTTTAATATTAGTACTTAGCATGTTTATGTTAAGTTAAATGTTTTCCTCATTAATGTTAGCTTTTAGCAGAATAGGAAAATTTAGCTGAAGACAACTGCCTGGTGAATCTTTTCAATACTGATTTGAAATGCAAATTAATATAAGCAATTACCAGATACTATACATAGTCTTAAAATGGAAGGCTTTAAATGACATTTTCCTGGCAATCTGTATAAATCTCAAAGATTAGGCATTCTCTTTATTCAACAAACTAAATATGCATCCAAAGCCCAATTTGAAGTTGCCATCCCATAATCATTCTTAATTGTAGCCAGCTCTGAAATAAAGATGACCTCATCAAATAAGTTACCTAAAGAATTACTCCCTATTTGGGAATATATGTTTGGAAAGAGAGATACCTTATGTATTGGGGTTGGGTGCTGATGGCCTCAGAGGATGAAGACCAAGATGATATTTTAGGGAGATGGATTTTTTTCTCAGTCAGAAGGAATTGAGTCTTCTCTGTGTTGAACACTTAATATTCATTCGTTATTCAATGAATATTCATTGGGTAGTACCATGTTTTGGCCATATATTTTAATTGCTGGGGATGCAATGGGAATAGGACAGACAAGGTCCCTTCTCTCATGAGTCATATCCTGGTTGGGAAAATAAAATTAATCTAGAGAATGATAAGTACCCTGATGTAGGACTGAGAATGGCTGGGTGGGTGGGTGAGGAGAGGGTGCCCATAAGATAGGGTGGAACAAGCAAGACCGTTTTGAAAAGGTGACATTTGCATTGAGCTATTAAAGAGCCAGCCAACCACTCATTTTGTAATTTTCACAACTTGAGGAAAAGGTAACTTTAGTTCAACTGGTATAGGCAAAGAAATGAATTGCTTAACTAGGTTAAGTCATTTCTCTAAAGTTACACAGACTTCAAATCCTATTCCATTTGTCTCCAAAGCTGCCCGCCCACCACAGCCCACAGGTCGTTGCTCACCAGCTGCCTCAGTCTTGGGTAGAAACAAGATTTTTGTTAACCTGATCTAGGACTTTAGGTTTTCATGGAACAGAGAATTTTCTAATAAAACTAACCCCCAGTCATCTATTTTCTCAGTAAGAATATTAAAAATCAAAGAAGACAGCCACTTAATTTTCATAAAAAAGATATTTTAATACCAAAAAAGTTAAAAGAATATTGTCTGACAGTAAAGGACATGACTTTGAATTGAATAAATTAGCTTTATGAAAGACACATTATTTTGTCTCTGTTTTTACTTATTTCACAGAGAATCACTAGAACCACAACATAAGAAGACTCATTTGAGAACCGATAGACTCAATGACCTGCAGGTTTACCTCCAACCTTGAGAATCTTAGGTTGATGCAAACTTCCTAATCTTGATGTGTAGAGGGGCAACGCAGGGAGATGCCCTGCCCTGAGGATATAAACTTTCTTTTAATTCAATCAGTCCAGCAAAGGGCAGGCAGGTCATCTAGACCTAAGTATTTCCAATTTGAGTGTTGTCCTTTGAAATGTTTATCTATTTAGGAAAGAGGAGATGATGCATTCTCTGTTCATTAAAAAGTTCAAACACAACTTAAAGTTCTTTACAAAATAATACACAAACTGTTTTTCCGTAGGCAGTTGCTTACAATGGCTTGAATAAATTAAGAGATTAGATTCATTGCTTTTCTTATTAATTAAATATATGGTTAGAAATGACCATTTGGACTTCTATTAATATCAGTAGAAGTGTGTATGTATATATGTATGTATGTGTGTGTGTGTGTGTGTGTGTGTGTGTGTTTGTGTGTATCTTTGTCATGAATATTCAAGTATTGATCAATTTATGATAGTGATATATATGTATTTCTTTTCCTAACCGTGAAACATAAGCACAAATAGGAAATGTAAAAGAATAAATACTATTTTAAATTATATGAAAACATAATGATAATTACAGAGGCAATAATTGTATACAAGAGCAGCAATAGCATCCTTGAGGCCGTTTCTACAGTGTTTCAAGTACCTAATTATATCAGTTTTATCAGAGTTCATCTCATAGAGAGATGAGGTAAGAAGTGTTGGGCTCAAGGATCAATTGAAATTTCAGTTCTGTACATGAGTAAAAATAGCAAATACACAAGCTGTTTGAATGCCTGGCTCTTCTCTTCTTTTGTCAATATAACTGTTATTACCTTCGCACTGTTTTATCTCCCTCTCTTAGGCTTAATAGCATGAGCTAAAAGCAGTTGATTTCAGAAAGCAATTGAAGGGATGAAGAGAAATACAAATTATTAAAAATGTACCAGATACAAGTGAATGCATTCTACAATATTAATAAAGTCCAAAAAGGCTTAGAATTAGTTTGAAGCCTTTCCTCTGATAGCTGTTTAATATATATATTTTTAATTTCAAAAGAAGTCAAGGATGGTAGAAGGAAGGAGAAGTAGGAAACATATAAAAAAGCTAAATCACCTGTAATACCACTACCAGGGTCAGCACTGTTTGTGTTTTCCTGAAATCCTTCTGGTCTTTAATATGTATATATTTATTATGTATTTATTAAATATGTATTTATTAAAACAATTATAATGTGTACATAATTTTCTACCCTTTCATTAACTAATATTATGAGGCATTTTCATGATAAGAAATATTTTTCATACACGTGCTTTGTATGATGGCCTAATATTTTATCACATAGAAATATTAAACTTTTTCTAGTTACTCTGCCACTCTTGGGCATTAAGGTTGTTTTCAGTTCTTCCTTCTTAAAAATAATGCTGCAATGAACATGATCAAATATGAATCTGTTTGCAATTTTGAAATACTTCCTTAGATTAGATTTCCATAAGTAGAATTGCTATGTTAAAGAATGCAAACCCTGCTTAGAGTCTTTACAGCAGAAATGTAGAAACAATCTACCAGTGTGGTTTAATAATTCCCACTTCACTGTACCTTCACCCCTACTGGTATTATCTCTGAAAAAAATGAGTTTGATAACTTGATAGATTAAAAAAACTCATTATATTAATTTGAATTTCTTTCCTTTTTTTCTTTTTTAGTGAGATTCATTTGTGCATTTCTTCACTAAAATTTCTACAAAGCATCATGTTGGCAGGACTGGCTTCAGTGGAGTGTGACCTGTACAGTTGCATGAGACTCCAAAGCTCAGAAAGGTATTGTGCTTGGTTTAATGCTCTGCTGTCACCATCTTGGAATTTTATCTTTGAACTTATGTTTTGTAAGTGAAGTTTGATGGGACAATGCAATGAATATATGTATGAGCAGAGCAGAAGAAATACATGCAATAGGTGTGTCCACTCTTCCTCATCACTCCATTTGCCCAGAGTTTGTGATGTTCCATGAGTACAGCATTCTGGAGGACCCAGGATGCATACAAGTTCAGGGAGACTCAAAGTGAGTACAAGGTAAGCATGATACATCTATAATTGAGTAAGTAGGGGGAGGTGACAGCTCCAAGCGGCCATGCTTTATGTTTGTGCCAGAACTTGCTTCCAATGAAGAAAGAAGGTAATTTTTTTTTTTTTTTTTTTTGTGGTACGTGGGCCTCTCACAGTCATGGCCTCTCCCGTTGTGGAGCACAGGCTCCGGACGCGCAGGCTCAGTGGCCATGGCTCACGGGCCCAGCCGCTCCACGGCATGTGGGATCTTCCCGGACCGGGGCACGAACCCGTGTCCCCTGCATCGGCAGGCGGACTCTCAACCACTGCGCCACCAGGCAAGCCCAGAAGGTAATATTTTTCTGAGAAACATGAACCACCAAGAAACCCTATCATATCCTTTTTCACTCATGTTATTTTCTTGTATTAGCCAACCACTTACACTGAAAATAATGACATAGAAGGAAAGAAAAAGATAAGCCAACCTATAGTTCCTCTTCCCTTTAGTCCTTTCTTGCTCGTGATGAGGAAGAGAATATTGTGACCAAAAAGCAGGAGAGTAAACAGAACCCTGGAGTGAAACCGTGAATGCAGAGTGTTGTTCGTCCGGTGGTCATAAGAACTGTTTCTGATTCTCCTGCCTGATGGGAATGAAAGAGAACATCTGTGAGCTCAGTTGGGGCATACCAACTGATATCACATCTGGTGCATTATCTGCAGTTGAGGCTTCTACTTAATTGTCACACACTGTGATCCAGACTGGTATTTGCAGGGGACAGACTAGTGAATTAAATGGGAACAAAATGGGACCATCACCCCTGCATCCCTTAAGTCTTTGAGGGTGATGCTAATGTCTGCTGTTCTACTGAGGGTGCAATATATTTTTTATTTACTATCTTAGTTGCGAACAGGGAGTGGCAATTTCAGGGGTTTCTGCTTTGCCTTCACTAGTATAGTGGTTTTATTCATTAGGCTCAAAAGAGCCTACATTAGGGTCATGTCAGTGTCTGAGATGGCTAGTCCAATTATACATTTGGAAACTGGGAAAATACCACTGGATGTGTCTGTGGACTTAGTAGACTCACCGTAGATGACGTTAGTCCAGAAATCCATTTATTGCTCAATTTCCATATACCCCTACTCTAATAGGGAGGCCGTAATGGAGCTTTGAGCCCTCACATGTTAGTGCCTGGGTTTGGTATTTATGGATGTGGGAATATGGGAAGTATTCTCTCCTCCTTAATTTTCTAGAAGTTTGTGTAATATTGATATCATTTCTTCCTTAATTGATAGAATTTGCCAGTGAAACAACTGGTGAATGAATGAATTTAATTTCTTTAATTGATATGGGGTTATTCAGATAATGTGAAAGAGCTGAATGTCCCCTTTCTCCAGTGTACAGCCAACCAAGTAAATGGTCATAGGTCTGTTTGGCAGAAAGTCTGGGGGAATCACTGCTTTGTATATTGGCTATGATGTTGCAGGGCCTTCCTCAAGGGGAACCAGCTTTCTTTCAGTAGATTTGTTCTGGGTCAAAGAGCTGGCTTAGGTCTGGAAATGGGGAAAGGGATCGTGACTTTTCTAGGAGGCCTGATCTCAGCCTTCTCCTCATCCTTTCTTAATCTCTGTTGATTATATTATGCAGTACGCTTGTTGGATATTTGACTATCTTGCCTTTAGGGATACATAAGAAGTGAGTATGAGCGATATCCATAGGTCCCTTTGAGTCAGGCTTTCTTGGCTACCATTCCAACTTGTTCCCCATTTTGAATAATTACTTCTTCCTTGTCAATGATGGTTAAATGCTACCTTTTGGCTTTTCCTACTTTGGATTCCCTACTGTTGCTGAGGCGCCCAGTTCTGCAACAGTTTCTCTGACGATTAGTACTGGTCTCCAGAGAACCACCACACTTGAACTTTGACTTTTCAGTGATGCTGGTGACCCCTCACCTGAGCGTTCCTTATTGCCTTGGCAAGGGGAATGTTCCCTGGCTGTTTCCAGAAATGTAGTCAGCTGGTGGATTTTATGACCTTATATTATAGTTCTATTCTATCCACTACTCTGAACCTGTTAATTTCTTCCTCCACAGCCTGTCACAGAAATTCTGGCATACGTTTAAAGTGGGCCATCACCTTTTTCAAGATTTTAAGAGCCATCCCACAAGTGTATATAAGCCAACTCAAGAATCCCTTCCCATGGTATTAAACTGAGAAACAGGAAGAGAGTTGCACTAGGAAAAAAAAATTCTCCCTCAACCAACTTTATATTCTTCATCCCCAGTAGATCTACTCCTGGTACCAATGGTCTTGGGTAAGGTTTCTAGAAGCATGAGATTTTTGTGGAAGTTATTTATAGAGGGAGTGTTCTCTAGAGAAACCTGTAAGGGAATGAAGGAAGCATAATAGAGCAGAAGTCAAGCGAACATATGTTGCAAGAGAAATCTAGCCTTGGCCTCTTCCCACGGGGAGCTCTGGAGTGTGAATGTTGCTGCAGAAGTTGTCCTTCCCAAAGGCAAGGGGGTCTTTTTTACACCCTTACATCAGGTAGCCATCCTGACCCACGGGGTAAGGTGTAACCTCTTAGTTGCAGCAGGCGGGCTCCTTAGTTGTGACATGTGAACTCTTAGTTGCGGCATGCATGTGGGATCTAGTTCCCTGACAAGGCCCGGGCCCCCTGCATTGGGAGCCCCAAGTCTTAACCACCACACCACCAGGGAAGTCCGCTTCATAGGCTTCTGATACCCACCTACTATAGTTGGCACATATGATGAACCAACTCTCCATTCCATCTTAAGGTGTTCATAGGCTGCACATGCATGGAGCTACAAAGGGGTTAAACCTTTGGTGCAGAGCTATTCAATTCTTCATGCACCAAGTTGGAGTAAGGCAGACATAATATATGGCTGATGCCTCTTTAACAAAGAGTTGAACTTTGTGTCAGTCAAAATCTATGAGGAGGGAATAATGGCACATGTGCCATAAATTTGCAATTGTGGAGTTAGAGTATAAGCTCTTAGAGGGTGAGATTGTGATTTATACATCTTTGTACCCTCTGTAGCTAGCACAGGACCCTGAATAAAGCAGATGCATAATAAATATTTGTTGATTGATTGTTTTGGCTACCTAACAATTTATGCAAATGAAGGAGCTAGTGTCAGTGAAAATTGTTGAACACTTAACAAGAATTTTTATTCCTTTGGCTTTCTTCTTTGAGAACATTCTTTGACATTACAGGGTGAAATCAGAGCTGGAGAATGTGCAGCTAAAGGTTAACTCTGCCCTCAGAATATCATCTTTGGGGCTTCCCTGGTGGTGCAGTGGTTGAGAGCCCGCCTGCCAATGCAGGGGACACGGGTTCGTGCCCCGGTCTGGGAAGATCCCACATGCCACGGAGCGGCTGGGCCCGTGAGCCATGGCCGCTGAGCCTGCGTGTCTGGAACCTGTGCTCCACAGTGGGAGAGGCCACAGCAGTGAGAGGCCCTGCAAAAAAAAAAAAAAAAATCATCTTTGTAGTAGTAAAATAAAGCACTGATACTGAGGTCCTTATGCTTTTGTCCTGGTCTTTCTATAAAATATAAGGCCCATGTATTTTTTTTAGAAATCCCTTTTTGTCATTATTCAATCTTATCTCCTTGCATGAATTACTCATTAGAATTTAGCTTCTTCCAGAGCCCCAGTAACATATTTTGGTTCCTGGAATGTTATTAAGAGTGATATTTTGTGGTCAGCAATAATCACTCTTACTATCTATTAATAGGTCCTGCTTGAGTCAAGGGAATTTTTTTTGTTGTTGTTATTGGTATTGGTATTGGAGTGGGAAGGTGAATACCCCCAGGATTTGCATGTTTAGTCCTTGACCAAATCAATGATATAAAATCGGATTTTAGTGGGTTCAAAGGAGAATGTAATCTCGGTTTATTTATTGGAGAGCAGGTGTCCAGGGCCAAAGGACGTTGCTATAGGATTAAGAATGTTGTTCATGTTACAATGACATTTGCTATGTTTTTAATGCTTTCCCAAAATGATTTCTTCTCAAGCAAAACATGCTGAGAAGAATTCAAAAGGCTTGAATACTAGAGTGCCTGAGGGAAAATCCAAAACAACACCACAATCTCTCTCTCTCTCTCTCTCTCTCTCTCTCACTCTCACACACACACACACACACACACACACACACACACACACACACACACCGTGTGTGTGTGTATGGACAGGTACATTCCAGGTTAGCTTATGCTATTAATGAATAGCATGGGGCTGGGCTATTTGCCACAATCAAAATTAAAAACTTAGAACTCTTGACACCTCTCATCAATTTGATCTTTCCAATTTCCTCAAGCTAATGAGGGTGATGGTTTTATTTGACACTAAAATATTTAGGAAATGCCTTAATCTAACAATGTGACAAGATAAATTGGGTTTAAATAGAAAATGAACATGGTCCTTTAACAGAAGCAAATGTATTTCTAAGACAAACACAGTTGGTCTTGTTCCCCTGTGTGTTTCTATATGAGTGCCCTGTAATAATTAATGTTTTAAGAGCGTAAAATAAGGAAGAAAATTTGAGCTCTAAAGCCTTAAGGAATTTTATGTTTCTGTGAAGTATTTCCTTATGTTACTCATCACTTGATTTGAATGTGAACTAATTTCAGTCCTCTAAAGCAAGGTATTTGCTAGCCTCAGTAGGGTGGATTGAGCATATAAAAATTATTAAGAAAAGCCATAAGCAGTGCAATTTGCAACTGTGAAGATTTGTGCAATGCATCTATAATATACCCACATATTGCTATCATCTAATTATCTTTTGGTGGCTAAAACCCAATGTTTGTCCTTGGGAACAAACTTGTAGTATAACCTTTGTCTAGGTCTGTAGACCTAGACCTTGAGTGTTCAGACTTAGCTGACGGTTCATACTGAGTATGTCAGTTCATACTGAGCTGACAACAATTCAAGATACTTAGGTTTGGGAGATAAGAATGTCAATTCATTTCTTTAGTAGTCTTGAGACAAGAATATCTTCCCAAGGAGTGAGTTACTAATACTAAATAATGATGATTCCTGGCCTGTTCCTTAGTTTAGTCAGAAATCTAATACTTTAAACCACATCTAGCCTTTCGAGCATGTATAGTTAGAATGATGTTTGATAGCAGTTGAATGACTTCGGGAATAAAATAAATTGCTTGTATCGGCATTTTTTTTTTTTTTCTGTACGCTGGCCTCTCACTGTTGTGGCCTCTCCCGTTGTGGAGCACAGGCTCCGGACGCGCAGGCTCAGCGGCCATGGCTCACAGGCCCAGCCGCTCCGCAGCATGTGGGATCTTCCCGGACCGGGGCATGAACCCGTGTCCCCTGCATCGGCAGGCGGATTCTCAACCACTGCACCGCCAGGGAAGTCCTGTATCAGCATTTTTAATCTTACTTTTGGAAATCATAATTTCCATTTAAAATTTGAAATAGCATTATCATTGCTTTATAAACATTCATTCATTCATTTTTCAAATGGTTATTCAGAGCCTACTTCGTGCTGGTTATTATGAGGCATTAAAGAAAGAAGAATAAGTTGTATTACTTCCTTTACAAATCTTATTAACTGACAAATAAAGATACACATGTATATATATACAAACATATTCATACGCAGAAAGCCAAAAGTAATAAGGTACAGTGTGCTATGGTTATGAAAAGGAAGAATTGATTATTTATAGCTGTGACAGATTATTTATTAAAATGTTACCATGTGGGACTTCCCTGGTGGTGCAGTGGTTGAGAGTCCGCCTGCCGATGCAGGGGACACGGGTTCATGCCCCGGTCCGGGAAGATCCCACATGCCGCGGAGCGGCTGGGCCCGTGAGCCATGGCCGCTGGGCTGGGCGTCTGGAGCCTGTGCTCTGCAACGGGAGAGGCCACAACAGTGAGAGGCCCATGTACCCCACCCCCCAAAGAAAAAACTTACTGAAATATTAAATGTTTTAACAGCCACTTTATAGTGTATTTTTGGGATATCAGGTCAGAATCCTAGTCATAGTCTTCAGAGAGCCAGATGGCCAGGAGAAAGGAGCAGGGAATATCATCAAAGTTATTTGCCTTTATATCAGCTACTAATATGTTGCCTTAAGACTGAGAGTATGGGTCTTAAAATTGGAGATAATACTTCAAAAAGCAACTTAGAAGATGGCTACTTAGTCTTGAAGGGTGAATGTTTCTAAGATAGCCTTCTGAGAATCTATTGCTAGTAACATGGGAGTTAAGGCATGTTTTGGGTTTGAGAGACCAGAGAAGGACCATGACTGTAATCAAACATCACAAACTAGAAGAGAAGAGAGGGGAAGAAAGAGGATGGAACACTTATCAGGCTGCCCATGGATCCCTGGGTAGGGGAAGGCCTGAGTGCTTACATAGCAGATACCCTCCTGCTCTGTCCTGTAATGTAGGTGCCTGAAATCTGGGGCCTAGAGCCTGGGGAATGACTGATATGATGACCTAAGTCATAGTTTACTTAGAACAGTCTGTTTATGCCTGTTGCCCAGCATAATTATATATAGCCCTTTCACTATCCAAAGTGAGTTTGAATGATAATATGGGCATCCTTCCAAGTGATACCACAGAGAAAGTTAAAGATGTGGCTGGAGTCTGGGTAGAAGGGCAGCCCTCATGATTTGCCAGAACTGAATCTTCATAGTGTTGCTTTTGTCTAATCCCATGGTAAAGTAAGACCATTAAGCCTTATCCGGACTGGAGGATATTCTGTGGTCAGTGTTGGGAAAGCAAGAGATACCCAAGGAGGGGCAAGAAAATTGTCCATTTCACAGACTCATCAACTGGTCCCCTGGAAAACCTGGGGAAGATATCAGCATTTTTCTGTGTGTTGGAACTACTGCTGTGAAAATCCTACTCACATCATAGATAGGGTTCCCATCTAATTGATAAGTGAAAATACAGCAGGATATTTATATTTTCCTTTTACTTATTCCTCAGACCTTCCAGTGCCTAAATTAGGGGGCCAAAAGCAAAAGGTGATTGTAAAACATTGTGTCTTCCCAGCTTTGCTTTCTCAAAGCCTGGATTTACTGAGATCATGCCAAGGACATTTGAGGATCGTGAAAACAGAGGGGAGCAATTTAGCTGACACTAATAAAAAATCTGGGGGGTAAAGAGGGTTCAGAGAAAAGGGGACTCCCAAACTGTTTGGTGGAAGCACCCTAAGGATATTTATCTGATAAACATTATAGAAAATTCCTGCATTGTGTGCATAGGGAGGCTGGGTTTCTATGAATTTCTAGATTTCTGAGGCACAGAAGTTGAGCTGTGTAGGAACGATGTAGTCAAGGCATTTAAACAGAAGCCACTGAGGACTGAGGACCACAGGAGCCCCTTTCTACCTTGGTGTGCCCAGTTTCAATGAACAGGGATCCCTGGATGGAGGGCACAGCACGTGAAGTTGGCTTTTTAGGATCAATCATATTTAGATACATGGGGAGGAGGGAACGCAGGGCACAAAAACCCAAAGCAGGAAATCTCATGATGTGAAAGAAAAATGGTCAAATATTTAAATTGTTTCACAAGTCCCTCATGATTGACTTATTCTTCAGACTTAACTGCTCATACTCTGCTCAACCACACCCATCCCTCAGCTTGGAATATTCCTTTTGTCCATTCTAATTTCACCTGACTAACATCTATTGAATCTTACAGTCCAGATTATACATAATTTTCACAAAGTTTAACGTCCAGTGGCTTGGTAAAGCACTCTGTTGTTATACACTGTCATTGCACACTTGCGCAATATATTTGTGTTGTGCTTACCACAATTGTATTTAAATTTTTGAGTAATTAATTTTCTTAATATCTGTCTCTTGCTAGATTCTAATTTCCACTGGCTCAGAAACTGTGTCATCAATGAATCCTCAGTACCTAGTACAGGGTCTGGCTCAAAGTACGTGTTCAATAACTATGTCTTGGATGAATGAATTAATTAGGCTGAAACATGAGGTATGCTATAGGAGGTTCTGGGAGATTAGACTCGAGAGATAGGCTGGAATAAAATTTTGGAGTGTTCTGAATACAAGCCAGTGGAGTTTGGCCTTTTTCTAGGCCCTGAAGAACCTTTGAAAGTTTTCAGAGTACAGAGTGTCCTACCCACATTCAAACAGTTGGTTGGAAAGTTGCTCTTGGTAAACAGTTTCGAATTGTGCACAGAATACCCATGAGCTCTTGGTAGTCGTATGTTGATAAGGCAGGAAAATGGAGTGGAGGGAGAAAGGAAGGCATTGACTTTTATGGAATCATGTTTCTTTACCTCAAGCAACAGGTCCAGACCACCAGCAAAGTAAAAGGAAAAAAATGTCCCTAGAGAGTCTCTGTGAAAGAACTATTTTCTCTGAAGTTAGCTCAGTCTAAAACTGACAAATTTTGGCAAAATAGAAGTGACTTAGCAGTTGATTTCCTATAGTAGTGGTTCGGCTTTTAGTAGAGTGTATGGAATAGAAGGTGACTCTGATCTTTCCAAGCAGGTAGCAGTGCTGTATCCTCAGTGCTACACAGCCTAGTCTCAGTTCTTTTGACCTTATCTGCTGGTGGCCGTCAGCAAGCTAATACCTTTGTTAACAAGGTCCTAACAGTACTCACCACGCATGAACTACTAGGATCTAATTATTGCAAGTATCCCATCCAGTGACTTTTTTGACAGTACTTAGTTGGTTCTATAGACCCAGATTAAAGCAGGATAAGGGCCTGATTTTTCTAGTTCCAATAAAAGTCCAACTCTGAGTGTCATATCCTTTTACTGTCATGGTGTAAATGACCTCACTTCTTAGGGTTCAAAGAAATTGACAGAGAAATGTGGAGAGCAAAGGAAGGTGAGTTAGGCCCATTTGTCCACAGCTACACATGCCTCAGCCACCCTCACGTCTTCTTGGAAACTGTCTCCAGGCCTTTAAAAGTTGCATAGAATAAAAAACAAAAACAAGAAGGAGTGGTAATAATTTAAATATGAAAAATAATAATAGCTATTACTAAGTGCTTATGCTACAGCAGATGCTTTAAATACCTTTTATAGATTTCTTATTTGATACTTACAATAATCCTTTGAGGTGGGTGCTGTCTCCATTTCATACATGAGGAAACTACAGCTCAGAGAAATGATTAGGCCTTGCTTGGAGCCAGACCTGGGCCTCTTTAGTTCATAACTCTGTGGATGGGCAGGAAGCAGAAAGGGTGGAGTGTGTGGCCCTTGATCCTCAATCATCTTTAGGGAAGATTGAGGATATGATTAAGAGAATAACTTTCTTTTGAGGTCACCAAATATAAATTAAACACTGAAAAGGAAAACTCAGCAAGAGTTACGAATCTATTATCAAGTGATACTGAGTATGAGATATGCTGTGGGCTGTAGTGTTTGGATGGGTTGACAAGAGGGCACAAGGTGTCTGCTTCCCATGGGGGTGAGTTGGGATCAGAGAGAAGAGGAGGAATACATGAGAGAATAAATGTGTCCAGCTGAGATGGAAGGGACAGGCGTTGGGGGCGGGGGGCTGCAGTTGCTAAATAGGGGAGTTGGGTGTTAGGTCATGGGACTTGGAATGTGAAGCTAAGGAATTTGGGATATATAAAGTAGATAACCAGAGTTACTAAGATAATTTAAGCAAGGAAGTAACTGGTGAAAAAAATGTGTTTGGAAAAATAATTGGCAGCACAGGTTAAAGTGGGCAGAGGGACTTTAGGAAACAAGCAAGGTAGCTACTACAACCAACCATGAACAAAAGGGAGAAGATTGGAAAAAGATGCGCACAGAGGAAATGAAAAGGAAGGGATAGGTAGAGAGATGTTATGAATCTTTATTTAGCTTGAGAATTCTACCAGTACTATATAATTACTACCTTAAATTAAGAATACTAGGGAATTAAGTAATTTATGGCACAAATAGCACCTTTGAATTACTAGTAAACTTTTCAACTTTTTACTTTCTTTAACATAAATCATTATTTAATTTTTATAGCTACAGTGTACTAAAAAGTTTCTAGGTACTCTACAAATCATACAATTCCATATGATTGCTACTTGGATGGATTGCAAATTGGCCAAGCTTTTTCTTCTGTGTTTTGGGTTCTCTACTCTCAATCAATAAACCTTTGAGAGAGGGAAATTTATCTGGAGGACTCATGTCTTCCACAATATAGAGGCTTATTATGATGTTAAAAAGAATCAAGGTCTAAGTGATCATCTAAAAATAAAACAATTTCATTTTCTGCTCAAATGATGATTTGTTGAGAATTATGCTGCTATTACTTGAAGCTGGCACGAGCAGCTGTATCACCATTTGCATCGTTTCTTGTGCAAAACGCTAGGGATCAAATTCTGGTTTAAATCTCAGCCTAGAGAAACACGTTTAGTTTATTAAATGTAAACAGAGGCCGAGTTATAGGGAAGCTGAAAGAAAAACAATAAGCTCAACTGGAACACATGCTGACTCCAGGAAGGATGAAAGGCTGCCTATGTTTCAGCAAATCTGGTCAGGGATGGCTTGGGAAGGGACAGTGTCTGGGTCACTTCAGAGTTCGCTTTTTCTGTTTATTTTTTAAGCAGTGCAAGTGCCGCTTCCTGTTTCGTACACTTCCTTGAAGTCCCTTTGAACTTTCACATGGCTTATATTCACTTACAAGGGTTCATTTACTCAACAAGAATTTTTGAGGCCACTGTTTGTAGAACCCTCTTAGGTGTAGGCATTGGAAGGGTTATGTGAGGAGTAGAAGAAACAGTTCCTGTGTATGGAAAACTCTAAGAAAGCAGGTTTCCAAAAAAAACTTTAAAAGAGAGAATCAAAAATAACATGGACCATGACATGAAGGCAAATAAGGATAAAAGAAACCAAAGGGATACAGAGTACTTGATGAGGAGTCTGGGAACCTAGATCCTAGTTTCAGCTGTGAACTGGGATCAGCTGCCTACACTAGCTGGGCCTTAAAATTATCATCTAAACACTAGAGAATCTTAAAACTCCCATGGTTATGTAAAATTTGCAATTTGGGTTAATGGTCAGTGTAGAAATTGTTTTAACAAAATTTTTTTCTGAAGTCGGTGAAAATTCATGAGTTAGCATTATTTAGAGAAACTTTGAAGATTTTTTACTGTTCATCTAAACAACCAAGTTTAGTTATTTTTTTTTCCTGTTGCAACTGAAGTTCAGTAAATGAATAATATTGTTATATATATTATCTATATATGCTATAAACCCCACAGGACAGTATTATAACTTTGTTTTAAATAGTCCTGTATATTTTAAATAAGCTAAAACAATATTATATTTATGCAAGTATTTATAATTTACAGTGTTCTTCATTCATTCCTAAAGATCCAGTCTTCCTTTTGGTATCATTTCCCTTCAGCTTGATGAATTTCCATTAGCATTTTCTTTAGTGTAGTTCTGGTGGCAATGAATTGCTGTTTTTCATTCACCTAAAAGGTTATTTCATCTTCATTTTCACTTGATAATTCTTTTGGATATAGAATTTCAGGTTGACAGTTCTCTTTCTTCTATCAGTCATCTTGAATATTTGATATCTATAGGACTCTAATCCCAATCAAAATCCCAGCAAGTCATTTTGTGGATATCAACAACCTGATACTAAAGTTTATATGGAAAGGCAAAAGAACCAGAATACCCAGCACATATTGAAGGGGAAGAGCAAAGTCAGACAACTGACCATGCCTGTCTTCACGACATACTGTAAAGCTACAGTAATCAAGATAGGGTGGTACTGGTGAAAGAATAGACAAGTATATCAATGGAACAGAACAGAAAACACAGAAATAGACCCTGACATATAGAATCAACTGATCTCTGACAAAGAGGCAAA
Source organism: Delphinapterus leucas (assembly GCF_059928025.1). NCBI lineage: Eukaryota > Metazoa > Chordata > Mammalia > Artiodactyla > Monodontidae > Delphinapterus > Delphinapterus leucas. Next base: position 121,407,137 of record NC_143130.1, on the reverse strand, counting down.
GACAGTTCAATGGAGAAAGGGTAGTCGTCTCAACAAATGGTGCTAGAACAACTGGACGTACACATGCAAAAAAATGAATCTAGACACAGAACTTACCTTTTCCACAGGAATTAACTCAAAATGGATAGTAGACTTAAATGTAAAATGCAAGATTATAAAGCTCCTAGAAGATAACATAGGAGAAACCCTAGGTGTCCTTAGGTCTGGCAGTGACCTATCTGATAATAGCAAAAGCATGATCCCTGAAAGAAAGAGTTGATGAGCTGGACATCATTAAAATAGGAAAATGTTTTGTCTGCAAAGACACTGTTAAGAGAATGAAAAGACAAACCAGAGACTGGAAGAAAATCTTTGCATCTTTGCAAAACATATATCTGATAAAGGACTGGTATCCAGAATACCCAAAGAGCTCTTAAAACTCAACAAGAAGAACACAAACAACCCACTTTAAAATGGGCAAAAGATCTGAGCAGACATCTTACAAAAGAAGATATACATTTGACAAATATGCATATGAAGAGATGCTCAACATCATATGTTATTCGTTTCTGGTGGGAATGCAAATGGTACAGCCACTTTGGAAGACAGTTTGGTAGATTCTTGTAATACTAAACATACTCATAAGATGATCCAGCAGTTGTGCTCCTTAGCATTTACCCAAATGAGTTGAAAACTTACTTTCACACAAAAACCTGGATGTTTATAGCAACTTTACTCATAATTATCAAAACTTGGAAGCAACCAAGATGTCCTTCAGTAGGTGACTAGGTAAACTGGTACATCAATCAAATGGAATATTAGTAAGCAATAAAAAGTGAGCTATTAAACCATGAAACACATGGAAGAAACTTTAATGCATATTGCTAAGTAAAAGAAGCCAGTCTGAAAAGGTTACATACTGTATGATGTTCTGGAAAAGGCAAAAACTATAGAGACAGTAAAAAAGATCAGTGGTTGCAAACAGTTTAGAATGAGAGAGGGAGGGATGAATAGGTAGAGCACAGGAGAATTTTAGGGTATTAAAACTATTCTGTATGATACAGTAATGGTAGATACATGTCACTATACATTTATCAAAACCCATAGACTATAAAACACAAAGAATGAACCATAATGTAAGCTATGGACTTAAGTTAATAATGATGTCTCTATATTAGCTCATCAATTGCAACAAAAATGCTACATCAATGCAAGATGTTAATAATAGGGAAAACTGGAGGTGGGGGGTTTATAGAAACTCTGTACTTTCCACTCAGCTTTCTCTAAACCTAAAACTGCTCTAAAAAAAAACACTTAATACTGCTCTGAAAAATAAAGTCTAATGATAATAATAACAAAAAAAGAAATTGAAATATACCTAATAGGAATTACCAAGACAAAAAGAGAAAGAATATAAATGACAATATGAGGAGACCTTCAAGATGGTGGAGGAGTAAGACGGGGAGTTCAACTTCCTCACCAAAAATACATCAAAAATACATCTACACGTGGAACAAATCCTACAGAACACCTACTGCACACTGGCAGAAGAACTCAGACTTCCCAAAAGGCAAGAAAATCCCCACGTACCTGGGTAGGGCAAAAGAAAAAAGAAAAAACAGAGACAAAAGAATAGGGATGGGACCTGCACCTCTGGGAGGGAGCTGTGAAGGAGGAAAAGTTTCCACATACTAGGAAGGCCCTTCACTGGCAGAGATGGGGGTTGGGGGGTGGGGGAAGCTTCAGAGACACGGAGGAGAGCGCAGCAACAGGGGTGCAGAGGGCAAAGTGGAGAGATTCCCACACAGAGTATCGGTGCCAACCGGCACTCGCCAGCCTGAGAGGCTTGTCTGCTCACCCACCAGGGTGGGTGGGGGCTGGGAGCTGAGGCTCAGCCTTCAGAGGTCAGAACCCAGGGAGAGGACTGGGGTTGGCTGCGTGAACACAGCCTGAAGGAGGCTAGTGCGCCACAGCTAGCTGGGAGGGAGTCTGGGAGAAAGTCTGGACCTGCCTAACAGGCAAGAGACCATTGTTTTGGGGTGTGTGAGGAGAGGGGATTCCTTCCCTGACTGCCCACAGAAGGCAGAGCACCACCTAAACGAACTCCAGAGATGGGCATGAGCTGCAGCTATCAGCTTGGACACCAGAGACAGGCATGAAACCCTACCACCGCTGCTGCAGCCACCAAGAATCCTGTGTGCAAGCAGAGGTCACTATCCACATGTGGCCCCCACCCCCCCGCAAGCCTGTTCAGCCCGCCACTGCCAGGGTCCTGTGATCCAGGGACAACTTCCCTGGGAGAACACACAGCATGCCTCAGGCTGTTGCAAAGTCATGTTGGTCACTGCTGTTGCAGGCTTGCCCCGCATTCCAATTATAACTACCATACCCCTCCCTCCCCGCGGCATGAGTGAGCCAGAGCCCCCTAAACAGCCGCTGCTTTAACCTCATCCTGTCTGAGCAGGAACAGATGCCTGAGGGCAACCTCCATGCAGAGGTGGTGCCAAAGGCAAAGCTGAGCCCCAAGAGCTGTATGAACAAAGAAGAGAAAGGGAATTTTCCCCGTGCAGCCTCAGGAGCAGTGGATTGAATCCCAACAGTCAACTTGAGGTACCATGCATCTGTGAAATACCTGATTAAACAACAAGTCAACCCAAAATTGAGGAGGTGGACTTTGGGAGCAACTGTAGACTTGGGACTGACTGGTCTGTGACTGACTGGTTTCTGATTTTTATATTTATCTTAGTATAGTTTTTAGTGCTTGTTATCACTGGTGGATTTGTTTATTGGTTTGGTTGATCTCTCCCTTTTTTATTATTACTTTTTTATTTTAATTATTTTATTTTATTTTTTTGTTACTATTATTTTCTTTCTCTTTTTCTCCCTTTTCTTCTGAGCCATGTGGCTGACAGGGTCTTGCTGCTCCAGCCTTGTGTCAGGCATGAGCCTCTGAGGTGGGAGAGCCGAGTTCAGGATACTGGACCACCAGAGACCTCTCAGCCCCATGTAGTATCAATTGGCGAGACTTCCCCTAGATATCTCCGTCTCAATGCTAAGACCCAGCTCCACCCAAAGCCAGCAAGCTCCAGTGCTGGACGCCCCATGCCAAACAACTAGCAAGACGGGAACACAACCCCACCCATTAGCAGAGAGGCTGCCTAAAATCATAACAAGTTCACAGACACCCCAAACACACCACAGGATGAGATCCTGCACACCAGAAAGACATGATCCAGCTCCATCCACAAAAACACAGGCCCCAGTGCCCTCCACCAAGAAGCCTAAAAACCCACTAAACCAACCTTACCCACTGAGGGCAGACATCAAAAGCAATGGAAACTACGAACCTGCAGCCTGCGAAAAGGAGACCCCAAACACAGTAAGTTAAGCAAAATGAGAAGACAGAGAAATACACAGCAGATGAAGGAAAAAGGTAAAAACCCACCAGACCAAACAAATGAAGAGGAAATAGGCAGTCTACCTAAAAAAGAATTCAGAGTAATGATAGTAAAGATGATCCAAAATCTTGGAAAAAGAATGGGGAAAATACAAGAAATAAAAAGGACCTAGAAGAACTAAAGAGCAAACAAACAATCATGAACAACACAATAAGTGAAATTAAAAATTCTCTAGAAGGAATCAATAGCAGAATAACTGAAGAAGAACGGATATGTGACCTGGAAGATAAGATAGTGGAAATAACTACCACAGAGGAGAATAAAGATAAAAGAATGAAAAGAATTGAGGACAGTCTCAGAGACGTCTGGGACAATATTAGATGCACCAACATTTGAATTATAGGGGTCCCAGTAGAAGAGAAAAAGAAAGGGTCTGAGAAAATATTTGAAGAGATTATAGTTGAAATCTTCCCTAACATGGGAAAGGAAAGAATCAAGTCCAGGATGTGCAGAGAGTCCCATAAAGGATAAATCCAAGGAGAAACACGTCAAGACTCATATTAGTCAAGCTATCAAAAATTAAATACAAAGAAAAAATATTAAATGCAGCAAGGGAAAAGCAAAAAATAACATACAAGGGAATCCCCATAAGAATAACAGCTGACCTTTCAGCAGAAACTCTGCAAGCCAGAAGGAGTGGCGGGACATATTTAAAGTGATGAAAGGGAAAAACCTACAACCAAGATTACTCTGCGAGCAAGGATCTCATTCAGATTTGATGGAGAAATTAAAACTTTTACAGATAGGCGAAAGCTAAGAGAATTCAGCACTACCAAACCAGCTCTACAACAAATGCTAAAGGACCTCTCTAGGCAGGAAACACAAGAGAAGGAGAAGAACTGCAAAAACAAAAATAAAACAAGAAAATGGTAAAAGGAACATACATATCGATAATTACCTTAAATGAAAGTGGATTAAATGCTCCAACCAAAAGACATACACTGGCTGAATGGACAAAAAAACAAGACTCATATACATGCTGTGTACAGGAGACCCACTTCAGACGTACGGACACATACAGACTGAAAGTGAGGGGATGGAAAAAGATATTCCATGCAAATGGGAATCAAGAGAAAGCTGGAGTAGCAATTCTCATATCAGACAAAATAGACTTTAAATAAATACTATAACAAGAGACAAAGAAAGACACTACATAATGATCAAGGGATCAATCCAACAAAAAGATATAACAATTGTAAATATTTATGAACCCAACGTAGAAGCACCTCATTACATAAGTCAAATGATAACAGCAATAAAAGGGAAAATCAACAGTAATACAATCATACTAGGGGACTCTAACACCCTACTTTTACCAATGGACAGAGCATCCAAAATGAAAATAAATAATGATACAAAAGCTTTAAATGACACATTAAACAAGATGGACTTAATTGATAGATATAGGACATTCCATCCAAAAACAACAGAATACACTTTCTTCTCAAGTGCTCATGAAACATTCTCGTGGATAGATCAAATCTTGGGTCACAAATCAAGCCTGGTAAATTTAAGAAAATTGACATTGTATCAAGTATCTTTTCCAACCACAATGCTATGAGACTAGATATCAATTACAGGAAAAAAACTGTAAAACATACAAACACTTGGAGGCTAAACAATATGCTAGTAAATAACCAAGAGATCACACAGGAAATCAGAAAATACCTAGAAAACATGACGGTGAAAACATGATGACCCAAAACCTATGGGATGCAGCAAAAGCAGTTCTAAGCGGGAAATTTATAGCAGTACAATCCTACCTCAAGAAACAAGAAAAATCTCAAAGAAACAACCTAACCTTACACCTAAAGCAATTAAAGAAAGAAAAAGAAAAACTCCCAAGTTCGCAGAAGGAAAGAAATCAGAAAGATCAGATCAGAAATAAATGAAACAGAAATGAAGGAAATGATAGCAAAGATCAGTAAAACTAAAAGCTGATTCTTTGAGAAGATAAACAAAACTGATAAACCATTAGCCAGACTCATGAAGAAAAAAAGGGAGAAGACTCAAATCAACAGAATTAGAAATGAAAAAGGAGAAATAACAACTGACACTGCAGAAATACAAAGCATCATGAGAGATTACTACAAGCAACTCTGGGCCAATAAAATGGACAACCTGGAAGAAATGGACACATTCTTAGAAAAGCACAACCTTCTGAGACTGAACCAGCAAGAAATAGAAAATATAAGCAGACCAATCACAAGCACTGAAATTGTGACTGTGATTAAAAATCTTCCAACAAACAAAAGCCCAGGACCTGATGGCTTCACAGGCAAAGTCTATCAAACATTCAGAGAAGAGCTAACACCTGTCCTTCTCAAACTCTTCGAAAATATAGCAGAGGGAGGAACACTCCCAAAACTCATTCTACAAGGCTGCCATCACCCTGATACCAAAACCAGACAAAGCTGTCACAAGAAAAGAAAACTAAAGACCAATATCACTGATGAAATGGATGCAAAAATCCTCAACACAGTACTAGCAAAGAGAATCCAACAGCACATTAAAAGGCTCATACACCATGATCAAGTGAGGTTTATCCCAGGAATGCAAGGACTCTTCAAAATATGCAAATCCATCAGTGTGTGATATACCATATTAACAAACTGAAAGATAAAAACCATATGATCATCTCAATAGATGCAGAAAAAGCTTTCAGCAAAATTCAACACCCATTTATTAAAAACCCTCCAGAAAGTAGACATAAAGGGAAATTACCTCCACATAATAAAGGTCATATATGACAACCCCACAGCCAACATTGTTCTCAGTGGTGAAAAACTGAAACCATTTCCTCTAAAATCAGGAACAAGACAAGGTTGCCCCACTCACCACTATTATTCAACATAGTTTTGGACATTCTGGCCACAGGAATCAGAGAATAAAAAGAAATAAAAGGAATTCAAATCAGAAAAGAAGTAAAGCTGTCACTGTTTGCAGATGACATGATGCTATACCTAGAGAATCCTAAGGATGCTACCAGGAAACTACAAAAGCTAATCAATGATTTGATAAAGTAGCAAGATACAGAATTAATGCACAGAAGTCTCTTGCATTCCTATACACTAATGATGAAAAATCTGAAAGAGAAATTAAGGAAACACTCCCATTTGCCACTGCAACAAAAAGAATAAGCTTGTACTTTGTGGCTGTGAGGATCATTTCCTCCACACTATTCATGGTGAAGAGTCTCAGCACGTGGACGTTGTTCTGCTGGCCGATGCGGTGGACGCGGTCTTGTGCTTGCAGGCCCTAATGAGGATTCCAGTTGCTGTCAAAAATGACCATGGTATCAACTGCCTGGAGATTTAAGCCCAGGCCTCCAGCTCTTGTGCTCAGCAAGAAAATGAAATACTGGGACAGAGGTTCATTGAATTTCTTCAGCAAAGCAGCATGATCTTCAGAATTGGTGGTGCCATCAAGGCGCAGGTAAAGGAAGTTCCGAAAAGCAAAGTAATCCTCCATGATGGTCATGAGAGACGTCATCTGGCAGAAAAGCAGGACTCGGTGATTAGTCGTTCTCAGTGTTGGTAGGATACGATCAAGTAGGTCAAACATTCCTGAGACCTGATGCAGCTCAGACCCATTATGACCCCATTTGAAAAACCCAGGTGTTCAGCACAGGATTCCTCAATGTGCTGAAACATATATGGATGATTGCAGATTTTTCTCAACTGCATGATAGCGTTCATAAATGTCTTAGCACCTCCTTTCCCCTTCTTATCTTTCTCCGAACCATCTGTGAGAAGGATCCCTTTGACTTGCATATGGCGATACAGAATCTTCTGCAGAGCTGACATGTCACACTTGATCACATATTCAACTTTTTCTGGAAGCTGGGATTCAACTTCTTTCTTCAGTCTCCTCAGTAAAAATGGTCTCAATACCTTATGCAGATGCCTGATGATCAATATAGTTTCTTCTTCATTTAAGTCCACTCTCTCTCCGGTCATGGCAAATGGAGCATTAAACCACTGTTCAAACGTGCTGCAGCTCTTAAAAATTGTAGGAAGGAGGAAGTTGAGGAGGGCCCAGAGTTCCGGGAACTTATTCTGCAGGGGGATCCCAGTCAAGAGGATCCTTCTGGGGGCCACATAGTGAGTGTTCAGGACCTGAGTCAGCTTGCAGTGGTGATTCTTCATTTGGTGGCCTTCGTCCACTATCATGTATTTCCACCGAGTCTTTGCAAGAATGTGCTTGTCTTTAAAATGTACTCATAAGTAGTCAGGAGGGCATTGAATTTGCCACTCCATAACTGGGGACAAGGGAGCGACACATGGCGAGGGTGCCCTTGTAAGAAATTTTCACCACAGAAGGAGCCCATTTGTCAAATTCATATGTCCAGTTAGAGTCGAAAGGGGGACAATGATGAGATAGGGGCCATTGAGTCTTTTGTGATCCATCAGATAAGTGATGAGTGCAATGGTCTGTATTGTCTTTCCCAGCCCCATTTCATCAGCAAAGATTCTGTTCAAATTGCTATTATACAGAGAAACCATCCATTCCAGGCCCTGGAGCTGATAATGCTTCAGGGTCCCATTGAAGAGGAGGGCCGACTGTTTCTCCACCCTTTCAGAGATGCCATGGGCCACCGTGAAGTAGGACTGGGAGCCCCTGGCACTGTATTGCATGCTGTACTCATCGTCCACGTAGCAGACATTAGTATTAAAGAAAAAAAGAACTAGACAGCTAGCCCTCATGAACATATACGCAGTGAATTCCTAAAAATTGAATCCAGTTATATATTAAAAGGGTAATACAACATGATCAAGTGAAGTTTATTCAAGGAATGCAAGGTTGATTTAACATTCAAAAATAAATGTTAATATAAAAAGGGGGAAATTCGTATGATACTTCAATAAATGAAGAGTGAACACTATACAAAATTTAACCCTTACTCATGATTTTAAAATAACTTTAAAACTGGAGCAGTAGGGAACTACTTCAGTCTTAAAAAAAGGCATCTATGGAAAAACTTGTGGCTAATATTATATTTAATCATTAAATATTAAATGCTTTTCCCTTAAAATCAGGAACAATATGAATATGTCTACTCTTACTACTTGTTTCAACATTGTATTGGAGGTTCTAGCCATTACAATAAGGCAAGATATTTTTTTAAATTGGAGTATAGCTGATAATGTTGTGTTAGTTTCTGTTGCATAGCAGTGAGTCAGTTATACATATACATATGTCCACTCTTTTTTAGATTCTATTCCCATACAAGGCAATTTCAAAAAAGGCATAAACTTAGGAATGGAAGAAGTAAAACTGTTGTGGTTTTTTTGGACAACATGACTGTTTATGTAGAAAATTCTTAGAAATCGATAAAACAGTTATTAAAAGTAATAAATGAAGTTATCAAGTTTGTAGGATAAAAGTTAACTGCATTTTTATATACTGACAGCAAACAATTGGAAACAATTAGAAAATGAGATTATTGAAGTTGAATTAATTATTCAGTATTAAAGAAATGTAATAACATTCATTTATGACCTTACACTAAAACTCACAAAATATTGCTTAGAGAAATTATAGATACTCTAACTAAATGGAACAATGTACCATGCTCATGGACTGGAAAACTTCATATTGTTAAAATATCAATTCTTCCGACATTGATCTTTAAATTCTATGCAATTCCAACAAAATATAGCAAGAGTTTTTGGAAATTGATAAGCTAATTCTAAAATTTATATGAAAATTTAAATGACCTAGAATAGTCAAAATAATTTTTTAAGGGCGAATTTGGAGATCTTATATTTTCTGATTTAAAGATATGCTGTTAACTACAGCAGTTAAGACATTGGAGTATTGTCAAGAGGACAGGCACATAGATCAATGAAACAGTAGAAAGCACAGGAATAGTCCACAAATACACGGTCAATTGATTTTCAACAAAAATGTCAAGACAATTCAATGGGGGAAAAAGTCTTTTCAAACAAATGATGCTGAATCAATTAGAAAGATATATTTTTAAATAGGAACATTATTACCCATTACTTCATGTCATACACAATAATTAACTTTAAAGGCATAATAAATCTAAATATAAATCTAGTGCTGTAAAACTATTTAAAAAGTAGAAAATATTCATGAAAAATGAAAAAACTGATAAATTGGACCTTATAAAAATTCAGAACTTTTACTCTTCAAAAGATATCCATTAAGAAAATGAGAAGACAAGACATAGAATGGGAGAAAATATTCCAATATGTATATTTGACAAGACTTGTATCCCGAAAAAGAACAATTACAACTCAGTTACAAGAAGATAAGCAACCCAATAGAAAATTTGACAAACTACTTGAATATTGACTTCACAAAATAAGATATACAAATTGTCAGTTTGTATATCTCTCATATCCTGGTGATGGAAATGTAAAATTGCAAATCGCTTTGGAGAAACTGTAGGTCTCTCCACAAGTTAAATGTGCATATAGTGTTTAACCCAGCCATTCAGATCTTAGGTATTTATATCAAAGAGAAATGAAAATATATATCCACTCAAAGACAGCTGCTTGATATCCCTGTGTCTCAAATCACAACTGTTCTTTCTATCACAGGACTATGAAGACATGTTTGTTGTTCTCTTAGTCATTGTTCCTGGGCTCAAGTTCCTGACTCCCTTCTGAAAATGGTCTCATTTTATAGCCAACATTGTGTTTGTTTAAAGGTCTTTAATAAATATGAGTGCAGGACCTATAGCCTGAGCATAGAGATGATGAACAGGGCAGTTTAGGCATGGGGGCTGGATTTAGGTATAGACCTATTCAGTATAGGTATTAGATGGTAGTGGAGTACAGTGCTAGAGCATTGGAGTCTGTCAGACTTGAATTTGAATATTCCTCAATGTTTTTATCTGTCGACTGGGCTTTTGTGTGGATCAAATTAGATTAAAAGTGTTTTGCATAATTCCTGGCCTCCAAGTTCTCAAGAAATCATGACTCTTATTATAATGACACAGCATACTAAACCCATTCATCTCTTCTTGCTTAGGATAGGTTTTAAAATTAAATTTCTAGTATTACTTCTGATACTGATGAGACAAAAGTCCTTTGGGGCCCTGATTATCAAAATGAGATATAAATAGTCACATACTGACCATAATAGGGTCTGGGCAGGAACATGAGTGAGGCTGAGAGAAAACATCAAAGATCACAGGGGTTTTTCTCAAGAGAGAAGGTGGCTAGAACAAAGTGATGATTCTGCATACTATGGACCATGGTTCTTGCCATTTTGAGATGTAATAGAAATTTAGTATGGTGGGAGAAGAATGTGATGCTGTGGGCTTTAAATTTTACTGTTTAAATTTTGGATATGCAGAAGTCCACTGTGGGACTAAGCTATTGAAAAAATCAAATTCACACATTTTTGCATTGTGACCTTCAATTTTAAGAACTCAAGTTGAGACGAGTTTTTCATTATTGGGTAGGTGGTAGCTTGGTGAAGGAGAGAAAGTTGGGCTGTGGTGATGGTAATAAAGGCAACATGAGAGAAAGAGAAGGACCTCTAGGGATCTTTCTTGAGACCATGATAATGACTCCTGGGAGTTATCTGGTGGTAGGGTTGTGTGTTCCCTGACACACAAGGTTCTGCATCCCTGTAGCTGCCTTTTGAGTGTTATGTCATGACAGATACCAAAATTTGCTTTAATGATTGCAGGAAGATTATTTCTCCCTATTCAATGGCATGAAGCAATAGACGAATATTCAAATCTAAATTGTATATCTAAATTGTATACATATGTGTGTGTATGTGTAACATATATATATATAAATGTTTCATAAGTCTGATACTCAATTATTCATTTTTATGTATGCAAGACAACATTTTCAAATCTGTTGTCCTTTTACTTTCCTTTGTAGTTACAAAATCAAAGTAAAGTCAACATATGCATATTTCTAGGTAGACTGATGTTTTTTAAGCTGCATTAGCTTGAAATCCTTGGTGAAGATGTGCATATGCTTACTTTATACCAATAATGTCATGAAAGAGTTTGAAGGAACAATGCTTTGTATATAATTAGTAGCATGATGAACATAATTTGAATAACAAAAATATTTGCTCTTAACTGAAGGAAAATGAATCAAATTCATCAGCTGATAGCATTCACTGGCTAAGAAGACATGGGGAAGTCAGATGAGAAATCTTAAATAGAGGATGCTTTAACAGGGGGATTTATGTTCCACAACTAGGTGTTTAAGAAATAAAAGACAGTTGATATTATGAACTCTCACAAGCATATCCATGAATATCTGTTAACGATGGAAACAACCATAGCTAAGTATGAAGATGTTAACTTTGTTCCTTTCAATTGAAATCATTATTACCAAAATTGAAGAAGATATTAAAATAAATCATCTCTAATCCCAGTACTCAATCACAACTTTTCATCTTTTTGCAAGTTTCTTTCTAAGCCTTGTCTTTAACCGTTTGTATTTATGGTTGTGACACATTTTCTAATTCAGCTTTTTTTTTTTTAACATCTATATTGGAGTATAATTTCTTTACATTGTTGTGTTAGTTTCTGCTGCATAACAAAGTGAATCTGCTATATGTATACATATATCCCCATATCCCCTCCCTCTTGCGTCTCCCTCCCACCCTCCCTATCCACCCTTCTAAGTGGTCACGAAGCACAGAGATGATCTCCCTGTGCGATGAAGCTACTTCCCACTAGCTATCTATTTTACATTTGCTACTGTATATGTGTAAAGCTACACTCTCACTCTGTCCCAGTTTACCCTTCCCCCTCCCCATGTCCTCAAGTCCATTCTCTATGTCTGCGTCTTTATTCCTGTCCTGCACCTAGGTTCATTAGAACCTTGTTTGTTTTTTTTTTAGATTCCATATATATGGAATTTATCCCATCCTCCCCTTTCCCACCCTTGGTATCCACATGTTTGTTCTCCTCATCTGTGTCTCTATTCCTGCCTTGCAAACTGGTTCATCTGTACCATTTTTCTAGATTCCACATATATGCGTTAATATACGATATTTGTTTATCTCTTTCTGACTTACTTCACTCTGTATGACAGTCTCTAGGTCCATCCACATCTACAAATGACACAATTTCATTCCTTTTTATGGTTCCTTTAATATTCCATGCTATATATGTACCACATCTTCTTTATCCATTACTCTTTCGATGGACATGTAGGTTGCTTCCATGACCTGGCTACTGTAAATAGTGCTGCAGTGAATATTGAGGTGCATGTCCCTTTTTGAATTATGGTTTTCTCTGGGTATATGCCCAGTAGTGGGATTGCTGGGTAATATGGTAATTCTATTTTTAGTTTTTTTAAGGAACCTCCTTACTGTTCTCCATAGTGGCTGTACCAATTTACATTGCCATCAACACTGCAGGAGGGTTCCCTTTTCTCCACACCTTCTCCAGCATTTAATGTTTCTAGATTTCTTGATGATGCCCATTCTCACCAGTTTTAGGTGACACCTCATTGTAGTTTTGATTTGCATTTCTCTAATGATTAGTGATGTTGAGCATCCTTTCATGTGTTTATTGGCAACCTGTATATCTTCTTTGGAGAAATGTCTATTTAGGTCTTCTGCCCATTTTTGCATCAGGTTGTTTGTTTTTTTGCTGCTGAGCTGCATGAGCTTGTGTATTTTGGAAATTAATCCTTTGTCAGTTGCTTTGTTTGCAAATATTTTCTCCCATTCTGAGGGTTGTCTTTTCATCTTGTTTATGGTTTCCTTTACTGTGAAAAAGCTTTTAAGTTTCATTAGGTCCCACATGTTTATTTTTGTTTTTATTTCCATTTCTCTAGGAGGTGAGTCAAAAAGAATTTTGCTGTGATTTATGTCATAGAGTGTTCTTCCTATGTTTTCCTCTAAGAGTTTTATAGTGTCTGGCCTTACATTTAGTTCTTTAATCCATTTTGAGTTTATTTTTGTGTATGGTGTTAGGGAGTGTTCTAATTTCATTTTATATGTAGCTGTCCAGCTTTCCCAGCTCCACCTATTGAAGAGGCTGTCTTTTCTCCATTGAATACTCTTGCCACCTTTATCAAAGGTAAGGTGACCATATGTGCATGGGTTTATCTCTGAGCTTTCTATCCTGTTCCATTGATCTATATTTCTGTTTTTGTGCCAGTACCATACTGTCTTGATTACTGTAGCTTTGTAGTATAGTCTGAAGTCAGGGAGCCTGATTCCTCCGGCTCCGTTTTTCGTTCTCAGGATTGCTTTGACTATTCGGGGTCTTTTGTGTTTCCATACAAATTGTGCAATTTTTTGTTCTAGTTCTGTGACAAAAGCCATTGGTAGTTTGATAGGGATTGCATTGAATCTGTAGATTGCTTTGGGTAGTATAGTCATTTTCACAATGTTGTCTCTTCTTATTGAAGAACATGGTGTATCTCTCCATCTGTTTGTATCATCTTTAATTTCTTTCATCAGTGTCTTATAGTTTTCTGCATGCAAGTCTTTCCCTCCTTAGGTAGGTTTATTCCTAGGTATTTTATTCTTGTTACAGTGGTAAACGGAAGCATTTCCTTAATTTCTCTTTCAGATTTTTCATCATTAGGGTATAAGAATGCAAGAGATTTCTGTGCATTCCTTTTGTATCCTGCTACTATACCAAATTCATTGATTAGCTCTATTAGTTTTAAGGTAGCATATTTAGGATTCTCTAGGTATAGTATTATCATGTCACCTGCAAACAGTGAAAGCTTTACTTCTGCTTTTCCAATTTGGATTCATTTTTTTTCTTCTTCTTCTCTGATTGCTGTGGCTAAAACGTCCAAAACTATGTTGAGTAAAAGTGGTGAGAGTGGGCCACCTTGGTTTGTTCCTTATTTTAGAGGAAATGGTTTCAGTTTTTCACCATTGAGAATGATGTTGGCTGTGAGTTTGTCATATATGGCCTTTATTTTGTTGAGGTAAGTTCCCTCTGTGGCTACTTTCTGGAGAGTTTTTATCATAAATGGGGGTTGAATTTTGTCAAAAGCTTTTCCTGCATCTCTTGAGATGATCATATGGTTTTTCTCCTTCAGTTTAATATGGTGTATCACATTGATTGATTTGCTTATATTGAAGAATCCTTGCATCCCTGGGAGAAACCCCACTGGATCATGGTATATGATCCGGTGAATGTGCTGTTGGATTCTGTTTGCTAGTATTTTGTTGAGGATTTTTGCATCTATGTTCATCAGTGATATTGGCCTGTAGTTTTCTTTCTTTGTGACATCTTTGTCTGGGTTTGGTATCAGGGTGATGGTGGCCTCGTAGAATGAGTTTTGGGAGTGTTCCTCCCTCTGCTATATTTTCGAAGCGTTTGAGAAGGACAGGTGTTAGCTCTTCTCTGAATGTTTGATAGACTTTGCCTGTGAAGCCATCAGGTCCTGGGCTTTTGTTTGTTGGAAGATTTTTAATCACAGTTTGAGTTTCAGTGCTTGTGATTGGTTTGTTTATATTTTTTATTTCTTGCTGGTTCAGTCTCAGAAGTTTGTGTTTTTCTAAGAATGTGTCCATTTCTTCCAGATTGTCCATTTTATTGGCATATAGTTGCTTGTAGTAATCTCTCATGATCCTTTGTATTTCTGCAGTGTCAATTGTTACTTCTTTTTCTTTTCTAATTCTATTGATTTGAGTCTTCTCCCTTTTATTCGTGATGAGTCTGGCTAATGGTTTATCAATTTTGTTTACCTTATCAAAGAACCAGCTTTTAGTTTTATTGATCTTTGCTATCATTTCCTTCATTTCTGTTTCATTCATTTCTGATCTGATCTTTCTGATTTCTTTCCTTCTGCAAACTTCAGGGTTTTTTGCTCTTCCTTCTTTAATTGCTTTAGGTGTAAGGTTAGGTTGTTTCTTTGAGGTGTTTCTTGAGGTAGGATTGTATTGCTATAAATTCCCCTCTTAGAACTGCTTTTGCTGAATCCCATAGGTGTTGGGTCATGGTGTTTTCATTGTCATGTGTTTCTAGGTATTTTTTGATTTCCTGTTTGATTTCTTCAGTGCTCTCTTGGTTATTTAGTAGTGTATTGTTTAGCCTCCATATGTTTGCATTTTTTACAGTTTTTTTCCTGTAATTGATATCTAGTCTCATAACGTTGTGATCGGGAAAGGTACATGATACAAGTTCAATTTTCTTAAATTTACCAAGGTGACTCAAGGTGATTTGTGACTCAAGATATGATCGATCCTGGAGAATGTTCCATGAGCACTTGAGAAAAAAGTGTATTCTGTTGTTTTTGGATGGAATGTCCTATAAATATCAATTAAGTCCATGTTGTTTAGTGTATCATTTAAAGCTTGTGTTTCGTTATTTATTTTCATTCTGGTTGATCTGACCATTGGTAAAAGTGGGGTGTTAATGTCCCCTACTATTATTGTGTTACTTTCAATTTCCCGTTTCATGGCTGTTAGCATTTGCCTTATGTATGGAGGTGCTCCTATGTTGGGTGCATAAATATTTACAATTGTTATATGTTCTTCTTGGATTGATCCCTTGATCATTATGTAGTGTCCTTCTTTGTCTCTTGTAATAGTCTTTATTTAAAAATCTATTTTGTCTGATATGAGAATTGCTACTCCAGCTTTCTTTTGTTTTCCATTTGTGTGGAATATGTTTTTCCATCCCCTCACTTTCAGTCTGTATGTGTCCCTAGGTCTGAAGTGGGTCTCTTGTAGACAACATATTTATGGGTCTTGGTTTTTTGTTCAGTCTGCCTGTCTGTGTCTTTTGGTTGGAGCATTTAATCCATTTACATTTAAGGTAATTATCTGTATATATCTTCCTATTACCATTTTCTTAATTGTTTGGGGTTTGTTTTTGTAGGTCTTAATTTTATTTATTTATTTATTTTTGGCTGTGTTGGGTCTTCGTTTCTTTGCGAGGGCTTTCTCTAGTTGCAGCAAGTGGGGGGCACTCTTCATCGCTGTGCATGGGCCTCTCAATGTTGCAGCCTCTCTTATTGCGGAGCACAGGTTCCAGACGCGCAGGCTCAGGAATTGTGTCTCATGGGCCTAGTTGCTCCGCAGCATGTGGGATCTTCCCAAACCAGGGCCTGAACCCGTGTCCCCTGCATTGGCAGGCAGATTGTCAACCACTGTGCCACCAGGGAAGCCCCTGTTTTTGTAGGTCTTTTTTTCTCTTGTGTTTCCTGCCTAGAGAAGTTCTTTTATCATTTGTTGTAAAGCTGGTTTGGTGGTGCTGAATTCTTTTAGCTTTTGCTTGTCTGTAAAGGTTTTAATTTCTCTGTCGAATCTGAATGAGATCCTTGCTGGGTAGAGTAATCTTGGTTGTAGGTTTTTCTCTTTCATCACTATAAATACGTCCTGCCTCTCCCTTCTGGCTTGCAGAGTTTCTGCTGAAAGATCAGCTGTTAACCTTATGGGCATTTCCTTGTATATTATTTGTTGCTTTTCCCTTGCTGCTTTTAATATTTTTTCTTTGTATTTAATTTTTGATAGTTTGATTAATATGTGTCTTGGCATGTTTCTCCTTGGATTTATCCTGTATGGGACTCTCTGCGCTTCCTGGACTTGATTGACTATTTCCTTTTCCATATTAGGGAATTTTCAACTAGTGGAAATGTGGTAGTTATTTCCACTGTTTTATCTTCCAGGTCATTATCCATTCTTCTCCCTCAGTCATTCTGCTATTGATTCCTTCTAGAGAATTTTTAATTTTACTTTTTGTGTTCATCATTGTTTGTTTTCTATTTAGTTCTTCTAGGTCCTTGTTAAACGTTTCTTGTATTTTCTCCATTCTATTTCCAAGATTTTGGATCATCTTTACTATCATTACTCTGAATTCTTTTTCAGGTAGACTGCCTATTTCCTCTTCATTTGTTTGGTCTGGTGGGTTTTTACCTTGCTCCTTCATCTGCCGTTAATTTCTCTGTCTTCTCATTTTGCTTAACTTACTGTGTTTTGGGTCTCCTTTTCACAGGCTGCAGGTTTGTAGTTCCCGTTGCTTTTGGTGTCTGCCCTCAGTGTGTAATGTTGATTCATTGTGTTGTGTAGGCTTCCTGAAGGAGGGGACTGGTGCCTGTGTTCTGGTGGATGAGGCGGGATCTTGTCTTTCTGGTGGGCAGGACTACATCTGGTGGTGTGTTTTGGGGTGTCTGTGAACTTATTATGATTTTAGGCAGCCTCTCTGCTAATGGGTGGGGTTGTGTTCCCGTCTTGCTAGTTGTTTGGTATGGGGCGTCCAGCACTGGAGTTTGCTGGTCATTGAGTGGAGCTGGGTCTTAACATTGAGACAGAGACCTCTGGGAGAGCTCTCGCCTATTGATATTTCATGGGGCTGGCTGGTCTCTGATGGTCCAGTGTCCTGAACATGGCTCTCCCACATCAGAGTCTCATGCCTGACACCTGGCTGGAGCACCAAGACCCTGTCAGCCCCATGGCTAACTCTGCTGGACCTCAGGGTCTCCTGAACATATCCATGGTCAGTAGCCCAAGATGACATCAGGAACTGAATTGGCCAGCACTTTTCATCTTAGAGTTCCCATCCTCCAGAACTGGTCTTCCTATAGCCGGGCCACCTGCAGCAGTAACTTCTTCCAGCCCCTCTTCCATAAAGCAACCTTCCAGATTTAAATATACCCACTAATTCAGCTTTTTTATACATAAAATCATATCATAAACATTTTTATTATTTCTACATACCATTTTAAATGCCCTTTTTAATGGTTGCACACTGTACTGTTAGGTGCTTGCTATAATTTACTAAAGCAATCTTGCTTTATAAGAAGCTTGTTATTTCTAAATTATGTCATTTTAAATTAAGTATTTTAACTGAGTACCTAAGCTACAGAAATGCAGCAGTCCTAGGTTTTGCACAATAATGCAAAATCCACAGTATCATTATTTTGGTGTGACAGACTACAGTGACTCCAAAGTGTAACTAAAAAGTTAACACTTTTCGGTTGCAGATAACAGAGAAGAGAGAACATTGGACAAATGATTAGAGAAATTAACTTCTCCTTTATAGATTCTGATTTATGGGCTTCCCTGGTGGCTCAGTGGTTGACAGTCCGCCTGCTGATGCAGGGGACATGGGTTCGTGCCCTGGTCTGGAAGATCCCACATGCCGCGGAGCAGCTGGGCCCGTGAGCCATGGCCGCTGAGCCTGCGCGTCCAGAACCTGTGCTCCGCAATGGGAGAGGCCACAACAGTGAGAGGCCCGCGTACCGAAAAAAAAAAAAAAATAGATTCCGATTTATGTCCACTTCTGTGTTCCATGGAAAATTTTTCTGTTGTTAAAAAGAGAAATGTTATTGGAGGTGAGTTTTAATGTTCAAGTTTGACTTTTTGCTATTCCTGAAACACAAAATAATTTCTTTGATTCTATTTTCATTGTGTCTCTCTAGAATAAAATCTAGATATATATATATCTGTGTAGATGTTTGAGTCAAATATGCACAGAGGAAGCAGTTTTTAATAATATGTGTATGTCTTAAGGTGTTGGCTTTACATGTGATTTGAGTACCCTGAAATCCACATTTTACATATATATGATTTTGCATACTAATGTGCTAAGGTGATGAAATTTTCATCCATTTATTTTGGTTAAGATATTGACTTAGACAAATAAAAGCACTGTCTTCCCCAAAGGAAAAGAAAAAACTGTTACAAAACATAAAAAATATATTAAGAGGCAAAATGAACCACATTTTTGAATTATTTATTTTAACCTTAGCATCATTGATTTATTCTGATCCCTTCCAGAAGCAGGACCTGGCTGAAGGCAGGGTGGGGTGGGGGTCATGGGTGCAACATTAGAATTTGACTGAAGGAAAGTAGTCAAGGAAGAGGTATCCTAGTATTCAGGATAAGCGAGATGTAGATCTGCTTGTTTAGTTCATTGTGGCCTAAAAATAAAAATAGTTAACGTTGTTAATTATACTATTAGTTGCAAATTTATTGCACATTGACAGGAGTCTTATTTCATGGTTCTTGTATAGTGAGAAATCTTCTTAATTCCTTTTGAGAGCTGAACAGTGCACTTTGGTCTTGGGGGAAATCTCATACAGTATGTGGCTTTGGATCAAAAATACACATTCAAAGTTAGTATCGTTATGGTGGACTCATTACATCATAGATTTGATTTTGGTACACCACATTTTCCCAAATTTATAATTAACTTTATCCTTTTGTTTGTCTCAAAGTTTATGTGGAAGGTCTATACTTAGAAGCATCATTTAACCCTGCAAATAAGTGTGGCATGTAAAACACAAGAAATAACCAAGTCATCTCTATAGAACAAAGATATACACCACTGTGTCCAGGATCTTTTGTTAGCACATCAAGAACATTTTAAATCAAGTTTTCTCATGTCAGGCTGTCTAGTAGCTTTCATGCAAAAATTATTTTTAGCAGAATGAAGAACAGCCTAGATCAAATGAAGTCTTAATTTTTAGTATAATGCTTGGAAAACTGAGGTAGATCTAAGATCTCATTTCACCAGAACTGAGTGTAACAGACAGGTTCAAAGGTGGTAATGTCATATATTGTCCAAAAGAAGAACCAATCAGAACTTTTGCTCCTCCTTATTTGTTCTCTTTTTATGAATAATTTTTCTGATTATAAAGGTATCACATAGTCATTGTAGAAAATTCAGAATATATAGGAAAAATATGGAGAAGAAAATCAAAATCAACTACAATCCCTCCAAAAAGGCACAACTGGGTCCTTGGCATGGTCAATGCAATACCACATTCCCCCTGGAAAAACTGGTTAGGTTAGGAGTAAGTATATGACTTAAGATCAGTAAATTAGGTCCAATAAGACTCAGTCTTCATTTTTATCCCTGAAACTATTAAGGGAGTTTAGAACTGCCAGGATTACCATGTAGGGTCACTAAGGGAAGCTGAACTGAGTGATGGATAGAAAAGGCCTAAGTCCTATGACATGATTTTAAGCCCCAAATCTAGCCATACAAGAAGCCAACAACTCCTGGACTTCTCAATCATGTAAGTCAGTAAGTTTCACCTTTTTTTTCCCTCTGTAAGTTAGTTTAAGGTGAGTGTTTGTCACTTGCATCTAAGAGGCTTCTGGTTTATAAGCCCATTGAGTAAACTCCCAAGCTGTGGAGCTACCACAAATAATAAAACAATCACAATTCTTTATTAAACAATTCTGTGTAATTAGCACTTTGCTGAGAAACATAAAAAAAAAAAAAAAGAAAAGAGGTAATTCTTACCTGTCCAAAACTATAGTTAGATCTCACTTCTATTGTCTCTATCAATGTATTGACTCCTTGAGTGATGGGGTGTCAAATATGGAATGAAGGTTGGAGAGTCTCTCATCCAAGGATGTCATATAGGTGGCTCTAGTGCTGCAGCACCCCCCTCTCTTGTCCAGGGAAGACATTGCTAATTGCTCATGGCACTCAGTCGACTGAACTTAAATTTGGCCTTAGGGCTATTGTCAGCATAGCATTACAGAAAGTCACAACAATTAACTGAAGTCAGTTCTCAAGACACACCTATTTACTACCACTGCTGAGTCCATTCCCATCATTTTAAAGATGGGAAAACAGAGTACCTGGGGGGTTAAGTGACTAGTTCATGATCATCCAGGTAGTGACAGTAAGCTGTTTTTCTGGTTATCACTAACATCTTCCAGGTAGCTAAAATCATCATCTGTAAAAATTACTCAGTGGTTACCTATAGTATTGATTGCACTTTATTGATTTAGACAAATAATGTGACATGCCTTATAGTTCCCATTTTAAAACAGTTCACACCTGTTATAAGTTGTATCAGTCAGTTATTGCTAACAGATAATTACAAAAATCTCTGACACATATACAGCAAAACCCATTAATTTTCACGTAGCTTTGGCATGGGTTGGTGGCTCTGCTGATCTCTGCTGGGCTCAGTTGAAGAGGATTAAGCTGCAGGTTGTGTTTGCTCCACATGTCTCATCCTTCTTGGACCAGTGGGCTAACCATGATATGTTCTTTTAACAGTGGGGGCAATCTAACCACAAACGACGTTTTCATGTCCTAGCTTACTGGCTGGCTGTTAATATCTCAATGGCTAAAGCAAATTACATGGTTAAGCCCAAAGGAAGTAGAGATGTACACATTCTTCTGTAGCAGGAGCTATAAAATTACATGGCAAAGTGTTTGGACATAGGGAAGAGTGAAAAATTGGAGTCCAAAATGCAATGTATCATATAAATCAGGAAGGAGATTTATAGGATACCATAAAAATATATAAATGGTTTAATCAAGTTGGGGGTAGGGTTTTCATTACCAAGGCTTTCTTTAGGGAAGCCATATTTGGTTACCAGGTAAAGAGGTAAAGAAGCTTCCCTGCAGAGGTAACAGCTTGCATAAATATTCTCTGTTGGAACAGAGAGAAGGTCGGAGTGTCAGAAGCATTGAAGGCATAGGGTAAAATAGCGAGAGATGAGATTGGAGAAGTGGGTAGGGACAGACCATTTGAATAGTCCTGGTAGTTCTATCATCCTATGAAAAGTGGAATGTCATTGATTGGTATTAAGTAGAGAAGTGACATACGTAATTTGCATTTGGAAAAGATCACTGACTACAGCGCAGAGAATCAATTGTAGGGAGCAAAAGGGAATTAAGAGCAGATAGTAGACAGATCCATTATTGTAGGAGAGACCTGTATTTGATTCTACTTTCAAGTAGGGTGGTAGGAGTGAGAACAGAGGGAGATGAACACAATAGTTTGAGGGTAGAATCAACAGGACTTAGCTTCTTATACTAACATCCCTCTTGTTCTCTTTGCTTCAGCTTCACTTACTTTCTTTCAATCCCTGTACTCACCAGGCACCCGTCTACCACAGGGTCTTTGTTATACCATTTGTTATACCTAGTATGCTCATTTCTCCACTCTGCCTAGTTTAACTCTTAATCGTCCTTCAGATTTAAGTTCCAACATCAATTCCTCAGGGAAGAATGATCTAATCTTTCAAAAAATATTATGATGGGTTCTCACAGAATGATATGCCTCTTTTACATAATACTTGATGTAGTAGAAATTTCACACTTGTTTTATGATTATTTGATTAGGGTTTATATCTCTCCACTAAGCCTTGAACTACATAAAGAAAAATGTTTTATTTGGTTTTATTTATCATGATGTTCCCAATTCTGAGCTCATTGTCTGTGTATGCAGTAACTACTTAATGTATGTGATTTGAATGAATGCTTCTGAATGGAATATTTGGTTACATACTGGTTATATAAATGTTTACGTTGATCAGTTATTATAGGTGACAATATTTTTGAAGTTAATTTCAGGCTAGTAACAATCAAGATGAAACCAAAAAAAGCTGAAAATTGAAATCAAGAAGTAATTTTCAGAGAGAGAAGAATGAAATAACGAATTTAAGCAGAAACTGAATATGCTACTCTATAAAAGCCTTGATGCCTGCAGCAAGGGCACCTCTATGACCTGATGAATATGATCAATACCCTCCAAAGATTGAAGATTAAAAGTAAGCCACTGAGTTTCAATAAGAATCATATTAAAATTCATAGTGCTGCTAAGTGACAAGAAGTCTTTTAGAGCAGAACCCAGGTAAAATTTACATTTGCTCTGGGGCATCATCTTGGTGTCATGTTTCCTCTACGCAGTCAGTGAACAGAGGCCCCAAAGCCCTTGAAAACAGGCCACTCCTGAGCCTTGAGAGTGCAAGAGAGAGATTAGGCTCTGAAGTAATCATGGAGCAGAAAACAAATTGCAATACTTTGCCATCAACAAAAAGAAATCACAGTAAACTAGTCTGTCCTAGAGGCCATTTAAATTGCCATAAACTTTTGCTTCATCCTAATCACTATACCCTAAACACTTGTGAGTTTTTCTTTATGGTTTATAGTTTCCTATTCCATAAAACTCCAAAAGAAAACGTGAAATGGCAGGAAAGAAGAAACAGGCTTAGAAAGTAAATGTTATTTGGTTTTTTTTGTTTTTCCACCCCTCCCCCACCCCCCGCTTTCCCCCCTTGGTGTCCATACATTTGTTCTCTACATCTGTGTCTCTATTTCTGCCTTGAAAACTGGTTCAGATTCCACATATATGCGTTAATATATGGTATTTGTTATTTCTAATTTAGGATTTTTTAATGACGTTTTTTGTTTATATGTGTTAATTTTGCTGCGAGAAGCAAAGAGTAGAAAGATCTCTCATATAGATGCTGAATGCTCTGTGCCCACTCTCTTGGATCACCAGTTACTGCTACTACTATTATTGCTATTATTATGATTATTACTATTATTTGGACTTATAGTGGGTACTGTTACTGGACTGCAGCCAATATCTTTAGGTCACAATGAATCTTTCAGAATATTTTCTTGGATAGCACAATTGTAGGCAAATAGCCTAGACTGATAGCATCCTTGTGGTCTGCTATTCCTTCTGCCTTGACTACATTATTCTTAGACTGGCATGGGGAGTTTGCTTTCTCTCTGAAGGGTAACCATGCAATTTGGAGTCCTGAGAACTTCAAACTAAGCATTTAGACTCATTGCAAGTAAGATCTTTTCTTGCAATTGAGATGGAGAAACTTGTAAAGTTATTCACAGTGGCCTTTTCAAACAAGACAATGCTTATGGCAGTTTTCATCCTTGGATATTTTTAAGTTTCCGGACTCTTAACTCTTACCTGTTCTTTTTTCTTTTTTTGATGAATATTTCCAAGTGTGTGTATATGTATTGCCTTAAGGTTTTATATTTCATTTGAATTCAAGTTCTAAATTACTTTTGTAGTTGTTTGCAGTAAAGTCTTTGTTTTTAGATTTGGAGACCAGAAAAAAAATGATTAAAAAAACTCAATATGATTTTTGAGACATATTGAATAAGTATTAAGAAAATGAACATTCTGGCAAAGATGAAAACTTACTGAATGTGAAATATGCCATTTCTAAGTTACTGTACCTAGAATGACAAATTAGAGGTGATTTAAGGTATGAAAGTGAAGGCTTTTTGAGCTACAAACTTCTGTAGAATATTCTTCTTCATCAGTTGTGCTCAGTCCCCCGAATTTCTAGATTCTAGTCCGTGCTAAGGCTTTGGGGGCATAATCAAAAATGTAGTTTCGTGAGTCTGCCATGGTAACAGAGACTCTATCATTTTTTTATGAACAAGGATTCTGGTTGCTGATAGTAATTTACTTATGAAGCCTAGAAATCAAAGCTACCTGTATTTGTTAAGTTTTTGCTGTGTGCCCAGTGTGTTCTAGAAAGCAGAAGTAATGTGCTCTGCTATGGGGGAGCTTCAAGTCAATGATTAAATAGTTTAAGATAATAGAGAATCAAGAGGCAGCTTCTGTGTTAAAACTTACAAGGGTAATGGGATACAGAAAAGGGGAAGATTACGGCTTTGGAGTTGGAGGAGGTGGAGGTAGAACTTGAGGCTGCTGTGAAAGATGTATAATCCATGAAGGCATTTATGAGAAGGAAGAGGGAAATGCTTATAGGGAATGAGGAGGGGAGCATCTCAGTTACAGCAAACTATAGCTACGAGTGAGGCATGTGTGAAGGGGATTAAAGTATAGGGGATTCGAAGTATAGGCATCGAGGAAGGAAGTTGCGGTGTGTGGCTTAAAGGTTGTACACCACTGCTCCCTTCTTTAACGTCTGTACTTCTTATTTTTTGTTGTAACAGAGACTTTGACTTCCAGGGAAAGGAGTTTGATTTTATACTGAGGAAAGGAATTCATGAGGAAAATGAAATGTGTTTGAGGAGGCATAGCAAGGCCATTATCCAAAGGTGCAGGAGAGAGGAACTAGAATTACTGTGACCAAGTAGGAAGTTACTGCAGCAATTTAGTGTAAAATAGTGAAGACCTAAACCAGGGATTGGTCATTTTTTTCTGTAAAGGATAAAATAGTAAACATTTGAGACTTTTTAGACCATATGGTCTCTGTGGCAGCTCTTCGACACAATATGCAAATGAATGAGCATGGCTGCATTCCAACAAAACTTTATTTAGAAAAAAAACAAACGGCAGAGGGCTGTATTTGGCCTTCAGGCTGTAGTTTACTGACTTTTGGTCTAAACCACAGTGGTGACATGGAAATGAAAAGAAAGAAACAATTTGAGATGTTGAAAAAATACTATCACATTTTCATATCTGCTTGAATAAGAGGGGTTAGGAGAGGAAGGAGCAAAATATTTCAAACAATACATCAGTCCTTGAAATAGCAATGTGGGATTTATCAGTATGGACATGGTGAATGAATTTGCAAAAGTTAACTTGTTGAAGGAGAAGAATGGAAGTTAAGGACTGACTGTTAGGATAGCTGCGGATGGAGTAGTGACTGGCCTCTGAGATGGTGTCAATACCTTGTTTCTTGATCTAGATGCTAGTTTCACTGGAGTGTATAATTTGTGAAAATATATGAAGCTGCACAATTATGCTTTTTGTCTTTTGTTTATTTTTGTTATACTTTAATAACTGTTTAAAGGGGATTGAAAGAGGAAGTAAAACCAGTGAGAAGACAAAAAAATCATGATCAGAGAAGTAGGAGAAGAACCAGAAGAATAAAATATCATGGAAACCAAGAGAGGGTAGAAGAGAAGGGACCGATTGGCCGGATCAGAGAAAGAAGCAAGGTTAAGATGAGGACGGAGAAATGGGTTTAAATTTACCTAGGAGGTAAGAGATGACCTCCAAATGGTAGCTTCAGTGGAGCATTAGATTGAAAATTAAATTTCAGGTTTTTAAGCAGAAAAGAGGAGGTAAGGAAATGGAGCAGTTTATTTAAAAACTCAAGGACAGTGGTTGTAAAGGAAAACACAAAAGTAACATGTAGTGAAGGGAATAGTAGAATAAAGTGAGGGTTTTATTTCTGATTTTTTTAATGGGGAGTGTTATGTATGTTTGAGAAAAAGGGCAATTAAATGAGTGTAAAAGACTGAAGATGTGAATAAAAGATGGAGAATATATGGGACTAAATAAGCTAGATCAGAAGGATGTATACCTCTAAAAAACAAAAGGGTAAAAATCAGAAAGAAAGGCAAGATAAATTCAGATAAGAAGTTACTCTGAAGAAGGGCAGATCTATCCATGGTGGTGAAGCCATCTGCCCAGTTTTGTTTGCGTGTATGTAGGAGAGTTGATTTGGGGGTTGAAGGAAAGAGGAAAATCTCTGTAACTTTAGGAGCAAGTTAGTAAAAACTGGTTAGGTATGGTTGTTAAAGAATAAGATGCAATCCCAGGATATTCCCCAAAGCATCTCCTTGAATAATTGGCTGGTGTCTGACAACTATGACTATGAATGTGGTTGACTAGCACATCAAGTTACAAATTCCCATAAGCAATATCATTATTGTATTATAGGGGAAATCCCACGTATTTGAAGATCCATCTTGATACCACAATTTTTCCTTTTAGTACATACTTTATTTTATGGAATTGTTATAATGAAGTTGAAAAAGGAATCTGGCATAACTAATTTATAAAACAAAACTTCTAATAGTAAGATCAAAACTCTAAATGGTTAAAATTTAGAGTTTAAATTTACAAAAGTATTTAATAAATGAACAAATATGGTATGCACACCCACAACCTTAAAAATTCAGTGATACTTCTCTATATAATCTTAAAGAGGGTTGTGTTGCACACATATACACAATACCAATAAAATCAGACTCCTAATTTTAAGGACTCTGGATGTTTATTTAAGTGTTTTTATAACTTATAATTCACTTTGTGAATATGCCAAACTCCATCAAATCCAGTAAAATCAAGGCTGTGAAGTAATAAATAAAAATCAAATCACTTTGTGAAACTGCATTATATGGGTATAATTGGATACACCTAGCTGCCTCATACTGATAATTAATAAACATTTTTTCACATTGAAATATAATTATCAGTCCCCTCTGAACTATGTATGCAAGATTGATGAAATAGTTGAGCCTTAATGAACAGAGACATTTGCATTTCATTACCAAGTTGTATAATTCTGCTCATAAACTTTATGAAATATTTTTAATGCTTAATTCATTGCAGATAAAAGTGAAAATATTTTAAAAATCTGTGCTGAAGTGTTTTATTCCTCAGCAATGTGCTTTTACTTAATATTCTTTCATTTCAATAAAGTGGATTGAACCAAAGTGAGATTACAAATTTAAAGTTCCATAACTTTATCAATTACTCTCTAAGGTCCATGAAATATTTATCAGTCAGCTGGATCAAGGCAGCATTTTAAAACATGCACATATTTAAGTAACTTCTAAGGGTAGTGGACCTTAACTTATTTTGATTGGTATTAACTCTTCTAATAAAGACTGACATTATTTACAACTTGTAGGTCTTACAGTTCCACACCAATACTGCTGAATATTGAAAGATAAATGACTACTATTATAGTAATTTAATTTTTTTTTCTGTTGAATTTTTTTCTGTTGTTACTCTAGGTTTTTACTCCAGGGAGATCTCAAACTTCCTCTTTGTTCTCATGATACTCTCAAAGGAAGAGATGTATCAAGATACTCTGATTAGACCTTATTTTCTGGGGATAGAAATCCTTTTCCCAAATGTCAGCACGTTTGTAATTAAGTCCCTTTTCTGCCTCTACTCCCAAAGAGAAGTGGGTAATTCCTATTTTTGGATAATCCCTACCCCAAAATAGACTTGGATGATCAGCGTAGTCAAGCAGAGTTCTAGAAACTGGGACAAGTTTTTATTTCTCAGTCCTTTGTCTTTAGAGTGGAAGACATGCTTTCAATGGGTTTTTTCTTGGTTTGGAGTCATAACTACCAACTAGGGGTAGTAATGAAAGGAGCAGATATACAATTTCATCGTGCTTTAAGTGTAATTATGATTGGAAAAAGTGAGTCTTCCTCTAGGTCTGAACTCAATCAGAGCATCTTTCATTGGAATATGAGGCCAAACTTTCTCTATATATACTCCCATCCTTTCTTGTCTTACTATACTTCCTTCATAGCACTTATTACATCTTAATATAGATATTATATAAACATATAAATATTACATAAACATATAATGTAAATATATAAGTATTACATAAATATGTATATATATTTATTTATTTATCCTTTATTTGTCTCCCATAACTAAACATAATCTATGTAAGCTCAAGGACTTCGTTCTGTCTTGATCACCCGGAACAGAATGGGCACTCAATAAATATTCATTGAACAAGGACATGCATGGTGGGTGTACCCTAAAGTGACCTCCAATGAGTTACATTCTTGCGTAATTTCCTCTCGTTGAGTGTACACAGAACTTGAGATTTGCTTCTAGCCAATAGAATATGGCAAAGATGAAAAGATTTTTCAGATTTGGTTAAGGTCCTAAATCAGTTGACTTTGAGGTAATCAAAAGGAAGATTATCCTGGATGGATCTGACTTAATCAGGTGAAATTCTTAAGAATCTCAGTGCCTTATTTTTTTAATATAAATTTATTTTATTCTCTTTTTGGCTGTTTGGGGTCTTCGTTGCAGTGCGTGGGCTTCTCATTGCGGTGGCTTCTCTTGTTGTGGAGCATGGGCTCTAGGTGAGTGGGCTTCAGTAGTTGTGGCACGTGAGCTCTAGAGTGCAGGCTTAATAGTTGTGATGCACAGGCTTAGTTGCTCCACGGCCTGTGGGATCTTCTTAGACCAGGGCTCGAGCCCATGTCCCCTGCATTGGCAGGCAGATTCTTAACCACTGCACCACCAGGGAAGCCCCTCAGTGCCTTATTAATATCACTGTTTAATAGCATACTATTTCATTACTCCCAACCAGATATTTATGGATGTAAAACAAAGAAATACGGTTATCAGAGCCACTTTATATATGCATTTACACTTTTAAGATTTAATTTATGGTTATTGTAAAGTTCTTGAAGAGATGACAGTCTAATTAGTGTAGTAAAACTTTTGAATAAGACTTAGAGACACTTTCAAAGCTGCATGTGAACAAATACAAGAGTATAGTGCAAATTGAGTTGATGAGGATAGATTGGGCAGTTTAAGGTACAAATAAAAGTTAAAATATGAAAATTTTACCTTCTTTTTGGCGTCTTCTTGCCTCTACAGAATTATTTCTACTACGTTTTATCTTCGGTATATACTATTTATAAATATTACATTTTATATAATGTACAGTTTCATTCAAACCCTTGACTACAACTGCTGTGTATATATATACAACTTCTAAATTTCTTTTTTTTTTTTTTTAAGGGCTTCAAATGCTTGGCTTTTTATTTATTTATTTATTTTTGGCTGTGTTGGGTCTTCATTTCTGTGCGAGGGCTTTCTCTAGTTGTGGCAAGCCGGGGCCACTCTTCGTCGTGGTGTGCGGACCTCTCACTATCGCGGCCTCTCTTCTTGTGGAGCACAGGCTCCAGACGCGCAGGCTCAGTAGTTGTAGCTCACGGGCCTAGTTGCTCCGCGGCATGTGGGATCTTCCCAGACCAGGGCTCGAACCCGTGTCCCCTGTATTAGCAGGCAGATTCTCAACGACTGCGCCACCAGGGAAGCCCTAAATTTCTTTTTTTAATCCCAGATCTTTTTCCTGAGCCCTAGTCTTATGTATATAACTATTTACAGGACTCATATCCTTGGGTACCTGGTGATATCAGAGAGCTTTTCCTATAGCATAAGTCAGCTCACATTCAAATTCTTTAGCACCTACAAGGCTATCCTTCCATTATCTGTTGTTTCCTAATGTTCCAACCTCATCTCTCATTCCTACCCTGTGCTCCAGCTGCATCTAATTTCTTGCAGTCCTGAGTGCAGCAGGCAATTTCATTCTCTATCTTGTGCCCATCTTTGTGCATGGAAATTATCTCCATGTCTTTCGCTGCCTAGCTCAAGTTTGGCCTTCTCCTTGATGACTTACAGAAATGATAACATCCTTTTTGATGTCCCAACTTACATATTTTCTACAAATGTATGCGCTAATAGCTGTCACAATAGGTTTCACGTCTGTACCCTCCACTTGACTCTAAGTACCTTTAGAGTAGAAACTGTCTGGACATCTCTGTAACCTCAGCACATACCATCTTACACATGACACTTACTGATAAGTGCTCATTAAATACGTGATGAACGAATGATTGAATAAGGAAGATGTGCCCTTCTCATTAGTACTTTACTTCTATAACTTTGAAGAATTTATCAGTTTATTAATTTTATCAGTTTATTAATTAGTTTATTAATTTTTATTAAAATTATTAATTTATTAATTTTTATAAATTTTAATTTATCAGTTTATTAATTTTTTATTAATTTTGATTTATAAAATCAAACAATTTTTTTCAACTAAAAAGGAATATATTCCCTCTTTTGTGATCGTTGACTGGTACAGCCATTCTAGAAAAACATCTGGGTATACTTAGTCAAATGAGTAGATGTTTACCGTGGGTTCCAGCAGCCTGTTTCCTGGTTACACATCACAGGGACATTCGCACACAGGCCCATGAGGGGACATGTAGTAGAATCTTTATTACAGTCTTATTTGTGGTAATGAGAAGCTGGAGACCAGGTAGTTGTCCATCACTGGGGGAATGGATAAGTAGCATAATGTAGATGCACATTACAGACTATTATGTAGCACTCAGAAGCAATGGATAGATGTCCAGAAATATGGTCATATCTTTAAAAATATAGGGCTGAGTTTAAAAGTAATACTCAGGATGGTATCTACAGAATGATGCTATTATTTAAATCAAAATACATGCACATAACAATAGAAGACTCACAATAATTCATACATATAAAGGATATACATCAAACATATTATTTTCCTATGAGAGAGAGAGAAAATGGGAAGGAAGTGAATGAATGCAGTGGATTAAATAAATCAATAAATTAAAGGAATGGACCAATAACTGTAATACACCATGAAATTAGTTTATGATTAACTCAATATTCTGAACCTGAGGTACTTTCACCCACAAGCACAAAAAGAAACTTAGAAAACAGGAAAGTCCTATAAAGCAGTGGTCCCCAACATTTTTGGCACCAGGGATTGGTTCCATGGAAGACAATTTTACCATGGACTGGGGGGCGCAGTGGGGAGGTGCAGGGATGATTCAGGCGGTAATGGGAGCAATGGGGGGGATGGTTCATGAAGTAATGTGAGTGATCGGGAGCGGCACATGAAGCTTCCCTCGCTCGCTGCTCACCTCCTGTTGTGTGGCCCGTTTCTTCACAGGCTGTGGACCGGTACCGGTCCCTGGTACAGGGGTTGGGGCCCCCTGGTATAAAGGAAATTTTAAATTGTTTTTCAAATATAAGTGACCTAAATAGAATAATCTGGAATATATAACATAATAAACATTGACCCTTTCTTCTCTCAAGTCATCTTGGACTGGCACTGGGGCCAGCCTTGCTCTCCCCAAGAGCCTAATAAATCTTTTCATGCTGTCTTATTGCACATGTGACATCATCAGTCTCTTGTTATTGGAACCAATTTTAGGCGGGGGATTGATCCTACCCTTTGCAGGGCAACTACAAAACAATTGGCATTGTGAGACCTGGGGGTCTTCTCTTGTTTAAGGCTTGCCAATTGCCTCGACTGCCTACTGGTGGGCATGTGTTTTGAGTTGTGTTGCTGTGTGCCAGGAAGCTTACATTTTGTTGGATTTTGAGTTGTGCTGTGCTTTGATGCATTTGCTGAGTCCTACCAAACGTCTCATAGATTAAACTAATCAAGTTAGAAGTTTCAATAATAAGCATTTAGGGACAGGAGTATGGGGTTTGAGGCCGTCCGTAAAGTGGCCCTGGGTTGTGGACTTTGACCTGGACCTATCCATGTGTCTCATTTGCAGCATAAGCCATGACTGCCTCTAGGCTCAGGGGAGCAACTCTTATACTGTGACCCCTGGTTGCATGTCTGAACCAGGCGTTGACCTCCTGTGCAATATATGGGCCCAGGTTGGTTGCTGTGTGAGGAAGAGCGGTCACCATGTTGCATGCCCAAGTCCACATTCCTAAATTCAGAGAGCTCACTAGGATGCATTAAAGCCTTACAATGCCTCTGCTGCTGCTGCCTATGCCTCTATTGTTACAAAGATCTTGATCTTTAAGATTATAGGGTAAAAATTCCCAGTGTACCCCACGGTGTGGACCAGAGGATACCATCGCTCTATTGGTTAACTGTAATACAAACTGACAAAGACTGTGGGTTAAACTGAGTACGGAACTTACCAACTTCATGTGGTTAATTCAAACCCAACTTAATCTTAAGGTCCCTAAACCCAAAAAACCAACATTCATCCTGGGAGAGGACCCTAGCCTCAATGTTACTGATTTGGAACTCTCTGGAGATGGGAGACTTATGAATACTATTAGGATAGAGAGGACTCCCTTCTCCCATATAGTGTATCCAGTAACCAAAAACCAAAGCAAAACAAGATAAAAGAAAATGATCTCTACATGTAGTGGAAGGAAATAGGAGCTGTAGCAGGGGTCTGTGATTTGACCTATTTGGAAGTTCAAAATTTACTGAAAGAATTTATGCAAGAAAAGATAAAACACTGGCTATTGTGTTTAGAACCTACAATATAGGTTCTAACTTAACTTTAACATCAGCTGAGATGTACCAATTGGCAAACATTCATGGTCTAAATTGATATTGTGGTTTGAATTACAGTTAGACCTTGGGATTCTACTAAATTTAAACAAGGTACCCCCTATATTTTTAGGGGAGTTACTGAACATAAAATAGGGGGCAAACAGGTATGCCTTATCCTAACCATCAGAAATATTACCTTGTCTAAATTCCTCATGATCATGGTACCCAGTATCTGAAAATATCCCACAGTAGGCAAGGATGTTCTGACCCAAAAAGTCATAAAAAAAAATTAAGTCTTTGTCATTTACATTTGGCCTGATAAAATAGAACTCCTTAGATTCTCTCTTGTGACCAATGCCCTCCCAGGTTAAAAAGTTAAAACAGTTCAATATAGATTTAAACAAGGCCTACAGAAATTAAGACCCACCATATAAGACTTACTGAAGGAAGGGGTCATTGTTCTATTGCCTGATTCTGATAATGCTATTCCTGATAAAAATGAATGGCATCGAATACTGGATCACCTCAAGCATCTCATTTTAGTGGAATGAAAATAGATTATGTAATAAGGAGAAAAAAGTTAGATCTCACATTCTACACCAAAATAAATTCCAAATGAATTGAAGAGTTTATTATAAAAAGGAAATAATAGAAGTTTTAGAAGGCCATATAGGTAAATATTTAGATAGTCTTGCTTTGAGGAAGAACTTTTTTAGAAAGACACTAAACCAGAAACTAAAATGGGGAAAAATGCTGACTTAGCATACCTAAGTAAAGTTTCTTATACAATAATAAAATATAAACGGAATTACAGGAAAAAAAAAAACTGAGAACATTTGTGGTATATTTAGTGTATGTGACAAAAAAAATAATATCTGTGACTTATAAAGCTTCTTTTTTTTTTTAAACATCTTTATTGGAGTGTAATTGCTTACAATGCTGTGTTAGTTTCTGCTTTATAACAAAGTGAATCAGCTATACATACACATACATCCCCATATCTCCTCCCTCTTGCATCTCCCTCTCACCCTCCCTATCCCACGCCTTCAGGTGGACACAAACCACCGAGCTGATCTACCTGGGCTATGTGGCTGCTTCCCGCTAGCTATCTATTTTACATTTGGTAGTATATATATGTCCATGCCACTCTCTCACTTTGTCCCAGCTTACACTTCCCCCTCCCTGTATCCTCAAGTGCATTCTCTATGTCTGTGTCCTTATTCCTGTTGTGCCCCTGGGTTCTTCAGAACCTCTTTTTTTTTTTTTTTTTTTTAGATTCTGTATATATGTGTTAGCCTATGATATTTGTTTTTCTCTTTCTGAATTACTTAATTCTGTATGACAGTCTCTAGGTCCATCCACCTCACTACAAATACCTCAATTTTGTTTCTTTTTATGGTTGAGTAATATTCCATTGTATGTATGTGCCACATCTTCTTTATCCATTCATCTGTCGATGGACACTTAGGTTGCTTCCGTGTCCTGGCTATTGTAAATAGAGTTGCAATGAACATTGTGGTACATGAATCTTTCTGAACTATTGTTTTCTCAGGGTATATGCCCAGTAGTGGGATTCCTGAGTCGTATGGTAGTTCTATTTTTAGTTTTTTAAGGAACCTCCATACTGTTCTCCATAGTAGCTGTATCAATTTACATGACCACCAACAGTGCAAGAGGGTTCTCTTTTCTCCACACCCTCTCCAGCATTTATTGTTTCTAGATTTTTTGATGATAGCCATTCTGACCAGTGTGAGGTGATACCTCATTGTAGTTTTGATTTGCATTTCTCTAATGATTAGTGTTGTTGAGCAACCTTTCATGTGTCTGTCACAATCTGTATATCTTCTTTGGAGAAATGTCTATTTAGGTCTTCTGCCCATTTTTGGATTGGGTTGTTTGTTTTTTGATATTGAGCTGCATGAGCTGCTTGTATATTTTGGAGATTAATCCTTTGTCAGTTGCTTCATTTGCAAATATTTTCTCCCATTCTGAGGGTTATCTTTTCGTCTTGTTTATGGTTTCCTTTGCTGTGCAAAAGCTTTTAAGTTTCATCAGGTCCCATTTGTTTATTTTTGTTTCCATTTCTCTAGGAGGTGGGTCAAAAAGGATCTTGCTGTGATTTATGTCATACAGTGTTCTGCCTATGTTTGTGATTGTTCTGTTTATATTTTCTATTTCTTCCTGGTCAGTCTCGGAAGCTTGTGCTTTTCTAAGAATTTGTCCATTTCTTCCAGGTTGTCCATTTTATTGGCATATAGTTGCTTGTAGTAATCGCTCATGATCCTTTGTATTTCTGCAGTGTCAGTTGTTACTTCTGCTTTTTCATTTCTAATTCTATTGATTTGAGTTTTCTCCCTTTTTTTCTTGATGAGTCTGGATAATGGTTTATCAATTTTGTTTATTTTCTCAGAGAACCAGATTTTAGGTTTATTGTTCTTTGCTATCGCTTCCTTCATTTCTTCTTCATTCACTTCCAATCTTTA